>NC_136238.1:10040000-11240000 GCF_053564925.1 Oryzias latipes
CTTGAACGGGCTGCTACCCTCTACGACTCTTCAAAAATCTACTGCACCTGTAAGTCAATCCCCCTATGAGTCCCTGTGACTATATATTAAACTGATAATTTATAATCCTTACATATCCGGCAAGCCCTGAGCCCTAATGGGTTAAGGGAATCGAGTTGGAGGCATTTGAAATTGAAGATACACACTTGCTTAAACCATAATTATGAGTCAATAATTAGTAGAACCATTAATTAGCCATTATATAAACTACAAAGCATCAAATTGGATACTGTCTTCTTGAAATTTTCTTCAGTATTTACTTACGTTATGTTCTAAAATTTGGATCTTTCTTTTATATATGTTCATTGTATATGTTAAATTGGGCTCAAAATGGGGTCAGGCCTTCTGCTGTAACATTTCAGCCTGATGGATGGTTTTGCTGTAGTATTGGATTACCGATTTACTTGGATAATACATGAACTGTAATTTTTTTTCAAATATGTGAAATGTAGAACTCCAAAGTTACATCAATTAATTCACTGAAAAAGTGTTAATTCAATTCAAAATACCCCACGTCTCTCACAAGAAAATAACAGATACGTGAGCCAATGCAAGGGCATATGGTAAATATATTGGCTCCTGATTCAAAGATAACAACATTGTTCTTCTTGAAAATAACATAATACCCAATTAACCTTTTTAATATCCATTTAACAAACACTGAAAGGGGTTAATTTTTAAAATGTTACCAGAACTATACTTCTATTTGAAGCCAATATAAAAGACAATGGTAAGGAATGCTGATTACACATTTCCTGTCTACAAGGGCATCTGTAATCAATTGGTCCTTCACCCTACTGAAGAGCATTATTCGGACTTTAGATACAGTCAATACCACAACACCTTCAATGTCAGCATTCACTGGGTCTGAAAAGTGCATAGCCTTACACACACCCTTAAGTATAAGAAGAGAACTGTGAGAGCTCCTTCACACTTCCATGTTTCTGTGGAATAATCTTAATAGTTAATGATATGCGCCTCGGCTTCAGTCAGAAACATTGACTAGAGACTTATAAGCACAAGCACACCTTTGTCAATCATTATTTCATTAATATTTTATGCCTGATTAGCTGACCCATTCGGGATTGATTTATGTAATATGGCCTCTAGCATCTTAATAACCACTTGTAATTCTTCTTTAAAGAAAACTCTTTAACTGCATTTTTGCCGCCACATACATGTGCATGCTCCAGAATCCTTCCTGAACTAACTTTCACAATGTGAGAGACAAAGTGAAAAACCTTAACTTTGGCTGAAATGCTCTTTCACAAAAGGCCTGTTTTATTTCTGATTCAATGGATGGCTAATGTCACCTTAAAGGCCATAAGATAGGCATCTGTACATTGTTGAACGTGTTTTGTCCAATTTTGATGTGGTTTCTATACCCATACATATGGTTAAATGAATATTTTGTATTAAGATTTGAGTTTATATTCAACACAACACAATAGATGCTCTTGACTGTCCTTTCCTAAACAATAAAACATAAATCCACCCAATCAGCTCTTTCTTTCACTGACTTAGAATCCTTTGTTAGTAATAAATGAACAATATTTTTAGATTTTTATGTGTTCTTTTTAGACTTCTTCTCCCTATCTTTTGAGACTTTTCCCTAAATTACTTTATTTGAAATAAGCCGACTAACATTCTAAAACATGGACTAATATTAAAGAGTTAAAGGAAACAAAAAAAATATCCTGCCCTTTGGTTTTTGAAACAATACAGGGTCAGTTCAAACTAGATTTTGCTGAATCTGCATTTACCAGAATAGCAAGATGGTCAGTGTGACCCAGCGAAGCAATGAGCAGGATTTAGCCGTCCTCCTTCAGGTGGCGATCCTTAATGTTCGAAGAAGTTCAATTCAGAGCATCCAATGCCTCTGAGGATCAGTCTACAGCATAGTGCCTCAGATGTAATCAATCTTCTTCCTGCTGTAAGATTATTGAAAAGGTTGACAACACGATTGCTTTAATTACAGTTCACTTTCTTACATAGTTCAACAACTTTTCCATTTGACGATTTCAGCTTTACATTTACATTAGTAACTTGATGAAAATTAGGCTTTTAGGAATAGCTTTACTGCAGTGTTACTTTTTACATTTACTTGGGCATATTAATGAGAAAGGCCAGTACTCAGCTCTGTTTGGCTTAGTGGGAGTACATTTTCCTTTTTCCTGTAAATATTTGTACTAGTATTTAAAAAGCCCAACAACTGAGACTTTATTTATGTAGCAACAAGGGGGCCCAAGTCTGGGTCCCCCTATGCCGGTCCCCAGCCCAGATAAAATACAGGGTTGTGTCAGGAAAGGCATTCGGTGTAAAACTGCCAAATCACCTGTCATCAGCTTTCACTGATTCGCTGTGGTGACCCCTGAAGGGATGTGCTGAAAGGTGAACAACAGTATTGATATTATTGGAGTGGATTTCTGCTATAATCTAATGTCATTCCCCCTTATTTATTCCACACATCAGTGGAAATTGAATTGGTTAGTTCAAAAGGGGTCCAAGTCCAAGAGGTTTGTTTTTCCAGGAAGTGATTTTATTTGCATAGCTTAAAGGGAGGCTACACCAAATGATTAATACTTTACCCAGATTTAGCACCAGTTCATAGCTTACAAATGCTATAATATGAAGCACCTCGCTTTTATAATTTCAGAGAACTAGCAAACCAAAGTCTTTGGACTTGGGCCCTTCTTGAATTAAACAGGGGCGCTGCCATATTGGATAACTAGTGCTGCCATCTATGGGATAAAGCAAAACCCATGCAAAAGAGGCCCAAGTCCAGGAATTTGCACTTAATGCATGTTAAATGTCCACCATAGTCAATACATGACAAAAAACATGGGACTTTTTTGCACATAATCAGATAGCTTTTCCCTTGAAGACCATAGAACATATAATATCTCTATTTTGAAAACTTGTGGACTTGGGCCCCTTTTGAACTAACCGATTCAATTGACTATTAACAAAATCACTTGCATGTTTGGGTAAATTATACATTTATAAATCTTACTATTGCCCTGCGACAGACTGGCGACCTGTCCAGAGTGTCCCCAGCCTTTACCCGCAAGTGGCCGGGATAGGCTCCGGCAGCCCCTTGACCCCGAAAATGAATGAAGGTATGAATCTTAAAAGTTGACAAAACCAAAATGAATCCTTTTTTTAAACTGGTTTTAGACAATAAATTGATTTGAATCAAACTGCTACCCAATTTAGTCCAGTTGAGATAATGCAAGAATACTGCAGAACTTACAATAGTTTTCCTGAGCCATGAAGGGTCAGGCTAGGTTCAAATAAAAAGAGTAGAACCGGTAAAAGACAGAATCCACAGCTTCACCTAATGCTGGACTGCTTAAGCTGCAACCTTGTAAACTGCATAATTTTGATATCAAGTTTTTATGTTGTCTCTTTAAAACATGATGGAACCCTTAGTTCTCCCACTGGGTTAAGCTAGCTGGAAAGTGTCCATTATCACTTTATATGAAGGGTTTATGAAAAGCTGTGTACAGCTATCTTAAATACCAAAACAAATACAACCATGGACAATTATCAAGATGGATCCCTTCATAAATGTTCATTTTTCATCTACATTTGTGCTGTTTAGCCAAACTTAAGTTAAACCAAAATATGGTCATAGTAATCCGTATGATATGTTTTAATATATATGTATGCAAATATATAAAAAAAAACTTTAGGAAAGTAAACTTTCTTTTTCGCATAACTGCAAACTGAAGTGTGCTGAATGCTTACCTCCCTCCTTAATTACATCTCATTTGCTAATGTGGATGGTGTGAAATTACGGGGACCCCTTGGTATTTTGGAAATATCCGAGGACAAAAATGTCCTCATTTTCTCTCATTTGCCATGCATATCTGCCAGGCAATAAGCACAAGTCAGTCTTTAGTTGATTTGATGAGTTTTAAAATTGTCATAGGACATGAAAAGTGCGCCTCCGTCTATTCTCAGAAAGGGTGAAGCCTACTCTTTTCAAGTTGTAAGTTTGCTGATGATTGATTTGCAACCAACATTAAAGGGGAAAAAGAAAACATTGGTATTGAGTCAGATGTATTTATGCAAATATACTTCATCTGAACTGTAATCATAGCAGACAAGGCCCCTCAGGGAGCGATGACAGATGTCACCCTTTGATTATAAATATCAACACTGTCCCAGCTGCCCAGCTGAACTAAAGCCACATTTTTTAATCCCCATACAGTCCCACGTTGAGTTTCCCATCAGTGGTATGTAATCACTGAGTTAAAGCATGCTGTCACTGTGTGAAATTTCAGTAACGACTTTTGATTGATGATTCACGCAATGAGGAGACTCCAGGAAAACATCACAGCTAAAAGTCAATGAACAGAATTAGTAGGCTATTAATTTCCAATTAAGCTTTGAAATTGAAAGAAAACTGTTTTGTTTTGTTTTTTTCCTTATTCTGTTTTAAGTTAGAAACTTGTAGACCAATTACCATGGTAGATAATCAAGTTAGATCAGTTTGAAACTTTCAGTAAATTCAAAGTCTGTAAAATAATTAGCAAGTTTGATGTATTAGTATTTTGTGCACAAAAAGTAGCATTTTATTAGTATTTTGTGGACACAAATGAGTATTTTGTAAACACAGGTGAGCATTCTGTGGACACAAATTGGCTTTTGTTTTTTTTTGAACAAATTAATGTTTTGTGTGCAAAAATTAGCATTTCGTTAGCATTTTGTTGGCACAAATTTGCTTTTTTTGGCCACAAAATAGTAGTAGGATATTGAAGATAAAAAATAATGTTAGAAAAATACATAAAATACTTCTATGTGCACAGTAAATGCCTTTTTATGCCCATAAAATGCAATTTTTTGTGCACAAACTATTAATTTTTGCACAAATGATCCATTTTAGAGAAGAATGTATTGTGATTTTATTTTGATGTCAAATCCAGGGTCCCGTACCTGCTTTTTAAACTTTTCTTTAGTAAAATCAAAACCAGTCAGACCAAACAACCTCTGTACTTTTATGGTTGTTATATAAATGTGGCACATATTTTGATGGGACAAACATCAGACACTTTCTCACACAATTCCTAGCTTTAGAAAACACTGTTAGGACACTGCAGTTCAGTGCTGCTGCTGCTTTCTTTTGCTGCTGATAGAGCACAAATTAAACTGGGGGAGGTGCCTCTGCAGCAAGGGAGCGATACCTTCCTCTTGCAGGGAAGAAACAGAAATATTTGTCCTAAAAGTTGATAGATTTGCCTGCGGTTGCCTTTACTGAAAGTGAAACCTCTGAGGAGATTTAATATTAGCTCAATATAGCAATAAATTTGCAGAGTTATCATTTCTGAAAATGCCCGATCACCACCTCGCTCATACTTAAATACACTTTTCTTTGGTGTCATAACCCCACATTATATGAAAGGTATAATGTGACACAAAGAGCTGTCATTATAGTGAAGGTGAACAATAACTGGAATTCAAAGATGGGTCAAAACTGCCTTTCTGTTTCATTTAGTAATTTCGAGTTACTTCCAGCAGCAAATCGTATATTCAACTGGCCTGTAGCACTTCTTAAGTAGTTGGTAGTTACAAAAAAAAAAAAAAAAAAAAAAGGAAAACCATGTAGCAATCTGCAAGTTTTTTGCAGTAATTGAAGGTCAGGTTCCTAATAAAGTCTCTTAACAGTTACAATGTGGTTTCAAGTCTCTTAACCCTAGCTTGTGGCTAGCCTAAGGCACAGAGTTAAGAGAAAAATATTACATTAGCAGCAGTTTTTACCTTGAAGCACAATACGTTGGTGTTGCACAAATACCAATACTGTATTTAGTAACATTATTTAAAAATGTTTAAAATGTCTCAACTTGCAAGAGTGTGTCTACTTTTGATCATAAACCATAATTGGTGTAGCAAGCCATTGAGTCTCTTGGTCCAACATTAGATGTTAGTTTTTTTTATTAGTATGGATCATTCTTTTCCAGTGTTTGTTTTGATTTAATGTTACAGTGTACATCACATGGATGAATCTAACTGGATACTTCTAAGCCTAATACACAGTGGTCCCTGGTTTATCAAGGGAGTTACATTCTAAAAATAACCTGCTGTAGGCGAAAGTAGTCAGCGTTAGTTCTTCCATTTACAGATGTTTGAAGGCTGTAAAACTTCTCACTACACACTTACATTTTCACACTTTTCTCTTGTTTAAACATGCAAAGTTCAAACCTTCGTAGAAATGTAGGCCCAGAATTGTAGAATGAAAACATAATCTGCTCGTTATTGAAGATTTATTCAGCTTGGGTGATCACAATCTGTATAGGAAACACAACATGGGGGAGATTCATTGACAATGGTCGGTAACCTATAAGGATACAGAACACAATGAACTGTGAAAAAAATAGCAGCAAAATTACACCCAAAAAAAGCGAAACAGAGAGACCCCAAAAGGTGAATGTTGCTATAGCAACGGCACACTGTATAACATATAATTGCTTAGCCATGCTACTTGTTTCTCTTAAGGAATTTGGCACTTTTATCTTATCACACTTATCTCATTTTGGTATTAAATACATATAAAAACACCGTACATTGTGCACTAATAAAGCACTAATAAATATTGTATTTACATAAAACAAAACAGTGCTAGGATAAATTGGAAAATTGGCTCTGTTCGTCTTTTGATAATTTCAACTGCCATCTTACCAACCGAGTTCTGTTGGTAAGTTGGTACATCAGACTTTTAAAGGAGTTTTTTTTAATTACATTTAAATGCAAAAATTGTATTTAGTTGCTCAAGGCCTTGGATTAAAATAATTACAAGGAGTTTAAAATATTTAGGATGTTTTCAGGGTACATCCATGCAAAGACAGACCCAAAGCAGAATGCCGTAGTCATTTTGACTTGTTGGTGGAAACGGAGAATAATGAGACGGCAGCATGTGGGAATGTCTGATAGCATGTTCATCGAATTGGGAAAGTCTGTGAATAGAGCAGATCAAATCTAGGTTACACTCTATCCCATTCATGGACTCCAAAGCTCCTCCCCCTGACAGATTACTTGTCCCTTTATATAAAAAAGAGGAGAAAAAAACAACAACAGCTGCAGGCAGTCCTTCACCAGCCAGGCTGCGTAGATAAATACTGGGTGATCAGACTAATCCTTGCCCTTTGCAAATGAATGCTATATTCATACTAATACAGAACACTCACGTCAGAAATTGCTCTCAAAAAATAAGGCAGGCTCATGGTATTAGGCGGAATTTGATTTCACTGTTCACACAGGTTTCTGGAAGTCAGAAAGTGCACAGAAAACAATAGATAGTGTGGACCCCAAGAAGATAATCAAGGGTGTTACATTTCTGCATAAAAATACTCAACAAGTGTATTTGTGATCCTGTTGCATGAAGTGTTATTACAATAGGAAACACAAGCCCAGCTGACTTGTTGGGTGGACATGATCTCCATTGCATAGCTGTTTACCCTGCTTTCAGAGCAGATGCAAGCGTATTCCTATAAAGCTCATTTGAGAGGTGGATTACATTTCTGGGTCATAATCCCCAGTCTTTGGCCCTTAGTGTTGGATGTATTTAAGATGTCACCAGAGGAATCTAGGAACGTCTTATTGAGCTTTAGCCGCAAGCTCTCTCCCCGGTTATATAACACAATTACTTCAGACCCGTGTTTTGTGTGCACGGCTTGTTTTTAACAGCTCAAGTAGCTACCCTGCTGGTTCTTTTCTCCCTCAGGTTGTTTTTTCAGAAGAGTATGCTGCATTTACTTGGCGGTGAAAAGGAACAAAGTGGGATTCACGAGCAAGAGAGGATTTTTCTTTCAGTTTCAGGCTTTTGAGCTGCAGGCATTTACATGATGTGTGATGTTAATCTGATATGCACTCAAGTGTATTGTGGGGGAAAATGAGGAGATCACTGTCCTTTACATTGCTGATGTGGTTCACCATATAATGCATAATAATTTTTGTTTTCTTTTACTCAAGCAGTTTTGTCTTTAAAATTACATATTCATGCATGTCGTCCTTCTAAAACATGTAAAACATTGACCTATTTTCTAAAACCAAAGTGTGTTACATAAAATGATTGATTTGGAAAAAATAAGCAACATTAGCATTTAGTGGGAGCAAAGACATTGACATCCTGGACCAAAAACACCTGTCCCTCATAAAGCTAAGTTAACACAGAACACGGTTAGAGCATCGGGGTGTCCAGTTAAGTCAGTGTACAAACGCGATCAGAGGTCATGCGGCGTGTTTTGAGTGCCTGACGTTGACCATAGCGTGTTAGTCTGGTAGGAACACATTTTGGGCGCTGCAGCGCATCTTGAATTCAAATATGTGAATTCCAGCAAAGAAGACGTGTTGTTGCGACCAATTAAGGACTCAGCTTGTGAGCTTTTTGTTGGGTTTGACAAGGCATAAATTCATTTTTAACTTATTCAGAAAGATGTGTTTACAGTGTAGATATGACAAAGAAAGAAAGAAAAGAAAAGAAAAACATGGGAACAAAAAGACTTGCCTCAAACTGTGATGCCTAAAATGTAGAGACTACAAGAACAGTTTTCTCCACAAACAACCAAATTTGATATTCAGTTCAAGCAAAACTCTCAGACTTTGCAAAGCCCAAATTATCCTAAAGAATTGGTCAAATATCTCAAAGAAGAAAAAAAAAGTCACAAGATGCATTTCGATTCTAGATACAAATTTTACTTGATTTATTCTTTCTTGTATCTTTAATTATCTTGCCACCCTGCCCTGATTCAAATTAAGATATCTTTGGTTATCTGAATTTATGTGCTGACAGAGGACAAAGGTTAGTCTTTTGCCTGTTAAAAAATACAACTAAAGAGCCACAGAGTGCATTAAAATGAGATCATCTTCTAAAAGAAGCCACGGATGCTTGAAAAAGATCTGACTGAGGTCAGTACAAAAGTCAAGAAGGTTAGGGACAATGCAACAAAGGAGATACTTGTATATTACAGATTGACATGAACATGGGACCTTCTGGCAAATGGAAATACAACTGAAAGACCAATCAAACCAATAAATATCTACAATTCTATAAAGTAGTAGATGGTCTGCACTGGCATGCCTATTTCCTACCAAAGAACACTTAATGCAGAATGACTCTGCTATTTAACCCTTGTGCTATCCAAGGCACGTTAACATTGGGAGTTGGGTCATCTAGACCCACTAGACGGTGATCTTAACCTTTTTTCTTCAATGATGTGTGCTCTTCACAGGTGTCCATGGATTACATGAAATCTTTCCACCTTATCCACCTTTGTCATGGTAGGGAGAACACATCAATATAAGGGTGGGGTCATTTTGACCCCACAAGATAGCACAAAGGTTATCTACACACCCATAGGCTGCTTAACCACACCCACCAGAGGCACACAAGGCTTCAAGATATGACTAAGGACACTTTAATATCTGACTCCAGTCCTGAATGGATTGACCAACTTTTTGTTTGGGATTTGACTGCTCTACCTCCAAATTACAGCCTCTTTACCCGATATATTTCCTATTCTATTCTATTCTATTTTACTCTATTCTATTTTATTTTAGTCCATTCTATTCTATTCTATAGTTATGTTGTCTATTGGCTATACCAATGTGAGCTATTGAATTAGCATGCTAGCTTAAATCTTTCTTTTGAATTTTCAGGAACTTACATTGTCTTTGCGTTATTTTCTCACACAGTGGGGCTAAAAAGTATTCAGCATTGACCTAAACTTACTAAACGTTGTTTTAAATTCAACAGCTTGCATTATAGAATACATTCGATATGACTGCAGTAAAAATAGAAATATAATAATTATAATTTAAAAGAAGGAAAACAAAACACTGTAAGTTGCACTGAACACACTAAGTATGCCTTGAAGTGAAATAGGAAATGTAGTTATGATGAATTTAATTTTTCTTCCATATCTTACATACTGTGCAGAAATGTGGAGCCATAATTATAAAACAAGATTGCAAAGCAGTGCCAGATATTAATAAAGCTGGATATTGTGATCACATCAATTCACTGCTTAAAAACATACCAATTACTCAAATTAATTGACAACATTACAACAACATAGCAGGCATCATTCAAAGCAAATACTCATTGTTTACCACACAAAATTAAAAATCAATTCATTAAGTATTAAGCAAAATACGTTTTTTTGTGTTTTAGATTCTGGAGTTGAAGTCCTACTCTGATCATCTTTTAATCTATTGTAATTGCGTTCCCACTGGTCTTTTAATTATGATTATGCCGTTTTTAGCCAAAATGTAAAAACGTGTCTTTTTTTGGGACTTAGTTTTTGCTGTAGTTCATCCCAAGTTCACCTCTGAGTCGTGGACAGAACCATGGGTGTAGAGCACACCCCCCCTCCCCATTGCAGAGCAGAGCAGGAAGCTTGTAGACCACCCAGCATATGTTCTACATAATAAGCTCTCTTATATACATCATTTTTCATCTGCTCTTGATTCCCACTGATTTGAATAAAGAAATATTCAGAAATTTCATTTTAAGCTTTATTTTTCTTCATCTACGCCACAAGAACATGTTAAAACACAAAAAAACCTAATATGCATCGGATTTGGTCGTTAAATTGCGGCATTCATGTGGACTTGAATGACTGCATTAATTTTAAAACAATATAAACAAAATTATTAAAAAACAACTTTTTATATATGACTCTTTTAAACAGAATGAAAATAAATTTGTTTTTTAGAGTCTAATATCTATAAACCTACTGTGAAGTGGAGTTATTTAAAACAGAGTGTACCAAATTTTTACTATTAAAATGTTCATATTTATACTGTCTCCAGTGTACAAAGCAAGTTATAAAACTTTTTTCCATTTTCTTTTGAAAAGAATTAAGGAACAGTTTTCGGAAGACCTTTGTCAGTACTTTTTCTTTTTCCTGTTCCTTTTAAGTTCCTTTTTGAGGTCTGTTATTAAGTTTTGGCACGGGACCTTGGGGGGTTGACGGGTCGGGGTCTCCACTGAGGCAATCGGCGGTTGCCCCGGCCGGTTGGCTGTCTCGTTCCCGTCGAGGCCTGACCGGAGCTCTTCTAGGGCTGGCGTTTGGGGGTGGGGGCCTGGGCTTGCTCCGGGGGGCCGGCGCTTTCTGGCTCCTCTCTTTTTGTGTGGGGTGGGTGGTGCTGGGCCGGGGGTGTCGGCGCCTCCGGGGATGGGGCCCCTGGTCTGGGGGGGCCGGGCCCCTATGCCGGGGGGGGGGCTGGGGGACGGCTGTTTGACCACCGGAGGACAGTCTACCCAACTTACCCCCTTCCTCATATAACCTCATATTAGGGTGAGGAGGTGGGGGGGCTTAGCCTGCGATGCGCCTTGGGGGGGGGCTACTTGGCGGGGGCCCCCCCTCCCATGGTTGCTGTATGGAGTGGGCCCCCCCTCTTTCGGTTTTATTTGCACCGTAGACATGTAGGGCCCTTGGTGGGGGGGGTGCTTGGACATCACTGCCAGCAAGCAGCAGATGTCCTCCTAGCACCCTACCCGCCAATTTTAACCGCACCTTAGACATTTGTGTGTGTGGATAGGCCCCGCCCTTTTTGTACTACATTTGAACCTTACCGTAATGATAAACAACCAGTAAACTTGTTGCTTTATGCTGCTTCATGGTCTTACCCCCCCCCCCCCCCCCTCCTCCTATTATCACCCTCTTACTCCCCCCCCCCCCCTCTCTCTAACATCCATTTCTCTTCTTCCCTTCTTTCCTTTTCCGTCCGGTCCAACATCAACGATTTTCAAACATGATTGAAATTAATAAAGTTTGGCCTCAATTACAAAAGGGGTTTATTCAGACATACCTTTGGTTTGTCTGAAGATTAATAACCCCTCTTGTTAAAGTAAAATATGTCCAACACAAGAGGCCGTCAGCTCTCATCTGCCTGCCCAGCTGTTGGACAGGACAAGTAAAAAAAAAAAAAAAAAAAATGAAACAATATATTAAATTAAAAAATACTGGAATGTATGTACAAAGTTGACACAGTTTTTTATACCTGGAAATCCTATTTTTTATTATATGAGAGGCTTATCCTCATTTAGTGGGTAACAACGCAGATTACGCTTGGCAACAACAAAAAAAGAAGCAGTTGGGAACTTTCTATATCTGACTTTTCCTTCCCATACTGTCTCTGTCTGAACAGTGAAGGTGGTTATAGGAAAGGTTTGAAGGTGAGTTTCATGCACAGTGACACCTTAACAAAGACACACACACTCAAACTCAAGGTTAGAAGTCTTGCTAGGTGAAGTGAAAGTTACTCCCGTCACACCTGGACTGTAGGACATTGTTGGATATTGTTGTTGTTTTTTATTGGTATGCAGGAAAATTTCATATATTATAAAAAAAAGGTTACAATGTTTATACAATGAATAGGAATTATTCCCCGTTTGCTGTGAAACTTTGAAATAAACAGTGACACCACAAGTGTAGTCTGAGCGGGGAACAGGTGTTAGACTGGCTCCATTCAACCATGGAGCCAGCTTGGCTGCATACACTAAGAGCACTAACACTTTAAAAGCAGCTTTTGCCAAATCAAAAATTAAGCGAATCATCTTTTGAAGACATAACTTCATTTTATTTTTTTTCTGAAAATCCCATCCAAGTAAATAAATGAAATGTGGAGGGAGCCTCTGGGAGCAAATGGCACATACAATTGCACTCATATGTCCTCGCATTATCTCTTTTAAAAGTTAAAAAAAAAGTGTAAAGTCTGTGCGTGGCATCAATCATCCAAAAAGCATTTGAAGAAAGATGGAAGACAGCTTAAAAGCCTAAGATCGCCCAGTGTCTGTTTCTATATTGCAACTGTAAAGTGGAGCTTTGAGTTCAAGCAGTTCGATGAATGAAATAAAAAAGCTTGGAAAAGAAGCAGCCATGACAAGCTGTCAGAGAAATGTATGATAATTTGTAGTTTTTTTTAAAGGAAGTACTTGCAGTTCCAAAAATTTGAATAATTTAGCTAAATGAATAATTTACTTTTTGATGAGCCTTTTTTGAATCACTCTTAGGGGGGGAGTTTTAATTTCTTCCTTAATGAGCAATGCTGTCAACTCTCTCCCATTCCGAAATCCTTTGGGTGACAGCGTGAGTTCACGGAGGAACAAACATCTCTAATGAAAGCCTTTTCAGGGAATTCCTGTAAGATATTCTCTATGTTTAAACTGGACGCAAGACGTTTTATTAAAGTCCATTTAGTTTGGAATGGTTTCTTTACATTTATATGAACCTATGTACATTTTTATACCTTCTTTTTCAGCAACTTCCAGGGATCATTGATGTTCCGTCCAATCATGACCCCAAGAGCCTATATAATTTTCTTAAGAGCCAGATGCCATCATTGAAGGACAAGCACATTACTGTACTGCCGAGCTGACCAGCGAAAGCCCCATGAAAGGAAAGAGCACACATTGGGCACAGTTGCTGCCTCAACTTACATGAACCTATTTTCTGCTTTATTTTATTAAAATCAACTTTAAAATAACTTTTTCCCCCCTGGTTAACCATTTTTAAAAGCATTCCCAGTGGTCTTAATTATGTTTTTTTTTAAGGTTAAATCCCAAAAAACTGTTGTTTAGGACAGTTTATGCAGAGCTGCCATAGTTCATCCAAATTTCCTCAGAGTTTTGACTCAGGACACCCCCCCCCCCCATTCGCGTTTGCTGATATCTCCTTTTACATGCTCTTTCTGTAGCCTAGATCCCTTCACAACCCTTACTCAACAGTACCGGTGTAACAAAAATGGCGAGCAATATTGGAGCTTTCCAGCTGTACAGTTTTCAGGCAGATGTCAGCTCAGATGAGGAAAACAAAGCCGTGCGTGGATTTCGTCATCTGGAAGTGGATGCATTGGAATAGAGCGTATTCTGCCTAGTGCATTTTCTCTTCACAAATACACTATTTTTCATCTGCTTCGGATTCACCGATTTGAATAAAGAAAAATACTAAATGCAAATTGCAGCTTCATTTTAACGTGTCCTCCATCTTCAGAAAAATGCTACAATATCATGATAAACACACAATTGAGAGAAGTGGGTCTTTGAGCTTCCTTGATTAGATTATGCACAGATATATAAAAGGATGACCAATGATTTTGTTTTTGTTTTTTAGCCCCTTGTTTGCAGTCATAAAACCTGATCTGAAACATCTATTTTGGAAGACTTAGACGTGGCTCTAATGCCACTTCTTCCTGGTCCTCCCAGATGAAGACTTTGAAGGCCGGTCAAGAGACATTCATTTTTTTTTTATGTTCTGCAACAAGGATAAAACGTAGTCAGATATTCCTTTGATACTTTACCAGTAAAGTATCAAACATCAGTGAATAGAACCACTGATGTACAGCAGTGGTTCTATTCCCTTTTCATGCTGTTAGGAAAAAACAAATGGGTGGCTCTGGTGTAACTTGTATCATCATTTTAGCCATTTTGTTTTGAGAGTTTGTTAAACCAGTGTTCCTTTAGTCTAGTCTAAGCAAAGGTTTCTGGTTAGAGTTTGTTACAGCAATTAAGGAAGTTCTACCTTAATGTAGATACTTAAAAGATTAGTTTTTCATTTACAACTCATTCACTGCTTTTATCCGGTGTTAAACATCACAAAACCCGTGATGGAAACACCACAGGCCAAACAATGAGGGGGAGTCCAACCCAGAAAGCACAGCACACTATAAGACCACACCACCTGTAACCTGGTTCTCATAAGGGGCTGGCTCTTAAAAGGACAGTACAATATCAAATACACACACACGTATTAAAAAAAAAAAAATTGAAACAGATTTTTGTCCCTTCAAGAGTTCTGAGTGGATGCTGCTTCAGCCCAATTGGAAAGGCTTGACAGTAGCCGCGGTTACATGGGCAGAATATCTTGATCGGATCAATGGTCGGGTTGCAATTCACCCGTGCACATGGGAACAGAAAACCTTTTTCCAATTAGAAGAAACGTTCACATGGGTCACACTTTCGGTCGGAATAAATCATTTGGGCATGCGCAGTAGTGTCGAAAATACCGGAAGCAAAATGTGTCCCGTTGTAAACAAACCTTTGCTGTCGCATATATTTATGCAGCAGCTCGGTTATATACGAGGCGATCTTCCAAACGGGCTTTTATTAATGTAACGAATATTATGAAGCGCCTGTTCGCTCATCATTTTATATTTAATACGCGTGGTCAGTGCTTTTTTGTGGAAGAAGTACCGAGCATGCAGAACCTGGTGTTGGGAGAGGCTAACAACACGCGCTAACAACATTAGCCTTTTTTGATGGACACAAAATCCAGGACAATGCGGGAAACGCTGCAATCTGCAGCTTGGCTGGACGTAAATGTCTGGGAAAGACATCAGCCTTTATTTTGTCGGGGCACAACTGGAAACACAATTCCATGTGATATTTTGAACAGTTTCTAAGGACTGAGACGGCTGTGTAAGCTGGCGGCTCGAGCTCTGCTCTGTTCTTGTGAGTCCGGCAGCCGCTAACCCAGAGCGGCGGTTCGGCTCGCAGTCTGAATTCCCATACATAACAAAACAACAAAACGCACACGTAACAAAGCACCCTCCCCTCAAACACATTAATAAATCTGGCTGCTCTGCTCAGAGAGGTTCACTCGGTCCACTGGCACCGGAGCCAGAACGCAGAGCTCGGATGCCGGATCCAGACATCAGTGGGCACGCATCCCCCCCACATCTCCCTCATGAGGGGTGAAAGAGAGGGGAGAGCCAGCGGGGCGAGAGCGGGGCGAGAGCGGAGCGGCGCTTTTCACGGGGCCTCCGCAGAGCAGCTGGTCGGTCCCGTATGCGCTCCAAAGCTTTCTCTCAGCGAAACACAGTCTATGCGTGACGTAACCAGAGCAGAAGTGACACACGATCGGAATGACCGTTTACATGCTCCACGATCGGATAAGCGATCGGTATAACCCACCTATCTCGATCGGTAAGAAATTCTGATCCGAACGAGTCTGATCGGGGCAGAGTATTCCGAACGGCGCGTTCACATGACACATTTTCTTTCCAATCAGGCGTTCATTCCGATTACTTTTGCCCATGTAAACGCAGCTAGTGCCAACATTAAGCACCCCAGTGGACACTACAAACAGTGCTGCACCACTCCTGGTCACTGCAGGCTCCCGCTGGCTGCGATGAGGGCTTTTTGGTGCTGTGGGTCTTAAGTCAAGTTGGTAGAGGTAAAAACAGTCCGAGGCTCCACCATCCATGCAGAGGCAGCAGCCAGTCAGCAAGAGGAAATAAAACAGCAAGAAAATTCAAAAGGCAGAAACAGCAGGGGAGCATGATCCAACCCTGGAGGACAGACAGGAGATCAACTTTGAGGAAAAGCACAGTGTGAAAAGGGCCAAACACATTCCAAATATGCATGCTGAGAGCCATATACCCTTCAGTAGCCACTGCACAGGAGCACCTTGTGCTGCAGATCATAAGCAAGGATCAAGTCAATCAACTGACTGGAGCAGACTAATTAGCACACAGTGCAAAAAGAAACTATGCAGTACCTGACTGGCCCATGAAACCCTGAGGCACAGTGACAAACCCCCTGCCTCAATTACAAAGTGTCTCAGGCACAAAGCGGCTCTGCTTTTCTAATCTGCTCCACACCATCCTTGCAATCAGAAAAGTTAACATCACCTATGCAGCCTGATGAGCCTGATACATACAGTATGTATCATATACAAGAAACATGGGATTTAGTGTACAGCCTGCCAGAAAACATCAGAAGAAGAAGAAGCTTGGGATTTCACTCATATTGTTTTGGTCTACATTGAGTAACAAATTGGTTTTTACATCCCTCATGGAAAAAACAGTAGCCAAAAACCAAACCTGATGAAACCAAAGTTACAAATCATTTTCTGGCTTTTCTGCCCTTTGTTCATTATGTATTTATTTTTTTTATGGGGGGGTAGAAAATAAAGTTTGAACCCAAATGGTGATTATTGCTGTTAAGCATATTTTCTTCCACTTTTTCCACTACATGAAACCAAGTTAAGAAATTAGAAAATAGGTTCACGACACAAGTAAAAACTGTAGAATTGGAACACATTACCTAATGGTTCATAACTCCTACAGATTTTCCCAATTGTTAAAACACATTTTCTGAAACATCAGACCAAATTTACCAAACATGATTTACAAAATACTTGACCCTTGAGTCAAAAGTCACTATGACATCATGATGAAGTCTCTGTTGACAAAACACACAGCAGAAACTGTCATGTCTCGTCAAGTTCCTGTCCGTCTCTTTTGTTGTCTCGTGTTTAACTTCCTGTTTTATTTTGAAGGTTTAACCCACCTCTCGTTTCAGACCTTCCTCTCCCTGCCCTTGTCTGTTTCCCCACAGCTGAGCCTGCCTCATCATCCCTGATCGTTTCCACCTGTGCTTCCCCTCCTCATGTATTTATAGCCTGAGTTTCCTTGTGTCCTGTGCCTGTTCGTCTTGTTACCTCCTTGACAAAGCTAAGCCTGATATTATCAAGGCTAGTGATTAAAACCACCTAAAACTCTGCATCTGAGTCCAGTCCTGTGTTCTGCCGTGTCAGAAACAACGCACTAAACCACAAAACATTTGACCCTAATGACAAAAAAAGACTGGTACCCCCCCCCCCCCCCCCCCCCCCGTCCACACACACACACTCACACAAAAAATAGTTAAATAGAATTTTTTTTTTTTTTTCTTAATTTCACTTTAACATTATCCACAATCCATCAGAGGCATTGTTCTCCTAATTCAGGTCAAACAACGTGGATCTTGTGTGACTGATCCAACCTTGGCAGGACTCAGTTAAAAAAGCCATGCAACTGGCTTTCCAGAGTGTATGGTTGTTTCTCATAATGCTCAATAGTGAATGGGAAACAGAACATATATGAATATACTATATATTCAATTGGGTTAAGGAATGGAGGATAAACAAATACAAATTGGGCATTTGTGTTACACCACTGTCTAATGGGCAGACTTTTGTGAGAATTTACATTGCCACAAGCAACTATGACAAATGTATCTTTGTTTTTATTTATTTTTTGTCATTTTCTTGTTTAATGTCCGACCATTTGACCTGCTTTCGTCATGGTCATTCAATGAAACCTAGACATGGTAAATTACTGTGGCATTGATCGTATTAGAAATTCTTGTCTTTTGTCTGGGTACAGCTTTTGGTCTTGATTTAGGTGTGGGTGTTGGTGCAGATTCAGGTCTTGGTCGGACTTACCTTGCTCTTAATTTAAAATGCCACTCAGTTGTCCTAGAACTGCCCTTAAATTATCTGCAGTTGATTTACAACAAGAGTCTCCAGCTTTGACCACTTGTGAGCAGCTGCTGTGTTGGGGCAGAGTTTAAGTTTTGCCTCTTTGTGTTTACTTTTTGTATCCTGTGTGTTGTGAATGCCAACGGTGTCTTAAAAGGGAGAGTCTGTGCTCTGCTAATTGTGTTTTATATTAAGACCAGAGAGTGATGTTTTTGAGTAAAGAGTTAAAGCAATTGACGGGTTCACAGGATGGCCCTTAGTGTTTTAGCAGTTGGTAAAAACTGTAATTCAAATATTGACATAAAATACAATTTTAAAAAGTGTGTATGCCCACTAAATTTCTGATTACGATTTTGCAGCATAGAGATGGGATAAATTGAGTTTTGGATGAGTTAATGAAAAATGTCCCTGTGTTAAAACCCATTCATCAGTTCTCTTTGCTACCTGCTGACACTGGAAATGGAGTGTGTACTCTACAGACGTGTTCATGCGTCACTTTGCTAATGTGTATTAATGTTTCCCGTTTAAACATGTGACACATTTTTCAAAGTGAAGATGAGCCACATGGAAGATAATGGAGGGATACAAACTGGGGATAAAAAAGTAAGACGATTAAGAAATGAGGGGAGAAAATGTTCAAAAAGGAGCTGTGTGTTGACAGTCGGTGCATGTTCTTGCTAACATGTGTGAGCACTTCCTGGTGTTTAGTCAAAGAGCCAGTGGATAGATGACTCTTGCGGTTTCAAAGAACTGTCATCACCTTCTACCTCGCTTTGCTTGAAGGTCATGGAATCCCAAGATGCAGCATGACTGCGACTCAAGTGCATGAAAGTGTGAAGGCTGGAGCGCTTTAGGGGCTTCACACAAACTCACATTTCTGAGCATTTTAAATGTTTGGCGTACAAAGTAAACCTTTTAGCCTTTTGTTCAAAACTGAGAATTCAGTGAACTGAGCAGTCTAAAATCCAAAACAAGTCCAAAGTCTCTATGTTTACATTTAAGGAAAGTTTTTAGGTAAAACCAAACACTGTAAATAGTAGTAGGTCATATCCGAAAAGAACCACAAAGCGGCATGTTATTAAGTCATCCCAGTTAGCTCCAATGTTTACCAAACTTTAAAGAGGTAGAAAAGTTTTAATTTCTATATTTCCATAGAGGCCACATGAGTCCTTATATTCTTCTTTAGGTAGACCATGTTCGTAGTTTTTTAAACTACGGGTGTCCAAAGATTTAGCAAAGGGGGCCAGATTTGGAATTGCAATGGGATGCTTCCCATTTCATCACATTGAACATCATTTCCATAATTTAACAAAATTACAGTGAATTTTGTATTTGAAGAGCAGAGGAACCAAAGTTTGTCTGGAAGAAAAAAACACATTTGTCAACATTAAATCTCGGTTCACATTTAATGTTACATGATATCCATTATTTAATGCTTTCTATTAACTTCTTAATGTAAATTATGTTAACAGAAAAGCAACTCAAATAGTTCTCCTATTCAGAAGTACAAAACACAAACAGAAACAAATCTGTTTATCAGGTTTACAGTTGATATTTTAGAAAGAAGCTAAAAAATGTAGCCACAGTTTTACAGTGACTTATGATGGAATTTAGCCAGTCACATGAAAGCAATTGTACAACCAATTTTAAGAAGGTGGGGGTCCCATATTATTGGCCTGTAGAAATTTGGCTGCATTTAGCCCGCAGGCCAGATTTGGACGTGCCTGGTTTAAAACAATGAGAAGCTAGAATAAAGGCAAGACATGCCCTTTAACCTCTGGCTTCAATTAGGGCACTTTAAA
The DNA here is from genome assembly GCF_053564925.1 of Oryzias latipes. Classification (NCBI taxonomy): domain Eukaryota; kingdom Metazoa; phylum Chordata; class Actinopteri; order Beloniformes; family Adrianichthyidae; genus Oryzias; species Oryzias latipes. The sequence continues at coordinate 10,060,090 of NC_136238.1, forward strand.
ATTAATTGAGTCATTCATCTTCTCAAACATTTTTTCCCTTTCGGCGTCACGGGGCTGCCGGAGCCTATCCTGGCCACTCGAGGGCGAACGCAGGGCACTTTAAAATAAACAGAAAAAACCAAAATATTAATTTTTTTCAAATGCTAGAAAAAATGTCATAGACTTTTATGGAACACAATGATAAAAAACAAAAACAAAAAAAACCTTCAGGACGATGACAGCCTGTGATGCACCATAATTAATGCCAGTCACTTTACCTCTCACCCTATCAACCATCTGAGCCATTACAGTTGGAATAGCTATTACTGGCTTTGAGCGCCGTAATAGCAGCGATAATTCTGTCATGCTGCTTCCTATCCAAGCTGTTCATGCCGCAGTATTTCAATTTGGCCGTTTTCAGTAAGAGGCAGGACGGACCCATCTTTCAATTCTCTCCAAATGCAGACTATTATTAGTGTTGTCTTTAATTGACAAAAGAGGTGATGGACATGTAAAGTTTGACTTTCAAAGTTGTATAAAGCTTTTGATGCTGGGGCGTGTCTAAACTCAGGCTTCTGAAAGGCAGTTTTTAGGGGACAAAAACAAAGAATCTCATAACCTTTTACCACACTCCTCACTGGGTTTTTCCAACATAACTGTTGATTCTTTTGAAGTTGAGGGTAATTAATTGCTGTCTTACTGCTTTCCGGAGATATAATCCATCTCCTTCAATACGGCTGTACCCTTTATCTGCTTTGTAGATGAAGAGATTCCTTTTGGACTCTTGGAAGCTATGACATTGGCTCTTATTATGTAGACACTAGCTGGCAGCAGATCTAAACTCCTAGCACATCCCAGATAATGACCACTTCACCTCAGGGCATGGGACGCAGGCGAGCTTAAAAGAAGAAAAAAAAACTTCACAAAATAAAGGGAAAAAAAAACTTCACCTCCTGCCCGCGCATCACAGGAAATGCAGCCTCAGCAGCTGCCTGTGCGGAAGCACTCTGATTGCACGGAGACCAAAGAACGCTCGGAGCGCAAACAGCTGCCACTTCCTCGCCAAGGATCATACAGTGTCTTCAGATCTTTCCAATGTATGCAATAATTACTGATATGTATCGACAGTGCGTCTGCTCACACCCTTCTGACTCTGATATATTCTAGAATGGTACAGCAGGAAATGAAGAAACAGGTGAAAAAAGGCATTCCTGTTCTTATGAGATTTTTACTTTATTTCTTTATGAAAGTTAATTCATAAAAAGTTTATTAAAGTTAGTTGAGGAATTTCTGAACTTTAATTTGCACATTTTTTATATTGTCACTACTGTTTATGTCTTCTTCAGGTGCTGCTACATGTTTAGAGGTGCCTAGCAGGACCACTTATGTGTAATTGAATCGGTTAGTTCAAAAGGGGCCCAAGTCCACAATTTTCAAAATAGAGATATATGTTCTATGGTCTTCAAGGGAAAAGCTATCTGACTCTGTGCAAAAAAGTCCCTCGTCTATTGTAATGTATTTACTATGCTTGACATTTAAAATGCATCAAGTGCAAAATTCCTGGACCTGGGTCTCTCTTGCATGGGTTTTGCTTTATCCCATAGATGGCAGCACGAGTTATCCAATATGGCAGCACCCCTGTTTAATTCAAGAAGGGCCCAAGTCCAGAGACTTTAGTTTTCTAGTTCTCTGAAATTATAAAAGTGAGGTGCTTCATATTATAGCATTTTTAAGCTATGAACTGGTGCTAAATCTGGGTAAAGTCTTAATCATTTGGTGTAGCCTCCCTTTAAGCTTTGCAATTAAAATCCTTTCCTGGAATAACAACCCTCTTGGACTTGGACACCTTTTGATCTAACTGATTCAATTGTATTGATTTAGTTAAAGTTTTGTTTCTGTTTCTGTCAAAAACTTGATATTTTGTGGTCAGTAAGTGAGTCTGAGTTAGCCATGCTGGGGGTAATTTAAGGGTATTTTTTCTCACCTGCATTACTTCTTTTGTCTTGTGACTTTCTTGGCTCCTCATTTGCTAATTTGTCTCTTTTTTTGTCTCATTTGAGATGTTTTGCCATGTTTGTCTCTATGTCCATCTCTTGGGGCATGTGAGGCGCATTCAAGATCACGCATTTAGCCAAATGTTGTTCACAGTGGACAAACAGGGAGGGCCTTTTTCTACTGTTTACTAGTGCATGTCGGCTCTCTGGTTGGAAGAGGTTTTGTGCAAAATGTCAAAGCGGTGCTCACATCTCACAAATCACGCTTCAGGCTTCTTCTTTCACAGCTCTATTCTGATATACGAAATACTTGGTGTCATATAATTCCATCCAGACCAAAACCGCAATTATTAATGTCTGCTCAATGATCAATTTTCAAACGAATGGCACTTCTGTAAATCAAAAGGGATACCATCCATACATCACCTGGTTTAACTTGTAACTTGCGTCTTCTATGTAGAGCTCAAAACCGGTCTTGCGTAGCTATGCATCAACACAACGGTTATAAACATTTGACATTGCATTTTTGTGTGTTTACACAGAATTTTCATTGAAAGTGGCCACTTGACCGTGCGTCGCCAACGGCAGTGTGAACGTAGCTTCAGTCAGTCACAGTTGAAGGTTGTTGTCCTAACAGAGTTTGGATCTGATCCAGATCTATACCTATTTATCTATTTACTAGATTCTTTTAAATAATCTCTAATGATTTCAAAAAGTTTGGATTATAAAAACATTAGTGGAGAATAATATACTGCATTTCTTTAACTCCTAGTGTAGCATCTTGAGACAGCCTCCATTAGGAATTCACATTTTATAAACTAATATATAATGTATTTAATTTTTAAAAAAGCTTTCAAAGGGTATGTGTCCCTTACTGTGGTCATTTTTTTTTACTGACTTAAGGTAATGATGCAAATTAAAACACTTTTGCAACCAGTTTTTTTTCCTCAACTCATCTTTAAGATGTGCACATATAATTGTATAAAGCTTAGATTTTTTTATTTGAGATCCCTTTCTGTTTTAATATTAAACAAATGAAGAGGTTTGGTACCATACTAAAATCATCCACCATTGTTTAGTTACCAATAAGGTACATGCTGCCAGTAGAGATGATGTTGAATGTTAGCCTAAAAGATCCTGATGTGGTTTTCTTCCATTTTGTTCAAAAGTACACACATTCTTTACTTTCTCATAAGCTTTCAAACTTTTTTTTTTCCCTTTAGTAACAGATGTTTGGTCTCTTAAACATAGTGTTCTTGTTCTGTCCTTGAATTCTCTACGTCGTGTTTTCCCCTCTGGCTGATTGCTTCTGATTGCTGCTGCCTGTGCTTCAACTCCTCAGTGTGTTTGTGTCTTGTCCCTCCATTCTGTTAACCAGCTCTGGTTTGTGGGTTTTGTTTTTGTATCTCAATCATAATAATTATTTTTAATGATTTATTTAAATAGAGTTTTCTATCTTTGAACTCCGGCAGTTTCACCTCATCATGATCAACCATGCTTTCTTCTTAGACTATACTTTAATAAAAATATTTTAAAGAAATCATCATGAAAAATTGTTGCATTTAAGATTTCTTAATCCTTTCCATTTGTTTTTTGGCGAATTTTCTAAAAAATAAATAAAAAAGAGTATGCTAAATGTGTCTTAGGGTGTTCGTTTCCCCTGATAATCCGGAACAAATTTTCACTCTGAATACACCCAAGCAGACCCTGGTCCGAGACCAGGAACTGCTCTTTGCCACATTTTCCGAGGTGGTCTCAGATCATTTTCAATCGGACTGAGCTTCGGTTCGCTCTAAGATTCCTCAGTCTGAATACAATCCGTTCCCGGAGCGGAATAACTGAACCAAAACTGTCACCGTAGCCGATGTAAACAGACTAGGAAAGAAGCAACAGATGTAGTTGTCAAACAGAACAAAATGGTCCAACTCCTTACTTGTCAGAACATTTATTTTAAAACAGCTGAAAATGCTTCTTCCATGGTTTTCTGTATCTCATGTCATAAACACTTATCAGCATACCTTCATCTGCAGTTGCTGGCATCCTCTGAGTTAAAGCACACATGGCACGTCTCCTTGCCAGTAACGGTCTTGCAGCACGCCTCCGCCGTACCAAAGTAGTAGAAAGTGTTTGTTCCCAACATTCAAAGCTAACAATTGACATAAAAAGTTTTATTAAGTTAACGATCACTACAATGATTGTAGAGCGCAGCACGTCCATTTTTCTCTTGTTGCTTAGCCCCGCCTTTATAGTTCCTGGCCAATGACTGAAGAGATCTTTAGTCATGTGGTTTTGTTTACAAGCTTTGGTCCGGAACAAGAAATTCAGCTTCGTGGCAGTCTGAATACAGACCAAACACAAGGTTCGGGACTCAATCCATACCAATTTAAACAGACTCAAAGATGCAAAGATGGATGTGCATTTTGTGCACATAAAATGGAAGTTTTTTTGCCGATCACTACTAGCTCCGGGGAGAAAGTGGGTTTGTGTATTTGCCTGACTGGGGCAAAAACCCCTTTTTGTGATTGTTGTTTGTGAGGAATTGAAATTATAATGCAGTTCAAAGCTAAACGAAGTTGCTTCCTGCATGATACAGGGCCTTTAATTTTGGTGCCTCTTTTTTCTTTTTAAAGATAAATTTGACAAGATTTGATTAGGCTTTTGAATTATTCCTGGGCATCAGGAGCAGTGGGTAGTTCCAGCTGAAACACCATGGCAGCAGCTGGGAGTTTGGTGCTTTTCTCACTTTAGCTGTAATCACTGGTACCTGTTCCAACTTCATGGCAGTTCTTTGGAATCAAACTCGAAGTTCTCTGTCCACAGGAGGCTTCTTCTGTCACTAAACTGAAAGCACCTTTTAAATTCATATTAGAAATATTCAGATACCTCTATGAATTGAAATCAAATTAGAAGATGTGTCAAATATTGTTTTTTGTCATTTAAAGTTGTGTTATGTGAAATCTACTGTCAAATGGTCCATTTGTTGATCAACCGCCTAAAGTTACATTACCTTTTTTCGACAACAAAAGAGTAACAGTTTGAAAAATGGGATCCAAGACTTTGACAGCCTTCACTGGTTGAGTCCTTTAATGGTTTAACACCAGAGCTTTAGCTCCAGAGTTGACATCATTTTGACCACTGCAACGGAATTCAATAGATTCTGTCATGTCAAACTATCAATAAATCACATTATTTATGTAGCACTTTTTCATCAACATGCTGTGGAACACCAGATGCTTGACATAAAAGACTTATATAAACATCAGTTAAAACAGTAAAAAGTCATAAGACACATTAGACTAAAAGCAATGACAATAAAAGACAGAAAAGAAAAAGGAAAGAAAATGCTGTTCCCAAAATTTGAGACTAAAAAATAGATTAGCTACGTACAAATGACATACTTCAAAAGCCATAGAATACATAGAAGCCCAAAGAATACATATATAAGTAATCAAACGCGTTAAATGTGCAACAGTTGTTGCATGATTGTCCTAAAGCTGCTTTTCTCCACGTCAGAATAAGCGGATTGTCGCTATTCACATGAATGATCAAAGAGTAATGACATGTCAAAGAGCGTTTGTTATTGAGGTGTTGCCTGCGACATCTCTGGTGTCAAAGGGTTAAATTCAGATTACATAGACAGCCATACTCTAAATGGCATAAGAAGTGTCAAATGGTTGTTTCATCATATCAAGTTGCGTTCCACTGGAAGTTACTAAAGCAGTTATTGTTTAACCAGTTTAGTCCTTAAAGCTAACATAAAAGACTTTAATGCTACGTGCATACAGGGCATGTGAAGCGTGTTTAATAAACATTGTCCTACAGTGTTCACACTGCTAGACTGTCGCTACCCTACACACTAGCGCATGTCCTCATAGTTGGAAGAGCCTTGGTTACGAAACATTGAAGCGCTGCAGAGCTGTCCAGGCTTTTTGTTTCCCAGCTATGAAAAACTTGGTGTTATACAATTTTGGTTGGCCACAAACATCAATTTCTTCTTCATAATAAATTGTCAAAGGATTGACACTTCCGTGAATTAAAAGGGATGGCATTCAAACCTCACTACAAAATCCAAGTCCCTGATTGGTCAAATTTCAACTTGTTTTACTTTGACACTTTTTAACACAGGTTAAATGAAATGGATTTTTGTACGTGGAACCCAATAATATACTTAAAATTTTGAATGCAGAAGCCCAAAACGTGTACATAGGTCGATTTTCATTGAATTTTGATTGAAAGTGGTCGCTTTAACCTGTGGTTCTTGAGGCCGTTGTAAATGTAACATAGGAGTTAGTCAGGCCAGTTTGTCAGAAATGAAGACAGCTTGAAATAAATTTGCTAGTTGTTTTATTTCAGAGTAATCACTATTTTCAGTTATTAAGGTCATGACCAACATTCAGGTTCCTTCAGGTTCCTCTTAACATCAACCTGAGCGAGCATTTGGGTAAATTTCCTGGGTAAAGCCCTTCATGCTGAGTGTCATGGTAAAAAACTTCCAGACCCATTTTTTGAGAGTCTTTGATATGACTCAACTGTAGATTTGAACTTATGACCTTTCAGTCTCAGGGCTGACACCCTACCACAAGGCCACCGAGTTGGCTGCTGTCAATGCGTTTAAACTGTCAAATAATGTTTCTCTCAGCCTGCATCTACTGGATTTAAGACCTTGTAGGGACCTGGCACCTGCATATCATAAGTCAAACCTTTGAACTAAAGAGGTTGTCATTTTTTACAGCTGGTTGTTGGTAGACGCAGTCCATTATGGTAGGTGTAGAAAAAAGAGCTGTATTAATAAATCCACATCCACTGTGATTTGTTGTTGACTTTGTCAGCCGTTTGCTCTGGTCATCAACCACAATGTGCTGAACAGTGCAAAGAAACAAATCTTACGACAGCTCAGGCTCTTCCAATGATACTTTTTCTGTCTTGTGTCTCCTTTGTTGCATAAAAATTATTGACTGCCACATTTTCTACCATCTTGGGATGATTTGTTCTGGGTACAAGTTTGCAGTGTGTTTGGGTTTGGCAAGAATGGCAAGAAGAATTCTACAGGATCCCCTTCTTAGAGCTATTTTGTTACAATGAATTTTTTGTATTATATTGCAGTTGATCATTTGTATTTTTTTCTTTCTTTTTTTCTTCTGTAGAAGTGAAATTTGTAACTTTGCTATATCTATCTGTTCTCCAAAGCCGACCTGGGTAAAAGCCAAATGAAGGTGTTTTATCAAACGCTATATCTGTTCCTCAGTGCTGGAGTCAAATATCTTAAGCCCTGTCCACCTAACAAATCTGTGCAGTCCCACCTTTGTGTTTACTTATCCTCATGTCTTCAGCGAGGAATGTGTTTAATGTTTGTCTGAGACGATGAGGAGCCTTTTAATGGACTCTGCCAGCTGCTGCACACATTGTTGTGGAGGCACAATGGCACAAGATGAAGCTCAGTCCATTTGGTTCATTTTTATTCTCCTGCCAATGGCTTAGTCTTTCCACTGTGGAGCGAATTCAAATTCCCACACATGGGGGCCATCCGGTTTATTTCGGTTTCCTGGAAAACAAAAGGGGTTACAATTCTCAAAATCCAATGAAGTGCTTGAGGAACTACTTATAAAGCAATTTTTAATTCTGTTTATGTCATTAGAACCTTAATTGAAAGTAACACTCCTTTGTTGTCGTAAGATGACAACGATAGAGGAGCATTAGAACCAATAGGATTAATAAATAGGATTTTTAACATTCTATATTAAATTGAAAAAAACAGTTACATAAATGAGTTTTTCAACAGGGCAATGGTCGCCTGACAAAGGACATTTTTCAGAAGAATAATGCCAGTTTTTTAGACCACCCTGCAGGTTCTCCTGATTTAAATGCAATAGAGAACATTTGAGGATGGGTGGTAAGAGAAGTTTACACAAATGAACATCAGGTCCAGACAACGGATGCCCTTCATGAAGCCATCTATACTACTTGGCACAACCTTCCCAAATGCCTTTTAGAAACGCTCGCATCAAGCGTGCCAAAACAAATGTTTGAGGTGGTCAACGAGAATGGCAAAGCTATTCATTACTGAGTGTTTTGTTTGGACCCTTTCATTCCAGTTTGGAGGACATAACAGGGCTTTTTGTGCTATGATTCTAAACTTTTGATCTGCTGATGAGTGGCTCATTTCAGTACATTTTTTGTTTTAAATACATTGGCCCTCCTGTTCCCATTTCTTTTTTTGTTTACATTTTGAATTCTTACTGAGAACCTTGTTCAAATCTAGCCATAGACATTGCAAATTCTTGGAATTTCTTATCGGGTCTTAAGATTTTGTATAGGGCTGCATACTTGAATCTTGTTTTACATTCTGTATCCAAACAGTGAAAGTGAAACTGTGATGAACATAAGAGACCTCTAACATCTTTTTTAAGTTGGAAAATGTTCAGAATCTATGGCTGACAAATACTTTTTCTGTGACACAGTATTAAGTAAACAAAAAGTACAAAAACTGGTAAACTCCTGTTACAACTTTAAGCACTTTAATTATCCTTTTTTCCTTTCTTCTTGCCAAAAATGTAATCAAGCTCACAGTTTGTTTTGTAAAAGCAGCTTTTTCTTAAACTCTTTCTTAAAGACCTGTTCCTGACAGTTTTTATTCACTATATTTACTTTATTATTTTGACAGGCGACAAAAGCGGCTGCTTTTATTCAAAGGTTTTTATTCATCAGTGGTGATTGTTAGAGTTACACACAGAGTGATTATTGTACACATAAGGTTTAGAGTTGTTGAAAAGACCAAGCGTGAAGTCTGCACTTCACAGCCCACTCCACTGTTTGGTGTCATTATCCTCAAATTACAGGGCTCCTATAGAAAGGAAATGCTTGCGATTTATAAACCTTAAATGGCTTATAACCAAGCAGAACCATACAGTAAGAAATGCAGACTGTTGGGAAATACCTTTGTCTTAAATCAATGGATGTTTTACTAAACAGATGTTTTTTTTTCTGAACTGATTCTTAACTTTAAAGGGAAAAACACAGAACCGAGCAAATGTCAGTAACATATATCAATACAGAAAAATGTAATTTAAGTGATCAATAATTAAGCCTGTAAGTCAAATTTAGGCTTCTAGTGCAAAATTAGGAAGTTTAGTCACCACAGTGAGTTTGCAGAAAAGATCAAGGCATGGCTTTGATGTGATTTGAGCTTTCTCCATCCTTTGCTAATTCTAATGGATTCCTCAGTCCAATTTGGCAGATGATCCAAAATTGAAAGAATTTATATACAAGGTTTAAATATATGGCTTGGAACTTGACTTGATGTAAGTAACCCAACTTCAAATCAAAATATAAGAGTGAAGACATGAGCAGGTACATGGGTTGAGGTCTTTACATGTGCAACTAGACCTGAGCAGACTCCAAAACATAGAATTGAAGAGACACGAACTGTCTGTTTAAGATAATGTCCTGGTCAGTGTGACACGTCAAAAATACCAAAGTACTTAGATCTATCTCTACATAGATGTTTGCCGCCTTGTTATTAAAAAGGAATGTACACAGAGCCCAATCGAACAGCCACTTCCAATGAATAGTTTATGTAAATAAGGGTCAACACGTGTTTCAGGCTACTAAACGCATGGCCATTAAATGTGCATTGAAAGGTAAACCTGGTCAAACTTCGACCTATCAGGGACTCTGATTTGGCAGGGGCCGAAAGATGGTGTCCCTTTGAACTTACAGAAGTGCCAACAGTTTGAAAATTGATGATGGACAACAAATTAATAATTGTGGTTTGTGCCCGGCTAGAATTATATGATTCTAAGACTTTTGGAATAGAACTGTAAAAGAAAGAGGATGAAGCAAGATTCACGAGATTGGCAAAGTGTTGACATTTCACAGCTAGCCTCTTCGAACTGTAGGTGGACGTGCGGTAGTAAACAGGAGAAAGAGAAGAAGAAACTCCTCGCTGCTCATCAAGTGTGAACACCATTTGCTAAAAGGGCGCTCTTGAACGTCAAATGCCCAGTGGGTGCGTAGCTTGATTTGATGTTTACGCCTGTTGTGGAGGTAAATATGTGACTTAAAAACAGACTTTTAAAAACTGTTTTGTACAATTAGTTCTTCATGTTGGCAGAAACTGTTGACTTTAGAAAAGTAATAAATGATTTAGATCTGTCAACAATTGAAAATGGGGCACAATAGCTTGTCCAAGTATGTGCATGTATGGATCATCCATCATTATAATATGCCATTTAGTCCGTCCTTTCACTTTCAGTGTTTACAGGAATAATGAGAACACAAACAGGGTTTCCTTGAAATGAGAGGGAGTAAAAAAAAAAAGCAAAGGAAGGTAAGGAACAGCATGTGGTGCATTTCCCCAAGTAACTCATGGGGAAGGAGACATTAAAAAGCGCGGCTAAGCTCCCTGAGAATGCCGCTCGCACCCACCGGGGAAGCAGAGTAATTACCAAGCCTTTTTTGTCCCCGTTTGTCTACAGTAATAAGCCTAAAAGCTTGGCCGCTCACGCTTTAGATAATCACTGTCTGAGTGTGGTAAGAGCTAGTTAGCGTTTGTCGCTTATACTGGTATCTTAGAACACACTTTACTGCAGGTAGTTTGTCCTCAATTAAAGCTGAGCGCAGATTTGGTTATTGCTTTGGGTGGTGAGCACTGCGGGAGAGGGAATCGCAGACATCCACCTGAAATAATGAAGGACTTGAAGTGCAAGCAGTGGTTTTTGTAACAAGATAATTCTGTTTGTGTGTCCCTGACTAACAACCACAATGTGCTTCAGTATTTTAAAAAGCAACCCAAGGTTCAGTCTGTAAAAAGGCAAACTTCTTTTAGCGAAATGTGTATGTAATAGAATGATTTCAACAACTACTAAAATACGGTTTAAGAATTTGTCATAATAAATGCAAAAAACAGTAACTGAGTTCTTTTTTTTTGTGAGGGTAAACAAAGATAACTTTTTTCAAAGGGCATTTTGGCTCTTTGGCTATGTTCACACTGCAGGCTGAAACGACCCAATTCCAATTTTTTTTCCCCCTATGCGACCTGTATCTGATCTTTTCGTGACAGTCTGAATGACACAGATCCAGTCTTTTCAAATGTGACCCAGGCCACTTGGGTATGTGGTCCTGAATCCGATATGTATCAGATCTTTAGAAATGCGACCTCCGTCGAACGGCCAGGCCACATGTATCCGACCCGTACGTCATTGAGACGCTACAAATAATTCTGCATTGAAGTAGGCGGGAACGAGAATATAAACATGAACAATGGCGGACGATGCTGCTAAGACTGGTCAGTGGAAGGGAAGAGAGGTCACCGATTTGATTCATATTTGGGGTTACAGCTCCATTCAGGCCAAACTCCAAGGCTCTTATCGCAACCGGGCGGTTTTTGAAAAAATTTCCAGCTAAATGGCCGTGCGTGGTGTTGAACCTTTCCAGGGATTACTTTTCTCTCCCTTTCCGACCGTGGTCAGAAGCGCGGGGTACCGAAGACGGATCCTCCTTCGGGGTTCGCTTCCCCGTTCAGACCCTCAGATTCTCTAGGGCGAGTTACTAAAGAGTCAATAGCATTTATTCTGGGGGAAGCCTTCTTTTATTACCGTTCTCCTTCCTCCCTAACACACAACATGAATGCGTGCCCCCACTGCCCCTCTCACTGCCCTCAGAGAGGAGAGAGCGCGTGCAGCGCAGTATTCCCTACTGCACTGCACGTGCTCTCTCCTCTCTCTTACACATGCGCGCGCAGCCCCAGCACATAAACATCCCCATTCCACAACAGTGAGTACAGACGAGACCGGCTCCAATGCCTTCTTAAATTGAGAAGATTGTAAAAATATTGTTAAAAATCGGAATTGAGCATTAAGCCCTGCAGTGTGAACGTAGCCTTTCATCAGTATTATTATGAAGTCTTGTCAACGGTTAATGTGTGTTTTATCAATGTTGGAGTATACTTTCTGTTACCTATACAATACATTTACATTAGTAAGCTTATAGTATTAATATGACCAAGAATTCATTGGAAAAAAAAATTAAATAAAAAGCAAATAAAGTATATTTTTTTAACGTTAGGGACCTTGACACGCAGGGTGGCGCCTGACATCCTTGGCAAGAAGCAGAGATTATACAATTTGCCGTAATCCGAACACAAAAGTGTTCAGATCTGTAAACAAAAACTTTCATTTATTCTTAAATTTGGAGAGGAAAAAAAGTATCATGATTATAAGGGTTGCCAGTTAAAGTTACGTTTTTTTTTGTGTTTTTGCATTATTTTTCAGTAATTTATGGGCACCTCTGCTTCCGCTCAAAGACTGACGATTCCTGGATTTGGGTCTTTATTTTTTTTCTCATTGGTATATAACTAGGATTGACAGTTTCCGTACCTGTACCATAAAATCGCAGCTGATCCTGGATTTTAGGTGTATAACCTCATACTTGTACCTCTCCGGAACACAGGAAGGAGATATGATCCCCTCCCCACCCATCAGAGGGAGAGTGATTGTTTGATCCAGGTTCTGTCATCTGGTCAGGATTTGAACCCTGCACTACACCAATACCCATCACAGTCAAAAGTGACTTCAAGACGCCGCCATGACCCTTCACACCCAGGTCTGTTAGCACAGTGCTTTTGACGCTTCCCTTTGGAAGCATTTATATGTTTTAAGGACTAATAAGTCTGAGTTTGTTTTAGATGGAATTGAACAGCTACCCCCTCGTTCAGCTAAAAGGCTCCTTGAACATCCCGGTAAGTAATAGATCATTTTATGCTATTTTTGTGAAGAATTACCATGCAGTTCATTAACAAAGCAGATCTGACTCCCAACTTTGGTAGAGTTGACTCAAAATTGAGTCAAAACCATCCTAAAATTTGAACTCACAACCTCTGGGCGTCTAACAAGCTCCCCTCCAGGTTAAGTGGCAGGTCATCATCTCCTCCCGATATGTTTGTTTTACAACTTTAAAAAAACAATTTTATAGAGGCACTGCTTTTTCCTTTTTTACAATGCTTTCAGTTTTGTAAAAAAAAAAAAATGCATTCAAAAACAATAAATCGATAAGTTGTTAAGGACAGACACTAATCAATAAACTAAACAGCTATCAGTCAAGTGTTGCTTTCAGTCATGTGGCTCACCGGTGTTTATAAGTGGGACAAACAAGCCAAGGACATGCCTTTATTCCCATTAGAAGGTAAAAAGATGCTTCCTTTTGAATTGTACAATATCGCTATAAAAGTTATTTCTGTCGCTGAAAGAATGGCAGCAGTTCAGAGATAGCACAGGAGCTGCCCTTGAACTAATGTAAACTTGTGTTGTCCTAGTTCTTGCCTCTTAAAAAAAATAAACTACAGTTTTTCATGATCAGTACCTAAAATATTTGTTTGAGAAAGCTGTACTTCAAATGTGTGTCATTTCTAGCCATCATTCTAGTCATTTGGAGTCAGTCAAGCAGCATGCACCCTCACAAAGCCTCCTGTTATTCATTTTCACTATTGCAACCATCTGTTGGTTGCCTTGATCTGAATTATTGTATTTATATTGAATTTATTTTCCTACAAAACAAGCAGGAACAACAGCAGAATCAACAAGAATAAGAACTATAATCTTTACAAGCAGGTCATAAAAACAATTTTTACTCAGGATATTTATTTTCTTTTTCTTTTTTGGCATTGATACTAGAAAGAAAGGGTGCAAATTCACAAGGAGGACTTTAATGAACAAAAACATTTATATAATAAAAATATAGATATTTCTGATGAACTGACTGAATCTCACACAAAAATAGAGGAATGGTCAAATGTTTAAGGTGATTGCTGTGAATCTATTTATAACTGTTTTAAGGTCCCATCACTGCATTTTAATTGAAAAGTCAGGATTTTAATTCAGACCCCAGCTGCGTTTACACGGAATTTAGGCATCAGGGGCATCCAGTTCAAATTTTAAGTCAATGTACAGACGGAATCTGAGGTCCTGCAGCATGTTTTGACCTTCTGGCGCAGCGCGGTGGTTTGCATTTTTTAGCAGCACGGCAGAGATTCTGTGTCGAACCCATGAAGAGCTCAGCGTTTGCCTGTGATGCTGAAAACATACCATCACAGGGTGGTGTGCAAAACAAACACGAAGGAGAATCTGATTGTTTTTTTCCAGAACTTTCTGATATTTTTCTTATTTGTATCAAGACTATAGGAAGATCCTCTAGATTCCTTCTTTTTGTTCCATTTTCGGGCTAATGCTGGACAGCAAGTCATCAAACTGGGTCACAGAGCAGTGAAAGCTAGAAGCAGCCGTCTTTCAGATGCAGCTCCTGCAGGAGATGGTGAGGGTCACCGTAAATGTGCCCTCCATCAAAACAGAGACGCAAATTCCTTGTGAGAATCGAATCACTTGGTGTGACACAAATGTTCCATCATCCTTTTTCGATTTAGTTAAAGCTCAATCCCTAAATCCTCCTCATCGCTGCCTAAAATAAAAAAGTAAAACATTGTGGAAAAAAATGCAAACATGTAGTGAGGTGGTCAAAGTGAAAGAGCTCATTTCAGTACATGTGTGACATCTGACAAAACTAAACCAATTAAGATTGAAATGTTCAGCATTTCCTACTTATAAAAAAGGGTCTTTAATGGAGAATCTAAAAGCTACTGAAGTTTAAGGGAACGATATTATTTCTCAAGCCACCCTGTCCCTGTTACTTTCCTTTTAATGTATCTAATTGTCCTGTAAGATTTAAAATAGTTCAGTTTTTCTTCTCCCCCAGTTAAACTCTGCTTTATGACTCCAGGGATCATCATTAGCTTTTCCTCTCATTTGCTTTTACTTTAAGACGCTATAGTAGCTGCATGTGGGCTCTGGCTGCAGACATCTCTGCAGTTGTTACCAGTCAACCCCCCTCCCCCAGTTTCCCCCAAGCCAGAACAGTCATTATGTCCTCACCAAGAGTGCCGTGTTGTTAGTGCTCAGTCTAAGCACATTTACCTGCTTATCTTATTTCCCAGGTGTCAAATGGAAGGCATGCTGGTAATTGAGGTGTTCCTTGTTCATTTAGTTAAAGCCGTTGTTTTTGTTGGGTGGGGAGAGTCCCTGGGTGGAGGAGAACATGACAGGACTGTAATCACAGCTGAATTCATAACGTGTACCTCTCATTAAACACAAGTGTGACGGCAAATTAAACAACTTGTCAAACTGAAGGATTTTGTGTTATACAACGATAGGTTTGGCCTTTCATTTGGTTTTTCAAGGTGATTTTTTTTTTTTTTTTTTTTTTTTTTTTTAACACCAAGCACCTCTTATTCCAGAAATACAATGATGCTTGAAATTTTGAATGACATTACCAACTTTTATTGATGCCTCAGGGACATTTGACTTGTGATAAATCATGCATGATCGTAAAATAACAATAAACAAAAGAATGGAGGTCATCCATAAAGCAGGGGTCCCCAACCCCTCAGTGATGGACCAGTACTGGACTGTGCAGAGCCGCTGAGAATAAAAACCTTGTTTTTTTTCCTTTATATTTTCAATCTGATTCTGAAGGAAGCTTTATTCTGGAAAACTGCTGGATTCTCTCCACCGCAAGTGAAACATGTCAAGTTGCTCGCTCTTGTGTCAAAAATCTATCCACTACTTTCTGAAAACCGCTGTGCCGATTGCTAAACTGAAACCCCAGAGCTAGCAAAGTTAACAGAAAACAAACGTAATTGGAAAGTCTGTTTTTGCAGAAAAGAACCCGGGGGTGAAAGAGAAGAAAAGCTTTTGACTTGAGAATAAATCAGTCGTTTCTTCACACCATAATAATAATGGACAATACATATATTATTAAGAAAATTTTAGTGATTATTTTTTAATTTTCTTATCTATCTGCCAAACCTTTAAAAGTCAGACGAGACAGAAGTTGTTGACAATTTTTTTAGCTTCCACTTTGACAGTGATGGGTTAAGAGAAAATCTAGATCACATTTTAATGGTTTCTACATGTAATATAATTAACAAATAAAATTTAAACCAATTCCAGACATTTTACAGACTATAAGGCTAAGCTTTACTCTCAAAATGTAAGGGAAACTGGAAGCTAAAAACAAAATAAAACACTTGGAAGTCCACTTCAGCCTTGTATATTCTGTCAATGAAAATTTTGTCTGACAGTAAATCTGTCCATTGCCTGAGAAAGATTGGGCATCACTAATCTAGTGGTCTTGACAAAAGTAAAACAACACAATGACTGAAAAAACATAGAAAAGCAAAAATATGAACAAAAATGTTTAAAAATAGGCAGGATGCAGATAACCAGGTCAGTTATGGAGAAAGTCTGTTTCTGAGAAGATCAAATCAGATGGGACCAAAGTTGCTCGATTCTTCACACCAACATGTGTGTAAGACTTGTTTCTCACATTTGCCTGTGTGTTGTTTTTGTCACTGCCCTCTACTCTCCTCCTTGTATTTTCTGTTTGCACACAGGGCCTTTTACTCTGCCCCTCGTTGCTGAAAAATCACATCTACTTAAAGTAAGAATATCAAAAATATGGCTGACTTACAGACAATGCCTTCAATTATTCACTTCAAAGAGTTGGCTCCAAAAGCAGTTTTGTTTGCAACTGTCCTATAAATTAAATATTTTTGGGTAGATATTTAATTCACAGCTTCCAAATGTCTGTAGCCCAAACCTTATGGATATTTAGACTCAGACATGAGGGTAAAACAAGATTCTAAAAGATAAGTGTACATTATGGATGCTATTGTGGTGTTAACATGCTGTGCAGATCCAGCTACAACAAAACATGTCATTTTACTGTTAAATGTCTAATAAGCCTGGTGCCTTAGGTAATGATGCAACTTTTCAAGTCTATTACCTGTATTTAGAAAAAAATAATTTATTTAATAATTTATTATTATTTATTCTTATGACTGACATATGAACGCAATTTCCATTTTTAATATGTTATCACTTTTGAAAACACAGAGAGAATCAAAGAGAGCAACTGTGAGTACAGAGAGAAAAAAACAAAGTGAAAGGTGATGGAAACAAAGACCAAATGGGGAAAATGGAACACTTGTACGATAGGTTGGATGCAGAGAACAGAGAATTAGATCTATGTAGGTTGACAAAGGGGATAAATAGAGATGGAGGGAGGTACAGCAGTTTAGGTGGACCAAGGTCACAGATAAAAATGTGTCGACAGGTTCCACACGTGCAATGGAAAGGTGGTAGAAGAACTTTGAAGGACTGATGAATGAAGAACCTGTTAGAGAGCACAGAGAAGATGTGGATGCTGTGGAGCAGGAAGTACAAAAGATCAGTAAGGAGGAAGTGAGGAAGATGGAGAGCGGAAAGGCAGTTGGTCCTTTTAACTTAGCTGTGGAGGTTTGGACTGTTTAACAACATTTTTTTAGAGTGAAAAGATGCCTGAGGAATAGAGGAGAGGGCTTCTGGTTCCATTTTTTAAGAAGGTGGGTGAGTGGAGTTATGGAAAATATAGAGGAATGAAGCTGATGATTCACACAATGAGGTTATTGGAAAAATGAGTCAAAGCTAGACTGAGGTCAGAAGAGAGCATTTGTGAGTAACAGTATGGTTTCATGCCAAGGAAGAAAAAATTAGATGCAATATTTGCTTTAAAGATGCTTCTGAAGAAGAAGAGAAGACCAGAAGCTGCATTGTGTCTTTGTAGATTCAGAGAACGTCTATGACAGGATACAGAGAGAGAGAGAAGCTGTGATTTGGATGAGTGGAATGACAGAAGAGAATGTTGGAGTTGTGACGAACATGTATGACATGGAAGATGTTTCTGTCACTGTTTCTGTAGTTGTGACAGAGGAGTTTAGGTGGAGGGGGCAATGAACCAAGGACCATCTTACTGTTTTGCCGTGGTCATAATATTAGGTTAGGCAGGAATCTCTGGATGTTTGCAGATGACACTGTGATCTGTAGTGAGAGCAGAGAGCATGTAGAGAAACATCTACAGATGTGGAGGTTTGATTTAGGAAGGAGAGGAATTCGTTTTTGTTGCCCCCAATAATGTTAGGTTAGGGTTGTGAGGGGCTGTAAGCTAGCCCGAGTGCATCTAACCAGAAAACCCTCAGTAATGGGGGGGGGGGGGGGATTTCTCATTAACTCTTGGAGCTTTGCCAAAAATATGTCAGAGAAAATGACACAGGTTGATTTAGGCTACGGTACAAACAGCATAATCATAGTTAAAAGACCGATGGGAACCTTGAAAAAAAGATGATTGGAGTGGGTCTTAAAGGTTGTTAAATGCCTGCCTGCCATGTCAAATCGCAGCTATTGCAGTAGGAATATCAGTTTTCTTTTTGCATGCTCCTAAAATTGGAAAGTGGTTCCCCTTCGTCCAAATGTCAGCACATGTAAGGGGTTACAAACGGTCAGACAGCAGGGGATTACAAATGCTGCACTTCAGAGGGGAGAAGGCCACCATAAGTCGACGGGTCACCGAATGAAACAGCAAACAAGATGACAGAGATGCCCTCGCCACATCGGACTAAGGAGAGACGGAAAAAAGGGAATTGGGGGGGGGGAATTATGGGACATGGATGGTTTGACGGAGCGACAGAGGGCAAACACACACAAAAAACACAACGCTTCCTTGCATTGGGGAGTGATGGACGGCACCTGCCGACTAATAAATCAGAGCCAGTGAAACAGCAGGATGCTGAGAAGGGTATTCAGAGCGACGCTGCCCGTCTCTCTGGGCTGCTGAGAGCAGAGAGACGTGTTTGGAATGTGAAAGCAGATACTCACACATAGAAGAAGAGAGCTGAGCCTGCCCTAATTTGGCCCGCCTGATGAAAAATGGACAAGAAAGTGCTTACTTTGCTTGCCCTTCCTTCCACTCCAACGCTGCTACCCTTCATTTCCTCCTCTTGTTCACAACGTGCCCTTCGCCTCCACTCATTCAGACCCTCCTCATCCTTTTAGCCCTGACTGTGCCTTTTTTGATTTTGACACTTTGAATCTCGTGTTCTTTCTAGAACCAGTTCTGTCAAAAGAAACACAAGTTGTTTTTTTAAAAACCGTTCATAAGATTTATAAATTATATTACAGAAATAAAAAAATGTTTGCTTTGATTAGAAACCAATGGACATGACAAACAAAATAAGAGAAAAAAGAACAGGTCCTCTAAGACATTGGGAAATACCAAGACTTCAAAGAAAAAGGCAGTCAAAGCCAATGCTGCTGCAATCCTGCCAATGGAAATCAATGAAAGCCAACAAGAGACGAGTGCAACAGAAAACAAATGACACAATATCAAAAAGGCAGACTTAAAAGTTGCAGGAAAAAGTCCAGACTGTTGAGATGACAGACACTGAGGAATCTGAAATTGTACACAGAGCGTATGAACATGAATTGGATGAGAAGCTGGGAAAATAAGATCAAAACACCATATAGCTGTTTTCTCTTTGAGGGCATGGAATTGTGAGAACATCATAAACATGAAAATATCTGAAAAGTTTAGCTTCCTAAAACAAACAATTTTATTTGTAGGACAGGTTCCTATGTGGTCATTGATTTGTTGTATCTTCCTTGCAAAAGCTATACTTCATAAGCTAAATGTTCAACCGGTGTTAAAGACCTAAATCTCTACAACTTATCAGGAAAACAATGTTTAGCTCAGTCTTCCCATGGTGTATCTTAAGCAAATAAAAATAAAAAATTCAAGTTTGAAGTTTTACACGTTTCTACGGTATCAACCCAGCATTGAGTCTGGGTACCCATCCCTACACATAGTTCAACCCCTTATTTACTAAACCTACTTATTGAAGAATATGTTAATCATTTTTGCTAAATAACTTTGAAAAGGTTTATAAAAAAACAAAAAAAAAACACAAGTTTTAAAAACAAAGTTTGGCGAAAAACAATTAAAGTTATTTGGACAGTTTTATATTATGTGTCCTTTTGGACCTATGCACACTAGACTAAAAAATACATTTTTTTCTTTTAATCAGTTTGTGATTTAAAATTTTCCATGTCTTCAACTTTTAGATGGCCTCCTAAACCTACCCTTTCCATGTGTTAGCTGTGGTTTGCTGATTTGGAAAATGGAAAGGGTATTACCAATGTAAGCATTTAAGGAGAGGCCTTCATGTTTGTTTTTATCTTTGTCTGCTAATTCTTTTGGCTCATATCTACGTCGATGTTGCCCCAAAGAAAAAACAGTTAAACTAGCTATGTCAACCACAACATCGCGTCATGATTGCTTCCATTTATAAAGGTGTTTAAGGCATATTTTAGGAACTGTGAACATCTTCTTGCAACATTTCAGATTTTTTTAAGCTTTTCTTTGTACTATTTGTATTCACATTTATATCCACTGTGTTGTTTTAATGGTCATTAATATATTATAATATATAATTATAATTATATTATAATATATAATATAATAGATTACATATATTATATTATATTTTTAACTGAGGTGCTTCTGGATTTATTTAGTAACTTATTTGAACTGCTATCTCATGTTGTTTACAAGTTGATGCTTGAAGTTTGAGTTTGAAGTTTATTTGGTTCTTCAAACATTGATTTTTTTAACCACTTTTAAACAATAATCAACATTAACCAAAAAGGACTATGTTGTTTGCAGGAAATATTGTGTTTTGTAGCGAGAGCAGGGAACAGGGGGAGGAGAAGCTACAAAGGTGGAGGTTTGTCCTGGCGAGGAATGAAGGTTAGCCGCAATAAGACAGAGTGCATGTGTGTGAATGAGAGGGACCCATGTGGAAGAGTGAGGTTACAGGGAGAAGGGCAAAGAAGGTGGAAGAGTTGAAGTATCTAGGGTCAACAGTCCAGAGTCATAGAGAGTGTGGTAAAGAAGTAAAGAAGTGAGTGCACGCAGGTTGGAATGGGTGGAGAAAGTGTCAAATGTGATGTGAGAGAACCTAAGAGGAGGTTTATGGATGTAGTGATTGAAGACATGAAGGGAGCTGTGTTAGAATGAAGGATGCAGACTAGAGCCCTGCGCAGGACTATTTTCTTCATCCCGCTCCCGCCCGCACCCGCCAAATTTATGACCAATCCCGCCCGCTCCCGCAACGTATGCATTACACTCCCGCCCGCACCCGCAATATGTATGTCCACTCCCGCCCGCACCCGCAAAACTCATAGAATTTAGTCCCGCACAGTAATAGAGATGCATTGATTTTGTATCGTCTCCCGTCCCGCAGAAAAAAACACGTATTTTTATTGATATTATTAAAGAGATTCATGTCCCTCCTCCAGTCTCATCTTTTCATGCATTCCTCTTTTGTGTAATGTGCAACATAATCATTAAATATATTTTCACAAATCCTGTTCGGTAAAAAAAGTGTGCGTGTGTCCGCGCGCAGACAGACGGCCTGAAGCGCGCTGAACCAGCTGGGATAGATGCAGGTCAAAGTCATTTGCAGGAAGAAAAACATTGTAATGGTTCAACAGAGCTGAAAATCTATGAATTAATTTTTTCCTGACGGAAAAATACTTTTTTTTTTTTTTTAGCTTCAGCCTTTTCCCGTTTTTGCTGTTTTGCGCCTCAGTGGGGCATTGGCACGCAGATCTGAACACGATGAACCTCGTTTGAGGTTCTTTTCTGCTTCATCAACTGACATCATGTCCCTGTCAGGAAACCTCTGCTTCTTCCTTATCCCGCGCAGTGTTGCCAGATAGATTGACAGCTCTTTCATCCTTCTGTTGCGCTAGAGCGTTCCGACTAACGTGTTAACCTGCTATGACCGTATTTTGCGCTCTCTGTGTAGAACACACTGGGAGCGCGGGGAAAATAACTCTAAGCTGCAGAAGATGTGAACAGGTGAACAGGTAGAGAGGAAAAGCAGGTAAAGAGGCGGGGGAGGGGCTTTGGCTTCAAACTCTGTCAGAGAGATGGAAACACGGCGTCAGATTGAGACGCAGCTTTCACTGCGGGAGTTGAAGCAGAGACTTTCTCTGGGATGATTCTATGAACTCAAACATGGAAACATGATTATCAAGCAGAACTCTATAAAATAATAAACCCGATCTCTCCACATTCTTCGTGTCTACCATGCATTGATGCACACATCGCTCCATGCAGCGATCAGACCAGAACTTTAGCTGATAGCTCCGCCCATACGCGACCGCGGTATCAGGCTTTAAAGAACACAATTTCTAAGAGGCGGGGCGGGGCGCTGCACATCCCCAACAACAGGTGACAGTGGCCATTGGGCGTCTCTACCTGGTGCCTTCACGGAGCTTCAGTACATAAGACTCCAACAGCCGCACAGCCTAACGTAGTCCACTATTATATATTCATGAGATATTCATGGAAAAACTGATCCCGCAGAGTTTTTTTTTTTGCCGCCCGCTCCCGCCCGCAGTACAATTCAAACCGCCCAATCCCGCGAGATTTGCGTTGGGTCCCGCGGGACCCGGCGGGACCCAATCCCAATGCAGCCCTCTAATGCAGACGACTGGGTTAGATGGAGGAATAGCCAAACGAAAAAGAAGAACCAAAAAGGCCTGGGATGAAGCATCATGGTTATTGAAGCCCATTCAGAAAAAAAACAAAAACAAGAATACAGTTCACACAGAAACAAAACTTCAAATCATGTCAATATATATGTCGCCAACATAAAATCAAAATGCTCAACCAAATTCATATTGATACATACAGATACAGACGTATATGCAGACATAGAGACATGCACATGTTCTAATCTCTGCACTCTGGTGGCCGGTGTGTACGTAGCTTTAGAGGAAAACATTTATGAAAGACCATTGGAAAATAGTAATTCCAAATCCAACCAGTGCAAGTAAGCTACATTTGCAACCATTGTTGAACCACATTGCCTCTTGTTGAAAAAAACCCAACCAAATGCTAACTTTTTGGTGGAACATGTGGAGAAAAGACTTGCTGGTTAGATTACAAGTATAATTATAAAGCTAAAATAAAGTCTTCTTGATTATGACACGTAAACCTCAACTGCTTTTTGGGATTAGTAGCCGTCTCTTTTCCTGGTGTACATGATCATGTCTGGCAAATAATTAAATCAACACAATAGTTTACGTCATTAGGTTCAAACGTGTCAAAAAACATATCTGGTGTTGAAATTACAAAATGTTTGCGATGTGTAAAGAGCTGGTTAGAACTTTTAGACAAAAGTTCACTACCTTCTCCTCCCCGATCTTCACCTTTTCTCCATTCAAAGACTCCTCTTTTGAAGTGTTAACTTCATCACTGTTTCAAGTTCTCCCTAACAAGCCGTCCTCCCATCCTACTGACTCACTCCACTCTCTCCTGTAACCTACTTTACCCACATCCCAAGCTACTGTGTTCAGAGAACCTTCTATTGAGCTTCCCCCAGGAGCTCTCTGTTCATGAAGATGTGAGACTTCACCAATCTGTCCATGTTCTGCCTTTCATCCCAGCTTCGACCTGAGTGCACAACCGGCAACGAGGACTGTTTGTTTCTGAAATGCAAAACTCAATGTTCCCACTTTAGCAGCTTTGACACCGAATTAAAGACTATTTGAACTAATATATTTGATACGCTTCAAGCTCTGTGATCTGCGTGAACACCAGGGGAATTTTTGTCCACAACAGTAGGAATTGCACAACTTTTTGTTTTCTACTTTGTGTTTACAATTACTATTACTAAACTTTACAATTAATAAGACACTGTTTCATGGGGTTAGCAGGCAAAGAGTCAAAAAGACCACTCAAGCTCTGTATGACTACTTTGTTCCAGAAAAATATAATTCTATAAATGTGCAATTGAAAAAAAAACATATATAGTTGTATAATTGCCAACTTAATCCCCATTCCCACTTATATTTTTCTTAAATTTAAAGGATTGGAGTCTAACATGTCATGTTTCTGCTTTACTTAGTCTGTAAAGCTATATTCTTTCTTTTCTTTGGTGCTTTCAACACCATCAAAAGGCTCACTCTCGTTAAATGCCCAGGCAAATTCAGATTGCACTTTAAAACTCTTAATGCTGTGACTGAATAAGATAGGGGATCAATTGAAGGGAAACTGGTGGATTGGTTTGTGGGAACTGTCAATCCATCTTGATTTATAAAAGATGATGGAGAAGACTGGCTTAGAAGTTTCTAGAGATGACTGTGAAAAGAAAGCAGAGGTGATCATACCAACAGAAGACAACGCATGAAGAATTTGACATTTCACAGAGTGAAAGTTGGTAGAACTTGTAGAAAAGTTCAATTTTTCCTTTAAATAGGAGTATCTTCTTTGGACTGGAAATAATGGCGTATCTTTTTCTCTTATTTTTTAAATCTTCTTGTCTTGACAGGAAAAAAAAAACAAAAAACATTGTAATGGCCACAAAATAATTTCCCTTTGGAATTTGTTTAAGTACCATCCGGTTTATTTCCAGAACCAAGGCATCTACCTGACTTTTAATCAAAATGTTGAAAATCGTAGGAAATGAAACATTATGGTAATCTTTTTTTTATTACTATCATTCTGTCATAACCGCTTTTGAATACACAGTAACCTGAAATGAAAAAGTGTTTTTTTTTTCAATCGATGCTAAGAAATTTAAATTTTCCACCAGCTGGGTGTTAATAAAGGCAAAAACCTGCTGAATTACAGCTCAGATTGGCTTTGTTCTTCATCCGTTTAGAAGCTGACTCATAGAATTGATCATAACCTAGTCAAGAAAATCTGAACACACTCCTTACAGGTTGACAATCGTGGCTTGATAAGTCTTGCATTTTCCAAACAGAGCACTTTGTTTCCATATTGTATGAATTCTTCGTAAAGTTTCTTTAAGATAAGCGTGAGATACAGTTTTCAACTTCTCCTTTGTGAGGACAAACCCCCTAGTTGGCTGTGGTACGTTTAGACTTTTGAACTCGAGACAGTTCGCCCTGTCAACCACAGGGGTTCTTTCTCCTGCAACACTTTTACCTCTGACATAAATACCAAAGGCAGAGAAGAAGCAAGACTGGTCCCGTTTACTCAAATGTAAATTGGCCAAACTTCCCCATGTAGACTTTTTTTTGGAGATCCAACGACTTACTTAGCTGTCCAAACTGCCTGAATCTGAATATCTCTGTGATTTAAAATTTTAAATCACATCTGGTCATATTTCTACCTTGCTTTAAATTGGCCCCACTAGGATTAATGTTGAGTTCAGTGTCTTGCCCAAGAATACTTCAACACATATGCAGAGTAGGTGGGAACCAAACCTGCAATCTCGGATCTAAGGTCAACCACTCTACCTCTGCACCACAGCCACTCCTTTAAACAATATGGCCTTTTCTGAACTGGACTAAATTACAATATATTTGTTGTTGCTATTTTTATATTAATTGAACATTTTTGTGAATTAGATCTATTCAAATAAATTGAAGAATTTGCAACACTTGTTTCAAGAACCACCATACATGATAATCCATTCATTTGTTTAATGAAAACTTATGTTTTATGATGTCCTTTGTGAATGGAAATCATTTATAAAGGGATATTTCTGAACAAAAAGTCCCGACTTCATTATGTTTTAGCAGTCATGAAACCTAGTCTTGTATACATTTTTCAAAATCCATACTGTCTTGTAAAAGAGAGACAGAATCACTAAATCTGCAAATAGAAAATGGTTAATCAGAGAACTACTTTCATACATCACATATCACATCTGCTCAGCTGCTGCAGCAAGTCATCCATACAAATAATAAATGAGAATTGAGATAAAATACCTTTCCATTAAAACACATTACTCATATGAATTAAAGCAGATTTAGACACTCCCCATTTCACACAGAGTGATCCTGACAAAAAAATCCCTATCAATCTTGCTTTTAAGTGCAGTTCTTTGTTCTTGTAATGGTATATTTCATCATTACTTTAAAACGCACCAACCAAACCATCATTTATTTCAATTTTATTTATGTTTCCTATCCAAATAAAAAAGAAATATTCAAAGGAAAAAGCTCCATAACATTTAGAGATTGTACATTTTGGTCCAAATAGGCCAAAAAATATGTAGGAAGCCTAAATGAATTTAAAACAAGCCCCAATATGTGAAACACTAAATTAAAGGTTAGAAATAAATAGAATTTATTGCAGAAATCTGTCATAAAACAGTATTTTATGGATGCTGTATCAACTTTTGAGCTTCAATGCTTAAAGACCCATTCAGGTCAATTTCTTACTGACCACAACCCAGTAGAAGCCGCAAAGTCCCACTTCACTCCTTAGAAAATGAAGACACTTATTTGCATTCATGTTAATGTTACCATTATGATAAATAACAAACTCTATTCTTTTTAGTCATAAATAAAACACATAACGAGAAAATCTGCTTTTTTCAGAATCTGAAATAGTTTTTAACTTTTGACAGAGGTTTGCATGAATTCCTTTCAAAATAAAAGATATCCTGTATTACATAGGATCATCCCACTGTAGCAAATGCAGTGATGAAAAACAAAAGTTTATTTTACCGTTTGTGGTGCATCTTGGCCAGAAATCTGTAAATCTAATTTACCACAATTACATCGGTACTAATGATGTGACCTATGCCATATTTTTCAAACCACAAGATACAATTATAATCCTTGAATTTGTTTAAAAACTAGAAAAACCTGAGTTAATGGTGGGGTAGGAGAGCCACATGTGGCTCTGGTGCTGCAGGTTGCAGACCCCTGGTTCAAGAAAACCTTTGAAACAAAAGGTGAAAACTCACCATGGCACATAGGTAAATAACATGACTGCGCTTGAAAGAATGCAGAAACCTACCTGGACTTTCATTTCTTTCTCCATCCACAGCAGGCCACCATTGTGATTCTGTTTTACTGGGTTTGTTTGCCCGCATGTGTGTGCTGGGGCACACAGCAAGCAACTTGCCGTGATCTCACAGTGAGCCGTCACTTTTATGCCCATCAAACAGAAATTCATTTTCTGGGTTTTTTCCGCACACTTACTCAGAACCCACACAAACACAGAGGATCTCACACAGACCGAGTGTGCTAATCCTTCATCTCGACTTGACACCCCCTTCTCCAAACAGTGATGTTTTCCTTTGGTGCCATTGGCATGGGGTATAATACACTGACTGATAGTGTTCAGTCTCGGCGCTGTACTGGTCCTCGGCTCTTACTCCATCATCCTCCTTCACTCCCTCTTTTATTTGTCTTTGTCAAACCTGATGTGTTTTTCTCTCCCGCTGTCTTTGTTTCTTCCTTTTTGAAGGATGAGGCTCGTAGAAGCCCTTAATCACAGCTAAGGCTACGGTAGTCGAGACGTCTACCTACAGACAAAGACACGACAGGTAAATGTCAAGTCTCGTCCCGGGGACCCTTCTGTTAACCTTAGCACTTTGCATCAACATTTACCTAAGTAAAATGCATCACAGATCAGCTAGAGGATCTATAATTCCATCAATATGTCAACTTGAATGCACCACTTCTTGTTTTTCCTTAACAGAATTATCCTAAAAACAATGCCATAACACCACAACGATGAGACACAGCAACTCATTGTAATGAGATCGGATGAATTCAGATTCAGTAAAATAACTTTTAAAGTGATGCACATTGCTTTTCACTGTTTTCCTGACAATCGATATGTCATAAACTAACATCAGCCCCTTATTCTTCTGCCAGTAACCGCCGTGAAGCGTGCCTCCACCGGTCCAAATAAGCAAGTTAAAAGTGTTGAGCCTGACGTTGATACAGACATTCAGAATTTGTGAGCGAAATGTAAGGTTTGAATGAACTAAAAGCGAAGGACGTCCATATTTTCTGCCTCTAGTTGCTTTGCCCCACCTTGTAATTCCTGCCCAATGAGTGAAGAGATCTTTAGTCACATGGTTTTGTTTACAAACTCCAGTTCAGAACAGGAAGGTCCGCTTGACAGCAGTTTGAATAAAGACTAAACGCAAGGTTCAGAACTCGATCTGGCCCAAATTAAGCAGACTTTGTCCGGGTCAATGGATTTTTCCAGTCCGACTACAACCTGAGAGACTTTGGATAGTGCTGCCGCTTTATGCTGATTAACCTCCAAATATGTCTGTAACAAATCTGGAAAGAAGGGTATGACTGAGGTCCTCTATAGCCTGTGAAAGACTTTTAGTTTGCATAAATACACAATTGTAGCAAAGCACAACAAGCCTGGAAGCAACATTTAGTAAGCAACATTTATTTCTATTTTTTTCTTAACAAATAATGTAAAAGTCTGTTTGGCTGGCAATCACTGCATAATAGTACATTTTGTTTGATGATCTGAATCATTCAAGTATTACAAAAATGTCAAAAGAGAGCTAATAAATATGGCTTTTTATTATGGCGTTTCATCTCTGCCATAAAGTGAAAGGGCGTAAAGACAACTGAGCGGGCGTATTCAGGAACTGAGTGAGTGAACCTTACAGCTGCGCAGGCGCAATTCTAACCGAGCAACCTCGCATTTTCAAACTGCACACCTACAATCCTAACTGGGCAGTGATCTTGCACGGTCAATTCTCCTTTGCGCCCTTGCTTGGATTTGCGCGCAGTGTTAAGGGGGTCCGTTTGTCACTTGGGGGCGGTAACCTTTCTGGTTGATTTGATTGGCTGAAATTTCATTTTTCAGATTTGTTACAGATGTCAAAGGTAAGGTAAGGTAGGTAAGGGGTTTAAAGGAGAATTGGACTGTGCAACATCACTGCCCAGTTAGGATTGTAGGCATGCAGTTTGAAAATGTTTAAAAAGGTTCACTCACTCAGTTCCTGAATACTCCCGCTCTGTTGTCTTTACGCCCTTTCACTTTATGGCAGAGATAAAACGCCACATTTTATGAAGCAGAATGGCAAACATTGAACATTTTTAGAGTATTTTACCAAAATATAAAATCCAAACAAGATCCCTGAAATTCATTAGATCCTTGCAAATAATTGATTAGCTTGAACAGATTCACTGTGACCTTATTTTTCTCTGATTTTCAACTCAACACAAACCGCAAGTTGAGCAAAGCAGCTTTTGTCCCTGCCACAGACAATAATGTGTTCCGTTCTTTCTTTGAGTGTTTGTGAAGGGCAGAGATGTGAAAACACATGATGGCCTTTCTCCACAAATAAGTTCAGAATCTTGTTTCCACCTAGTTCTTTTTTTTTCAACTTTTTCGTTTTCGTTTTTCAAGTGAAAGTCACAAAACAGCAGTGTTCTGGTGACTATAATTTAATTTTCCACCATTTGTTGAACCTAAAAAGTTGTAACATTTTTAGATGCTCCCTGATAAAAAAAAGAACAGACAGAAAAAAATGAGGAAACTGCTGAAGTACCGATCAGAAGAATTCGATTTTTAACAAGAGAATTTTAGTCTAAAAGCAGAAATCAAAGGTAATTAATTGCATTACATTCAAGAAACATCTCTTCATTTCCAATGGTGCTTGTAAAACGAATGATATCTTCCCTCCTTAGTATCACAGCTACAGGCTGTCATCTTTTTTTCACTGACAAAAGCCCCCTCTTTGAAGGGCTGCAATAGAAACGTTATTTTTTTTCTTTTTTATATTAATTGTTATGAGTAAAACAATTTTATTAGGAGATATTCATGAGCAGAACTTTGCACATTGAGCCAAAAATTAACACACAGGTTTTGTCTTTATTTATCTTGTCAAATCAAATCAAGTCAAACTTTATTTATAAAATAGCGCTTCTCATGCATTTGGCTTAGCTCAAAGCGCTTAACATTAAAAACAGAAAACACACAATATTACAGTAAAAACCCAACCCACCCTTCCCACTCCCTTCCGTTAAAACATATGACCCATGGCCCCCACCTACAAAGAATAATGACTATGTAACTTTAAATAAATAAATAAGCAAACAAACAAACAAGTATGGCCTGGCTCTGCTGTGAGGAAACAGTATTTGGGAATCTCTTCATGCTGGGAGCCAGCCTGGCCATGGGAGCATTGCCACAGCGCCCACCCAGACTGGGACAACACTGGGGTTCACTTCACAGCCGTGAAGCTGCAAAGCTAGACTCCAACTGCCCCAGCAAGGGCGACAACTGCAGCAACAACCGCCGATCTTCAATAGTATTAGGTATAAACTCAACCATCTGTCCAGTAAATGTTTCGATCTCATTCTTAAGTATATTCATGACTTCCAAGAAATATTGGAGCACTCAAGGCCCGTACACACCGGGACGAATATTCGCCAGGCGTTATACGCCAGCGTTTTTCGCCACGTTTTTTGTGTTCACACCCAGGCGATTTTCGCTGACGATGAGCCGAGCGAACAGGCAATTTCATTCCCTGACATTAGATGGCGCTTAATGTAAACAGAAATACTCCTGTACACAAGGTGGCGCTGCGCAACTTTACGATTCTTAAAGTCGCTTTTCACTCAGAAGAAGAGAGCAAGTATTTACGCGCTTGTCAGAATCATACAAAGAAAACATGAATATTTCAAGCATCAGTAGCTCCAACTGGTGCTTGGTTCGGGGATATTTAAGAATGTCCGTCATTATTTCTTCGCGGCAGTGTAGACGCTACTTGGCGTCTAACTTCTTCGCTGGTATGTGTGCTCAGCAAGGCAGTTTTGTGTTTGAGTGCCCCCAAGTTGTGTTTTACTGTAACTTCAGAAGCTCCAGACACATGTGCAAAAGCGCCATTCTCATTGGTCGAATAGATTTCGACGCGACGCGTCAAAAAAAAAAAACGAACCCGAGGCGTTTTTTTTTTTTTGACGCTTTGGCGCTTGGCGTTTTTTCGCCTCGGTGTGCACACTCACATTGGTGCCCTTTGTTTAGTCACGAGGCGTTAAACGTCGGCGAAAATCGGCGGCGAAATTCGTCCTGGTGTGAACAGGCCTTAAGGCTACGTTCACACTGCAGGCTGAAACGACCCAATTCCGAATTTTTTGCCCCTAAGCGGCCCAATTCCGATCTTTTCAATTGCGACCCAGGCCCCGTGGGTTTGCCGTCCTGATTCCGAATTGCAGCCGTTCTTTTCAATTGCGACCGCCGTCTGACCGGCCAGGCGACTTGATTCCGAACTGTACGTCATCGACACGCAACAAACGTCATCATTTTGCGTTGAAGTAGGCGGGAACGAGAACGTAAACATCAACCATGGTGGACGATGCTGCTGAGACCAGTCAGTGGAAGGGAAGGGAGGTCACTGATTGGATTAATATTTGGGGTGATCGCTCTTTCCAGGCCAAACTCCAGGGCTCTGATCGCAACTGGGCGGTTTTTGAAAAAATTTCCAGATAAATGGCCGAGCGTGGTGTTGAACCTTTCCCGCGATAACTTTTTTTTCTTTCTCCCCGGCCTTTCCGACCGTGCTCAAGCGCGGGGGACCCGAGGCGATCCTCCTCCTCCTCCCTGTTCTGATCCTTAGATTCTCCAGAACGGGTTGATAAAGAGTCCATAGCATTTATTTTGGGGGAAACCTTCTTTTATTATCGTCATCCGTAACACACAACATGAATGCGCGCACACACTGCCCCCCCCTATTCTCTATCGCGGCACGCGCTTGCACACACACGCGGGCGCGCGGCCCCAACACATACACATTCCTCTTCCACTACAGTGGGTACAGACGATCCCGACTCCAATGCCTTCTTAAAATGAGAAGATTGTAATTGTGCTGCTCCTTCGTGAAAATAAATTTAATATTACAAAAAGAGCTCCGCTTTTGACAACACTGTTGTTGACATCCATTGTTAACGTTTGCTCCGCAAACAACAAGTGACGTCGTTCACCGTTGAGTATTCTTCTGGCTTCTGCGCATGCGGGTCTCGTTTGGGTCGTGTCACGGTCACACTGGAGATCACAAAAGTTCGGATTTACTTGGAAATGTGAACGGTCTAGCAAACAATTCGGATTTTTTGAAAAAATCCGAATTGAGCATTAAGCCCTGCAGTGTGAACGTAGCCTATGATAGGGACAAAAAGTCTTCAGGAAACAGTGAAAGTTTTTTACATTCATACTGAAGCTTTTTATTATTATTATTGTTATTAGCTAATAGTTTGTGAATAAATGGCTGTGACTACAAGCAACACACAAAACCTTTAGTATAAAACGAATTGACATGTTTAAACTTCCTAAGAACATCTGATCACAAATGACAGTTTTACTTTTATACAACATGATACCTGACTTAAAAAACAAACAAAAAAACACTCCAAAGAAAAGTGTATTAAGCTACGTTCACACAGATCTCGCAACGTGTGGTCAAACGGCCACTTCTGATCAGAAGTTTATGTTAAAGTGTGTAAATGCGCGGTACAGGCTTCCACATTCAAAACTCTCTGTTGCCTGTTCAACCAGGCGAACTTTGTCCAATCCGAGACTCAGATTTGGTAGTGACCTATAGATGGTGTCCTCTTTAATTCGCGGAAGTGCCAACTGGAGTCTAAAGTAAAAAAAACATTTTACACCCGGCGTTTAGTAGAGATCTGCTTTTATTAGAGACCAGCCACCAATGGAAGATATATAGTATACAATTCTTTACCAGCTAACGCAAAGTGTTGCATGATAGCACAAAGCTGCTTCTCTCTTCTTCAGTCTCAGATGGAACGTTATTTATTGCGAAAAAAGGTTGAAGAGTTATGGTAGCTGAAAAAATGCGAAAAAAAAAATATTTTTCACCATGGTTAGTTGTCCCCAATTGGCGTCTTGAAATGTTCCCAATTTTATTTTTTCTTAAAAACAGTCGTAATTTTTAAACTGATTATCAAGGACAGTTCACTCCTCGGGCTCGGACTCGTCTGACCTGTTGTCATCTGGGAGACACTACAGAGGCATCAGAACTTAATAAAATAGGCTCATAAACGGCTTCTTACTTAAGGCGATAACCATGCTCAACTCCAAAATGCCCAGATAAAAAATTACAATGGCACATGCCAATGTGTATATCCATATATGCAGATATGTATATGCATATGTATATTTATTTTTTGAAGTATTTATTCTGTGTATACTGTCAACACTTGCTACATCTATGCTTTTCTGCACATCAGCTATGTTTATACAAGCACATATCACAAGCACATTATTATGGACACTTCCTATAGTTGGGGAGCTTGAGGGTCCTATGTATATCCTTTTGTACATTAATTGTAAAGAATACCTTCAGTTTGCCATATTTGCATCAATTCTTAATCGCTAGCAGATCTTTGTTTTCCTTGTATAATACTAGACTTATTTAGTTTAAACAAGAGAGAAATGTGTGAAAGTATTCATGTTTGTCTGAGAAAAGAGAAGAAAGAGTGCAGTGAGCCTTAAAAAAATCTATAACATACTTTGTGAATTTCACCTATCGCAGATTATTTGTAGAACGTTACCGCCGTGATAAACGAGGGAAGACAGTATACAATTATTTCAATTAACAATTAAAATTAATAACTTTGAAAATCATGAAGGATTCAAACTGTACTAAAAGTTTTCTGAAGTTTCTCCATTAATCAAAGCAAATGCAAAGGAAAACTAATTGAGGAAAATGTGAAAGTAAAACAAGTGCAAAGGTTGTCATGTTCCTGCGTAATAAATTATTCATAAAGATGCACATTCTCGCTTGGATGCCTTTCCTAACTCCCATTATCTTTTATTTTCTCAAACCATTTACAAAGATGCCATACAGGCAGCCGGCTTTTGACAGGCACCCATTCAACATGTGCTGGAGCTGCGCATCTTCACAGCAGCCAACAAATCTCCTGAGCATTAATGTATATTCATTAAAGCGGGATCCATTCACCACAACAGTGACAAACAACAAAGCAACCCTGGTTGATGCGAGTAAATAGGCATAAGATGTCCAGACTTTATTTGTCATAGCGAGGCTTACTCATCAATAGGAGAAATAATACTTTAAGAGAGGAATTAAGACTAAAAAAGTTGGACAAATGTACATGCAAGTCCTTGCTGATCTGTTTTACCGAGGAACAAATATTCCCAAACAAAACAAAAAGAAAAAAACTGAGCAAACTGCGCTGCTGACCAGCCAGGCGGACACCGGAACGGACAGCTGCTCTAATCCCATTATTTTTTCCAACTGCCAAATGGCTTTTCAAAGGCGTTTTATCGAGCAGAGTGCAGTATCTTTGCCTGAGTCAATATCATGTTTAAATACGGAAAACACAGTGTCTCTTGTGTCTTTTGTCTGCCAGCTAGTTAAGCAGATGGATGCTGGAGAGTCATTTCATATACTGCTATGTCTCAGCGTTAACCAAAGAACAATTACATCACATTTATTTAGGTGACAGTCCGTTTCTTCATTAAACTTACATAAAAGGTTACAAATCAACATTTTTCCATCTCTGTAATTATTCGGTGGGCTTCATCAGCCTACATAGTTATTTAAAGATGCCATTTAAGGTGCTGGCGGAGGAAAGTGTAAGTCACACTCATCTGAATCTGTTGTGAGGATTTGACAGAATTATGACTCAAAGAAGTGGGATTCATTTGACGCCAGCTGTCAAAATTGAACTACTGCTCAATCATATCCAGCCTCAAGTCCCCATTTTTAAACTTAATCTAGCCATTTGTCTCAGTGCTTGTACTTTAACAAATTTAAGATATAGTTGAGCAGGGGGTTTTTGCTTCTACAATTCTTTTTTTGGGAATTTATTTTAAGAATGATCTCAAGTAATATTTCTCACTTTGCAAATATTTGGCCATAAAACAGCCACTTTTCTCCTATTAACCCATTTGATGCCTGAATTCATTCCTAGCTATATGTAAAAAAATACAGCTATGTTTTTGTTTTGAAGTAGATTCTAAATTAAGGTAATTTGGGAGTGAAAGTGGTGTAATGCATGTTTGCATCAATAGACGTACAATTGCTGAGCACATTTGAGCCATTAAGGATATAATATTTTTGAGCAGACTAGAAAATTAGTGACCCATTCTCTATTTCTAAGCGAGCATGTTAGAAGAGAAAGATGCAAATCAAGCCAAATGTCACAATTTATTCCAACTTTGTGTGTTTTCATGTGATATTAGTGAGAACTGTTTGAAGATAATATTGAGCAAAATAACATTTTTATTAGCAATCACAAGTAATTAGTATTCTTAAATTTAATCCTAAAGCAGTTTTTTCCAAAACAAAGGTAATGTTAGAAGTCCCAACTGGCTTTGGACCAAGATGGGGAGCACATTGAACTGATCACCAGGGTACTAATAACAATTTTTGGATTAAAATTCACACTGACTTTGCGCAAATGTTACAGAATGTGCAGAACTTGCATAAAATGCATATTATACAGAGAATGTATTTTGACCCAACTCTAAAAGTAATGTTACAAACTAAGTTATTTTTCCTTTCAGATGTAAGCAAAAACCTGAAGCAAAAAAGTTTTTTTTGTTTTTTTTTTAAATCATCAACAGAAGGTCTGGGAGCTTGAGGGGTCCTATATCACTTCATTTCTATCTCTATCTCATCATTTTCTAGACTGAGATGTCTAAGATCTTTAAAGAGATCTGCTGTAGCCCCCGATTTGAGAACTACTGGCCCCGAATACTTTAATTACCACCAGCACCGCTTTGACCTTCACCTACGAGGCCTTCACCAGTTCTTCCCTGAGTCCCTAGTTTCTAATGTTCCTTATTCCTGATGCATGTTTCCATAATTTGGTGCAGGGAAACCCGTTTCTTACTGTGCATATGACAATAAACCCTTTGAATCTTGAATCTTAGCCACATCCACCAAAATCTTTATCCACTACTATAATGTCTGGGACGTCCCATAGGATCTTTGCTCTCTCATTCTCTCCCACATATGGAGGTATTTCCCATTTTACCTTGAGGTTTCCAGTCCATATTCCACACTCATGTCTCTATAAATACATATTTTATTCATAAATACTGTATGTCTTTTTCTCAGCTTTAAATCATTAAGCTAAATCCTACAGTGGAAAGGCTGCTCGGAGAGCCCCTAGAGCTAAAATGCTCATACACATTGATATTAGGAAAGGTGAGAGTGTATGGGCGTCCTTACATATCACCTCCACACCCCGTGCATGGAGTATTTACACACGGTCATAAGGAGTCAGTACTCGCACCTTACTAACAACTAGAATGTGGCATGAGGGCACCAAACGCATAAAAATGGTATGTACCACTTTAATGACCTCCCTTGAGGCAACCACATGCACCTCAAGGGAACTGCAAGACACACTCCTTAAGAAAAGCCACTCCTGTCTACGACCCTTCATGGGAATGGTTACCCAAAACCTTGCAGCGCCTGTATCTGTCAACCATAGGTGCATGTGACTTGGGTGACAGTTTACCCAAAAAAGGGTTGTTTTCTTTCCCTGCACAAAAAAAAAAAAAAACTGCTTGTGCTTCAAAAACTACATCCAAACAAACTTCAGACTTCAAGAACACTGTCGTTTTTATGATTTGGGCTCTTTTTACAACCACAACACAAGGCCAAATTGAAGTCACTGGGGCGGCAATGAAGTCCTCTCTAAGCAGCAGTATTCTCAAATCAAATGTGAGGCCATCTGTCAGCCAGCTATACAGCCTGGCTAAAAAATGGGTCATGAAGCAAGAAAAAAAGAGAGCGAAACAGTCGCGATATTGGTAGTCAAAATCCCTTGAATCATTATTATCCAGCTCCCACATCTGCTCAATAAACAACAAACACAATTGCTGTGAAACTCTTCATTTTGAGGTTTTCATTTAAAATCAAAATACAACTAAAAAAAAGTGGCTTTATGAAGTTTTTATTGCTTACAACCTTTACTTTTACACCACCGTAAAAAAAATCAGTTCCAGTGTACTCTGATTTACCACATCAAAAAAAGTAGAAACACTTGTTAGCAATCCAAAAAAATACTGACAACTAACTTCTTATTAAAACCATAATACTTACGTTGACTTACCTTGTTCCACAGTTGTTCAAAACAGCAAGATTATCTTTAAACTCAAACCTAAACGATTTAAACCTAAAAAATAATTCAATATTACAGTATTTAAGACCCCAATATTAATTGGGGTCTTGTTCACGAGTGAGGGACGACCGGAGCGTGAGATTGACAGGCGGATCGGAGCGGCGTCCATAATTATGCGGTCGCTGTATCGGTCCGTTGTGGTGAAGAGAGAGCTCAGCCAAAAAGCAAAGCTCGTTCGTTCCAATACTCACCTGTGGTCATGAGCTATGGGTCATGACCGAAAGAACGAGGTCCCGAATGCAAGCGTCTAAATGAGCTTCCTCCGCAGGGGGGCTGGGCGCTCCCTTAGAGATAGGGGGAGAAGCTTGGTCACTCGCGGGGAGCTTGGAGTAGAACCACTTCTCCTCCACATCGAAAGGAGCCAGTTGAGGTGCCTCGGGCATCTAGTCCGGATGCCTCCTGGACGCCTCCCTGGAGGGGTGTTCCGGGCATGTCCCACTGGGCGGAGGCCCCGGGGAAGACCCAGGACACGCTGGAGAGACTACTTCTATCGGCTGGCCTGGGAACGCCTCGAGGTTCTCCCCAGAGGAGCTGGAGGAAGTGGCTGGGGCGAGGCAAGTCTGGGCATCTCTGCTTAGACTGCTGCCCCCGCGACCCGGTCCCGGATAAGCGGAGGAAGATGGATGGATGTTTTTCTTTCGTAAGTGACAATGATATACAGTAAGGGGAGTAATGCCTTTCGAGCTGTCTTCAGGTCTTTCAGGTCTCTGTCGTCCAATAATTTCGGCGGATAGTTACACATTAAAAATGAGATTAACACCGAAGAAAATCCTAATTTTTCTATAATTGGATAATTGCGATTGAGGCGATAATTCAACACTCTTAGAAAGACAATCTCAATTATGAGATTGAGTTTATGGTTTTACTTTGCTAAACTTAAACCACTTCTTAAATTGAGTCCCGGAAAAGACTAGGGTCAGAAAGTTTTCACAATTTGGCAACATAGAAATTTGGAAAAAAGATCAAATTACAAGTGAGGTTTTGACAGTACGACTCTGAGATACACCGGCGGGGATGATGCTCAAGCTGTCCGTACACACCACGGGCAGAAGTGGCAGCCAGCGTGCTGCATCCACACAGGCCACAAGCTGCTCAAGGATCTTGAGGTGATGAATGCAAGGCTAAGAAGTGAATAGGCATGGTTTTGGATAATGGCTCAGAGCCAAGCAATATTTGACTGTTGCAGGGGTAATCCTCTGCTCCTATCCCCCCTGCCTGAGGGTGATAATAGCTTTGCACTGCTGCCGAGCTGCTCATGCTCATGGGAGGACAGACTGGCACTGTGTCACTTCATATTGCCTCGCCAAAGAGAGATGCCTTTGTGTGGCATTAGGCTGGATCTGTCACCAAATAGAGATGTGCTTTTTGTGTCTGAACACATTCATCTTAATTTCGCTGTGTTTACCCGCTCTGCTGCTTTATCATCAAGAGAAGAGCCACAAACAGAAATCTCTGAGGTTGCCATGTCTTTGTTGTTTATAATCCCAACCGAAAAAAAACTTGCTGGGTATTGTAAAGGTCAAATTTCACTTAAAGGATCATCCGCTAATACAAATGTAAGCCTCTGTGTAGCGCACAAAAAAAAATGAAATGGAAAGAAATCCATTTCATATCAAAATGGATTGTTGGGTGTCAGCACACTGACCTCAAGTGTCAGATATTGAATTTTCTACTCTTCAAATGTTTCCCTGACGTTATTTTAAAGTCTATTCAATTTTGGACATGTCCTAAGAGTGCTGATGTCTGAAGGAGCACAATATCCAAGATGAAT
The DNA here is from genome assembly GCF_053564925.1 of Oryzias latipes. NCBI lineage: Eukaryota > Metazoa > Chordata > Actinopteri > Beloniformes > Adrianichthyidae > Oryzias > Oryzias latipes. The sequence continues at coordinate 10,098,684 of NC_136238.1, forward strand.
TATGGCTTTTTCTTTGCTAAAATCTCCTCTAATCTCATAAGATTTAACAAAAAGATAAAGCTTAAGTCATAGGCTAAGAGTACACTATAGTCCAACGTTTGCAAACAGCCACGAGTCACAAGAAATTTCACCAAATGGCACCAACTGGTTGAATGTTAAACCCGTCAGATTGCTTTGGATGGTGTTGTCCAGATCAGCTTGCAAAACAATCCCCTTTTTTTCATTTAAAAATCCAAGAGTAAAATTCTCCAACTGCAATTGCAAAGGCTGACATTCTGATCACCATTCATCCAACCATTAGACTTCAGGTCTGGATACCTCCTGGACACCTCCCTGGGGAGGTGTTCCGGGCCCAAGGCCCTGGGGAAGACCCAGGATACGCTGGAGAGACTACATCCCTTGGCTGGCCTGGGAACATCTCGGGGTCCCCCAAGAGAAGCTGGAGGAAGTGGCCGGGGAAAGGGAAGTCTGGGCATCTTTGCTTGGAATGCTGCCCCCACAAACTGGTCTCAGATGACGTGGGGACTGTAAAAACTAAATAACAATGTCTCTGTTTTCTTGGAGTTCAGTGAGTTGTCTTCACAAGTTTTTAATTTGCCTTTGCACAACGATTCCACTCTAGCGCATTAAAATATGACTCGATAAAGATATTTGTGTCCAAGATTCTTTGCTGTTTTGGTTAAATTTCCCTCTCTCTTGCACATTCTTTTCAATTTGAGACAAAACATTTACTTTTCGTTGTACTTTGTCTCAAGTTTGAACTAACATGCTGAAAAGTAGTGGGTCATTTTTTCCATTTTTTTCTACTCAAAAACCCATTTTCATTTCACATGAAATATACAACTCTTGAGGTTTATTTCAGCCACTGGCCACCTGCAAATGTGCTTTTCCCTGACAGAACACAACATTCCGTCAGATTTATCAACTTGGCTGTGAGGATGACATGTTCTGATGACAACACATTAGGCTGTGTGAAAAAGGCTGGGACTTTCTTCACTAAAAAGCTAGATGTGGAGCTGAACTTGTGTGGCAGGTGACATTGGAGGCAATCAGTCGTGCTTTAAAGCTTAAACAGTGAGTCATCCTCATACTGCCAGCAACCTCAGAACTTTAGGCAGGGCAATTCCTGAGGGATCACTTTGGGTCACTATAGCGGGCTGACTACTTATTGGTGTGTGTGTGTGTCCTGTGAGTCGTGTGTGTAAGTGGGAGAGAAAATCGCTCCTTCAGGTTTGGTTAGTTTACCCTCGGCAGCCTTTCTGTCTTCCTAATGTGTTCTGCTTTTAGTCTCCTCTGCTGCACACACACATCCATTTTTAGCAAAGGTTGTGGAACATTTTAACTTGCAAATTGAATTTTAGTCTATGAAGCACCAAATCATAGCTTAGGTTATCTAAAGCCACTTTGCAAAAGATGCAAGAACATAAACTGAAACATGACTTCATTATTAGTGTAAAGTCTGACTTTTTAACATGTGGAGTCAACAAGAAGTTGCTCTCTTTTGCAACACGCCTCCGATGGTTCTTTGAGGAAATGCTAAATTTGGTATATCTTGGTTTGCCTTAAGTTCAGGAATAGAATGTGTGGACTTGGTTTTGTTTAAATAAAACATAATATTGATGCTGGGTAAACCAGCGTGCCCCTTTTAAACCATGCTGGCTTTCATTCTTTCTAATACAAATTTTAACACCAAAATGTCACATAAGCAACACATGCTCTTTGACATATAACTCTTTGACCGTTTACATCATCAATGTGAATCAACTGATTCAGGCAGATAGTAACTTTTACTAACCCAAAATGTTAAAACACGAAGGAGGGTCTAAGGGCAGGGATGCCCAGTTTAGTTTAGCATTCAGCTATTGAATTCTATGGCTTTATGTTCTTTATGATTCATGTTTATTACACAATCACCAGCATGAAACCCATTACGATGACTATTGTTGTAAATATTAGGCTAAATAAATAACATTGAATTGAATTGAATTGAAACGTTAGTAATGCCTTAGTCACAACTGCCCTCACAGTGGATAAATGTGCAAGCGTGCATGGTGCATGCAGATGGAGATACGCAGATTTAAACATACTTTTTATTGGAAGTGGTTGCCTAAACGTACATTGTAGTGGCTGGTGTGAACATAGCTTATGAATCTTGCAAAAGAGATGACAATGGTGACTAATCATTGGCACCACTCGGTCTTCATCAGTTGGCTCTGATTAAGGACCAGTGACAGTCCTGAGAGGGTTAAAGAATGAATGAAGACTGGTACAAAAAGGAAATAAAGGATACAAAGAAAAGAATGAGTGGAGAAGGGTCATGTTGAAGTGATCTAGACAAAATGTTGGATAGAAAAGAACACAGTGTTAAAGAGTCCTTTTACATTCACTTGTAATCAGTCAAATTTGTGTTTTAATGAGAGATGTGTTGGTACATTGCCTCATAGCATCCACGGTGTTAGAATTGGAAACATCTTTTAACTACAAAAACAGCCTTTTCTATCCAGGGCTTTTTGGTTTGAATACTTTATTTACTAAATGAAACACATTCAAGTCAGGTGTGAAGTCATTCCAAGTGTCTACTTCAGAGGCAAATGAAACACACCAGGAGTTTGTTGCAAGAGCAGGTCTGTTTGGATAGTTGTCTATAATGTCTGTCACATTGTTTCTGCAGAAACTTCATTTCTTTTTGTAGCTGTTCTTCAAGCACAGCAGGAAACTTTGAAGGCACAGACAGAAATATTTTTTTGTTGTTGTTGAATGATTGTAAGCTTGCAGTTTACTGCTAAATTTGTTATTAAATATTGTAAAACCAATAATGAACCCACACTTGACTGAGATGTGATAGTTGTTAGGTGCCTTTTGAGGATTTGGTCCTATAATTTATACATTTATATAATCAAAAACAAAGAATTTTACCAAAGAGTGAATGTACAGCTGTGGGTTTACATTTTATTTCCCTGCCCAAAAAAGGGGGTTTCTGGCAAAGATGATACTCTTATTAACATCTTGTCATTCCATTTAAACTTTTCAGTAAAATATTCCTTAGATATTTTATTTTTTTATCTTATTTTACTGACAATGTAAGGATTCCAAAACATAAAATCCCGTTGTAACTCCTGCTCCTTTGTAGATCACATTCCAAAAATGAAACAAAAACAGCTTTTTAATCAGCAAAACTCCTTCCAAAATGTGCACTTCTGTCACTACTTGCATGGGTTTTGCTTTTTCCCATAGATGGCAGCACTAGTTATCCAATATGGCAGCGCCCCTGTTTAATTCAAGAAGGGCCCAAGTCCAGAGACTTAGGTTTGCTAGTCCTCTGAAATGATAAAAGTGAGGCGCTTCATATCATAGCATTTGTAAGCTATTAATTGGTGTTAAATCTGGGTAAAGTATTAATCATTTGGTGTAGCCTCCCATTAAGCTATGCAATTAAAATCCTTTCCTGGAAAAACAAACCTCTTTGTTACCCTTTTGAACTAACTGATTCAATTCAGTTAACCGTTTAAGATGTCTGTGTGTACTCTCTGACTGGAGTGTCTGTTGTGGATGAAGAGGTCTCAGAAGATTCATTCAGCTTCCTCTGTAGGTAGAATAATCTTTTAAGTGTAAGGACATTTTTGTAAAGATGATTAACAAAGCTTCCTGATCTCTGAACATATTTGACCTAGCACATAATAAAATTGAATATGCCTGCTTCACCTTTAGTGTAACTGGGCCAATTATCCACTAATTTTCTGTTTTTATAACCTAAACAAGTTTATGTTGTCCTGGCAGCTCTAAAAAAAATTTTAGCTTGAATGTTGACTATAAACATATGGCAAACTGAAATTGGCCTTAATTTTTTCCAACGCTGACCTTAGAACTGGTTCAGACCAGAGCTAATGCAAGGGGATATCCATCAATTTAATCTTAGCAAACACAGACTGCACCCCCCCCCCCCCCCCCCCATGAGCATTCTAGTGTGGCGTATGCGGTTTGTCTCCTGCTCATCTTCCACTATCTTCAACTCGACTCCTCGCCTCAGCCTGTGGCCTCCATCTGTGTGTTATCGATGGAATTCCTCTTGACGCAGACATGCACACACAAACACAAGCTGCCCACTCAACCGTCCGATCGCACACACAGAGGCCCCGGTGACTAATGCTAGCTGATCCTCGGTTACCAATAAAAAGAGCCTGGAGACTGACAGGTTGCTCTGCAGCTCAGATTTATTGAGTAGGTCCCCTCATCTCTTCCCTTCTTTCTCAACTTAATTACTTTTCTTTTCGCTGTCTGTTTTCACTCTCTTGTTTCCACACTGTCCCCATCCTGTATTCTTTCATTAACTCTACCCTTCTTTTAATCCTTTTTTTTTGCATTCCTTAACATAAAAGAAGCTGCAGTCATTTACCATCCCCTGATGTTTAAGTGATTGGTTTCTATTTATACAATTAGTCTGGATATTGCGAAGGGGAAGGGGGCTGGGGATGGCTATATGGGAGGAAATACTAAAAGCGACAGATATAGATGGATGATAGTGAGATAATCTTTGGGGATTGCAAAGACCAAGGTAATGGATACTGCAGATCCTGGAGATGGTGAGACAGGAGAAGGATTAAGAACTAAAAAAGGATGTGTGTGTAACCCTTGCAAGGAAGAGTGTGATCATCTAAGATAGGCTGCAAACATGGTTTTGAAATTTTTTGACAAAGGTTGGGTCATTTCTGAAAGTAAAAAACCTGGTGTTTTTCTTTCTGCACCCATTTTTCCCATATTTTTCAATGGCAGTTTTCCCAGAAAGTTGCTTGGTACACTGTGTGAGCTCCTAAAATATATCCAAGTAAATCAGCTGGTAATAACTTAATCGCTGGGGGCATAGGTGGCCTTTTACCAGGTTGCAGAAATGTAGATGTGAAAGGTTAAATAGCTCTTTTCATTTTAAAGATTTTTCACTGTATTTTACAATTGAGAAGAGTTAAAGGAGGGCTGGCTGTAGAGATCTCTTGAGGCAGAAAGTTGAGGCAGCTTGGCCTTGACTCAACAAACTGTTAGTTTTTGTCATTCGTAAAAAAATTCCTTACTTGAAAGACAGAGTACTTACTAGTATTATGAATTTAATAAAAGCCACAAATTTTCTTGTATTTTGTGGTCGTGGTTATCAGCATTTTCCACTTTGACTTAAAAAAAAGGAAATGTTTGGGAAGTCGCGACTGCTGCGGTGGTCTTTAAGCCAAAAAATGATTTGAGTTTGTTTTATATGTACAAAAACAAAAAAGGTTTGAGTTGCATTCTTAGAGAAATCAACGCCTGGTCAATATGCAGTCTTTCTTTTTACATTTATTAACATATTTTCATTATCTGACTAACCATTTCTTTTACATTAACTCTCTTTCTAAGGGAAAATAATGTATATGGCTGATATTCTATAAAACAAGGATTTTTAAAAACATTTGAGTTTTGTTAACGGCCAGGGACAAAAAAAATAAATATTAAACTTATGACAATTGCAATTGCTTAAAAGTAGCCTGAGGTTGACCAGTACTCATTTTAAACAAGTAAATGATAAAATTATATTTTAAAATTCACTCTTTTGGCAGATAGACCCTACAAAATGGTGTAAAGTTGTGTTTCTCCAAGACAAAATCAGCTGATGTAGGGTGATTGCGTAAACAGACTGTAGAGTGTTGCATAACAGTGCAAAGCTGCTTTTTCCAATTCAGAATCTGCTAAAATTACGTTAAATGTGTAAGTGGTTAAAGAGTTACGATAGTCAAAAGAATGTCAACACTGGAGATAAAAAGTGTAAAAGGGTCAAATCAATGTATGCATTACAAAATCTCAAAAAAGTAAGACAATTTTGATGTCTAACTTTTCAGTTTAAGCCCATAAATAACCCTTTATTAACTAGCTTGTTTGAAAACAGAGGTAATATGAAGCCAAATGCAGTTTACAAAGTGACAGCAAGAGGGATTTCACACGGTGTATTCAGAATGGACACATTTGGTTCGCTTGTAGTGAGCCAGAGTTTGTTTCCCCTAATAATCCTGAATAGATTTTTAGTCTGAATACGACCAAGCAGACCCTGGCCCGAGGCCAGGAACCACTCTGGGACCCATCTTTTGAGGTGTTCTTGGCTGTTTCCAATCAGAATGAGCTTCAGTTCGCTCTGAGTTTCCTCAGTATAGGCTCCATGCTGGAATTGGAACAACTGGACCAAAACGGCCAATCTGTATGCACCCTAGTTGATTTGCAGTCCTTCAACAAATCTAAGTGACAAGAATGCTTTATCAGCAATTGTATCCATACATAGGCCAAAACAAAATGTTTTACACCATTGCTATTTACGATAAAACTTTAATTTTAAGATACAAATATTTTAATTAATAGAAATGCAATTGTCAAAATCTAAGATGTTGCGATTGATAACTTGGTACACGGATGTGAAGAAATGTTTGCTGCTATCTTAACATTGAATAACACATTGTTGTTTATCAATTTGAACCAAGATAAACTTGGGTTTATGGCATGTAATTTGTTTTTTTCCAGAATTAACTAAACTGAAGGTTTTATGGAAATAAACCTCATTAGCAAATATTCCATAGGCGAAAAGTTGAAAAAGTGAATTTTTCATGTCTTTCATATTAAAAATCTTTTCATTGACAGTGACATTTTCTGTCAAAAGCCTAAAATGAGAACAAAACCTTGGATGAAAAGAGCTACCAAAGCTGTTGGTATCTCCAAAATCAGAGGGTTTATCAGAAGGCTTCATTGGAGATACAAGCTTTCAAAGTACACCTGTCAGAAGATTGTCTGAATCCAGTTAAAGGAGACAAAAGACCCTGCATTTCAGCTCTTTTAAATACCTGAGTGCTGAAAGTAACAGCTCTATCTATCAATCTCCCTTTCCTATTATCAATTTAACAATTTATGTAACATCCAAACGCACAGCAGAAAACAGAGTGGTAGTCTCGATGTAGTATTATAGGGAGAAAAAAAAAAGCCCCAGATGCCTTCACCATATTTTCATTCGAATCTCAATAATTGGATTGAAGAGTTTGCCCTCTGGTGCAAAGGAGTCCTTTGATACGGGCTGGAACAGAGAGATGCCAAGATGGACTGCCAGTCTTCTCAAAGCAGTTTGCAGTTGGCCTTTGAAGAATCGAGCGTTAGCATAGAATGTAGATGTTCAAACAGTTGTTTGTTTTCTCAGAGCGTGCAGTATGTAAGGGCACTTTGAGGCTTACATGACAAAGGCCCCCTCTCAACACAGCATGTCGCTTTGTTCAAATATAAATGGTTGCAAACATGACAAATGATAGATTCTTCTTATGTCTGTTGTGAAATTTAGCCTTTTTCCAAGCGTTCATGGTTCAGTAACAGATTAATAGCGTAGCATACACAATTGATGATCTTCTCTTTATTCTTTTGGTCATCAAAGAGATGTATTTATGAGTCTTTCCAATCAGATTAGAATATTTTTAATTTTAGAAAAAAGGAAATGCAAAAACACTTTCCGTTTTTGTAATAGCCGGGCTGTGTTGGGTTTTGTCTTAGTTGGTTACAATTTGGATAAAAAACGTATTTCTACAACCAGACACTTAATGTGAAAATATAAAGTATGTATAACTTTGATATTATATACATATACAGGTTGATAGAAAGTTAAAACACTTTCTTGACTAGAGGGCAGTAAATAAGATATTAATATTCTTCAAGTGTATTCCTCAGACATGGGTACATGGATTTAAGACTAAAACCTTAATCCCCTTCAGACTTGACACTCAACCTTAAAGAATTGAGACTTGAGGTTTAGGACTTGCAAATAATGTAAGTTTGATCAAGGTCATCATTAACTGATAAGTACATAAAAGCATCAACTGCCTGCTACTGTTTCTCCAAAAATTCTTGAAGACCCACTCCAATGAAAACCGTGTTTTGGTGTTTTTAACAATTTCGTGTGGCCTTTCTTCTCGTTTGAGAAAATGTATTCAGAAAAATAATTTTAAAACTGCGTTTCTGAGTATTGCCTTATTCAAATCCTGGTGAAACAGGAACAGACGAAAAAATGTCATCTGAAATAGCTTGTAGTCATTATGTTCAAACTACAGTCAGAGGACCACAAGCTCTGTGATCTGCTCCATTTTTATGCATCCACTTGTAGACAAGTACATTTATGTCTTTTTTTTCCTTGTCTGAACTGGTACCTTGTGGCTCCTCATCCACAACTCATAGGTGAATTTCTACTGCCGCACTGCAGAAACTATGTCCTAGAAAACTGCCAGAAAATGGCGCACTGGTAATGGTTTGAAAATAGATCAAAAGATGATTGGACTGGGACTTAAAAGTTAGGTATTGACAATTTGTGACAGTAAAATTTTCATTTGTATTAATTCTGTCAGTTTTAAGACATTAGATTAGATTTGGATTTGTCACCAAAGAGGTCACACTTCACTTGAGCTCAAATGCTTAGCCTTCTGTCTTAACTGGACTTGAAAAATAACTGTGAGCTTTTTTGGTATTTCTACATGAACACGAAAGATCAGGATGACCATAATGTCAGATTCTCCATTTTTTAGTAATTTGGGATTTAGTGGCACATCAAAGACATTTTCATCGGAGGAGCCAAGGCTGGCCTCATGCCAAAGCTCAACCAACCTTAATAAATTACTATTGATTTTAATGTGTAATACAGCTGTTGCCGACACCAATTTAATCCATAAATAAATTAAATATAGTTTTTAATAAAATAAAATATATCCTGCATATTTGCATTTTATTTTCAAATGTTACTTTAGATTTAGAAAGAATTCTATAACCCTTGGTGTTAAAAAATGTGCTTCAGAACAAAAGTATCAATATTTACATAATGAAATTCTAATACCAGTTTTTACATAAAAAAGCTGCAAAGAATTATAAATAAATAAAATATTGTATGTTGACTTGGTAATAATAATAATAATAATAATAACATTACCTTCAGATAAGTTTGCAGTGCCATGAGTTTCCAAACAGACAGTGCTTGTACACACCATGCTTCTATGCTATGTTGTGCAGGACAACTTGTGCTACGTTTACAATGGCCTTAGCAACATACGTTCAAGATGTACATATGTGAGTCTCGGGCTCCCGCGTTCTTACGTTCATGTGTCGCTACACAGGTTTCTACAACTGTTTTCGAGCTCTGCGTACAAAACACACAACCACTGAAGCCACATTGAAAGTTAGCGTCTCTTTTTAAATTATCAAAAATGCCAATTGTTTGAAAATTGATCATGAAAATTTAATAATTGTGGTTTGTGCCCGGGCTGTATCAAAGTCTTTAATGTATTGTAATAGAGCTGTGAAAGAAAAAGCTTGGAGCAAGATTCACAATTTTTGCACATCTTCAACATTTTGTCACCAAGCCTCCTTCTCAACTGTGACATGTACTACTATTGGGTAGTAACAGTCCAGTGTGAAGACCACATGCTAAAAGCAAATTCAAGAACCCGTGTTCAGAGCATTCGTGCATGCGCATCTTGACAATAGTGTATACTTAGCATTAGAGACAACTTACATGGTGCATCCCAAATGTGATCCCGAAGGTGTGTCCAAGCCAAAAGAACTTGTGACATGGTTCTGTCAAAACAAAGTCACCTAGTTTTGGCTAGGATTTCATCATGGAGTGTACTGTACACGCCAAAGAACTAACTAATTAGAGCATGCGTAGTTTAAAATTCTTGTCATTAGGTTTGAAGTAATAAAAAAAATGCCAGTTGACAGTTTTAGCCTTTGTGCAGACTAAAAACAAATCAATTCAGTGGCTTGTCATGATGATTGGCAAACCAATTCCATAGAGTGAAACCTTACATTGGAGATTCATCTGCCCATTTCAGAGCATCAAAGCCATGCAGTTTGGCTGTTTTCGAGCTTGAATGGCAGCTCTTTTTCTGCTGCCATTTGTCTTTTCAAAGGCTTCATCTCATGAGTGATGACTCAACTCAACAGACTAAACAGAATAGTTAATTCCTCTGATCAAGAGCCAGGCCTTACTGAACAGTTAATCTCTGTCGGTTATTTGTTTCTGTGTTTCTGTTAGCATATGGACACAAAGCTTATTCTTGACAGCTTTGCTGCATCAGACTTGGCTGAATCATGAATGTTGGTTTCAATGGACTTGGAAATGATCTTCCCGTCGAGGTAACACATTTTTCTTTCGATAGAGATTCATCCTACTACAGAATAATGTGACAGATGCTCAAAATTTTGTATAATACAATTACCTAGCTTGGTCTAAAGCAGAATTCACATTAGTACTTATGTCAAATAATACATTTGGAAACAGTTGACGGAATGTTTGAACAATGTCTAGTTTCATCAAATAGGGGGGAAAACTTAGTTTTGCCAACTTTCTGACATTGTAGTTTTCCTCAGATTATTTACACTCAATATAAACCTGTGCTCACTGTAGACTAAATGTGTGAATGTCAATCCTTCAAACAAACAGCAGATTACAGACGTCTGAACACTCCCCCCCGAAGCTAAGAGTGCCTGTCATATTGTGGTAAAAGTTTGTGTTGTAATTTCTGCTGACATTGTGAGCGTGTCTCTGCTGAGCACTGGCATTTATTTTGACCTTGTCGCGATACTTTAATGGCCATCATTCCTGTCTACTAGCTGAGCCTTTCATTTTAAGTGCACAGACATTCAAAGTGTTGGAACAACAGCGAAGAATAAGCGTTTACTCACCCATTAAGCAGAAGTGGAACCAAAAAGCATATATATATATATATATATATATATATATATATATATATATATATATATATATATATATATATATACATACATATATATATATATACGGTATTTTAACTGTGACTTGCAAAACAGTGTTGTTGTGAAAGAACACTTTATATAACAACATATATGTAAATTATTTGGGAACATTCTTTGGAATAAATAGACTTTCTTTTTTAGTGTACTTTTAATGCTTCAAGTTTGAAAACTACTCAGAAATATACAGCATATATACATAGGTCCAACTTCATGATCAGGTCTTACGACTCGGTGAAGTGAAGTGAAGTGTAATGAGGTTTAGCTATATTGTCATTCGGCAAGGGGAATGTCCTAGGCATTACTGCAGGTATTTTATTGAAAAGAAAAAACCTCTTTGCCCAAAGTCAACTTTGGTTTGTGCATGGCTGATTTTTATGCAAACATGTTTGGGCTAAGGAATATATTGGAAGCACTTGACCACTATAAAACCAAATGCTAAATGGAGGCCAAGAAAAGTTTAAGTTTTCAGTTAAAGTTGAGTCAAATCAAGACCCCACCAATTGTTTTCAAATCAGAAACAATTTTGAAGGGACACCATGTTGCAGTTCTTCAAGTGGTCATTTGAATTTGGTTTAAAAAGAGAGACCTTTTCTAAAATTCTAAATATAAAAGTCCACCTCTTTCATGGTTTGGGGGTTGACCAGCCATTTTTAATTAAATGTCAGATGTATGCATTTTTTGAAAACACACCTTTTTTGTTTTGAGTCATTGGTAAATGCAGTAACATTCTCCCTTTGCTCTTTTTAATAAAATTTAAAAAGTAACATTTTAAAGGAAATGACCAATTTTTGCGTTACTAAAGTCATTTTTATGTGTTTACCCAGATACCAGGAACTGAACTGCATGGCAAACTGCAGAGTCAATGAAGGCTTAATAGGAACTATGTTTCTTAAGCTTTAGTCACACGCGCCTTTACAAATGGTTGACCCACACGGATGCCCCATATGAAAGCCAAATATTACCCAACAAAAGCTGCTGATATGGCTAATAGATGGCCCAAATATATTTCCGTAAATACATACAATAAAGACCTTTTCTTGAGTTCCTTTAGCGTTCTACCAATGATGGGCATTAGTTAGCCTCGACTCAAGCTCTCCAAACCTACAATATGTTCACACGATGCTTGTGTGTACATAAAAAAGCTTTTTAAACAAGCATTTGGTTTTGTATATAGCCGTAGTTTGCCCTCTGATTGCTCCAACTCATACTGTGAATTTCCATATATGCTCACCAAATAATTGTTATTTGCAAGCCCCAAGTGTGTGGGTGAAGTTTGCTGCACTTGTTCGTGGCACCACCTTATACTGCAGTCTCCTACAGTGGGTGTTGGTGATTAAAGAGAAGGTTCATTGCTTGTTTCGGCAAAGCCGTCAGGCGGGCTTTTTCAAAAACAAAATCAATTTTATTCCCTGTAATTAGTACAGGTTGAATTTACTTTCATTCAACCCTTAGGAATTATTGTTGACAACAATAAAAACAATGAGGAGAAGATCAAAAAGCATCTTTAAGGTCCTCTTCTCTAGAAAATCCACTTTGATGTTCCCCAGACACAAGAAATAAGTTGCTCTTGTTGCAAATAAAGTGAGCGGCTCCTTTGATCCAACTTGAATGCCAAAAGTCTCAATCTCTGTTAAAAAGCTAAATTAAAAAACATAAAATTGAGATGAAAGGTAATGCACCCTTTTTGCCCCGTCAATTTGACCCACCTTTTGCTAGTGGTGTGTTAGCCCACCAGCATGGTGTGTTTGTAATCCTCAGATTAAAAACTTGTTAGTTTGCTTAGTTATTGATCATACAGGTCAGACAATTGTTTTCCCAATTAGTACAAAACGTTCCAACTTTAAAAGGGGTTTAACCAGGCTTCTCTCCTATGTGCTCCTGTTACCACCTTCCCAAATAAAATGCATTAAAATTAGGGCGGCATCGCATCTGAAATCCCTGTCATGACTAACAGGATGATGCAGAACATGGAAAACATAGTAATGTGGTTCATGTGCATATTATGTTCTCAGCAGAGGATTACAAGAATAAATGATTCTGTTTCCCCCTCCCCTTACCTAGTACAAACAAGGACAGTGCGAAAAGGCAGCGGGTCGAGAAGAGCAGGCGAACGCAGAATGAACAGTGATTGTTTTTTTTGTTTGTTTGTTTTTCAAAAAACAGAGCCACAACAGACTAGCACATATTTTTAGAGGCTGAGATGTATAATAGAGACGACAAGGAGCAAAATCCTCAAAGAATGGTATGGCAAGAGGCTAAACATTCAATTTAAATACCCTATAAACATGTGGAAGCAAAAAATAGACAGTGTGAGCTCAGCAAAGTTTGGCTTTTCAAATTTTGAGAAAGAAAAACTCTCTCAGTGACCATGAGTGGGGCAAGAGAATTTTAGATTCAAAGGTGTTTCAGATCTGAACAACCCACTTAACCGCTAAACTGCCATAAGATAAGCAAGGATTTCTGGAAAACCAGCAGAAGTATGACCCTTGAGGCCTGGCGTTTGACACCTCTGCTTCAGAATTGTTTGAAATCAGTAGATTATGTAGTGTTTGCACATGAACATGCATTTAGATTCTTGATGTAGAAGAATTTAGCCAAGGAAGCAGTTTTAAATACTTTGTGATAAAATTGTCTTTAAGTTTATAGTGTCAAAGGGGGAATTGGGTGTTTGGAAGAGCAGCACTAAAACCAGTTCAAGATTGAAACCATATTTCTACTAGTCTACGATGTGGGTCTTCACATTGTGACATCACAAAGCGGGGAACATCCCCTTCCAGGAAGAATCTGTGCTTCCAGCACCAGCCCCTGGCTAAGACACACACCCACTTTCTCCGTGGAGTTATCGGCTTAACCCTTTCATTTTAAACGCACATCCGTCTTTGCAAGAGTTTGGATGTTGTTTGTTTTCTTGGGTGAAACGCAGACAGGGTGTCAAGGACGGCTCCGGGTTGACGTCATGAAATGGGCGACACCCACAAGGAGCAAAAGGCGATGCCCCAGAAATCAAATCGTCTTACTTTCGGGCAGGGGTGAAAGTAGATTTTTGCTTATGCCAGTACTATAACTAATTACACCAATTTAAATCTTTTTAATGTATATATATAATGTGTATATATATATATATATATATGTGTGTGTGTGTGTGTGTATATATATATATATATATATATATATATATATATATATATATATATATATACAGTGATCCCTCGCTAAAACGCGGTTTACTTTTCACGGTTTCGCTATTTCACGGATTTGCATCGTGCATTGTGTTCTGCATTCTGATTGGCTAAAAAGTCACTCAGATTCTTCTCTACCTGTGCGTCAATAGCGTTTAATATGTACACATAAGTAAATCAGCTTGCCAAATTTACAACACGTACGTGTAATTCATCTTGCCATTTCGAGTTTCTCTAAAACCCATAGAAAAAGAGCAACAGCAACTGCCGATCACTATGTTCTTCTCCCGAACAAGCACACCTGCACCGCGGGCTTCAAGAGAAGAAAACACTGCAGAGCGGAGTCAGGATGCAGCGGCTCAGTCTGTCAGTCAGAGCAGTGAAATACACCTGAGTCACTATTTGTCCGACTTTACTTTGTATTTTTTTCATAATCATTTTAAATTTTCTCCCGTTTAATCCAAAACTCGGGTCGCGGTGGGCGGGGCTAATCTCCGGGATTTGAAGTCTTCTGTTCACATTGATGATTAAAATTATTATTTGACAGTACAGTACAGTTATTTGTTGAAAAAAAGTGCTAAAGTACTTTTGTTTGTGAAACAAATGCTTGAGCCTGTAAAATGGTTTGTTCTTTCTTTTCAATGTATAATACAGAATTTAATTGTATAATAATTGTAAAAAAAATAGAGGTTTTTACTTCACGGATTTTGTCTATCACGGGTTCTTTTTGGAACGTAACCCCCGTGAAAAACAAGGGTTTACTGTATATGGGAAAAGCAAAGATGATTAATTCTTACTAATGCTAGTTATTGAAAAGGTAATGCTTCTTTTTAGTGACGTTGTGGCTTTAGCCCATTTAGACAAAAAAACACCTTGTAAGCATAGCATAACACTTAGATTTGTTTAAATTTACGCACAAACAAAGTCAAAAAGAACCAAAACCCTTTCACACCCTTGTAAAACAAAGCTTAAAATAAAAAATAAAAAGAACTGGAAGCCAATGGAGGGACTACAAAAGAGAGGTGATGTGATCTGACAGATTATTATAAAAAATTGCGGATCTCTTTTAAGATAATGGATATATTAGTTTAGAAAACTCAAACTATACATATGCATGTATATTTAATAACAACAGATACTCGAAGGTTTTAATATTTAATCCTCACATGCTTCTATTAAATCCGTTATACCCAACTTGTACATTTCCCCACAGGACCAGCAGCAAATAAAACCTTAAATTATAGATGAGCGTTCACCTTAATGGTGTCTCATTATTTATGCATCCTGTCTGGAGCTGCATTTATATTTAAAATCTTCAAATGGTTAAACAAGCGCTGGAATGCACCTGCTGTTTGTTCAGTTCAGCCATTTGGAATGATTGATGAACAATCTCAGAACAATGAGAACATTTTGTTTTTGCTTGCACAGATCCTTTAAAGCTCTTCACCAGTTTAAGAGCCAATAAAACTCTTCTATGACTCAATCCCTCTGTTTTTTTAAGAGCAGACGTTTTAGACATTGCAGCCATTCATGAGATCCACCAAGACAGCTCATATACAGTAAGTCCCACCCAAAGACATCTTCTAGGTCAACCTGTCATTTTGTAGCACAAATTCAGCTGATCATTACACTCTTCAGCGTTCTACCCATGTTTCACTGTGTTACCTACCCTTTCAGGGGTGTTTCTCAATGAGTTAGCAAGTTATAATACATTATCTATATTTTAGATAATTTTTGTCTAGTAAGAAGCAGCGGCAAGAAGCAGATTTCTTTGTATTGTTCCTCAAGAACCTCCATGACACTTGCTTTTGATGGTCCCCTACAGCTACTCTGTAAGGTCAGTTGACGACAACCACTTGATTTTGTACAAATCCCAAAGTAAAAACTGAAGCATTATTATCAATTTACCAATAAATAAAAAAAAGTGTAACATTGAACAGTGTAGGTTAACTTAAGGCTGTTATGCATAAGAAGAATATCAACCTCTGATTGAAGGGTTGTAGGTGCGGTTTCCTGCCTTGCCCACCCGTGTGTCGAAGTGTCCTTGGGCAACTGAGCCCCATATTGGTCCTGCTGGTTGAAGTTGGCACTGGTGTTAGTCAGTGGAGCCGCCATCAGAGTGTGAATGTGTGTGTGCGCATGGACGCAAGGCCGGATATAGGCATAGGCAAGGGGGGCCAATGCCCTCCTAAGTGCTGTAACCAACACACCACCCCATTTCCGCTCCCAACTGTGATGGCCCAGAAAAAATCTGCAATGAACTAAAGAAGCAAAAATGACAAAATAACCTTGGAAAGAGAGCAACAATGTAAAACACAAAACATAAATACAATATAAAAGACAAAACAGACATAAGGATGGACAGACAGAGATGGACAAATAAACAGACAGACATAAAAAACATAAATGCAGCTTCAACAAGACACAAACTAGCATCCCACTGTTGTTAAATGCAGATGGTAGTGTCAGGAAGAGCATTCAACATAAAGCTTATAAAACCATAGACATATGGCTAGATTGATTAATACAATGCTTTCATGGTTTTCTATGCATTTTAAGTGCTTGGAGGAATGTGACACCCTTCAGCACAAGATAGTCTACCTGGACCCCATAGTGGGGCTGGCTAAACCTGGTGAAACCATGGGTGAAAGTAATGTAGGCCTTCAAGGAAACTCGAAAAGTGCTACATTAGTATCCGCCAAATACCAATTTTTAACCTATCCTTTAAACAAATCAAAAACCAAATAAACAGCAAACATGTCCTAACCAAGATGCTTCCACCATCATTTTCCATTTTCTCTTCCTAAACAGATTGAGGGTATATAAATAAAAGGCTTGGTTTGATTAGAGACCTCAATATGTTGTAATAGCTGAGCAAGGACCATATGAGGACCACATGAGTTTCCATCCAGTCCAGTAATATATTGGATTGACTTCAACACCCCCCTTTTAGTATTAAGCAAGATGAAACTGACAGATTTTGGCTTCAGAAAATTAGAAATGCTGTTTCTTTTTCCTGGTAGTAATGCTTAAAAATCAGCTTTAATTATTTGAATTCTCATATCCCTAACACCATTTAGATAATTCTAACATTATCTAAATTATCTGGAACTAATGTCTTTAGAATAACACAAAAATGAACATCTCCAGCTATTATGTTATAAAATATACATCCACCAGATTGTTAGCCACAAAGTGTGATGAGTAGTCAAGCTGACAAAATGACGCAGCAAAACGACCTGTTGTATGTTTTTGAATCTTAGGAGGCCAAATCATTTTCCCTCCATGCCCACATTCACAACAGCTGTAGCCTTTTAATAAACCAGCGGATGGCCGTGGATTTCTCTGAAGTTGGGTTTTGTCGGGGTGCTTTGGGAGCTCAGTGTGGATTTCTGTGTGTCTGTAAGCATTCATCCATGGCAGGCGGCTGATTGATGCCTGAGCAATTCCAGGATGCTCCACAGTTGCCACAGATTGGCACAGCAGAAACCTGGCAATGGAAATCCTCGGAAAGTCACACATATAGGCAAACAAACAGACATGCACATGTTTTTTTTTTTTTTCCTTTTTTATTTTTGCCCCAACACAAAGTCAGGGGCAGCGAATCTAAGATAGGGGGTTGTCGCAACATGCCCTCCACATCTTGTCAGATACTGAAGCTGCCAAGAGACACTTTTAGGTGCCAGATTGTAGCTGTGAACATATGGGACGGACTTGGGATGTACAGGTTGGTTCTGGCCCTAAAAATTCAATCCAAAATTTACCCTTATGGGTTAGAGACACAACGTATTTTCCTTTTTTGGTGACGCTGGATCAAAAGAAATGCTAGTTATAAGACATAAACAAGCATTAGAAAAGTGTTTATAGGTTCCTTTAGGGGATTTATTTATAAGACCTTCGTAGAGGCATTTGTAGATCTTTAACTATTGCCTTATTTTATTTAAGACTGCAAATATGTTAGACTATTATTATTGCTGTACGACAAACTGTTTTTTTTGGTATTTTTTGGCATATATTACAGAACTGTCAACATATATATATACATATATATACAGTCAGGACCATAAATAAAGAGACACATTCTTTCTAATTTAGTTTCTGTACATTACCACAGTGAATTAAAAAAAACAACAACACAGATGCCATTGAAGTGCAGACTTCAGCTTTTATTCCATGGGTTGAACAAAAAGATTGCATAAAAATGTGAAAAACTAAAGCATTTTTCAAACACAATCCCTTCATTTCATTGGCTCGTAAGTAACCCATGGAATATATAAGCTTTGTCCCTACGAGAAGCCCAAAACACGCATTTACGTGTTTTTACATAAACATGGGAAAGGAATTCCACTTTTTCAATGGTGTATTGTGTGATTTCTGCTTTGAACATATATAGTAGACGCTTGTGGTTCTTTTAATAACCCGTGTAATTTTATGTCTGCAGTGAAATTTTAACCATTACTTTTGACCATTTACCAATAACCAGTCTGACCTTGACTTTACACACAGTTAAAAAAAATCAACTCCAAATGATCAGAATGGTGGGAAAATAAAATGGAAACAGACCAGAAGCGGCTGAACAGTTTTAATGACTTTTTTAGGTGCCTGGAGGTGAATACGCCATTAAATTTTTCATCTAATTCATCATTATCCTAGCTAAAATTTAAATGCCAAACAAAGCAGTGATGTTTTTGTGAGAGATATTTTCAAAATGAGAGCCAATCAAATGGCTGCCTCGGGCTCCGCATTAGCTGTCAGGCTTCGTGAGCCCTGCGTGATATAGATACGTGGTTACATGGGATTCCTCTCAGAAGCTGTTTCAGACTGAATGATTTAGTTTCCTCGCACGGTCCTGACAGCACATTACAGGCTCATGACTGGAGAAGCATGGAGGAAAGAAGATAGCTCTCACATATCACAAGGCAGCTGACTGCTCATGGTTAGTAACTGGACTGGACCTCAGACTCGGTTAACTCACGTAGACAGATGGTTTTTTTCAGTGTCTTGGATACTTAGTTATTCAGGAAATCAACCGTTACACTTTTAATTCACTAATTCAAAACACAGCAAGCTGTCCACTGCCTTTAGCCAGGGCTCAAACCTGCACATGCTGCTCCAATTGAGTCCATCATAAATGGCACATAAATGCTCTTCTAGCCCCTTTGGCATTTTTTATTAGTAACTTACAATGAAAGCTCGGCGTGATGCATGCGTACCTCATACATGATTGGTTCACACATGGAGATCTCATGCTGAGACTCTTCGCCACTTCCGTCCTTCTCGAGGTACAGAACTCTCCCGCCCCCCTTTTTGTCTTCTTTCAGAGTCTCCGTAAGTGGGTTGATGTCATCAGCCAAAGCTCGGAAAGCCTGGTGATCTGAGCTAGTGACCCTTTGTCGGTGAATTTTGTTTTTTTTCCATAAAACTGGGCCTCTGTAAAACGCAGGGTCTGCCGAGCATTTCAGGCCACGTCTATTTTTAAAGTTATTTTTCGTTTCCTTCCTTTTTGACAGAAACTAGGCCACTTATTTGTTTTTCTCTTCTTCTTTGAATCACAAGCAGATGGCTGTGAGAGCCTTGAGGTCGAGATTGCGTGCTTGCTACTGGTAAGAGAAAAGCGCAACTAAAAACATGACCAGGATGGAAAAAAATACACAAAACTGTTCTTTAAATTTGCCCTTGCATTCTTGCGTTTCCAAGCATATATTGGACCTCTTCGACATCCAGCATCACAACGCAGGAATTGTATTATAAATAAGAAGAAAAGCTCTGCAAAGCACTTCTCTGATAAGCAGAAAGAAGAAAAACTGCAGATAGAGTGCATCGCTTTGCAATAGCTGATGATCTCCTGGCAATATCAGCTCAGGTCTCCCATCCTTTTGTTCTATCTCATCCATTTTAATTTCGATATCTCCCTTGAACCAACTTCGCTCATATTACAGATAGCAAAGCTTGTGATAAGTGTCCTATTGATTCTTTTGAGCACATTGGAGTGTCACTTTTTTTTCTCTCTCTTTCACATCAGGAGGCGGTAGGTTCCTATCTGTGCTGAAATGTAGAACATACAAACATGCAGGATGATGCAGCTGACTGATATGATTATAAACGATGCCTTTGCAACCCTTTACAGCTTACATGTGCCATTGACCAAGAAGTAGATTCAACTAAACCTTTCCCACTTTACCATAGGAAGTTTCAAGGATAAGTACCGTTCTTTGATGTATTGCAGCAAAGATGCTCGTCCTCGTCAAACAGCTCAACCCAAATGATTAAACCAAAACCCATGTCTTGCAGAGTACTAGTGAAGAATAAAAAATAAAAAAAGACTGGCTATGCGTTTTGTCTTTGTGTGCAAGACGGAGAAGTTAAAGGAAAACCCCAAGGCAATGCAGTTCTGTGAAAGCTGGGGAGATGCATGCGGATCACTTCTCATTTCGGCAGAAAGTGTCAGAAGTTTGGGCTTTAGGAGTGTCAGCATAATTCATAAAGATGTTCAAGCTGCCGAGTTTAAAAGATAAGAACCTCACTAACATGTTCTTGAGATGGGAATAAATTAAAAAAAAAGTTGCAAGAGATTTCATTCAGTTAGCAATAGTTTTAAATTTCTACTGACAATTTAGTGTATTTATTCCTAAACAAACATATTGAAAAAAATATTGTTGGGCCTCGTGAGTAATTTATTGAAAAAAATTGCTCATATTTAATCTAATCTCTCTAGTAATTTCTTATTTGTATCCCCTTTGATTTAATTTTCAAAATTAAAAGTAACATAACACAAAGTACTGTACACCAAAACAAATAACGGTAACGCTTTCTTTTACAGTACAGTACTTACAGTGTACTTAAGTGGTATTTACATGGTACTTATAGTGTAACCACTGGGTACTTTCAGGGTACTTACATGGTTCTTTTTTATGGAATTTACTGGGTACTTACAGTGTGTTTACATGGTACTTTCTATGGGACTTTACTGGGTACTTACATGGTACTTTTTGTGTCTACTCTGTACTTACATGGTACTTACTGTGTATTTATATGGTACTATTTGGTTCATACCTATGTGATACATACTGGGTATTTATAATATTCTTACTGGGTATTTACATGTTGTGCAAAGGTGTCTTTTATGGTACTTACCACATGTAAGAACAAGGTAAGTACAAATAAAGTACCTTGACCTTTAGGTCTGCACTCGCTGCACGTTTCATGGTATTTACCATGAATTTACCAAAGAAACTACCCCTTAAGTACAGTGAAACTGTAACTGTAAAAGAAAGTCAGCCCTATTTCCACTCAACTACATGGTACTTTCATTACTAAATACTGGGTATGTTCACTTGAATAGTACTTGGTACTTACCCCTTAAGTACACTGAAACTGTAACTGTAAAAGAAAGTCAGACCTATTTCCACTCTATTACATGGTACTTTCAGTAGTAAATGCTGGGTATGTACACGTATTACCATCCCGTACAGTGTACATACACACTTGGTCTTCTGTCCTCACCACATGAGACAATGCTAACCTGTTGGTAAGGGTAAAGTAACTACATTGTAAAAACATATTCTGGCCTGATTACTTCTTGTAACATGAGGCAAGTTTAAAGAAAAACAAGACAGCAGTGAAAACAACAATCTTTAATATGATACGTGTCTGCAGCATACAAAGTCTCATCACCATGAAATAGGTTTTAAGTACAAAACAGTACAAAGGAGCATTCCAAAAAACACATTATTGGCCTGAGGGTCGTGCTTTTTGTCCGTCAAAATTTCTTCAGCAGAGTTTGGTAACGGTGCAGGACTTCTTCAGGGTTTGTAACTGCAAGAAAATTCACAATATGAGCTCAAGTGAACATAAAAAGCATAACGACTTTGATGAAATACAAAATAAATTGTACTTATTTAATCATTTCTGTAATGAGTTTGATAAATTTCTGTGAATTCTTTATAGCTTTGACTGTAATGCTTGAAATTAATCAATTATCCTCATTTATGAACATGACAATAAATTATTCACAACTTTATATTTTAGTTACATAAACAAGAACAACAAAAAAGAAATCAAAGAAAAAAAATCAAAATTGCCATAAAAAATCAAATTTGTTTAGACAAAGAATGACAAAAGCAATGTTTTAATTGGCAATTGCTGTGTGTATTTATTCTTTATAAATATTATTCGCACCTACAATTTGCATTAGCATGAAAAACATGGCAGTGTAAAAGAAAAGGAAAAAATAAATAAATAGGCAATTTCAAATTCAACACAGTTATTCACAAAAATATGTTTTAATTTTCAAACATTTACATTCACTGTTGGGTGGTATTGTTGTCTCTATCATATTTGAAAATAAATAAATAAATAAAAATAAAATAAAAACGGCGAAAGAAAAGAAAATGGGGAAACGGCATTTAAACTCTTCATTAATGTAAATAATATGTCCACTTGGTGGATTTAGCTTACTTTAGCTTACTCTCCTTTGGCTTCACGGATTCGTCTGGGATGTCTTCTTCACCATAGCTGATCTAAAGCGGTAAAAAGACGGAAGTACGTCATCATTATTTTAAATAAACGCCTTTCTTTGATTTTCCCAGAAAGACGTGCGCTCAGTCAAACGAGCACAGAACAACAGACTTTATCATTTAGGCTACGTGCTTGTTTTACAGGTGCCTCTCTCCTGGTAAGTAACAAAAATGTTTGTAGATTTTCATTACAAACTTTGAAAATGTATACATGAAATAACTGAAATTATTGCAGTAAGGTAGACATGCTCTTACGTCATGTTTCAAACACAGAGATAGCGGCTTGAAATCACGAGGTTAGCTTCTTTATAAAGTTTGATCAGTTTAAATATTTACATGTAATTTATCCAATATTTAAAAAAAAAAAAAAAAACACTGGCTTACCTGCCAGATGAAGAGAAATTCAAACTGTTGCGCGCGCCTCGAGGCTCTCCGGATTAATCTGCACGTTCACTTTGGGGGTAGTTGTGCTGCATTCAAGTGCGCTGGGAATTTGCAACTTTACTTCCCCTGGCATACTTAACAAAAACACACACTCGGGGGGTTTTTAGTATTAAAACTAATTATTTAGCCTTGTTGTTTTACATATTTTCCTGACATTATATAATATATATTTAAAAAAGTTCATTTTTAGAACAATATTTAAAAAAAGTTAAGTTTTGAATAATTTATTATCATGTTTTTAAATGAGGATAGTACTTGATTAATTTCAAGCATTACCGTCAAAGCGATAAAAAAATTCATAGAGATTTATCAAACTCATTACAGAAATGATTAAATAAGTAAAATTTATTTTGTATTTCATCAAAGTCGTTCTGCTTTTTATGTTCACTTGAGCTCATATTGTGAATTTTCTTGCAGTTACAAACCCTGAAGAAGTCCTGCACCTTTACCAAACTGGACAAAAAGCACGACCCTCAGGTCAATAATGTGTTTTTTAGAATTCTCCTTTGTACTGTTTTGTACTTAAAACCTATTTCATTGTGATGACACTTTGTATGCTGCAGACATGTATCATATTAAAGATTGTTGTTTTCACAGCTGTCTTGTTTCTCTTTAAACTTGCCTCATGTTACAAGAAGTAATCAGGCCAGTATATTTTTTTTACAATGTAGTTACTTTACCCTTACCAACAGGTTAGCATTGTCTCATGTGGTGAGGTCAGAAGACCAAGTGTGTTCATGTACACTGTACGGGAAGGTAATAAGTGGCATTTACTACTGAAAGTACCATGTAATAGAGTGGAAATAGGTCTGACTTTCTTTTACAGTACAGTTTCATTGTACTTAAGGGGTAAGTACCAAGTACTATTCAAGTGAACATACCTGGTATTTAGTAATGAAAGTAACATGTAATAGAGTGGAAATAGGTCTGACTTTCTTTTACAGTACAGTTTCATTGTACTTAAGGGGTAAGTACCAAGTACTATTCAAGTGAACATACCCTGTATTTAGTAATGAAAGTACCATGTAGTTGAGTGGAAATAGGGCTGACTTTCTTTTACAGTTACAGTTTCACTGTACTTAAGGGGTAAGTACCAAGTACTATTCAAGTGAACATACCCGGTATTTAGTAATGAAAGTACCATGTAGTTGAGTGGAAATAGGGCAGACTTTATTTTACAGTTACAGTTTCACTGTACTTAAGGGGTAGTTTCTTTGGTAAATTCATGGTAAATACCATGAAACGTGCAGCGAGTGCAGACCTAAAGGTCAAGGTACTTTATTTGTACTTACCTTGTTCTTACATGTGGTAAGTACCATAAAAGACACCTTTGCACAACATGTAAATACCCAGTAAGAATATTATAAATACCCAGTATGTACCACATAGGTATGAACCAAATAGTACCATATAAATACACAGTAAGTACCATGTAAGTACAGAGTAGACACAAAAAGTACCATGTAAGTACCCAGTAAAGTACCATAGAAAGTACCATGTAAACACACTGTAAGTACCCAGTAAATTCCATAAAAAGTACCATGTAAGTACCCTGAAAGTACCCAGTGGTTACACTATAAGTACCATGTAAATACCACTTAAGTACACTGTAAGTACTTTACTGTAAAAGAAAGCGTTACCCAAATAACATAAAAACTAGTACAATCATTTAAAAGAAAGACCTCTCTCTCTCTCTCATTCCCTGTAACCACACACAACCCTCAACCCCTCTAACATGAGCAAAAATGAATTCAAATGAATAAATAAGTCGGTGTAAAATCATAAGGAATGATAGAATAGACAACTAAATATATGCAACATAAAGAAATAATATAATGGGTGTTTCTGCTCTACATATTATTGCAGCATCAAAAGTTTATTTTTGAAATGTAACTTCTTTTTTTTATTTTGTACAGTTTCTGGGTTTTGGTAAGGAAAAAGTTTGACTGCCTTTCTTCTGCCTCTTATTTTCACAGTTGTTTCTTTTTAAATAGTTTTATGTAATTCTCTGCTGACATATATAGTAAATAACAAATATTTGAACCCTTTAAGTTTAATACTTTATGTAACCCTTGTGCTATCCTGGGCACTTTAACATTGGGAGTTGGGTGATCTGGCATCATCATAATCATCATGGCAGTGCTCTGAACCTTTTTTCTTCAATGATTTGTGATCTTCACTGGTGTCCATGGATTACATGAAATCTTTCCACCTTTATCCACCTTTGTCATGGTAGGGAGAACACGTCAGTGCAAGGGTGGGGTCATCTAAGATAGCACAAGGGTTAATCTATACTTCATTTTTCCGTGATACATTTTTGTCATTACCTTTTACTTTAGCTTTTTATTCATATTTCTTCATTTTTCATATGAATATTTAGCTAAATTCTTAATTTTATTTTCTGAGATCTTGTCTCTAATCCTTTTTACATTGATTCTTTATTTTAGGTCTTCTTCCTAGGTCTTCTTTCTTCCTCCCCTTCTTCTCCCCTTATATATACATATATTTTTAAATTAAAATACACAACACAGTTGTGATGTCAATTTTTCTTTAGTTCTTCTAATTTGAGTCACTTTTTCCCAATAAATGTCCACCATATTTGTTTTAAAATAAATATTTCAAAGTGTAATTTTGTATATTATAGGTCTTATGTAAAATATAAAAATAGATGCTAATTTTTTGACACTATTATTTTTTTTAATCAATAGCAAATTGAAAAGTTTAACATCACGTTACTTTTAGGTGGGTTTGCCAAAGCTGTTGCACCTCTATATCAGCGATTTTGCAACCTTTACAGCTAAAAGAGCCATTTCAGCATGTTTCTCATTGGCTAAAACCCAGAGAGGGCCACCAAGTCCTACTTTACAATTTAATATATACATTTTAATTCGTTTTTTCTGGTCGTCAGAGAAACATAGTAACTATCATCATCAAATAAAAACAACAATCAATGTTACATAATAAGAACACATTTTTCTTGTCTTTTGTAAAATAAATGATCTTCCTCTCATAAGAGCATTTAGAATCTATAAAATCTAGTTATTCACAACTTTTCTTTTGAAATGTTTTTCCTGCATACTCTGCAGAAAACAGGAGTAGTCCCTCTCAGGTTGGCCTTTAATTACCTTAAACCCTGTTTATTGTAAACTAATGAAAAAACATGGCAACTTAGTCTATAGCTTTATAAGGGTATAGCTTTACAAATAAAAGAGTTATCTTCCTCATATATTTCTTGAAGAAATCCCTTCATGACTGCTTTTTTTTTTAGCCTTCACTAATACCCCACTGTTTCCATACAAACAGATTTTTTCTGTTGAATTTAAATCACTCTTTGAGGAGCACAGCAGCGATCTGGTTTGGAAGGCCCATGAGGCACTGCAGCAAAGTTGGAGCTGCAGTATTATTTTGAGCTGCACTGTGTGGCCTATTTGCATAACAATTCACCTGAGCGTCTGGTTCAAGAGCACAAAAAAGTATCTCATGAGTTTTTCAATTTGTGTACAAACGCCTCGGGTGAATTAGCTCGAATTAAGCAACAGGACATCTGTCAAAAACCCCGCCGGCTTATTCAGCAATGCATCTTATACACGTTGTGTTTTGATTTGAAATGTTCACTGTTTTTTAATAGCAAAAAGATAAATGAGAAGAAAAGAACTCCAGCAAAGGGCACTGATAAGGGATTAGAAATCTTATAAATTTTGTTTGTTAAAGCTGTATTCATTTATGTGATTTAAAAAAGAGGTAAAATAGTGTAGCACACCTCCGGCTGAGCAAACACTGTGTCGTTTTGCTGCTGTCCTCAAGTTAATGGACAGGAAAATTTGACAACACTGTCACCTCAAACCATTGACTGTAGATGAGAACTGGAGTGAGTGACCCAGCTTACATTCCAAACAGGAAGTACCTGCTGGCTCCAAGAAGCTAAAATTCCCTAGACTTCTATTGACAAACAGCCATTGATCATCATTATTTGTCAGAGTAACTATTTTTGCTCTGCTACCTTTTTTTAATGTATTCTTGCTAATCTTGATATTTTTTTCTGTAGTACAAGTTACTCAAGTTATAAACTGACCAATTAGATGCCTCAACTAAAGTATGTTGAAAAGTTTGATTGACAGATTTCATGTATTCCTTTTTCAGTTGGTGATTGGCGAAAGTGGTTGCCATGAGAACGATTACTCAAACCGACTTGATTCAATCACTACTGACGTTGTCTGGTTCCAAAATGGCGATGTCCGCATCACATGGGGACTTAATTGACATACTTTGTAATAATTAATAATTATTCAATGCCTAAAAACACACTGTTGAAAGTCAACATCCACTGTGTGGTCCAGTAGGATCTACATCAAGTGTGTTGTAGCGTGGATTCTCCTTTCCCCCTTTTTTTAACCAACCTCTGACAGATGTTTTCAGTGCTGCCGATTTTCTCTTGGTCAGGTCTCACCTGTTTGTACCTCCACTGACATCATTCCCCTTTCTCATGGACATCACTATCTTCACCCATTGAAGACATATCCACCATGGGTCTCATCAGAACATTAACCTGGATACCATGATTGTGTCAGACCTCGTCGCCTGTCTTGATGCACTGGGTAAGTTCTCAACAACAGTTTGTTAGCTTGCCATGCTAAGTCAGTTAATGCTCCAGTGATGGCATGACAACATGAGTGTTGCAGTGCTACAAATCACTCACACTTCCTTTTTTTTTGTCATTAAAACTGTGCATTTCTTTTCTACTTTTCCCCTTCCATCACTACCAAAAATGCCCCATTTTTGTGTTTGACAAATTACTGGTTTTATTTGACAAAATTTGAAGTCATTAGGTAGCTGAATAGTGACTGCTTTTGTTCCTTTGCTAATCTTTAGTCAATGTGTCTATGTGACGTCAACATGGTGTATAAGTGGGATGAAAAATGAGCTCCATATGGGGTCTGTGTGGTCAGTTGACATTTGGATTTATGTTGCACTGAGCCAACAGCCATAGGCATCATTAGACCTGGACGTCTGGGTCTGCAGACCCAAATGATTCCTAAATAGCCTCCAATTCCAAACAGTTTTGCCTCAGTGTTTGTTTTATGAGGAAGAAAAATATAGTATTTTTGCAGTATTACCATTTGGTAAATACTGCTAGGATCAATACCGCAACTTAAGTCAATAATTGCCTTGTATCTAAGGAGAAGGGATTTTAGCTATTCAGGCTTTCAAAAATTGCCTGAGTATGTTGTGGTATTATTTAGAACACAATATGTCAATTGAAGATTAATACAGGTCAAAACAAAAAGTGAAAGTCTTGGTTTTTATATATTTGTCTCTGGTTCCGAAGTGGCGTGACATGAGGAATGCCACATTTGGAGCTGTGTGTGGAGATGTCTGAGGTCAGCTCCTTTACATAGTCTCCTAATTTTTTTACTGGATTTTTCTTGACAGTTCTTCAAATCCGGGGTTATTCATTTTACTGATGTGCCTTTTCCCACCGCACATTTTCCTTCCACTTCATTTGATTTGGATTGGATGCAGCACTCTGTAAAACGACCGGCTTATTTAGCTCTTTGTGAATGGTGTTGATGACTTTCTGCTGGACATCTATCAATTCTACAGTCATCTGCCTGAATGCCAGACTGGCCTGGACTGAGGGACCATATAACACAGGGATAGGCAACTACAGGCCTTGAGGGCCACAGTGTCTACATGATTTCCTGATATCCAAGCCATACGCGTGACTGATTACCTGGTTCAGGTGTGTCCAGTGTATCACTGATTTAAAGATAACCTTTGCAGGTGTTTTGAGTTACTAAACTGATTAGGCTGTTAATGTCTAACTTAAAACTTTTCTGACAATGTTTTAGTTGTGTTCAGATTGGACAGATTTGGTCCACTTTAAATGAACCAAAGTTTGTTTTGATAATCCGGAACAAATTTTCAGTCTCAATACACCTAAGCGGACCCTGCTCAGGGACCAGGAGCGCTCTCTGACTAATCTTTTGAGGTGGTCTCAGTTCATTTCCAATTGGACTGAGCTTTGGATCGCTCTAAATCTGAATACAATCCATCCTCGGAACAGAAACTGGGCCAAAACAGCCACCGTAGCTGACGTAGACAGATTAGGGATGTAGCAACAGATGAGCTACGGATAAATATAAAGCAACGATTGTTGTGTTATTAGTAACTAGTAATAAAAAGGTTTAAACTGTTTACTTGTTAGAACGTTTATTTTGACACAGCTAAAAACACACTGAAAGTTTTCTTTTTTAAATAAAAGTGTTCATAGTTTGAATTTAGATTTAGAAAAGTTTGTTAATGTTTCTATTTTAAAACATGGCCAAATATGTGGAAACATGGTTACACCCAAGAGGTCAATCGTAACAAGTAACACTTATCAAGTAACAAGTTGGTTTCATTATTGCTCCAAATATCCTATTCACCAGTGTGACATTTTACCATGGCAGTCTAAAAATGAAAAGATGATGCAAACTTAGTAAATAATCAAACTGGCAGTGAAACCAACAGGGAAATAAGTGGAGATATTAAAAATAAAAACCCATGAATACTGATGAAAAAAGTCTGTCACGATGGGTCATGGAAGACTTGAGATTCTGGATTAATTGTGGTGAATGACTATAAAACAGGAGCCGAATATTAGTTTTTTTATGCTTGACGGATGAGTTTGAAAAATGAGAAACTTGAACAGAGTACACTGGATTTTCTGTTATTCTCGACACGACATGGGGTTTAGTTGTTTATTATTATGACATGTTAAACAGTAATTGCCCAACGTGGCAGGATGAAGTCCATAACACTCACAATGTCAGCTAGACGTTTGTTATTTGCTGGACTTCTACGTTTGAATGACATTAATGGGACTCGCAGAACAAAAGCGATTGAAATTCTATCCGTGGTTATTCTTCTTTCTCTTTCGGCTTTTCCCATCAGGGGTCGCCACAGCGAATCATCCTTTTCCACCTCACTCTATCATGAACATCTTCTACCCTAACGTTAGCCAACTTCATGTCCTCTGTTAAGACATCCATATATCTCCTCTTTGGCCGTCCTCTTGCCCTCCTGCCAGGCAGCTCCATCTCCAACATCCTTCTACCAATATATCCACTATCCCTCCTCTGAACATGTCCAAACCATCTCAGTCTGGCTTCTCTGACTTTGTCGCTAACACAGGCAACATGAGCCGTCCCTCTGATGTACTCGTTCCTTATCCTGTCTAACCTGGTCACTCCTAAGGAGAACCTCAACATCTTCATCTCCGCTACCTCCATCTCAGCCTCTTGTCTCTGTCTCACTGCTACCGTCTCTAACCCATAGAGCAGAGCTGGTCTCACCACTGTCTTGTACACCTTTCCTTTGAGTCTTGCTGGCACTCTTCTGTCACACACCATTCCTGACACTTTCCTCCAACCGCTCCAACCTGCCTGCACTCGCCTCTTCACCTCTTTTCCACAATCCCCATCACACTGAACTGTTGACCCCAAGTACTTAAACTCCTGCACCTTCTTCACCTCAGCCCCCTGTAACCTAACGCTTCTACCTTGATCCCTCTCGTTCAGACACATGTATTCTGTCTTACTACGACTGACCTTCATGCCTCTTCTTTCCAGAGCAAACCTCCACCTCTCTAGCTGTTCCTCCACCTGCTCTCTACTCTCACTGCAAATTACAATGTCATCTGCAAACATCATTGTCCAGGGAGATTCCTGTCTTACCTCGTCTGTCAGCCTGTCCATCAGCATAGCAAACAAAAAAGGACTCAAAGCTGATCCTTGGTGTAGTCCCACCTCCACCTTGAACTCCTCTGTCTGACCTACAGCACATCTCACCACCGTCATACTTCTCTCATACATGTCCTGAACTACTCTGACATACTTCTCTGCCACTCCAGACGACCTCATACAGTACCACAGCTCCTCCCTCGGCACCCTGTCATACGCCTTCTCTAAATCTACGAACACACAATGCAGCTCCTTCTGACCTTCTCTGTACTTTTCCATCAACATTCTCAAAGCAAAAATGGCATCAGTGGTGCTCTTACGGGGCATGAAACCATACTGCTGCTCACAGATCTCCACCTTCTTCCTAAGCCTGGCTTCCACTACTCTTTCCCACAGCTTCATTGTGTGGCTCATCAACTTTATTCCTCTATAGTTGCTGCAGTTCTGCGTGTCACCCTTGTTCTTAAAGATCGGGACCAGAACGCTTCTCCTCCATTCCTCAGGCATCTTCTCACTCTCTAAAATCCTATTGAACAACCTTGTTAGAAATTCCACTGCTGTCTCTCTTAAGCACTTCCATACCTCCACAGGTACGTCATCAGGACCAACGGCCTTTCCGCTCTTCATCCTTTTCAGAGCCTTCCTAACCTCATCCTTTCCAATCTCTGCTACTTCCTGCTCCACAACAACCACATCTTCCTCCCTTCTTTCCCTGTCATTTTCCTCGTTCATCAGCTCCTCAAAATACTCCTTCCATCTTTTCTGTACACTCTCTTGGGTTGTTAGCACCTTTCCATCTCTGTCCTTAATCACCCTTAGCTGTTGCACGTCCTTCCCATCTCTGTCTCTCTGTCTGGCTAGCCTGTACAAGTCCTTCTCTCCTTCCTTTGTGTCTAACCTGTCATATAGCTCATCGTAAGCTTTCTGTTTGGCCTTTGCCACCTCTATCTTCACTCTACGCTGCGCTTCCTTGTACTCCTGTCTACCTTCCTCAGTCCTTTCTACATCCCACTTCCTTTTAGCCAACCTCTTCCTCTGGACGCATTCCTGTACTTCCTCATTCCACCACCAAGTCTCTTTACCGTCTTTCCTCTTTCCAGATGACACACCTAGCACCTTCCTACCTCTTTCCCTGATAATCTCTGCTGTAGTTTCCCAGTCCTCTGGAAGCTCATCCTGACCACCCAGGACCTGCCTCAACTTCTGCCTAAATTCCTCACAAGTTTCTTCATTCTGTAGCTTCCACCACTTGGTCTTCTTTTCTGTTTTCCCTATCTTCTTCTTCCTGACCTCCAGAGTCATCTTACACACCACCATGCGGTGCTGTCTGGTTACACTCTCTCCTACCACCACTTTGCAGTCATTAACCTCTCTCAAGTGACCTCGTCTACATAGGATGTAGTCCACCTGAGTACTCCTACCTCCACTTCTGTATGTCACTCTATGTTCCTCTCTCTTCTGGAAGTAAGTGTTGACTACAGCCATTTCCATCCTCTTCGCAAAGTCCACCACCATCTGTCCCTCCAGATTCCTTTCCTTCACACCAAACCTGCCCATCACCTCCTCATCACCTGTGTTGCCCTCACCAACATGCCCATTAAAGTCTGCTCCAATAACAACTCTCTCTCCTCTGGGGATACTCTCTATGACCTCATCCAACTCACTCCAGAATCTCTCCTTCACTTCTAACTCACAGCCAACCTGTGGCGCATACCCACTGACTACATTCACCATCACCCCTTCAATTTCTAACTTTAGGCTCATCATCCTGTCTGAGACTCTTTTCACCTCTAGAACACTGTTTACAAACTCCCCCTTCAGAATCACTCCTACCGCGTTTCTCTTCCTATCAACACCATGATAGAACAGTTTGTATCCTCCTCCAATACTACGTGCCTTGCTGCCCTTCCACCTTGTCTCCTGCACACACAGTACATCTACCTTCCTTCTCTCCATCATGTCTGCCAGCTCTCTGCCTTTCCCTGTCATTGTGCCAACGTTAAGAGTCCCTATTCTCAAACCTATGTTCCTGCCTTTTCCCTTCTCTCTCTGGCCACGGACCCTTCTGCCTCCCCTCTTTCTTCCACCAACAGTAGTCAAATTTCCACCGACACCCTGTAGGTTAACAGCATCGGTGGCGGTCGTTGTTAACCCGGGCCTCGACCGATCCGGTATGTCTAAATCTTTCTCGTGGATGATTCGCATGGTTATTTTGGCAATTTTTTACGCCGGATGCCCTTCCTGACGCAACCCTCTCTATTTATCCGGGCTTGGGACCGGCACAGAAGTTACTGGCTTGCAACCCCTGTGGTTATTGCTCTGCTATAACCTTAGTGCAAAAGCATCTCCAACAAAGAAACGTAAAGTCAATCATGTGCAGTGAAAATGACTAAATAAAAAAAAAGTTTTCGATGAATAGGATTTTCTTGAAAATGTGTCACAAGAACTGCAAAGTTCATGAAGATTATTATCACCAAACTGTTTGAGAATCCATTGAACAGTTGGCGAGTCATGTGACTAGACATCACAAATGTCAACCAGCATGTTGCGTTGAGGAAAAGGTCAGATTATCTCCATGATAGTGATACATAGGGGACAGTTCTGATGTCGATGTCAGTATTTATTAAAGTCGTGAATTTTTCTACCTCCAGGATTTCTTTCTTTTTGAATATTTAAAGAACAAAATGTTCCCAAGAAAAGACTTACATAAGGAAATTCACAAAGGTGGGTTTCCAAATGTTAAATTGTTTGTGAAGGCTTCAGTTTCTATAAAATGCCCTGTTGGAGTTAATGAAACTAATGGGATGCCTTAGTCACAACTACGCTTCTGGGTGGATACGGGCTGTCTCTGGGTGAAAAATGGGCAAATCTGTATATGGCAATTGCAGATCGTAGACTGTTTTGTGAGCCTGTAAAATAAAAACGTTCGTTCTCATTTTTTAATACAGTTATGCTGCAGGCAGCAGGTCATGGTGCACGCTCCTAGAACATGTATTGGTAAGTATGGGTGAAGTAGGTAAGTCGCTGGCTGAGGTGCAAATCTGGTCCAATGTAAATGCAGCATTAAGGTTCTATTTCACTGAGATGCAAGAGCTAGTTGACTCATTGGAGACTCTAAAAAGGAAAAGAAAAATGGTAAGATTAGCTTAAATGTGGCAAACTTTCATAACTTAAAACTTTTTTTTAATTATTGCCCTTTAAATATCAAAAAGTCACTTTTTGTCTCCAGTCAGTTTGATCCTTGTTTCAATAACCATCTCAAAAATTAAGAAAACTTCAAGGACAATGACTAATAAAGTCACCAATAATTTTGTAAAGATCCTCCAAAAGTCAATCAAAATGATTTTAGGCTTTAGTTTTTTCTCCAGTCAGGCACAACTTAGCCCCACAGGTCAAGTACTCACCACATAGCCTCCTGACTACCAACAATTCAAATTTGTCTTCTGTAGAGGACATCTCTAAACCTGAATGTCTACAGCCACTCCATACTGCTGAAATAACCCTTTTTGGCATCTGCAGAGGACATTTTTAGCTTCTCAATGATACCACATGTGAAAGGGTGGGGCTCTGGGAATTGTATTTTTTGGTGAATTAAAAAAAAAAAAAAATTCCAAGACCATTTTCTTGTTTTAGTAGTCAGAATGATAAGTGTCTCACGTTTCTACTTTTTCTCACAGACAAAAAAAGTGCAGACCGTTTAGAACATTTAGAGACACAATTGAACAAGACTGCTGTTACTGCTCGGTTCATGAAAGAAAAACCCACAACTTTCTTGGGTTGTTTAAAACAAATTGGAATGTCTACATCTGTTTTGAACTTTTACTTCATCACACCTAAAATGTATACGTTTTCGTTCTTTCTGGTAGACGACAACATTCTCCAAATGACATGGAATCTCTACATTTTTTGACTCATTATCAGTCTCGGTTTTTAAATGATTGTCTCAGTGAAACAATTTACTTTACTATTTTATTTCTCTTTCCTCAGGACAAACCGTTTTGTCATTTTCCACCTAATATTATTTTTATGGCTTTTCTTTTTCTTTGTGTCTCATCAGAGTTCATCACACAAACTCAAAGGATTTTGGGTTTTCTGCAAGACACCTTTGGATTCCCCATTTATGGGATGTTTCACTTTAATCTTTCTTGCTGGACAGATTTAATACCTTTCCTACTAAAGAAGAAATTACCGTGTACCACAAAATTGTTCGACAAAAAATAAAAGCCATACATTATTTATTCATTTATCCACTTCCTTTCAGTCAGGGAGCTTTGATTCCCCCACCAGCGCGAGTTCTGACATGAACATCACCAAAATAGCAGCGCTATCTTTTTGTAGAAGAATAGGTTGCTTATTTTCTCCATATATCAAGACAGTCTCATGAACAATGACTCATCCTGGCATTCAGCAGAGAACATAAAGAAGCTCTTCCTCTCTCAGTCTGCCTTTTGTCATCTGTTCCTTATGCTTTATTCTGTCACTTTTAGTTTCTCCTTTGTATGACAATTGGCCGAGCATGAATAAAAAAATGTATATTCTACTTAATTGTACATATATCTTTGCTAAATTTAGATATTTCAACATTTTAAATCCTGCTTAAAAATTGTTTTCTGGGGTGAAGTAATAAGGCGACTAATTGGCTTCATCAGTATTCCTATCTGAACCATGAAAACTGTCTGCATCCCACTTGACACCCCTTCATTGTTTGTAGGCAGTTCCTTAGAGACCTTTTGAACGCTGGGGGGGGTGGTATTGACAAAAGTCCATCAAAGCTTAATAACCTGCACCATGAGACGGGCCAGTGTCAAAACAAACTTTGACATCTCACTCCGCTGGAGCTGGCTGGTGGACTCGTTACCGAGGCGATACGGCGCAAACTCTCTTCTCTGTCCTCAGACGTGTTCTTACAAGGTTTTATCAGGTGCATGCACCTAAAAGCTGCAGCACGGGTTGCAGTAGCATTGTGCTCCTGTATTGGCAACAGTTTCCAGAGAGGTGAGCAACAGCTTGCTGCAGTGCTGTCACCATGCCAGCATTAGTGTGCATTATTTATCCGCCTGCAGACTGATCCAGAGGAAGGCATAACCATAGCAACCGGAGCCATGAATGCATGCAGGAGCTGTGGGGAGGAAACATGGGTTACAGCTGTATGGTGGCGGCTGATGTGATCTGCAGGAGGTCTTTCTTTGCAAAATATTGTTGCCTGTTCTCACACACACAAAAATAAAGTATTTTTGGAAACAACCTATAAAATGAAAAATAATAGAACCCCAATAGCAAGGAGGTTTGCACAAATCTAGACGTCCATGGGTAAGATTGCAACGGTTTTTAAAGCAAAAATGTTGCACTGCTTTTGGTCTGAAAAACTATTTCAGATATTATTTTTTTTTGAGAGATTAAGCACATTGTGGATCAGTGCTGAGGCAGATTGAACCATTTGGCAAAGTTAAGGGGTTTCTGTTACCTCTAACCAAGAACGCCAAGAAGTTCCATTAAAGAAAAAATATTTTTACCTCATAATTTATTATTTGCTATTCTGAGTATTAAAAGAATACAGTTAATCAAGTCAAAAAATGTTTATTTAATCCATAAGAATGTGGAGTGTGAACATTTTAACCTCTCATCTATTTCTCAATGAAGTAATCCAGTAGAACCCAAAATATTAAAAGTAATAAAACTCAAATGTAAAAGTAAACAAAGGAATACATTATCAAGTGTATCAGGTGAATGAAAAGGAAGGCATGTAGCAAAAGGAGTTAGAAAATACAAGAAAAAGTGAAGAAATAGAAGACAAGGGACAAAAAAGGTCATCTAACTCAACTTTACAAATACTAAAATTAACTTTTTTTTTACTTCTTTTTCCCTTTTTTAAGGCTATGAAATCATTTTAATTCCCCACAAAATATTTATGGTTTGTTTTAAAAAATAGTGAAGATTAGCAGCTGTGGATGGCTTGAGCCTCTGTCACAACTGCCCTTATGGGTGGATACAGGCTGTCTGCGGGCGCAAAATAGATACATCAATATGGAGCATCAGTATGGAGGTGGCCTGTCTGAAAAAGCAAGGTCTTTGACGGCTCAGTGAGTGAAAATGTTGAAGCAATTTTTTCTACGGGCATGCTGCCGGTGACAGGTCTTAGTGAACTCCAACGCAAAATTTAAGATTAGGGGTGTAGTTTATGTCAGCATCCTCATACAGGCACTTAAATATCACATACAGCATTTGCGTACGGTCAGTAAAGTGCCAGCACGTACTACTTACTTATGATCAGAATGTGGCACAAGGACATCGTATGATAGCATCACTCTTGCTTTGTAAGTGTACGTAACATCCTTTACTTTTACAAACACTTCAGAAAAACGTACCATACGCACGTCAATCTTTCATTCCATTTTCATGATGCCGCTCCAGGTGCTTCAAAACACACCTGCACTCCTCTTAAGATGCAGCCACTCCTCTTTATGACTAGTAGAAGGCAACCTAAAAACCAGCAGCTTCCGGTACAGGTCAAACCCTTGTAAAGGTAGATGTGACTAAGACTTTAACCATCAGTCCGTTTGTAAACAACTTCTAATGTCTAATTTGCTGACCTTCAGCTGATCCTTGTTAAAGGGATTATAGCAAAATAAAAAATTCAGATGGATGAAAAAACGATATACATGTCACCCAACCCTACAGGTGGATTAGATTAGCTTTTATCTCTATAAGATGATTATAAATGACAAAAAAGGACTTTCTGTTTAACCCTTGTGTTATCTTAGATGACCCCACCCTTACATTGACGTGTTCTCCCTACCATGATAAAGGTGGATAAAGGTGGAAAGATTTCATGTGATCCATGGACACCAGTGAAGATCACAAATCATTGAAGAAAAAAGGTTCAGCGCACTCTCTAGTGCAGGGGTCGGGAACCTATGGCTCGCGAGCCATATATGGCTCTTTTGATGGTCACATGTGGCTCGCAGACAAATCTTTAATTATACTTTTTTTTTTTTCATTAGACCAGTCCTTCTCGGGCGCGATGCCATGCCAGAGGCGCGCAGTAGTAGCGGTGCTTAGAGAGAAAAATCTGCGCCAGCACTATAAGTTTACAATTATCTATTATTTCACAGAGTTTGTACCAACCGGAAACCTGTGAATTGCTGTGCCTAAAACTGCGCGCTCCCGTTTCTGAGAAAGAGCGCACAGATGCGGAGACGGGATGTGTGAGGGAGAAAGCAGAGGGTGGGGGGGTATGGCGACAGGCAGCAGGTGAATCGCGCAGGGATTGTAATAACGTAAAACCCACTGCCCGTCACTCACTGCAGCGTGTGAGTGTGTGTTTGGCTCCCCGTCTGCATGTGAGCAGTCTTTGTCACATCTACAGAACATTCAGACCAACCTAAGATCACGTTTAAAGTCTCAACGCCTGCATGTAGCAGAAACCTACCACGTATCAACCAGACTAGACCATCAGCAAAAGTACCACGAGAAATACTCATCATTTATTAGCAACAGCATAACGATGTTATTAAAAAGAATCCACAGACTTATTGTACTTTAAAAATGTTGAAATTGCATCAAATGCACACATTCATTTGAATATTTATTTTTAAACATATCGTTGTTTACTGACTTGGACTGGGTGGGTGTTGGGCCGCGTTATAAGTTCTGGAGTTCATTGAACGCATCAAGCAGAGATCTGATTGGCCCTCAGTTCTGTCGCTCAGCCTGTTGTTAGGTAGTTTGGACCAATGGGGTTCAGCTATGGGCCGAATAAGGGAAATGGGAGGGCTAGAGCGGGAGCAGGTGAATATAAAGTTGGTAGAAGCGCTCTCGTCTCGGCGGGAGAGATTCAGGAGTTGCTGAATTAATTGTACGGCGTTTGTTGCGGTCTAGAGTAACCAGAATAAAGAACCCTAAAAGAGGTTAAGACTCCGTGACTAAATGTGGTAAAGGGACACTACATTATTGCATGGCTCTTTCGAAATTACATTTCAAAATATGTGGCGTTTATGGCTCTCTTGGCCAAAAAGGTTCCCGACCCCTGCTCTAGTGGGTCCAGATGACCCAACTCCCAATGTTAAAGTGCCAAGGATAGCACAAGGGTTACGGTATTTTCAAAAGTGGCTTTTTAGCACATGGTTTAACATTACCCGAGTCCAGCCGTGCTGTTTAAACACCTTCTACAGACGTGCTAGTTTCGAACCTGGAAATCCTCCTGGTGGTCACTGTTTCATCCACACACGGTCTGAGCCATTTTAAACATTTTTATTACATTTTTAATTTCTTTCTTCTTCCAATGCATCTGTTATAACGACGTCATTTGTAGGAAATGTAATTAGATAAGAATTCTTGAAGCAGAAGTTTTAATCATGCTAACAAGGTCTCTGCTCGCTGATGCTGCTTCTCCATTAGTCACGAAATGCCATAAGGCTGTTTGTCAGACGGAATGCCTGTCCTTCAGACAGATTGCAAGGTTTATTGCCAGGATTTGCAATGTCGGGTGGAGTGGCTTACTGCTAAATTGTGGATCCAGCCTCCTTTGGTGCAAAATGTACTGGCTTATTTTTTTTTCCTACCAAGATGATGCAATCTCTGCACTCTGGCTGCTGCATGGGGCTTTGAGCACCGACATTGTTAATTTTCAGTCAGCCCACCTTGTAGGCAGTGACTAATGCTGCTGCCCTTTATTCTGTAGGCTATGACAAAGGGGAGGCAAAGACAGATATTCATCATGTGTCATATTCTATGATCTAGCTAGATTGTCTGCATCAGATAAGGCAGGGGCATGCTTCAAATGGGAGTTTGGAGAATGTGAGCATTGACAAAATCAGGGAGGGAGCTCTGTTGAGCTGAATAAAATCATGTAATAAAGATTTTTGTTTGATGTTTAACTACATAAAAAGTAGAGCTCTCATCAAGGAACAATTTCACTTCTGGAGTGAAGTTGAGGAAAAAACTTCTATTTGAAAAAGAGCTTATTTGGGACGTAGAAAACATGCTGGACAGCAAGCTCCCTGCTCCGAGCTCTTAGCAACAGGGAGGGGAAGTGGGGGCGCATCGTCGCACCACGCCAACAGTCCTATCCACAATTTAGAGGTCAATTTCTAATGAACTTCTGCCGCTCTGCAGAAACGATGTCCTACAAAACACCACATAATCATAATTAAAAGACCACTAGGAATACTTAGATCATAAAATGATCAAAGTAGGACTTAAATGTGGCAGATCTCTCTTTACTGACTATAATGTTTTTTAGCTTTGGCACCAAATATGTAAAATAATTTCTCCCCGGGTTCAAAAACGGACAAATATCGATTTTATCTAGATTTAAAAATATTGCCAACAAACGGAGCTTTATTGCAAACTAGTTCAACTTGGCTGTCAGCTTACCTTCAATCTTATGCAGCTAAAAGCTGGAACAGTCTCCCTGAGGTTGTGAGACAGGCCTCTACTGTGTTAAGGTTGAAATCTAGACCCAAACCATTCCTGTTTAGCCGTGTATACAACTGAAGAGTCCTTATCCACACCTATTTTCATTTTCTTTTCTCCGCCCTTTCTTTTCAACTATGTTTTGAAATGACTATATATGCTCTTAATTTTTACACTGTTATGTATTGTGATTTTAATGCATTTTCCTGTTTTTTAAGCACTTTTATACCATGGTCCGGTTGAATACTCGATTCTGATTGGCTGCTGGGTATGCGTTAAAACCTGATAACCGCACGGTGAAAAAAGAAGTTCCGGTCGGCTAGCTTAAATGATTTGTATCACTGCGCCGGCTTCTGTAAAACAACCTTTTGCTTCATCATCGGGGCAAAAACAAGCGGTAAGCGATTAACTTTCCCTCTGAATTGATGCTTTATTCAACCCATCGGGACGATCAGCATATATATATCGCCGAATCTTAACTGCAGCGGTGGTGC
The DNA here is from genome assembly GCF_053564925.1 of Oryzias latipes. Taxonomy (NCBI): domain Eukaryota; kingdom Metazoa; phylum Chordata; class Actinopteri; order Beloniformes; family Adrianichthyidae; genus Oryzias; species Oryzias latipes. Next base: position 10,139,252 of record NC_136238.1, read on the forward strand.
TTCGCGTCGGACGGTTCAGGCTTCCACGGCGTGCGTTAAAAAGTAGTAACCGCACACTTCGTCGGCCATTAACCCTTACTAAATTACTTTCCGTGCGAATTGTGCTGTACAAATCAACTTGCCTGTGGCTTTTGCCTTGAACTTGGAGAACAGGGAGTGCTGATGACTAAACCAGAGTCTTCTGAATTAGATTCATGTTTAAAAGTGGAACTTTCTCTGCAGTGACCAACTGATTTACTGCTTTTATGACTTTTTATGAAACTGGAAGGTGGCAAAGCAACATGTAAGGCTTGAGTTCATCATTTGACAACATAGTGACTGGGACAATAGAATGAAGACTTGGTGGCAATGGCTCACGGCCCAGGAGAAATAAAACCAGGGAAACAAAATAGACAAAAAGAACAATAAACATTAACCCATGAAAAACATACAGCACACAACAGTGAAGGTTACATCAAAACAGCAGATACAGACAACGAGCCAAAAGGGAGGAATCAACAAGTAATTGATATCCCAGATGAGTGAAAGATAATGAGTTGATGGATGAATGCATTTTTCTATGTTTCAGCGGTTGAGTGTTAAGTTTCAGCATTAGCCTTTTAGTTTTTTAGGTTTCCTCTGTTTGTTTCGATACAACATTTGAGTTGTTGCTTCCGGGAGTTGTAACATCCACACATGTCGCCTTTCTGTGACACAACAAATTACCTATAAGCTCACAGACTGTTGGTTGATTTTTTTTTTGTTTTTATACCCTGAAAATCAAAGCCAACAAAGAGCCAATGTATCGCTCACATGTGGTTCACATGGGCGCTCATAAATCTTCACTGCAACGCATACATTTTTCACAGAACACTTTCCCCCCTCCAGTCTGAATCCTATTTACATCGATCTTACTCACAATGGCCCACCAGGAGCATTTCTGTGTTGCTGGAAAATTCAAATAAAATCTAGCTCCCCCTTTTTTTTTTTTCTTCTAAATTGTAGCTCCGAACCAAGTAATTTTCCTTCATTCATCATGCTGTACCTTTGCAGAGTATATTTCAAAGGGCCCCAGCTCTTGAGATTCCATTCAAAACACGCACACTGACCAGCTGCCGTTTTAATGTTGAGTGAATTCAGGGGTCGAGTAATGGACACTTGGCAAAAGTGGCTCTGTACAAAATATCCTATTTTGACAAGTAGACCTTTTCCTGTCATCTGAAGGGACAGAAGCGCAACCAAGAGAAAGGACCTCTGCCTTTTCACAAAGCGCTCCTCCTCTTTGGTCTATGAGGTCTCCATCTGTTCTCTTGTATTTTTTACATTTCTTATTCTCTTTCTCTTTTAGTGTGTTTTCTGCTCCCTTTCCAACTCTGTCACTCCCTGTTCCCGTCTTATTCTTCTTTAACTCCCAACGTACCCCAGTGTCATCGAAAAGATGACTCAGCCACTCCAAGAACAGATTCCTTGTCATTGTTTTCCAGTGTGCCATTTTATCAGAGATGTTGTCTGTGAATGTGTGCTGCCGGTGTCAGTGAAAGCTGACAAGCTTTCAGCAGCGACATCAGGGAGAGAGCTGTTTGCGTGACACATTCACCTCTGTAGATTATTTGCACTTTCAAGTCTTTTGCACGTTTTTTTTTTGTACAAACATGCATACGCAGAGTTCCCATCCATCATCTTCTTTGAACCTGGAGTCTCTGTGAAAGCAGGATGTTAGAATGCTAGAAAGATGCCATTGCTTCACCTGCCTGTCATATTTTTCCCTCAAAGCTGAATTTCAATCTCCTTCTCTGAAAGGAAAACATGTGAGATTTTTTACAAGGGGGGGGAGTGAAGGTCTCTTTTTTTCAAATTATAGCTTGAACTGTTATGAACTTTTTTCCTATGCTGCGTTCACACTGGCCCCGGCAACACGCAATCAAGCGACTACTTTAAATGAAAGTAGAAAAATGCTATAGAAGTATACGCCATTCACCTGTACAATGACTGAGTAATATCTGTTTATCATATTCAACAAATGATTGAACTTGAAGACTATGGTAAAATACTATATACTGTGGTATATAGTTCTTTACTACCTTCATAGAAGGCCCAAAGTGCTTTACCGTCCCAGTCCCACTCTCCCAATCACACACCGCCGCTGCCTAACACTGGCACCAAAATATAATTCAATTCAATTTTATTTGTACAACCCAAATTCACAACAGCAGTCGTCTCGATGGGCTTTGTCTCGGTAATTGAAAAAGTGAAACATGAAATCAAAAGGATCATAAGTACATAGAGTTCAACAGGAAAATACTACAATGAACTAGCAAACTAAACTGTCATCCCTGCCCTTAGACCCTCCTTCGCGGTAAGGAAAAACTCCTAAAAAAAATGGATTCCGGAAAAAACGAAGAAACCTCTGGGGTGTCCACATGAAGGAGGGATCCTCCCCCAGGACGGACAGGCGATTTAGCAGAACTCTTAGAGAAGAATTAACTTATCTAACTCTACAACTACACATTTAAAGTCCAGCAGACGATCTTCATCCAGCTGGGGGGACAGTCAGGGGCGCGAGTCGAGCCGGAGACAGGATCCATAGCCAGATGTAGGAGCAGGAGCAGAGACGAGGTACACGGCCAGGTACAGGAGCACAGATGAGCCAACTGGATTCTGGAAGCACTCCCAGAGTGGGAAGCACTCCCCCAGGAGGGGAGTGGGAAAGAGGGACAGTACATGAATTGCACTGCACCAAACAGAGGCATGGAGAACTGAATGATGAATAATGATCAAGAATAGAGGAGAGGAGAGTAGAAGTAGATGAGAAAAGAGTACAGAACCCCAGTGCACCATAGCTACCCCAGCTTCAACTTCTAGCAACCTACTAAAAACAAATTGTTATTGTTATTAATTTTAATTTAACACATTAACATTAAGTTAAATAATCTCTGAATACTAACTAATCTGATAATAAGCCTGTCCAAAGAGGAATGTTTTCAGTCTTACTTTGAATGTAGAAACTGTGACGGCCTCTCTTACATGAGCCGTATTCCATAATAACCACCAGGAGCAATGCCCAAGACCCTTCAATACATTGGCTGGCAGAGCAGAAACCGAACTTACAATCTTCTGATCCGACTGCCCTACCTCTGAACTCCGGCTGCTTCAGTCGCTATCGGTATTCCCACACAGGCCCATCGCCACTCACCATGCAGGCAAATCCAGGGTGCAGGAGAACCCAATCCCTCTTGAAGAGTTGAGTTAGGGTAAGGTTCTGTGAGGCTCAGGCTCCTTCCCACTCAGTAATTTGACATTCCATGTCCAAACAGTTAGATTCCATCTTAAAAATGGTCTTGGATAAAATTTGACACCATTTGTATAAATAAACCTCACAATTTTACCTCTCTTTTGCTGCATTGTTGACAAAATGTTGGTAAAGTAAAAAAATATCTCTAAGTTTGACTTTTCTGAGATAGTTAGGTTAAAATCTTAAACATTTCAGGTAAACTGTTTAATGTTTCACCTATCTGCTGTTCCTTTTTTTTCCAAAGCTCAGATTTGGTAGTCAACCAACTCTGTTAGTGTCAAAAACAGAAATATCCTAAATCATTTATTATTTGCTCTTAATCAGTCTGCAAAGCTTCCAGACAATTACATTTGCCCAAATAATTGTCTTTTATGGCTTGCTCTGTAAATGTGTGAAAATTGCCCCCTCAAGCCCATACGCTACCAATAAATTAAAACAACTAATGTCCGGAAATGAATCAATCTGCATATAATAAGAATCGCTACGGTGTCTCTGTTTATGCCTGACTATTGATCTGATGGTAATTACATTCCCTTTGGAATCCCCTCTGGAGAGAACTTAAACAATTAGAGAGGACAGGTGACGGTGGCCGCTCTAATTGTGTCTCAGTCAGAGACTCCATCCATTGGGTAATTAAAAAAATCATATCATGTCTAAAATGAAAAAGGTTTAAAAGTTTTTTTTTGATGATACTTTTGTTATTTCTTGTTTTAGTTTTGGACACATGTCCGTTTGAAGGGACCCTGTAAAATATCATACGTTACTTAGGGCGTTACCGTTATTGGTAACACAAATGAGGATTTTTTTCCTTATTGGTCCAGATTCATTTATCCATGTCGGTGCTGATATTGACAAGCATCACAATTGATTAGTGGCTCATAAATTAAAAATAAAATCCAATTCATCTACACATAGTTTATTCTAAGCTATTTCGTGTTAGTTGATGGTGGTGCTGTAGTTCGAATCCCTGCTGGGACCTGTGGAGTTTGGATGTTCTGCCTGGGCATTTGTAGTTTTTTTTTTTCCAGGCACGGTCCAAAAACATGCCTCATAGGTTGCCCCTAGGTGTGTATGAGAGTGTGTGGTCCTGCATCGGACTGCTGATTTGTTAAGGTTGTGCCCCACCTTCACCGAACAGAAGCTGGGTTGGCTTTAGCGACCCCATGACCTCAAAAGGGATACGGACGGACGGACGGATGTGGGACAGTGACTTAGGCTAAAAATATGTTTTTTGGGGTAAAAGGGTATAACCACCATCTGGAGGTATTAGCAAAAACTAGCAACAAACAACACCAAAATGTAAATGGATTGAACGACTGAAACACTGTTAACAGGTTTTTTGAAAGTGTAATAAATCAAAAATGTGTAATTTATGGACAGTTTTTTTCCTAAATATTTGCAAAGGTAAATAATTATGTCCTGGACTGCAAGGTCCAGATTGTTTTCGCTATTCTTCTGTCTGATTGCTCGTTTAACGGAAAAATTTGCACCCAACAAAAACTCATAAATAGTGCCAGCTGAAAATTAACGCTTTGTATAGTGATTTATCCTCCAAAACAGGATTACATCACAGTGGACGATGCTGACCAAAAAATAAGAAAGAATTGTGCCAAAATCTTAAAAAAAATAATCTACTTGCTAAACCAAAACACGTGTCAAGAATGTCCAAAAATGTTTTTAAATTATGGTGATTTTTCATTTTCCCATAAAATTAGAAAAAAAAATTGAGCAATATTTACTAAATTTCAAACACATGCTAACAGCTTAAGTCTACAACCGCACCGATAGCTTCGATGACCTTTGACCTTGGGAAGAGGCTGCCATCTTTACAAAAAAAAAGACACTTTTAGTATGAGCTACTAATTTAACCTCCTCCCAGAACTCCTCTAAGGTACTTTTAACTGTCTTCAATGTCTGCAATTGTTCCTTCTGGGAGTGAGACCCCTCCTGTGTGGACTATCATGCCTCTCTTCGTCACCATTTGACTGCATTTCTTTGAACCCAAACGACATCCTGATGTCAGTACTGTAGATCCCGGTGGCGTGAATCAGGGAGCCAATGTCACGCTCACTCTTAGCATATAGCTTGATGTCTTCCATGTAGAGGAAGTGACTGATGTTGGCCCCATTTCTGAGTCCGTATCCATAGCCAGTCTTGTTGATTATTTGGCTTGGGTGAGAAACCAACCACGGGGGTTGAAAGAGGTGTTTTATATATATATATATATATATATATATATATATATATATATATATATATATATATATATAGGTAAATTCTTGTTTTCTCAAAATGAGCTTGCATGCCAAAAACCGTGGAGACCTCTGGTTTTAAATATTTGCATGGCTGCTATGTTGGTGTAAGATTTTACTGTATTTTACTCACTATCCTCCAATCTGTCAAAGCATCCCAGCTGCAGAAAACGCCTTCACTGTTTGTCTTTACCTTCATAAAACAAAAAGCACAGTTTTCTCACCTAAAGTGACTGACTAAAACCCTCAGAGGTGACGTCCAACATTAGATTATTTGTTGACATAGTGATATCGTGATTTTATTTCCAATCTTAACTTATTTTGTATTTGTTAGGGACTTAAACATTTACTATAACCAACCGTGGTTATTATAATCTTAGCCATTACACTGTATTAAAACCGATTGATTAACACTAGTGGCAGTGCTGTTTTTATTCCCCAAAAATAGGCCATATATGATAATAGATTTCTGTTGGCATCATCGCGCCTATGCACACACAAATTTGCATAACGATCTTTTCAATATTGACTTTTAATAATTACTGTGTTCCATCCAAGGCTATGACAGCACGACAAAAGCTGCAAGGAGAAAATGTCAGCGCATTCTCCGAGTAAAGCTTTTGAATTAATGCAGACAGAACACAGGGAGAAGTCTGTGTCCAAATCTCTTTTCTTTTATCCAGTCATTGTTTGGGATGAATTTCTTCCCCACAGTTGGTCCCTTATCTCTCGCTCTCACTCATGCTTTCTTCGTCTCCAACATTGGATGTGAAACAAATAACCCTCCATCCAATGTCAAGAAAGCAGTAGCAGTCATTTGAGAGGAAGTCTAATTTTCTATTTGGCTGCTTTGCCCTCTTCTGCTCTGTCTTACCTCATCTTTACTTGGTTGGAACTGAGCGCTGTCTTCCATAGCAACATCCAAGCCAAACGTGGAAGCGGATTTTTGTACCTTTCAGGTAAAATGTAAAAAGGCCTTTTTAAATGCAACGCTCAGGTATAATGTAATGTTAACCTTTTCTAACTAGATTTGAGGACAGAAAAGATTTATGCCTTAGTCAGATGTAAGCGTGTTGAGCCATACAGATGCTGCTGGTTTTTGGCTGGGGGTCATACCTGTAAGGGGCACACAGTTAGTTTTTCGCCCATATTGCCCGCATCCCCTAATAGTATATTTCGTTGTTGATGTTTATTCATGTGTAGGCTCTTGAGGTGACCTTGGTTGTGATTTGATGCTATAAAAATGAACTGCATGGAATATTGGGTGACAGATGCATAGCAAATGTGCATAAATTGATTTGCAAGGTCCTCACCTTGCAGTTTGTGGGGTTTGTTGAATGGGAAGCAAATTAAAACATTAGGTGCCATTAGTATGAAACAAAAAGGTTTATATGACACAGACCATAATACTGAGAGAGTTCTCAAAGACAATAACAATACATTTTAGGAACAACAAAATGGAATAGGAACATTTTCCATCAAGACAAAAGTTGGTTCACTGTTTCTTTAGAAACCTGCAATTGAACTTGTGTGAAATTAAATTAAATTGTGTATTAAATATTATTCATAATTATTAACTATTTATATGAAATGAATTATCTTATTATATTTTATATATTTATGTCTAGCTGTTTTATTTATTATTTAGAAATTAAAGTATTTCACAGCTTGAACTAAAAAATTCTAATAGAGATTGATTGCGTATAACATAAATAATTAACTCTTAAATAATGGTAAATTAGTTCCATAATTTTAGATGTTTTTTTTTATTCTGACTTTAATAAAACTATAGTTTTTAGTTTTCTGTTTGCAAACATGGACAAAAGGTTAGAAAACACTATGCCTTCCAAAATATGTTTATTTTTGTAAAACCGTTCAGAAATCTTGCTGAAAGACTAAAATGTTAAACTCTCACCATAACAATTTAAAAGACCCACTGCAGAGTAAAAATAACACTATGTAGTGTCAAACCTCTAAACTGAAAGACACAATTACTCAAAACATCAGTTCCCTTAAGTTGTATTGAATTTACATTGTTAAATGACAAATATAAAAACGTTGTCTTGATGTTGAATGTACAGAAATGGCCCAGCGTTGTTTGTCATTGATCCCCTTCCATTGTGCTGTTGTGAAATAAAGCCAAAACCAAGTTTCATCTCTTTTCCATTTTGGGGGGGATTTATGGTGACCCCTGGGGGTGTCTCGACCATGTCTGCCCTATCATTATGGTCCACACAGATACAGAGTCAGAAAATGGAGGTAGAAAAACAAAATGACACACAACTGCGCTTCAGGTATTTTTATCATTGTTCTGAAATGGTTGACCACTAATCTCGATGATCATTTTGGATTATTTTATGGAAAGGGTATAGACTAGCAAAGCTGCAGGTGTGGAGACATTAGCATGATTTTGTTTTTCAAGAATAAAACTAAAGGACAACTTTAAATCTTAATCACTGATCTCAAATCTTTGTTTTGCACCTTTTAATATTTCAATATGCAAGCATAAAGAGTATAAACTGACTTACATTTCTGATATTGATTTAAAGAAGGGGTTTTATTAATTCTGTATACTTATCATTAAATATCCCAAAAAACAAAAAACTTTTCCGGTCATACAAGTTGGTTTTGTTAAAAGAAAAAAGACTTTGTTGCAGCTGTTTTAACATGTTTTAACATTAACATTTTGCTGGGCAAAAACATCCAATCTGCAAATGTTTAGATTTTGAGTTTTTACATTAAATGGTGAAGAAAACGCCGCATTTTACGTGAATCTGCAATCAAATCTTTCCTTTTCTACAACATAAATGTCACAAGACAAAAACCTCCAGTCAGCATTGCCTGGAATATTTGAAACACATTTTTCTTGTTTCCTAAAAAAAGGGATTTTAACTTATAGGAAGTTTTGTATATCAATTTGAAATGCGTACATAAAGTAATTCAAGGGGCTTCACAAAACAGGAAAAAGGAATTAAAATCGCAATACGTAACAGTGGATAGATTAAAAACATACATAACCATTGTAAAGTTTACTTTAAAAGAAAGAAAAGAGAAAAGAAAATGAAAATATGTGTCCATAAGGACCTTTCAGTTATATACACGGCTAAACAGGAATGTTTTGAGTCTAGAGTTCTAGTCAGGACTCGAGCAGCAGCGTTCTGGACGTACTGAAGCTGTTTTACAGCTTGTTTTAGGAGGCCAGTGAGCAGGCCGTTACAGTAATCTAACCTACTGGAGACAAATGCATGAAGAAGGATCTCCAGGTCTGGCTTTGACATTATGTTTTTGATTTTGGCAATTTTCTTTGGTTGTTAAAATGCTGCTGATGTTACTGACTTGATATGGCTGTTAAAGTTCAGGTCAGAGTCCATGATGACCCCTAGGTTTCTGACTTGATTTGAAGGTTTTAGAGACAGAGAGTGAAGGTCAGTGTTATGTAGCTCAGTTAATTATTTCAAAATTTGTCCTTAAAGCTTTGTGAAACTGTCAAAAACTTACCATAGCTATTCAGCTTTATTAATATATTATCTTTATTAACAGATATTTTCAGACAAACTTTGCTGACTTGAGGAGAAATTCCAAACAAGTTAAAGGTAATCCTAAAAAAATGGAAGGTTTTGGATTTATTCTTTAAGGTTGATTGAATTTCAAACCACATTCTTATCAGTTGGTTCCTTTGGTGAAGACTGTCAGGCACCTTGTGGTTCCTATGCTGGACACAGGCTCAGCAGCCCGTGAACGACTCATTGGGGAATTTAAGGTGCCTTTGCGTAAATCCTCACAGGAATAGAGAACTTTTTTTTTTTTATATAAGGGATTAACATGTGGATTTCATTGCCTCCAAACTTCAAACTAAACTGAAGGTGTGATTCCCAAAGTAAAAGCCTGTCTGGGCCGGAGCAGTCATGCAGCCATAAATAACCTTCCACTTCTCCTTTACGGTGTTGTTGCGTTGTCTGTTATTTGGCAGTGCATTTCATGGCCCTCTCCTGTTTAGCACTTTTGTACATTTACTACGTATTTGTGAACTGACCTTTACCTTTCTTCATGCTGCATTTTATGGGATGGCAAGACCCATTTGTGAGCAGGCATTGCAAATAATCCCAGGTGATGAATCCTGAGATGTGCAGCATTTGTTAACAGTTGGCCAAGAATACAGAAAAACACAAGTAGTTAGACTACTTGAACTTAAACACCCACTCAGACGAAAATGTAGCTTTTGGTGCTTTTTTTTTTTTTTTTTACCAAGTATTTTTCTGTTGATGGAGGTCATATAGACCCTTTGCATGTGATGCCACAGAGCCTGACATTTTGGGAGTCGGTTTGTAGGACTTGCCACGAATCGATCTTTTGCCGTCCACTCAACTGTCTACGTTTCATCAGTTCCCTCTGTCCTGTTGGCAAGCCAAATTGAAGGGCTGCAAGGTCTGCCACAGACCAGAACCGACGTCTGGTGCCTCTCCTTACGGAGCCCCCTCCCGCACCAACACACACACACACACACACATTACTAAGATGCATTCTTAAATATTGACCAAATACAAAAATATTCCTATTATAACAATGTAATGAGCATAAATCGCATTAATATTGCAATGTTAATGTATCCTCCAAATGGTGCAGGTAAAGATAATAGAGACTAGAGAAACAAACAACTCAGGTACATTCAGGCTCTGTAGGAACCTGTGATGCTGCTTCCTCACATTTACATGTTTTTGGGAAAAGTTTGGGTGTTTTCCTTAATTCGATCACTGTTAAAAGCAAAATAAAATTTCAAAAAAAGCACTGTTTAAGTACCAGTGATCTAATGATCTATTCTGACTCGTGAGATTTTACGCCAGAACTGAACGACTCAGCCAGGATGTGTTTCAAATTGCAAAACGCTCATGGCGTTCCGTTTGAGAGACCTCGCAGATTTTGAAACGTACTCCACGCAGACAGAGAGGCACTGCAGACACTGATCTTTCGCTGATTTATGGTCGCCGTGTAAAAACTATTTATGAGTCCCAGAAGTGAGGTAGTGAGCTAGCCTAAAAGTTCAGAGCTAAGTTGGCAAGTGTAGCATTGCATTAGTTGCATAAAGCGTTTGATTAAATTTAACCTAAAGTCACCAAAACAGCAAAAAGCGGTTTATCGAAGAGGTAGCACAGATTTATGGGCGATCTGCCAAAACTGACAATTATGATGTAATTCCAAACTGCACGCGTGCAGTGAGTGATGGTGGGGAAATGATTCAGGTTGGAAGGATTCATCGAACACCAGGACCAGATAAAACTGAAACGGTACCCATCAATAAAAATGTATTACTTTTACGACAAATAAAACGCACAACAAAAAAAAGTTTCAATTAAAGTTATGTTGGTTTTTTTTATATAAAATGCCAATAACTACTTCTACTACTACTATGTAAATGTGTATGTTTGTATATATAATACGAGAGCAAAAAAGTGTTTTTTTGTGTCGGCAATGGTTCATGCTTCTAGGTTTCACTTTTGGTTCATCAGCAATAAAAGCACAGTCAAGGAGAGAAGAAAACCTCCAAACTTCAATCTATCTTTTGTTAAAGTTTCTAGGTTTAGCGTTAGTTTGCACATCGCCTTTGCTTTGATGGTGGCTTGGCTGTCCATAAAACCTTTTATATTACTCGCTGAAAGCAAGGGAAGGCCGTCACTTGCTATTCTGATGTTACATCAGGCGGCGTGGAGGATCATATCTGCCAGGCTGACAAAGCCTTATTGCCTGCACTTTCCACATGAAGGCTTTCAGATATGCTCCAGTTCAAAGTCTGAAGCTGTTCCCAGGAAATAAATTGTGTGTCTGATTGTCATAGTGAGGAAGAGGAAGAGTACACTTTGTTTAGATGGAATGGAGGTTTAGACTATATTGCCATAAGTCCAGTTTGCATTCTCTGTTGGTCTTAGCTGGGCTTGAGATGGTCATTTTTAAACCAACCTCTCCCTTAAATCTTCTGTACCTGACCGTGGCTTCTTTAACTCTGCATTTGGTCGTGGTGGCTTGTTAATTGACTGCATTCTTCATCCCCACTGTGAGAATAAAAAGCAATCATCTTGGCTATTTCTGTAGAAATAGGCTGCTTTTGTACTGGCAGAAAGTGTATTCAGAAAGAAAAATGGTGTTGGAACTAGCTTACAGATGCGGATATCTTTGTGAAGCTGAAAAGAGCAGTAAAGTGTTGTTTTTTTCACCTTTAGCTATTTTAGATACATGTACGATATCAACAAAAGAAAAAAAAAATGTTTTTGTGATAGAGTTGGGGTATAAAAAAAAATATAGACACAATTTTCCTTTAGTAATGTGCCACTAGATCTTGGCCAATCCAATTACTGGACATGGTTTCCTCTGTAACTGTCTTTTCCAGAGCAGCTCCTGAAGTATCCACTCTAATTGGCCTAATGCAAAACACCTGAGCTCTCCTGTTCCAGACTCTAGTGGGCAGTCGGTTTGTTCCTCCAGTCTGCTGTTCCAGTTATCCTTCCCTCCAGGTTTTCTGACTTACTGACCTTTTTTTTTTTTGTCATTTGACATCTGAATCCATTTCATCTCTTTCCTGGACCTCCTAACTGGATTCCTCCACCCTCCATTTGGTTCCAGTGAACTCAGTTTGGTGATTCCACTGATGACTCCTGCTCCCTTTGGCTCTGTAAGTCTGACCTTCTGCTTTTTCACTCCGTCCTGCAAAACTTTATCACTGGACTCCAAACTGAATTATTTGGGTTTTGCTTGACTTGTTCACCTTGACTCTCAGTTGGCCTGTATATTTGAGCAGTAATGACATCCCAGGTCTTTGCTGCTGTCACTGGTTATTATTCTAATGTTAGTTAATTTGGTCTCTGATTGAGTCAGAAAAAGTCCTTCTTCAAGACACGCCAACACTCCAGTTTAGAGCCTCTGGATAACTTTAGTATTTCTTCTTTTCTTTTCTTCTTGTTTTGGTACTTAGCAACACATGTTATATATGATTATTTGTGAATTTATCTTATAAATTTTTAACAAAGTACCTGTTTGTTTATCTCTGGAGTATTTAAACAGTTTGCTTTATAATTCACCTGGTAATTTATCTAAAAACTGTTTTGGTAGCAGGGTTTGATGTCAAATTGTTTAGTAAGAACTGAACTTTTTTTTTTAATATATAGATTTTTTTCCTTATACTACATATTAATTAAACTATGAACCCCATATTGTGCCAAAAACTCAGTTCAGAGTAGTAAATTGTATTTTTTTAACTGCAAAATCCCCAAAATTGATATTAAAAAAAAAGTTTAACTAAAGATGAAATTTGTAGAACAAAAAAAAAAAAAAAATTCCAACACAGCTTAGACAAGGTCAAAACAAAATGACAAACATCTAAAAAAAGGAGAACATTTATTAGCATTTTATCACAGTTGTGTCATAACTTGTTTTAAACCAAAAAATGTCAAATCTTGCAAAATTTTGAGTTATTCACGTAAAATTTTGACTAAAAACTATATTATTGGGGCGGGGGGGTCTGTGTCATTCAAATGTCATTGTAAAAAGCCTATGCTACTGGCAAACTCAGAAAAATTGTCAACAAAGTGAATGTGACTATTTTTGATGAATTATTTGATGAATATTTGTCCTCTACAGGTATGTTTAAATCAACACATTTACACTTTTATTTAAAGTCGGTTTAAAAAAGAATGCAAAAAATTGTAACGCCCCCCGTCCTCGTTGGGCATTCAGTAGGTGATCATGTCATGTTTGTAGTTTGTTGTATTGTCACATTTTGTATTTTAGTGTGTTGAAAAACAGCATCCTGCTTGTGGGCAGATTGTGTGGGAGTGGGGTCACTGTGCAGTTTTCCTGACTAATACACACATTTTATCTGTTTATGCCAAAGGAATTTAACATAAAGTCTTCAGACTTAAAAGAAAAATTACATTTAGTGTTAAAACATTACTCAATTCAAACAATTTACTGTTTCAGCTGCTACAGTACTATGTTGCTCTATGTTACCCCACCTTTACACTGCAGGACGTCTGCTTCTAGTGCAACAGTAATCTCACCCTCTTCCAGGTGTAATGCTGGAATGTCTGTGACACTAGAGGACAATCGCCACAATCAGTCCTTATCCCTTTGTACTCTCTGAACTCAACGATGCGTTTATTATTTATTTCGGTCGTTGAAGATGATGTCGGAATGATGCCATTAGTATCATTTTCGATCCAAATTTAACGTTTCAAAAAGGTTATTAGTTTTGAAATTTTTGGTTCAAAACAAAAACAAAAACATATCAGAGGTATGACACATAATTACAATAACAGGGGTGTCAAAATCCAGGCCTCGAAGGCCAATAAGGAACATCAATGGTGGGTTGGTTAAAAAACATGCTGGACACCAGGGGCCTCATTTATAAACGTTGCGTACGCACAAAAGAAGGCGTACGCCACTCTCTACGCAATAGTTGAGATTTATAAAAAGCAAACTTGACGGGAAAATGTGCGGTCCTCCACACAAGCTCTGACCCAGGCGTACGCACAAAAACGGGTGAAATGTGAAACGGCGACGCCGTCGGCAGATGGAAGAAACACGTGAAAGTGAAAATGACAATACTGCCTCTCATAAATAACATGAAGACTTCACAAAGCAAGTCTTACAATTAACAGCCTACAAACACCCGTTTGATCGATCAGCAGTGAAACAAAGAAAAAAAAAATCAAACGAAAATTACAACAGAAATTCAAATGAACACTTATTTGCAGAAAGAAAAGTGAATATGTTCTGCAATATTGGCATGTTGTGCAATTCATCCTAATAAATAATATAGTTAACAGAACGAAATAATGTACAAAACTGATAGACAGCAAGAAGACTTGCAAACGAGGATGAGTGGCTTATGAGCCGGTTCCAACTTCTTCAAACCGTCCCCTTGGACCTCTGCGGGCTTTTGGGCCAGCTTTACAGAAGAGCACTCGGAGGAACCACGCGTGTCACCCGGTGCATCTGCCCCCCCCCCCCCCCCCCCCCCCCCCCCCCCCGATGGAGCACTAGACGATTTTTTGCCTCGACTTTGATGTCCGACCATTTCTTTTTTATTTCGGCCAGGGTCCGAGGTTGTGAGGCTACAGCATTTACGGCGTCTGCCGCCGTTTGCCACTCACGTGCCTTTTTGGCATTAGTAATGCCCAACCTGTTCCCTCCAAACAACATTTTCTCCTCTTTTCCACCTCGCCAACGATAACTTCAACTTCACATTGAGTGAAGTTACGTTTTTTTGATTTCCTCTCTGTGTTTGCCATGATTTCGCAAGCCATGAATATTAATTTGTGGGCGTTTTGCGGACTATTTAAGGGCAACTATGGGCGTGTCATGAAGCCGCAAAAGATGCGCTGCATTTAAAATTGGTTGTGATTTATCAAGGGAAAGATGCGTAGGATGTGCGTGCGCACGATTTTATAAATCAGAATATTTCTGTGCGTACGCACGTCCTATGTTTCATCCGTACGCCACTTCTGACGCAAATCCTACGCAAAGTTTTATAAATGAGGCCCCAGGAGTCCATGAAATATTTTATGTGTTTAGTGGAAGTTGGCCTGATTTTCTTTTTTTGTTTGTTTTTATTACATTTTTTACTAATTTTTTCAATCTGTTTTGACCTTTCTGGATTTATACATGTTTATTTTGTCTGTGCACCTTTTTAACTTTTGTTGTAAAACACAAAAACTCTTCTCAATGTTTAAAGTTCTAGCCAAAAAAAAAAATAAAAGAGAAAATTGAATATTCTGAATTGAGTTGTTTTTTACAGTTTCAGGTTTACAGAGGAATTGTTGTGCAATATAGAAAAATAAATTCTTAAGCATTGCCACAAAAAAATAGATAAATTATTGGAGCAAATTCTAAAACAGTAAAAAATGCTTAAGACCTCAGACTATAAAAGGTTCAAAAGATTCCCTATGGCTATTATTCAGTAGATGTCAGGAAAAAGAAGGTCTAAAGTCCTACTGCACTCTTGGAGGACAAACATGAACTGACCCAGAAAACGCCTTGACATCCTTTTGAGCTATGGTAACTCAACAGCTTGTGTTAACTTGCAGGCAAAAAAGGGAAAAAAATTGAATCACTGAAATTCTATGTTTATTAAAAAAGAAAGTGACTTCTTTTTAATGTTACATCACAAGGCTATTGTTATATATCGCATATATAAAAGCTCAAGGGAATAGACATATAAAGGCTGAGACCTCAGGGGTTAAACGCTTTAGTTAATGATGGTTTAAAAAAAATATTTTGAAATCTAAGGCTGGAGCAAATTGAATCTTCCATTTTGCCTAAAGGTTTCAATTGACAGCATTCTTTGATTTTCTTTTATGAAAAAAAAAATCGTGTTTTGGTTTTCACAGTTTCAGAGATTCCAGTCAGAATAACAAATCCCTTTTTTGTTCAATTTTATTCTTCATTTAATTTACCCACTTTACTTAAAAGGAGGATGACATGTGTCTTAAGGCAAGAGGCAGAAGATGGACTTGATGAATTTGTCCTATTTTTTTGGGTATGACTTCGAAAAGGTCCTTCAATTAGCCAATTATAGCTGCTAATCAAGACAAGACCTAAAGATGTGTAGAGTCCCTCCACAGCGCTCACGTCTTCAAACTCTCAGCTCTTTGGTATCAGGGTCTCCAGGCTCTTTGGAAATCTGGTCATCTGTAACATAGCAGATGGTGTTTGGTGGGATTTTTGTTGAAAGTGGTTGGACACAGGGAAGACAGCAGACAACGTCTTTAAGGATCTAAAAGAGACTGTGTGCATCAACGTGGGTGGAGTGGGAGTTTGGACAGAATCAGAGCTATTTAAGAACAGCATTTCATTTCATTTATTTTATACACATAGTCAGCTGGATCTGATGTTGGTACTTACTAAAGAAAAAAAACAAAAAAAAACAAGACAGAATGTATAGGTGCACACTTTGTTCTGCTTGAAGCTTTGACCACACAAAACTGAGCTATTTTTCTTTACAAGGCATGTCACACCCGCGTTTCCTTCGAAGAAAAAAATCTTTCAGATCAGATTCAGTCTGGGAAATAAAAGGACATTGCAAAAGAGACTAGGCCACTGCGAGAACTTATACCTGCTTTTTCGAGCCATTTGAGATGAAAGCTTTAAGGTTACAAGCGTGTATGCAAACATTCCTCAAGGTTCCACTGATTATGACAAGTCTTCGAGGTCTTAAAAGCACAAAGCAGTCCCAGGCCATCACAGTACCACCCCTATGTTTTATTCTTGATGCATCACAAAGCTTAAGAGATAGTCAAGTTGTCTTTCATGTAAGATGCCCTAATGGTACTTTTTCATGCTTAAATATTGTCCTTGAATCTCATTTGTGGATTTAAGATTGTTAAATGGAGACTGCAGTTCTTTAGTATTTTTTTTCTTCTCAAGAATGTCCTCTTATGGTTATTTTTGGAAACATTTTGGCCAGCTGGTCACTCATGGTAGGGTTGTCAACTGTTTCAGGTTTTGTCCTTTTTTCATTTTCCATTGAATTGACCATTCGTCAACCTGATTCCTGATAATGACTCTGTCACCTGCTGTTAAATTTTTATTTTTTATTTTATTTCCTCCACTTTGACAGCTTCTGTTTGAGCAATGGAAAAAGCAAAACTCTTTTTTTCCGTTCTTTTCTACCCAAAACTGAAATGCAGTTTCCTTTCCGTTTTAGTATGTCATTTACAAAAAAAGTGTAGAAGCAAAACTTAAACGGAAGGATGAATGTGTTCATAAAAAGTCGGAACATCGTGTCTGATACAAGCATCTGTAGCATAAAAGAATCATACATGTCAGAATCGCATTGCTTAGGGTTGAAGATAACATTTTTATGAAGTACAGCAGTATTAGATTAAACTAGATTGTACAGGTGTACTTTTCATATACCGTATTTTCCGGACTATAAGTCGCCCTTTTTTGCGACTTTTCTGTGTTTTTTTTCTATTTTATAATGCATTTTTGGGCTGATGTGACTTATACTCCGCAGCGACTTATAGTCCGCAAAATACGGTAGTTTTCATCTGAATTATCTTTGGAAAAATGAGAGAAAAGTATTACAACTCAGTACAATCTTGTTTTTGTTTTTTGGTTTATTTCAAGATTTATTTAGTTTAATTCTGTTAAGTTAAAACCGTTTTTAGTTCTTTACGTTTTGTTTTAATAGGAAGGTGGAGCCGCATCAAGAAACGGCAAACGCTGGAACATCTGAAGAAAAAATGAAAACTGTGAAGTTTTTGATTGAAATGCATTAAAGGACGGCCGACTCTGGACATCATCGCGTCATCCCAAAGACTGCAGGATGTAAGGTCAGTAATCTCTGTGGCATAGACGATCTTGTCCATGACATGTTACCATTTTGATTGTCATAGTCAGCAAGTATTGTGTATATTTTTTTCAGTTTGAATGGTTAGGTTCATTTCATAAAGGAAAAGCAAGGATTACAGTTGAGCCATATTCACGAAGAACCATGCAAAACAGACAAGCTGACGTGATCTCAGTCCCATGGCCTCGACAGTCCTCGTCTCCATGGGGATAATTGCTAAAAAGCCTTTAGCTTCAAAGAAGGCAGCTCAAAGATGACCTTGAAGATGACTTTAGATGTTCTGTTTGTACATACGTGGTTGTGCCATGAACTCTATTATGAACGGGGGCAAATAATTAAAAAAACTGAGTGAATAAGTCACAGGTCATTAAAAACGACTTTTACATGGTCTTGAAGCAGACATAGAAACACTGTGGTGGGCAGACAGTGTCCTCTTCTTCAGATTAATCTGTAAAAAACACACATCTAATTAAAAGACTGGGATGAGTGTGCCCCAGGACTTGGCACGACTCCACACGGTGTGTGTCTGTGTGTGTTGGAGAAGGAAGATAGCCGAGCATTTTATCTCTGTTACAGCACATGTGGTTCTGTCCACGGCGCAGATGACGGTGACAACTGGTGGTTGAACCGAAGTATGAAGCATAAAATTGTCAACCAGAATAAAACGGAGCCATCCGTGGTCACGCTTTTTGGCATAAAAATGTTCAAAAGAGAACCCTGTAACAATAATTTGCAGTTATTCGGTGCCGAAAAATGTAAGGATTGCAATAACAGGTTGATTAAGTGTGGGGTGCTAAACCAGTTAACCTTTTTCAGGTATAAAAAAATCAAACAATCCAGGCTATTATATGAAAAATTGTTATTATTTTAAAATATGACAAAAACCGTTCATTTTTTTTAGCGTATTGAATTAACCATTAACACATTTTTTTAATTATAGTTTTAATAAAGTTTTAGTATATCAAAATTACATCTGTTCCATGAGGTTTTTTTTCTTTTCCACAAACTGTTTTTTAGCTTTTAATTTTTAGGAACAAGTACAGAAATAAAGAAAAATAAAATAAACAGTTACATGACATAAACCATGTACAAAGCAATAAAGCAACAGTAATAAAGACACTATGGGACTGCAAAAGTGTACAAAAAAAACGTAATTTTGACCAGCGCAAAAAAACAGTTTTATGAGTTTTGTTTGGACAAACTTTTATTTTGGTAGCCACAGATTACAGCTTAACTGGCCAAGATGTGTCACCATTTGTCAACACTGAAAACAAGTTAACTTTTGTTTTTAATAACCCTACATCGTTTCCTTTTTCTAACGTTCGTTATGCTGAGTTTACCCGCCTTTATTAAAAAATACAACAAAACAGTATTTGTTTTAATTACTGACAAACTCTGTATACAAACCAGTTTTTTTTTGTTATAAACACATTATTTTGTGAAATTTCTAGAACAAATTGACTTAGAAAACATTTTTTTCAATGATTCATTAAAAGTTGCCACCAATGTCTTTTGTACTGTGCATTAAATTAAACAACTCCATGATTAAAAATATGAAACAATGAGATTGAACTATATTATTTATTTTATTTGCTATTATAAAGCGCAAACTGACAACTCTAAAAAGAACTCACAATTAACCCAGGAAGATAGTTTTTGGTAAGTGTTGTCAATTACAGATCACAAAGACATACTTTTGTTTTGTAGCTTTATTTATTTATTTATCACTGTTTTAATCGCTGGCACAAAATATGTAGGAGAAAATACTATAAATCCACAAAAATCCTAAATATGATTGGAGCTTAACAATGTTAAATGCATGGCACGTGTCCATGGCTACAGGTGAGGTTCATTATTAATGGATTGTCGTTAATTCCCGCATTGTTTAACTTTATTTGAAAATTCCAAATCCGTGTCAGTAATTAGTTTAAAAGTCACAAGAAAAAAAGGGCTCAGAATCTAAAACGATGTGTTTCAAAGGCTACCTGCAGTACCGTCACACAACGAATTCATTTTTTACCACAATATTGTTCTCAGCTGCAATGCTATGTTCCCACCGGGTATGTTCCTGAACACTGGACAAGCAGGGATGGCGTCTTCTTCGTGTTCTTTTGTTACTCTCCACTAGTGCATGTCTACCACTTACAGTTGGAAAAGGCTTTGTGTGAAATGTCAAAACGGGGCAGATCCCTGTAATCTTGCTCGAGGCTTTTTCTTTCACAGCTCTATTCGATATATGAAAAACTTGGTGACATATAACTCTGGCTAATTATTCATTTCTTCTCCATAGTCAATCTTCAATTGGTTGGCACTTCCCTGATGAAAAGGGACACCATCCATACATCACTAATAAATCCGACTCCCTGATTGGTCAAAGTTCAACCTGGTTTAACTTTTTAACACATGTTAAATAGCCATGCATTTTGTACATAAAGCCCCATAAAGTCGTAGCAACACGTGAATGCGGAATTTTTGAAAGTGGGAACCCGAAATGCGCTTATTTGTGTGTTGAAGTAGTAAGTAAGTAAGTAAGCTTTATTTATATAGCGCCTTTCACAGATAAAATCACAAAGCGCTGAACAATAAAAAACATACAATACAGTGAAAGCAGAAAAACAATCAATTAAATCTGATGTAAAGCAAAACTAAATTAAAAAAAAAAAACTTAGAATAAAAATATAACAATAAAAATAACAATGAAACCAGTCAGCTTAAAGCTTATATGAATAAAAGTGTCTTCAGTTGACTTTTAAAAGAATCGATGGTGTCGGCCTCACGAAGGGACAGAGGGAGGGCATTCCAGAGTCTGGGGGCTATTGCCTGGAAAGAACAGTCACCTCTGGTTTTATACTTGGTCTTAAAAATCTTTTAAAGATTCTGATCCGAGGATCGGATCGGCATCTTTGCTCGGATGCACGTTGGTCAGTGTGAACGTACCTTAAGGCTGGTGTCCTTGCAAGAAACCACAAAAGCAACCAAATTTGAGGCACATCTCATCTCAAAAACAGAGAAAAATTTTGAAAAGACAATGTTTATGTTAACCAAACACCTTGTCTATGGAGACGACCATCTTTAAATCCTTTGTGACTGGATCAAAACTGATGCTTGAATGTTTTGAAGGAGATGCACCACTTTCTGGCATCCTTCCTTTAGTCCAGGATTGGACTGAGGATTGATGGGATGGTCTAACAGTTGATTAAACAGTAATTCATGACTTACCCGTATTTGCAATTACAAGTTTGTTTTATGAACCAAAATTATTGAACATTATCCTTTTTATAAGGTCATGTTGATGCTATATTATTTTGAAAACCTCCGTGGCCCATCAAGAAGCTACTGCTGCATGGTTGGCATACAACTCATTTTAAATAGAAGCATTCTGACCCGAACTGAACCGTGCCGTTCGGTGAAAACGCTGCCCTGCCCGCTACAATGGACGAACTGCAGTGTCAACACAACCAACTGTATTGTCTCATTTCCCGTGTTTGTAAGAACGCATATGTGCATTCATGCACACAGCTGTGCTTGCTTGTGCATTTTTAATGAAAACATGTGTCCCTTTTTAAGTGTGTGAATGTGTGTGTGTGTGTTTAGAGCATAAATAGGACATGTTGCCAGTGGTGCACCACAGTTGAAGTGGCCCTCACCCTGTCACAAGTAATTAGCCTGAAAGGCTGTGCGTGTGGCCATATCATGTGGAACTCTATACAACTATCTTTTATTGCGTCTTATCATCCCCTTCACCCTTCCTCTGTATCTTTTTCCTTCTTGTCAGCCATGAAGAGAGCAAAACAAACAATAGCTCTGGGAGCTTTGTGTGCTCTGAAAGACACGAAGAGGAAATCAATGATTTGACATCACGACGGTGCCTGGAATTAGAATTCTCCTGCTAAATATAGATTTGGTTTATTTGTGACTCAAGGCGTTTGCAGGAGATTATCTTTAGTGTTTTCTTCACAGTTTGACTTTCCAAAAGGCAAATTTACCAGCCTCTGCTGAGAACTGGTAGCTGTTTGGTGCTGTTACAGAATCTTGTCTTGGCTCTAGCTTACATGTTTGGAAACAATAGTACACATAAAAGGGATTTTCTACAAGTTGGGTGGCTTTGAGATGTGCCGTCTCACTTTTTTAAGGAACTGAAGCTTATTGTCCTCCGACTATTTATAATACATAGAACAGAAACTTGCTTAAGGAACATTTAGTAAGTTGTTAGTATCACTTCAAAAGATAAATGATAAAAACTGTGTGCTCAAAATCAGGTCTGGATCTTGACAAAGCCATGTCACGGACCTGTTAACGTCCCACAGGACGTCCCACTATGGTTATCTTCTGATCTATTTTCAAAGCGTTCCCAGTGGTCTTTTGTTTATGATTATGCAGTTTTTAGCCAAAATTAAATAAATAAAAAACTGTGGTTTTCCAGGACATAGTTTGTTTAAAGCAGCAGTAGTTCATCAGACATTTACCTCTGAGCTGTGAGCGGGACTGTTAGCGGGGAGTAAGCCTACCCTCACTTCCCATTGTTCCTTTGTTAAAACTCTCTCCTGCTAGCTTCCACCCATTCACAATCCCATCTTGGGGTGTCTTTTATTTCCGTCAGGGGTTCCTCAAAGGTTTTGTGGCAGAGAGCCAGTTTAGGAACCCAGCATTGATGGGAGTACCAATGCTGGTGAAAAAGCTTTGTTTTTTTTCTCTGAGCAAATTTCAAAATACAGTTTTACTTAAATTCCTCATTACTAAACGGCTTGCTTCAATGGATTTTGACATATTTGTGAACATTGTCTGCCGTACAGCATAGGTTCTTATTAGTTCATATTACCTGTGCATTTTGCAGTATTTATGATTTGTATTATAATGCAATTAATGTTAACCTCTTTGAGCGTTGCATAAACCTGCTTGCAGGCACATAAATTTATCCTCTGGGAGTAATTACCGCTTTTCCCCATGTATCTTACGAAAAACCTCAAAACAAGAGATTCTTTTTTTTTTTCAAAGCAATGCACAGTTGAATTATTAAAACTATAGACTCCAAAATCCAAAATTGCTAAACATACTTCCACTTGCGTAGCTAACACACTAAAACAATGTATCCTACCACAATGGCACTCAGATTTACATCTTATTCATCTAACAGATCATTGACTGATTGATGTGAAGCAAGTTTCTGCAGCTTAACACAAACACTGAGATCATTTTGGAGTCACAGAAAAATAGGAAAAAACGTCATCGTTACCATGGTTTCTCTGATGTAAAAGGGTTCATGGGGAACTGCGCAATAGACAGATTTAAGCCCCTCAAGTACTGAACTTTAAAGAAGCTTTACAGTTTTGCCAACAAACTTGACTAATATATTGATAACATGTTATTTTCTGTTACATTATTTCCTCAAAGCTGATTGGCAACCTTCCATAAGTGCAAATAATACTTTCGTGGTGTCTGTGCTGCAAAAGAAAAGAGGCTGCGAGCAAATGTGACAGTACCCTAGTGCATTGTATAATACACCCGGAGAGTTTTCTTTGGGTTTTTTTGTTTTTTTTTACAGCCATGCTACACATTTCTGCTGCGTTTGGGTCTTTCTCTGAATTAAGAATTCATTTGAGGATGAATCCAAAGCACTTGCAGCTTGTTTGCATAGTTTAGGATGGAAAAAAAAGGTGGTTTTTGAAGTTTTTTGCAGAAGCGACCTTGAGATGAATTAGAAAAGTTGTAATGAGACTATACTTTTTTTACAAGTCAGATCTGCCTCTTTTTGCCCATGAAGGAGCTAGACTGTCCAGTTGGTGGTGGAAAACAACCTAGAGGGCCTGCTTGAATAGTTGGAAGGTGCCTCCAAAAGGAAGACTGAGCTAAAAAGGGAGGAAAAGAAGTACAAAACCCACCAATGAAAGAACATTTCCTAAAAGGAAGTCTGTAAGAAACAGGCAGAGATGACAGACAGGTGGAGGAAGTAAGGCGGAGTTTGTTGAAGAGCTCTGAATCGAGGTCGGGAGGGGGAAGATTGAGAGATGGGGCTGAAATGAAAGCGGCTGTAAAGGAAACCGGGAGAGTGTTGGGAGGGATGAAAATGGATTGAATGGGGACAAGAGGGGAGAGACAAAAGGGGAAAGATGAGCGATGGAAATCGAGAGGAGGCACGAGAAAGCTTCGGCTGATGAGGAGAAGCAAAGGAGGGGGAGAAAAAAAAAAAAGCTTTCATGTTTCCTTTCCGCTGCTCCAGAATGAATTACAGCCGTTTGCAGGGAACAGGAGAATATTAAGCTGACACTCATTCCAATTCAGATTTCACTCCTCACCATTCTTCAGTCTTAAACATGCTCCAGCATCTGTCTACTTCATCTTAATCATAAGGCCTTTTTTTGCCATCTTCTCCTAATGTGGGTTTTTTTTAAGCTGAAGGTCTGCAAAAGTAAGTTCTTGCAATCCTCTTCAGAGTCTTGATTTCAGATTGATTTCATTTTGATTCTTAAGAAAATCAAGCCTTTTGCTGATATTGTTTTTCCCCTTCTCATGTTGTTTCCAGTGGATACCGCTCCCTCTGCTTGACAGCTTACTCCTTTTTCTCCCAGGTCATGCATAATAAGTGCTCACTGATGAATGCTGCTTGCAGGGCACACACCCCCCTCCTCTGTTTTTATATAATTCATCTGGCAGTGGGACGTGTGACTGACTGTATAAAATCAAAGTCGTTGCAGGGACGTGGGTGTGAGTCACTCGGTGAGTCGTCTTGATCATTTCAGGCCCTCGGCTTGAGGCTTTTGCTGAGTTTCACGCTAGTTTCAATTAATTTTCATCTCGCCGCCCTTGTCGATATTGTTTGTGACCGATGAGGGATGCACACAAGAAGGACAGAGAAGAACTCCCCCTTTGTGAAGGAACGAAAAAGCCAGACCACTAGATGAAGTAGTTGCTTTTTTTTCCCTTTAAATCATATCCCATTTCATTGCTAATACCCAGATTGGTGGGTCACTCTGAAAACCCTTTTCCAGTTGAGGATTTAAAATCCAATTGTTTCTTTCTTTCCAATTTGCCAATTAAACTGTAATTTCTGTATTTAAAATGTGTAATGATGCTTAATTAAAAAAAATAAAAAAGAATGTTGGCCATGCATTTAACAATTCCAATTTTTAAATTTACTGTTGAGTCTTTTAAAACAGTGTAGTTTTCTTTTCAACTTTTATTTAACTGTTTCTTTTAGTGTTATTTTTTCTTTGTTTAAATACCTACTTCAATGAAAATGGAGTGATGGAGGACATATATTAAGAAAATAAGGCATAAAATTGCATGTCTTTATACAAATTGTTGTGAATTTGTTGATGTCTTTGTTTTTCTCGTCTGTGCTGTTATCTGGCTCAGAACTGTACAGCTGGATGGCTTCAATACTGCTCGCCATTTTTTGTCACACCTCTAGTGTTAGGTTGGGGGTGTGAGGGGCTGTAAGATAGCTGCTTCCTCCTCGACAACTCAAAAGCCAATTTCTAACGAGCCTCTGCCACCCTGCAGAAACTATGTCCTAGAAAAACGACACAGGTTTTTTTGATTTGGGCTAAAAACTGCACAATCAGAATTAAAAGACCACTAGAGATCGCTTATGATAAAGATTAAAAGATGATTGGAGTATAAAGCAGCGTCATCACACTAAGTTTTACTATTTACTGTTCAATTTTTGTTCCAAAAATCCAAACGAAATGTAAAGTTGTAGTTTTTTAACTTAAGAAAAACATTTTTTAAGGAAACGGTTAAGTCACATGGACATCCTTGAAGGTCTTAAAGAACAAAACAGACATTTGCAAATTGGCTCCCTACATTGTGATTCATCATATGGAGAGTATAATCCTGGTGTAATCCAGTGCACCACATCTTCAGACAAAGATTAAACATGAGGGGCCCCTTTCTTTGTCTGGTTAATGATGTACAAACTGTTGCACAATTGGCAGCAAACTGAGAAAACAATGTCACAATGGAGCATTATTCCTTTACAATTTGCCAATGAGCTAATTATCCTTTAATTTCTTTACTTACATTTTTGAATAATGTTTCATTTTGAATATAGAAAGAAGGCCTGATGAGATAAAAAAAAAAAAGCAAGAACAGAATAATGCAAAAGTTTGAGTTTTCATAAATCAGAACAATCAAATAAAAAAATTACATTAAAATAAATGAAAACAATGCAACATTGATAAAAAAATTTAAGCCAGAACATAAATAAGCTTATTTTTGTTCTAATTGCATTCTTTTGAATTTGGGTTTTATTGAAACCTTTCCCTGGTGGTCTGTTGAGGAACTGCGGCACTTGGTATTTCCACAATTGAAATCAAATTGTCACGGGTCCGCCGTCAACTGCCTCCCTCCTCCCTAATCCTCATTGGAACCAGCTGCACCTCATCACCTCATCACCAGCAGACCTTCTTAAGGAGATCCATCCCAGCATACTACGCCAGTCCGTTACAATCTCTCCGGTGCCTACGCCTGGTCTCTAGTTAAGTCTAGTTTTGCCAAGTTAAGCCACGTACTTCCCTTGCCTTGTTCTACGCCTTCAGGTCCGCTCCTCCACGGGTGCCGCTGGTTCTTCCTCGTCACAGGGTGTCTACGCCGCTCTCGGCTCCACCACTCGCTCCAAGCTGTGCTCGCCGTCCTCGGCGCTCCACCTCGTCACAGGCTGTCTACGCCGTCCTCGGCTCCACCACTCGCTCCAAGCTGTGCTCGCCATCCTCGGCGCTCCACCTCGTCACAGGCTGTCTACGCCTTCCCTGACGTTCCTCCTCGTCCACGACTCGCATCCCCTCTCAGATTAAACCTTCTGACTCTGCCTCGTCTCCTGAGTTTCTTCCGGGTTCCAGCATCTGGGTCTCCATAGTGTTCGACCATGACAGAACGGACTGGCCATAGCCCAGACCCAGCTGACCCGGAAGGACTCCGCTTCGCAGTCAGGCAGCAGGGGATTGCCCTGGGACGCCAAGCTGAATCACTGAACCAGATGGCCACCGTCCAGCAGGATCTTTTCCGTCGGCTGGATGGAATATCTCATGCCCTAATGGACCTTACCGGGCAACAATCTTCCATCGCCGCAGCCAGCACCTCCTTCTCCGCCACCGGAAGTCCGGGCCCCGCTATTGCTAACGCAGCTAACGAAAACATCCGGCTTCAACCCGAGGTCTTCCATGGTGACGTCGAAGCATGCGGGGGTTTCCTCCTACAATGTCGGCTAATTTTCCAGCAGGCTCCACGACATTATCATGCCGATCACTGCAAAATAACCCTCATCGTGAACTCTCTTAGAGGTAAGGCGCTCCAATGGGCGCAGGCTTTTCTTACTGCCAATCCCATACACCAGGTCCCATTCGAGCGTTTCATAAATGAGTTTCGTCTGGTGTTCGACCAGCCCCGCAAGGAGGAAGAAGCTACTCGCCGACTACTAGCTCTCAGGCAACGCAGCAGATCAGTGAGTGACCATTTAATTGACTTTCGCATCCTGGCGGTGGAGGCAGGTTGGCCGGACATCGCTCTTAAGGGGGTGTTTTACCAATCTCTCAATGACTCCATCAAGGATCACTTATGTTCTCAGCCCCAAGCCAAGACTTTTGAGGAGCTCGTCACCGCGGCCTTGCGGTCTGACGTTCGCCTCCGAGAACGCCAGGCTGAGCGTCCCCATTATCAAAAGAAAACGGTGGTCAAACTCCTGCCTCCGACATCAATCACTGAATCTCTCCATCCCGTTTCTCATGAACAGGTCAGAGGACCCCCGGAGGAACCTATGCAAATAGGACACTCCAAACTTACACCTGAGGAGTGGCAGAGACGTAGAGACGAAGGTACCTGTTTCTACTGTGGTCAGTCGGGCCATCTCGTTCACCAATGTACCTTACGTTTAAACGCCAAGACCCCCCGCTAGACGACAGGCCGCGGGCGGGTCACCCTCCTCTCACCACTGAGAATACCTTTTTGTACATCCCTGTCAAGCTATGTAACCTTTCAAGAACCCATGTTTGCAAGGCTCTCATTGATTCTGGTTCTGAACAGAGCTTTATTGATAATCATCTGGTCTCTGAGCTCAATCTTCCTACAGAACCGTTGGAACATCCTGTCAAGGCGGCTGGACTAGGAGGCCAACTCCTTACTCACATCACCCACCGCACCAAGCCCGTACAACTCATCACTTCTGGTAACCATCATGAATTCATGCAGTTTTATGTCACTCAATCCCCCCAATCTCCGGTCATCCTAGGGTTTCCCTGGCTGTGCGCTCATAACCCGCAGTTTGACTGGGTTAACCGGCACATCACCAACTGGAGTACTGCCTGTATGGCTAATTGCCTTCGCTCCGCCATTCCTTCAGTTCCCACAAGTCACTGTCCTACTCCGGAGGTCATCGACCTTTCCAAGGTACCATCCTGCTATCACGACCTTAAGACTGTTTTTAGTAAGGCCAGGGCTGGCGCTTTACCACCTCACAGACCTTACGACTGCTCCATAGAACTTCTAAAAGGGGCTACTCTTCCCAAGGGTCGTCTGTTTAATTTATCAGGACCTGAGAAGCAGGCAATGGAAAAATACATCCACGAAGCTCTCGCTTCCGGACACATACGTCCCTCCTCCTCTCCTGTCGGGGCTGGGTTCTTTTTTGTCCAAAAGAAAGACAAAACCTTACGCCCCTGCATCGATTTTCGAGAGCTTAATCAGATCACTGTTAAAAATAAGTATCCACTCCCGCTAATCAGTTCCGCCCTTGACTCCGTCCAAGAGGCTCGGGTCTTTACTAAACTGGACCTTCGTAATGCCTATCATCTCGTCCGTATGAGGGAGGGGGATGAATGGAAGACGGCGTTTAACACCCCCCTCGGACACTTTGAATATTTGGTAATGCCTTTCGGGCTCACTAACGCACCCGCCATTTTTCAACATCTTGTAAATGATGTGCTTCGTGATTTTCTCAACCGTTTTGTTTTTGTATACTTAGACGACATTCTCATTTACTCCCGTGACCAGGCCCAACACACCCACCATGTCCGGCAGGTACTCGAGCGTTTACTCGAGAACCAGCTTTTTGTTAAAGCTGAAAAATGTGAATTCCATGTTTCCACCATCTCTTTCCTCGGGTTTATAATAGAGGCAGGTAACATCCGCCCTGATCCTGCTAAAGTCTCTGCCGTAGCTAATTGGGAACCGCCTGAGTCCAGAAAACAGCTCCAACGTTTCCTCGGTTTCGCCAATTTTTACCGCCGGTTTATCCGGAATTACAGCAGCATTGCTGCCCCTCTCACTAAACTCACTTCGATCAATTCCCCCTTTATTTGGACTCAGGAGGCTCAGGCTGCTTTCGACAAGCTCAAGGCCTTATTCACCTCGGCTCCCATCCTCATTCAGCCCGACCCTCTTCGCCAGTTCATAGTCGAGGTTGACGCCTCTGACTCTGGGGTCGGGGCGGTTCTCTCCCAGCGTGAGAGCGAGACTGGCAAATTAAAACCTTGTGCCTTCTTCTCTCGCAAACTCTCCGCTGCAGAGCGTAATTACGACGTGGGTAACCGAGAGCTTCTGGCTATAAAACTCGCGTTAGAGGAGTGGCGCCACTGGCTTGAGGGTGCGGATCAACAATTTATCTTTTGGACGGATCATAAGAACTTAGCTTACCTTCGATCCGCCAAACGTTTAAATTTGCGTCAGGCCCGTTGGTGCCTTTTTTTCGACCGTTTTTCCTTCGTTATTACTTATAGGCCTGGCAGCAGAAATATAAAACCTGATGCACTTTCACGTCTCTCCAGCATCAGTGACAGTCAGGAACCCTCTCCCATTATTTCCCCACATGTATTATTGGTCAACTCACGTGGGACATTGAGACCCGGGTCCTACAGGCCCAAAATGAAGAACCCGATCACCCTCCAGCTCCTGCCAACACCCTTTATGTTCCCTCCTCGCTTCGTTCTGCGGTTTTGGTCTGGGGGCACACCTCTTGCATTTCCTGTCATGGGGGCATTCAAAGGACTCTAAAACTCCTCCGAAGGAGGTTTTTCTGGCCCACCATGGAGCGCGATGTCAGGGAGTTCGTCACCGCCTGCGAAGTCTGTGCACGTTCCAAGTCCACGCACTCTCCTCCTGCCGGTCTGCTCCATCCTCTGCCTGTTCCTCAACGTCCTTGGTCCCATCTCGCCATGGACTTTGTCACTGGTCTGCCCCCCTCACAAGGTAACACAGTAATACTCACCGTCATCGACCGTTTTTCTAAATCTGCTCAGTTTATTCCTCTTCCCAAGCTACCCACAGCCACAGAGATGGCCGATATCATGGTCCAGAACGTATTCCGCCACCACGGCATTCCCAGTGACATTGTTTCGGACCGTGGCCCTCAATTTGTGTCGCAGGTCTGGAGAGCCTTTTGTTCTGCTCTAGGGGCCACGGTCAGTTTATCTTCTGGACATCACCCCCAGTCTAACAGACAGGCGGAGCGCGCCAACCAGGAACTCGAGGCTGCGCTGCGCTGTCTGGCCGCTCAAAATCCGGCCAACTGGTCCTCGTTTCTGGTCTGGATAGAGTATGCCCACAACAATCATCCCTCATCAGCCACTGGTATGTCCCCTTTTGAGGTTTCATTGGGCTACTCTCCCCCTCTTTTCCCCTCTCAGGAGTTAGACCTGGCCGTGCCCTCCATTCAGCACCACCTCCAGAGGGTTCAGCGCGTCTGGCAGCAGGCCAGGGCCGCTCTCCTGCGCACTAGGGAGAGCAACTGCCGGATTGCTAACCGCAGCAGAGTGAAGGGTCCGACCCACCAGCCGGGACAGAAAGTATGGCTTTCCTCCCATGATATACCTCTTCAAGCCACCTCCCGCAAACTGGCCCCCCGGTTCATCGGTCCCTACACGGTCGAGAAGATTATTAACCCCACCTGCGTGCGCCTTAAGCTTCCGGCAGCCCTAAAGGTACACCCCGCTTTCCATGTCTCTCAACTCAAGCCCTTTCAGGAAAGCCCGTTGTGCCCACCGTCCACTTCCCCACCACCCGCCCGGGTCATCGACGGTGCTCCTGCTTTTACAGCCAGTAGGGTGCTGGATGTTCGCTGCCGGGGCCGTGGGTATCAGTTCTTGGTGGACTGGGAGGGTTACGGTCCGGAGGAGCGCTCATGGATCTCCCGCTCCCTTATTCTGGACCGTACCCTCATCGATGACTTTTATCGGGCTCGTCCGGATCGCCGCCCTGGACCGCCTGGAGGCGGTCGTTGAGGGGGGGGGCACTGTCACGGGTCCGCCGTCAGCTGCCTCCCTCCTCCCTAATCCTGTCATGGGTCTCCATAGTGTTCGACCATGACACAAATTTTAGGATCAACTTCACATCAACTTCACATCCGCCTGCTGCCTCTGAAAAATAACAGAAGAAGACATTAGCATATGTCCTCTGGTTGCCATGGTTTCCATTTGCTGCCCACATCAGTTGGAGTATCACAGTTGGTGAACTAAAGCAGTATCCTGATGTTAGCAACAGATTGCTGCCGTTAATTAGAGGTGACCATTACAAAATAACATATTTTACACAAACTTATAGAAACTGCTCTATGATTCAAATTAAATGACCTGTTTGAAGAGGGTTTAATTAAAAATGGCAAGTTAACCGGAATAAATGAGAATCTACAGATACATGTCTACTGCTATGTATTTTTTCACTTATTTCAGATTTTCTTTTTTTTAAATCCTCATCTACATCTACTTTTAATAGTGAACTGTGGAAATAACTTAGGAAATAAAGAAGATTGAAAACACTTTAAAAGTTAATTATCATGTGATGAAATATATAAATAGCATTAAACTCCATTTAGCTTTTTTTCTTGGATATATATCTTTCATACATATTTTCAAAGTAGTTTTGATTGTTCAACATTGTTTTTCACAATGGATGAATTTATATGTGAGACACCCACTCACTGCTGTTTCAATGCAATTATCTTCTGGAAAAAGTAAATAAATAAATAAATAAACTCTTTGAAAGCAGTACATATAGTGTCTGCTGACAGATTTGTCTATAATTTCTCACCTAAAGGAAAAACGGCTGTGTTCATTTTGATTCAGCCTGTCAACCACACTGACTTTTTTTTACCCATAGAACTCAGCAGCAAACAGCAGTAAGCATGTGACCCAAAAAGGGATGTCAAAGGTCAGCCATAATTTCATATCATTTTGTTGAATTCATATTTTAAAATTCTGGTGTGGAAAATCGAGCTGTATTTGAAAGGAAACTGAAAAGCATTCCATGTTAAAAAGCTCACTTAAAATTAAGATTAATTTATTGTTTTGTTTTCATTTTATTTAAAAAACTTGGAGTTTAATTTGAGGATGTTTAACTTCATTTAAGATAAAGAAAAAAACAAAAAGAACATTAATATGGCCAACAGCTATGTCCAAAGTTGTCCCCTATGTCCAATAATTCACCATAAGGTCATAGAACTCAAACAGTTAAAGGTTTTTCCACAAATTTGTCTTTTCTGTTGTATTAAGTGACATAAAAATCATTACAATTAAGGTGCAAGGTTCAACCTAAAATGAGATAATCAATTCATCCTCTGTGCATTTAAATCTACTGGATATCTGTGAAAAGGGTTTATAACGTGCAAAGCTGTGGCTGAGCTTGAAGAATTAAGAGTTTTTGTTATCAGAACAACTTGGGTGCACTCCCACCCCACCCCTCTCACTTTTATGAGTATAAATAACCTGAAAATGAACAACTTCACTAAAAAATATATTTTAAAACTGAAAAATGTTATATTTTATTACAAAAAAACCTGAAAGAACCCACCCAAAGCAATTAAATAAACAAATGGGTAACCTGTCTAAAATTAATGGATGATTAACAAAAAAATCAGTTTTAATAGAAACAAAACCTAAACTGTAAACAAAACATAAAAGTCAGCGACCCTCACAGATGCAACTTTAATCAATAATTAATCAGAGCTCCTTTAATTACAACCAATGAGTATGACATTGTAATGTGCGTTAATGATCATCTAAAGGTTTTAATTACAAAAAAATAAGCCATCGATTTTGTTTACTTGATCTTCAATGTGTAGCAATAATTACTGGTTTATTGTGATGATTTTTTTCTAAAAATAATCTAGGATTATTACATAACGGTTACCGCTACTGTTTACTGAAATCATGAATGAATGTTTTCTGAAGATAATCAATCATTACTAGTCACTGGATTTTGTTTCTTGAAGAGAAGGTTATCTGATCAGAACCGGATGTCAAAAACTGTAAAACTATAAAATGAATGAACTCAGTAGAGGTGGGATTATATAAATTTGCTTCTTCCCACTCCTTTTCAAGCAATTAATCAAGCTCTACTTATACTATAGTTAATGATCACTGTATTTAATCAAGCAATTGTGATTCAAGTGACTTTTTTGTTTCACTTTATTTGCTGTCGTTTTAATCTACCGGTATGCATTTCATAATTTCTGTAAAGAGTTTAATAAATATGTGGACATTTTGTTTTGTTTTGACTACAATGCTTTAATAAAAAAACAATAAATCAAAACAAATCAAAATCTCCAAACCAAACTTTACTGCAAATGTAGGAGTGAAGACTTAAAAAAATCAGAATGAATCAAAGTGTAGGGAGCCAATTTGCAAAAAAAAAATGTTTTCATTCTTCAGGTCTAAAATTAAAAATGAAAATTATATGAAACAAAGTTCTATAATAAAAGTATAAAACATATCTCATTGTTGTATTGATATTTAAAAATGTACATTAAATAAGTTGGAATATTTAAACAACACCTGTGATTATGTTCTACTCTGCAGCCAGAATGGAATAAAATGTGTAGTTCAGTTTTTACAATGACTACTGCATGAGCTTCTTTGACAAAAAAAAAAAAAAAAACATGAACTAAGTTAAAGCATATAAACAACTTAAGCCTTTCAGCAAGATGGCACTTTAGTCAATTGCTTTTGACAGGATGTTTAGATCCAGACTTCACTGTGCCTAAGCAATACACTCCAGCATATGAAGATGTACTTGAAAAAGACAAGATGAATATAGAATAAAATATTTAACAATTATAAATGTCCACTCAAGTGATACAATTTAGCTACAAATATGTATTCACATTTAAAGACCAATTCTGAAAATTGTGTTTTGGGTGTTTTTACAATTTTCTTGTGGCATTTTTCTGATGATGGACGAATGAAAATGAAACTCAAAATTGCATTTCTGAGTAATTCTTTATGCAACTTGTGTGAATCAGGAGCAGACGAAAAAAAGCCATTCAATAAAGATCGTATTTGTGATGTAGATGGGCGGGGCGGGCCACAAGCTTCCTGCTCAGCTCCATTCTGATGCATCCACCAGAAGACGAATAGATCCATGTACGCCTTTGTTTTCCTCGTCTGAGCTGGCATTTGGATCAAAAGTGGATAGCTCTGACATTGCTCACCATTTTCGTTGCACCAGTAATGTTGGGTGGGGATCGTGAGGGGCTGAAAGCTGTAAACAGACAGCTCTCAGCAGCGATGATGGAAAGGTGGGCTCTGCACCAATGGTCCCACCCACAACTAAGAGGGAAATTGCCAATCTTCTGCCGCTCTGCAGAAACTATTTTCAAATAGATTTAGTTCTTTTTTTGTTTTTGGCAAAAAAATGGCACCATCATAATGAAAAAACCACTAGGAACACTTATACAAC
Source organism: Oryzias latipes (assembly GCF_053564925.1). Lineage (NCBI taxonomy): Eukaryota > Metazoa > Chordata > Actinopteri > Beloniformes > Adrianichthyidae > Oryzias > Oryzias latipes. The sequence goes on from NC_136238.1 coordinate 10,173,774, forward strand.
AGATCAAAAGATGATCAGAATGGGTCTTTAACTCTTTTTCTCCAGGCACTCCAGCTTCCTCCCACCATCCAAAAACAAGCTTTCACCTGTTAATTGATTCATTGAGTGTGTATGGGTGGGTGATGGTGGCGACAGACTGGCGACGTGTCCAGGGTGTACCCTGCCTTCGCCCACAAGTGGCCAGGTTAGGCTCCGGTAGCCCCGTGACTCGTAATAAATAAAACGAGTTTATAAAATGGATGGATAGACTTGACGAGTACAAATTTAAATAATTAAAAAACACATGTAAGGTAACCAAAGAACAATATTTGTCTTTTTGTAAAAGGTTTTTTTTTTTTATTTCAATATTATTTGTTCTTTGCAAGTCCTTGTTAGTCAAAAAAGTGTCAAGTGTGGCCAATCTGAAGAGGACGGAGATTTCAAAAAACTAAAGTTACCCATACATATAGAGGAAAAGATCTGACCCCAATTCACCAGCGAAATAAAATATCGTGAAGGATCTAAAATGTGCACAACACACAATTTCTCCACTTCTGATGTATTGTAAGTCATATTATTACATTTTTATTAAATGACTGAGAAGACCAGAGCAAGCAGGCATCACAAAAAGGGACTAGAAGCCACTCATAGCAGTGTAGCGTAAAACCAGCTGTACGTTTCAGAAGAGAAACAAAAATAATGAGACTGGAGAAAGGGGGAGATGAAAACCACTTCGGTTTTAGAGAGCATACATTCAAAACATTGGTATGAACACATACCCCTGCCTGTCACTGTGCCAGCCAACAAGCTAGCCCGCTAACAAAGAAGGGGAGCGTGTGGGTTGTCATCCCTGTGTTTCTGTGGCTCCACAAGCATAAATTAAGCCCCTGGGAGCAGCAGAGAAGCAGATAGAGAAGGATAAAGAGTGGGAGAGGGGGGGGGGGGGGGGGAGGGAAAGCAACAGAGCAAGTGAGAGAATAAGAGATGAAGACAGGAAGAGAGGAGAGCTAGACAAAGCCCAGAGACCAAGCAGAGGCCCCAAAGATGGAACAAGAGTAAAGGGAGTGGGAGGCAGCAGCCTGCTTTCAATTCCCCTCCACCTCTTCTACCAACTGTGCAGCTGAAAGCTTTTATCATCTGTGATTGTTTTGAGGAGACCTTCTGATTTAAGTGGGACTGCATCAACAGCTATGTATATTGAAGACACCACGCATCGATCAGGTCCACCATAAAGCTGGAATGATCATTTTGTTGGGATGCTTTTTGCCGTTTTCCTCTTTGCTTCCCGTTATCTCCGATTAAAAATAGCTTTTCTGCCTGCAGCAATCCTCGTTGAACAAAAAAAAAAAAAGACTAACCTTGAAGTAAAACGATGAAATACTCGCATTGGTGCAACGTCAGCTTCATTTAACGTCAAAGGAACGGACTGTAATAAGCTATGTGTGGACACACACTTACCTCGTCCTGAGTAAAGAAACACTGGGAGTGTTTTGGAATTGTTGAAGATGCAGTCATCCATCAACCAGTTATCAGGGGAAAGAGAGTGACAGGTTGCACATCAGCCCTTTTTTTCCCCATTCTCTGCTCTTTTTGTCTGTGCTAAAAGGACACGAGGTAGAATTTGGGCTCCATGGTAATCAGTACCTAGCCTGCAGTGCATCTCTAGAAGTGTTGTAGTGCAATGACTCATCCCTGAAGAATAGCCTTGTGCAATTTTTCTTTCTTTTCAGGACTTTTACGTTCAGAACGAAAGCTGTTCGGGGGCTTGAAAAAGGCTACGGTGGCTCTTAAGCACCAAATGGAATCCAAAAAAAGAAAAATTACCAGAACTCATCCCATTAATCTGCAAATGTTACTCCTTCCCTTGAATGGGAGAGCTTCTTCACACCAGTACTCAGATACGACAGCATCACCTGCATGTCATAAGTGCGTGCAACTCGCATTAGACTTATGAATACTTGTCTATACATTTGCCACGTGCACGTCAATGGTACATTCCATTTTATGATGTCTCTTAAGCCTCAAGGCAACTTGTGCTCCCCTTGTGAGTAGCCCCTCCACTATATGACCCTTCCACGGGCCTGGACAACCCTAAAACCTGCAGCCCTTAAACGAGTCAACCACCATATGTGAAAAAAGAGAAAACACAATCTATCAAGATACTTTTGGAAAATCCCTCAATGTTATTAGTTTACATGGTAACCCTTGTGCTATCCTAGGCACCTTAACGTTGGGAGTGGGGTCATCTAGACCCACGAGACAGTGCTCTGAACCTTTTTTCTTCAATGATTTGTGATCTTCACTGGTGTCCATGGATTACATGAAATCTTTCCACCTTTATCCACCTTTGTCATGGTAGGGAGAACACCTCAATGTAAGGGTGGGGTCATCTAAGATAGCACAAGGGTTAAATATGTCAATTCTAGGCTAAATTATCCATTATTACATATTGGTTTTTATGTTGAAGATTTTAAGTCTCTAAGGTGTTGATGCAGGATGGTTGTCGTTTGTTGTAAATGTTTTGTGGACATTATTTTAAGCCAGCATTTCCCATTTTAGGACCAAAAAAAGTGTTGTTTTCACCAGGCCTCCTTCGTAAAACCTTTTTCATACCAGACTACTAATTTTTAATGAACCCTGTTTATGATGATTTTTTTTTTTGCCAAAAAATGTTAAATTGCCTATGCCAGGTTTAGAAGATTTACTATTTAAAGCATGTAAATATCAAATGGAACAGGGTATTCCTCCTTTTTTTTATTTAGCTTTTTTGTTTTAAAATGCAAGTAATTGTCATTTTCACAGTAAATTGAAAGTTGTGAAGTTCGATGGTGGATTTTTTTTGGGAGAAATTTCAGTGAAGCTTGAAGCTCAAAATCCCCTTTGGGAAAGAAAAGCAATGCAGCGCTATTTATGTTCACAAATCTGCTTTGCTTCTATATGACTCTCACAGAGGGAGACTGTAAACCTAATTTATTCTCCCATGGATTCTTACTTGTAGCGTTCAGCAGATGCTCCTTGTGATGCGATTTCTCCATCCTGCTTCCCCAGAACCTGAATAGAAACTTTAAGGAGGGAGAATGATGATAAACAATGTGACGAGTTCTGAAATCCGAACCATTAACTCTTTACTAGATTATTAGTGGTGTTGGGGAGTTTCTTGCAGTGGCGACTGGATAGCTCAGTTGCTGAAGTGCAGGACTGTCACATGGGAAATAAAGGTTTACCCCTTTGCCTTCTGCCTAACTATGTAGCCACAGGGGGAGCCAAGTCTGGGTCTTGCTGTACCGGTCCCTAGCCCGGATAAAATACTGGGTTGTGTGAAGAAGGGCATCTAGTGTAAACATCTCTGCCAAACTACCCGCTGTGACCCCTGAAGGGATTTGCTGAAAGGTGAACAACAAAGGGGGAGTTTTCTTGTGGTGGTCCTGAAATGCATATCCCACCACGAAAACAATTAACCAACAATTAAGAAAACAAAAGAAATATAAGAAATCAAAACACTATTCCAAACAAAATGAAACAACATTTTAAAAAACGGAAACAGAAGGAATAATAAAAAAAGAAAAGTTTCAGAAAACCAAAGTAATTTCTAAAATTCAAAATAAAATGTTAAAATATGAAACACAATAAGAAACTGGTAAAGGTAGGTACTATGGGGCATCGCTTTTTGGATAAAGACATTTGGTTTTGACATTTGAGTTTTTTCAATGTCTTTAATGTCTGCAGACTAACAAAAGTTTCATGATTAGAACAGAGCATGTCCAGTATTGCTTCATGATAGATACTTTTCAGTTGAAATCATCAACAAGCGTCATCATCCAACCAGCAACTTTTTTCCGGCTTCTGTAAAAAAAAAAGAAAAAAAAAAACACATTTTGGAAAGCCAAAGTAATTTCCAGAAATAAAAAAGGAAATTTTACAAAATAAAACAAAAGAAGAAACCAAAAATTATTTGGCTCGAAGCAATACTGGATATGCTCTGTATTAACCATAAAACTTGTATTGCAGCTATTGAAGATGCATTTCAAAAACCTCATCATCCAATCAGTGATGTCCCATAGTGCTTAGCTTTTCTGGTTTCTTATTGTGTTTCATTTTTTAACATTTCATTTCAATTTCTTGAAATTACTTTCTGAAATGCTTCTTTTTTTATTGTGTTTTGGTTTCTGGAATGTTCTGGATTTTTTTTTTTTTAAGTATGTTTTGGTTTTCTTAATTGTGATCTTTATCATGTTTTTGTACTTCAGGGCCACCACAGTTTCTTCAACGAAGGGGTACCTAATACGAAAAGTTAAAAATTGTAAGCACAGCTTGCCCCAAGTTACCCTGATCTGTCTCAGAAGCAGCAAAATATTTTTTTAAAAAAAAAGCTTGACAGAAGGTGGGAAGTCGGCATCAGACATTAAAAATCCAACTCTGCTCTGTGGTTCTCCTCCTCACCACCAGCGTCTGATGCTATGAGTCACCGGCAGCGTGTCGGCCTGTAGCTGTCTCACCACAACACATTCTTTGGAGGGCTTCCCAAACAAAAAATGACTCAAAACACAGGATTGTCTGATAGTGAGAACTGGGACAGAGCCAACATTTTATGTAATAGTCACTCAGGAAGTACAACAACAACAAAAAAAAAGAAATGGGGAAACAGAGTTAAAAAGATCCTCTTCTATTGGTCTGATTCAAATATAGTTTGGTCCAGTGGGCTTTGTCTTTTCTTTGCTGCTTCTGGAAGTTTTTTTTTCTTTTTCTTTTTGGCAATCTGCACCCAGATAGTTAAGCCTTTTTATCTGCACGACAATTCGTTCAATGCATTTTTACCTTTAAACAAAGCGGAATTATCTGCAGCAGAACTGCATCCTTCTGCTTTTGACCTGCCAAGCCTTTCTGTAGCTCTAATTCCACGCACAGAGCAAGATAAAAACCTCTTAATCTGCTTGTAGACTGCTGTCACAACAGCTCAAAATGTGCAGACATGTGGATCAGGCACATTTTTTTTTTTCCCAGAGTGAGCTAGAATGCCTGGGGCATCTGTTGACCCAGCTGATTCTGCTGAGCGGCTGCAGCCCGCCAGGTTAAGGACAGCATTTATCCGGCATACATTTGCGTTTGGGATGTGTGAACATGAGAAAAGATAGAAGTGTTAGTGTGGGGAGGAAGTGCTTGTGTAACCTTTCAGGCTCTTGATTCTTGCCATGAAACAATTTGAAAAAATTGGAATAATCTGGGATTGTGAATTTACAGCGGAAAGCATTTGGCAGCCAGAAATGGGAGAGAGTTCAATTCCAGCTCGATGGATAAATTACCTGCAATTCAAACAAAATATTAATTTGTGAGATTGCTTTCAAACCAGCATTGTACGAGCGCTGTAACTCAAGATGCTAAGCAAATACCTACTTTACTTTTGATTGTTTTAGGCACAATCTGGAGAAAAAATATTATTACAGCAAAATAACATGTATACTTTTTGGGAAAGCAGTTGCAGAAATCCTACAATTTCAAGGAAATTATGTATTATTATTCTTAAATTAGTGCAGATACTATATCCAATCAAACTCCTTTAACTTTGCCATTATTCAAAAAAAGAAAAACTGTAAGTATCATATATCAGCTTTTTCATGGAAAATACAACTAAAATATGAAAAAAAAAAACACATACAATGAAACTGTTTTTGGATGGTGAACAGTGAGGATGGCAGTCTATACCACCAACACTGGTGTTGATGAAGCCCCCACATCCCATTACCTGATATAGAGTCAAAGTATCAAAAGAAAAACTACCAGAACTCATCCCATTAATCTGCAAATGTTACTCCTTCCCTTGAATGGGAGAGCTTCTTCACACCAGTACTCAGACGTAAGGGCATCATATGACAGCATCACCTGCATGTCATAAGTGCGTGCAACTCGCATTAGACTTATGAATACTTGTCTATACATTTGCCACGTGCACGTCAATGGTACATTCCATTTTATGATGTCTCTTAAGCCTCAAGGCAACTTGTGCTCCCCTTGTGAGTAGCCCCTTCACTATATGACCCTTCCACGGGACCCTTCGTTTTAATCACCATATGTGAAAAAAGAGAAAACACAATCTATCAAGATACTTTTGGAAAATCCCTCAATGTTATTAGTTTACATGGTAAATGACCACTAAAAGATGGTTTCACAAGGAGAAGAACAATATGTTTAAAAACTGTGGCGTTCACACCTTTTAGGGGGGAGGGGGGCAAGTGAATGTTTTTTTTTTTTTTTTTTTTTAAAGATTGGAATAAAAATAAAGAAATAGGTGGACAATATTTTTGGAAAATATACCTCAATCTACCCAAAGGTTCTGACTCTTTTCCTCTATAAGCCTTGGCGTTCCCCTTACTGAGACTATATGATCAGATCTGTTGGTCACTTCCACTGGTCTTTGTTGACCACTTTGTTGAAGAAACACTTTTAGAATAACCTGGCCTTGTTGAAATAATCTGGACTAAATTCACATTTTTGTGTTAAAACATGAAGTAGGTCTTACTAAGCAGGTTTGATGTTAAGAAGATCAACTAGAGCACTTGTTAGGAATGAGTTGGACTGATACATATCCTAAAGGTAAAGCATGGCGTTGGTGGTTTTATGGTTTCATTTGGAGTAACATCTACTGGGCTACTTTGTAGAAGTTGAGTCAAACATGAAGTCATTTTGATGCCAGTGTAGTCTAGAGCGGTGGTCTCTGACCTTTTTGAACTTTATTTGTATATGAAGAAACCATTACAAAGTCATACAGATTTTCTCTATCAACCAATAACTCCCAAAGTAGAAGCTAAAAAAATCAGACGCCAAATTCAGCCTTCAACTTTTAAGGTTGATGGATAAATACAAAATTGGTATTTTTAAAATATAATCATAAACATCAATAGCAACATCATCGTAACATTAGAGAACCGGTTGCTGAATAGTATGCATTAACACAATGGTCTGTGGGAACAACTGTTCAATAAATCCATATTTGGAGTAAAGACTTCAGGGTTTTTTCTGATAAATGCAGCTTTGAAGTCAAAAGCCCTTCTTATGTTTCGTCCTTTCTTTCCAAAATATGATTTCAATTTAGTGGTCTGCACATCTGCTTTCAGAAAGTAGAGGATGTATTTTTTACACGTGACCGAGCGACTTGACATGCGTTAAGAATTAGTTGAATTTGGTGGAAAGAATCCAGGAGTTTTTGAAAATAAAACTTCCTTCACAATCAGATTAGTAATAAAATGAAGAGGAAAAAAAAGTCCTGGCCCAGAGGTTGAGGACCGCTGCTTTAGAGGCAAAGGCAGCAGGACTATGGACTAAAGTTTGATTTAGGTTGGGAAATGAATCAAAATCAATCAAAATACTTGTAGAACCTTAAATATCTTTGCATAAGCAAACGTTGAGCAACCAAATACTGTAAAATCTAGATTTATGGGGTAATTTTTGATATTGTGTACTCAAGTTATGTCATATTTACTTTAAAAGTCCCACTACGATCAAATAAAGTCTCACTAGTTGTCTCACACAGCTCCAATCACAGCCGTGCTCAAGAACCATTTGGTGGTTTAACCCGCCAATCCATCTTGTTATGCTTTAAGTCAAGCAACCTCGCTATCTCAGGGCGGACGCTCTTCCACTAGGCCACTGAGCTGGTCTTAATGTCCATTGTTTTTAAAGATAAATAAGACAGGGAAAATTAAAAATAAATAAAAATGTATCCATCAAAATGGAGCCAGAAGCAGAGCAAAGCATCTCTGACCTTCTTTATGGCAGCTTTTGGCCATCCATCCTGTGTTTTTATACGGAAAATGTCCTCTGAATGGAGTCTTTAGCTCGCTATCCTTTTTGCTCTAAGGCGCCGTTTCAGTGTCAAAGGAGCTTTGTCATGTAAAGTTAGTCATGGTCGTCCTTTTTATTTTTTTCCCTTTCACTTCCTGCAACCCTTCACAGGCACAGCGGTTACCATGTCTGTCATCTTCACCTGAACTCTGCCGTGATTCATTTTTAATGCAGCACCTGTTAGAGGCTCCTGTGGTGCAGCATTCATCGCAAACGAAGCCTTTCTCTGCATGCAGTGATTCACATGTTTAGCACTGGTGGTCTTTTTCCTCTGACAACATCTATTTTACTACAGGTGGGATCAAACATGCAAAAACAGCAGATGATGCATTTAAATATCTGGAAAAATTTAGAGAAACTTGCGGAAATTTTTCATCTTTAGAAGGTTATTGCAAAATGCTAAAAGATGCGCCTTTTGGAAAACAAATGAGTCATTAATTAGATGGAAGTAGCCTTGATTAAAAAAAGAAACAATCTCTGACTGTCTGTGTTTAATGTAATTGTCCCAATTTGCATTTAACAACATATTACATTTTAGTAAAGCTAACGTTAAATTATATTTTTAAAAATTAGATAAACATCCACTATCTGTTTCTAAAACAATCCTTAGAAAAAAAATTATAATCAAAAAATTAACCCTTTCATGCTGTATGCACCAATTAATCTAGGTAAAGATTTAAAAAGACTTTAAGAAGAAACAAATGTTTTGCAATTGTTAAGTTGTTGATTCTAATAATAACCTATTTATAAAAAAGTGCATATTTATGCAACATCAAACCATTAGCATTTTTTCCAGTTATAAAATCCTTGAACTGGTTTCAATCTGTTGAACACATCTGGGTGTTGATCTCTCTGAACCCAGTGTTTTGTAACAGTTGCTGTTCTACAAAATTAAACTAAATTATTTCATTTTACCTCCCCATTCATGAGATTCATTTTGAGACTACACTTTATTTCATTCACCAGATCCCTTAGAACCTGATACAGTTAGTTATGAGCCCATTACATTGTTATATTTTAGCTTCTCTGTTATAAAAATGCTGCCTTGCCATCCATCGTTTCCCCTTTTAAAATAATCTACAATTTGTAAGGATTGTGTGCGCTTGTGTTATGAGCACTAGTTGTTGTGGGGTTTGGGGTACACTTTGAAAAATTGCTTCTGTCCGTACTGAACTGCTTATTCTCCTTTTGACTTTTTCCAAGCTTTTTGTTCTATTGTGAAAATTGGTACTTTGGGTCAAAGTTCAGTTCATTGAAATTAGACTAAAGAGTCAAAATACAAAAACAACCGGCAGAACACCTGATGATACACTTGGCTGGGCCAGCATCTCTCTACAAATGATGGTTTTGTAATTTGAAGATGGTGAAAGTTGTTGAATTACAGTTAAAATCAATGGAAAAATAATTGTACAACTATATTGAGTAGTTTGATTCGCCAACTTCAACAAAATCTCCCAAAAAGTCAACTCGGTGAGACAGAGAAGTGAGATTTGTTGAATCCATTCATGGATCCATCCACCTGCCAATAAAAAGAAAAAAATCTTATTTCTCATGCTACGTTTACACCGGGCTTGGAAACACACATTCAAGCCACCACTTTCAAAAGGCCATGTGAACACACTCATTTCGGGCTTCCATGTTCACACATCGCTACACAAGTTTTTAACAAAATGGTCGGTGAATAAGCGTGCGTCATAAGTTAGACTAGTTGGACTTTGACCAATCAGGGAGTCAGATTTGGTAGTTTTCAAAACACGGAAGGGCCAACCATTTGAAAAATGATCATGAAGGAGAAATTAATAATTTTGTTTTTGAGCCCAGTGTGTAGAGAACCAGCCAAGCAACCCCAAAAACCAGTACTAGAATTCTCAAATGTTGGTTAATTGCCAATTAGTTTGGAAAATATTCAAGTTCTTAAATCCAAAGACTCTTGTGTTGCTCATCATTCAAATTATTATTATTATCATTTTTTTACAAACCAAACACCATTGAAAGTGATATGAAGGGTTTTTATCAGTGCTTCTGATTTATTGTCAATGACCAAACTACTTTTGTGTTGACCTGTAGAATGACTTTTCATTCCGTTAATAGTTAAGGAGCATCACCTTCAAAAAACGTAAGTATTTGGACTTTACTACTCAGAAAAACTTCAAAATCCCTTGAGTCCAAAAGGATTACATTTAAACCTTCATTTTTAGTTTTGTATGATTTACCGGTCTTACAGAAAAAATGCCTAAAATTGTAACACCTCTTCAGGCTGTCTAAATCCTGGCTTGGATCAATACTGAAGCTTTTCACACGCCTGTTTTTGTGCTAAGTGGTGTAGCTGTTTTCACACTGGCCTCACCTTCCAAATTGCAAATAAATCTATTGGGATTTCTTGTTTTTTATTTTTATTTTCACCTTTGGAGCATCATTAACCACCTGTCTCGAAGGGATCGCTTGTATGACTGAGATCTGCTAATGGATGACCACCTTTATTTATTATCTTTACTGAAAGACCGGTTCCACAGTTGGTGGTGTCATGCAAACAGGTTGAAATTTTCATTTCACATGCTTCTTTGATATAAAGATAAACACATAGTTTTGGGGAGTGGGGGTTATGACCAGAGGCTTCCCATTTTCAAAAGCTAAAGCTAGGTTCACACCGAGCATTTGTGATGCACGTTCAAGAACCCACTTAACGGACATCCTTGAACACATGTTCAACCGATGGTGTTCACTCTCTATAGGCGGGAGGGGCTTCTTAGTCTTTTCTCTTGCTACTTTTCTCTTACTAGCACATGTCCACCACCTAAAGTGGGAAGAGTTTTGGAGCAAAATGTTGTAGCGGTGAAAAACTCCCAATTCATGCCCCTGGCTTATTCTTTCACAAGTGTATTGTGATTTATGAAAGATCTGGTGTCATATAATTCTGGCCAAGCACAAACCACAATTATAAATTTCTCCTCCATGATCAATTTTCAAACTGTCGCACTTCCGTGAGTTAAAGGGAATGCCATCCCAAAGTCCCTACCAAATACAAGACTGTTCAAAGTGCGTTTTGTACATAGACCCCAAAAAAGTTATGAAAACTTGCAACTTTATGAAAACAACCCTCCTATTATCCTTGGGGTCAATTTGACCCCAATTCAATGTGAAACAACATGGAGTAATAAACCAAAGAGCCAAATAATTTCAAGAAATATGACACGTGGATTCATCACTTTACGTAACCTGAATAACAGCAGAGTTCTGACCTGCAGACAACTTGACCTCAACTTTCACCGCAGCTGATATCAGCTGAAGAAGGATATGGACCTGAGTCTAATGTCTGCAGACATAACATCGAGGAGAACTATTAACTGTTTAAACCAACAAAATCGGCTGTTATCAGTAAAAGAAGAAATGCCAACCTTGGACAATCGACAGTTATGGACCCTTTTTACTTTTCCCCTACAGCATTACTTTATTATAAAAAAAAATAAAAATAAAAAATACAAAAAATATTTAAAAAAGTAAAACAAATGATTAATCACTTATTGAAAATTGTTAAATTGATTGACTTTTAATGATATTACTTCACTTTCTCCAAAACTTGATAAATTGATTCAAAAATCTTTCCTAATGTAGCATAATTTTCCACATGTTTTTAACTTTTGATACTTGATGAAATTTTTGCTATGAAAATTCCTGAAACAGTGTTGTGTCTATTTTACTGATATAGTATTATGTTTTAACATAATTTGCATATATTTCAGATGCTGCATTTGCCATGTTGATTTCTAAAATAGTTATTTTTGACGTAATACTTAAGTAATTCATCTTTGTCATGTGCTTTATCGATATCTTATGATTTTTAATTCTGTCTGATTAAAAACTGGGAACCGGATATTGATAAATCATGTAATAAAATGGTTACAGTATAATCGGCGTGGGATTATATAAGTTCGCTTCCTCCCACTCCCTTTCAAGCAATATTTATTAATATGTCTAATTATCCTAAGTTTGATTAGTCACTGTATGAATGTATAACTGATGATTATATTGCTGTTGTGTATTATTTCTACTTAATTGCTTGAAATAAACCATTTCAAAAAATCAAAATGTTTGTCATTAAAAAATAATAGTTAACTTTTTTCTTTTTACTTCATATTTCATGACTTTTCCTAATTTTATGGGTACAACTGATTATAAAATTATCAAGATGATATTTTTTTTCAATGTGCTAAACAAATATTGCTTACATTGGTGTTCCTCTGGGGACAATTTGAATAACAATAGGGGGGGGCAACTGTTCCTACGAGAACTTAGATATCTCTGGTGGTGTGGTGTGAAATCCTGCCAGAATGAGGAAACCAAATGTAGGCTTGTGAGTTGATCACATCCAAGTCTTTCCAACTACACATGCCTCCCCTCTAAAGTTATCATCTCAAGTAAAATATTTTTAATTGATGGTTAAATATTTTATGTTGCATATATATATATATATATATATATATATATATATATATATATATATATATATATATATATATATATATATATATATATATATATATATATATATAGTATAATGTTGAACTGTAACACTTAAAGGTCACTTCACTTTGCTGAGCATCACTTTACTGCTGCCGCAGACAAAAGAATTTCCCCATCGTGGAATAAATAAAGTTTCATCTCATCTCTCAAATGAAGAGCTCGAATAATGACTTCTCTGCAACATGGCTGACTGTGTGTCTGGTGGGACACACGCTTAGCAAGAAATATATCTGTAAGGAGCATGCACAAACTCTCTCCACATCCTGTGTACAGCAGTGCAGATTTATAGCTCGACTCTGGGCACAAAGTACTGTGCCATGTTCTGACTATCTGACTTATGTTCTCATTATGATTTTCTGTTTCACACAAAAACATTAAAAAAAAGGGAGGAAAAAAACTCTGCCCGTCCCAAGCCCGGATAACAAAAGAGGAGGGGTTAGTCAGACTTCACAGTGACTAACCACAAATATGTCACAAAAAGGAGATAAAAATAAGTAAATAAATATGTTCATAAAAGGAAACGGGGTCACTAACATCAGCCAATATGCTGTATTCTGTGAGAGTCATACCCCAAATTAGAAAAGATTTGGATGAATTTTTCAAGATCCGCTAACTCTGAAACTAATATTTTAACCTGATGGTGGCGCTACAGCAAAGGTCATATCATCACCAAAACCAATAGGGTTCAAACTCTTGTTGTCATGAATGTTGTCAATAAATTTGAGAAGATTTGCATGAAAACTTTTCAAGATACATTCATTCCAATTTAAAAGCTTGGCCTGATGGTGGCGCTAGAGAACAGGTCAACCCACTGATCTGTTTATTATTTAGGGGTTATTTATGTATTCAACAAATAAAAAATGTGCCTGACACAAAAACCTTGGTTAACAATTTTATCTAAGTCATTTTCTGAAGGCAAATATCCCTGGGGTCAAATTGACCCCAAGGATGAATGATGTGAGTAATATTTGAGGATAATACGAGGGCTAAGCAGTGGTTTTTCCTTGAAATATTTGAGAAATGTTAATAGAAAAAGAATCAGTTTTATTGAAAATACAAATGGAACCACTTGGAGTTGTTTCTTCTTGTTTACACTCATTCTACACCTATGAGGCTTAATGTTTCAGAACATTGATTATTGACTTCCCAAGAAACCTTGTAGGCTGTCTTTGCAGCTCTACACACTGGCCTTCTGTGCAGTACTTGCTGTGTTTTGATGAAGTATAAATACTTCCAGGGCTGCTCTGCATTTCTTTTAACTCCTCACTGGCAGCAGACCATGAAACGAGATGTAACTTCTTCTCTTTCCTTTTCCAGTTTCTGTGCTTAGCTTTAAAGGCACATTTCTCTTTCCTGGTGACAATAAAGGAACCAATCAAACAAGTTTGTTGAAGTTGTTGCAAGGTATTTAAATGTGCTTAATTCTGACTCTCAAGGAGATCTACTCACTGTGGGTAATCCATACCATGCCTGAGTACATTTAACCACAAAGTAAGTGCTTGAGCACTTAAGTGAACTTTGATTAGGTGAGTCAAAGCCTACTTCGGTGAAGCATGGAGTGCTACAGATCTAGAGTAATTACTGAATGTGCTGTGGATGACAAGATTTGTGTAAAACCCACTGTCCCAATATCAACTGATCATAGCAACAGATGATTATTGGCAAGGACCCCAACATAAAACCAAAAGACTTGTCAATGTCACACAAAAGTATATGCACTGCTGTGAATCGATGCAATTGGTCGTGGTCAGTCCTAAGTTTGATTAACATTTTTTGAAAGGTAGATGTTTGGAAAAAAAACTGAGATTAGAATTGAGAATATTGAATATTAAATACAGGTTATGCCTTAGTCACAACTGACCTTATGTGTGAATACATGTTTTCTGCAAGTGATGAAAAATGGGCATAGGGCACGGAGGTGAGTCAATAGAGCGGAAATGTTCATCCACGTTTTTTTCCACTGGCATGCTGCAAGTGACTGGTCGTAGCGAACACTTAAAGAAGATGTAGGTGAGACGCAGGTTTGTCTGACAGATGTTTCCTTTTTTTCAACTACCTGCAAATCCTGCACGCTTGCTGGTGCTGTTCTTGTGTGTGCTCTTTGCGTGCACACAGAAATGTCAGAAATTAGGAAATTAGACAATCACTAACATATCACCTGCACACCCTGTATGTGCAACATTTGAGCTCGGTCAGTTAGCTCAAACCTCAAGTACTCATACCTCACTGATGACTTAAGTACAATGTTTGGGTAATGGACGAAAGCATCACCCGTGCATCATAAGTGCGTGTAAATTACATTAGCCTTAAAAATACTTGACGATACATTGAAGGCAGTGGCTAAGGCGGTTGAGCGGCTCGTCCAATGATTGAAGGGTCGGGGGTTCGATCCCCACTTCCCCTAGCCAGCTGTCGTTGTGTCCTTGGGCAAGACACTTCACCCTCCTTGCCTCCAGTGTGGCTCCACTGGTGTGTGAATGTGTATGAATGTCCCGGTGATGGTCAGAGTTGCCGTAGGCGTGAACTGGCAGCCACGCCTCTGTCAGTCTGCCCCAGTAGCTTACCATCACCAAGTATGAATGAGGAGTGAATGAATAATGGCCACAATGTAAGCGCTTTGAGTGACTTGAAAAGCGCAGATATATCCAATCCATTATTATTACATTTGTGTGCACAGCAATGGTACTTATCATTTTCATGATGTAGGCCTCTGTGGCCCCGGAAAACCCAAAAAAAAAAAAAACACAGCGCCCATATGGGTGCATGAGACTAAGGCTTGAGGTTTACAATTACAATACAAAGCACAAATGAACAAAAATCTTCATCACTAACTAAGATATTTTTAGACTTTAGAGGCTCCAAAAGACATCCATGAACGGG
The DNA here is from genome assembly GCF_053564925.1 of Oryzias latipes. Classification (NCBI taxonomy): domain Eukaryota; kingdom Metazoa; phylum Chordata; class Actinopteri; order Beloniformes; family Adrianichthyidae; genus Oryzias; species Oryzias latipes. Next base: position 10,188,990 of record NC_136238.1, read on the forward strand.
GAGATCCTTTTTGAATCCGTAAGGCAACGTTTCTTTGTGTCGAAGCCAAGATCTCACAATACGGGCCTTTCATTCATCGAGGAAGTAATGTACTTATCCTTAAGCCCCAAAACAAATGTGGAATTCTTTATGAAAAAACTGCTTTTCTAATGTTATTGTTGGTCCTGCTGGACATCCATAATCAGATCAGCTCGGGCGTGCATGAGACTGAATCAAATCAATGAGATAATCGATAAGTGGAGGGGGCTGGAAGGAGAGAATTACTTAGAGCTAGAGCAAACACTTGGTGGACCGTTCACTTATCTTGATTAAAGGCCACGCTCCGTGCTTTGACGTGCACCCAGGTGCAGCGGGTGGACACCACATCGAGGTCAATTTTGAGCTGGGCTTCTTCTGATTACTTAAGGTTTTTGCTGTTTGGGCTGTCTGGCAGATTTTAATTTCAATTTTATTTGTTTGTTTTCACTGCTTTTAGGTTCTGAAAATAACTTTGAGAGATTGCAGCTTTTCCAGGTACCAGGTTTTGGAATAAAGTGTAATTGCAAGGGCAACTTTTTTCAGAAAACACAACGTTCCTTTTAAAATACCTCCACAGCATGGAGTAACACTTTACTTCTTTTTCCTTCCAAAAGCCAGTTTTTCTTGCATTTTTTTCCCCAAAAGTTCAGATAAAAAGGTTTCATTGTTTTGGGGGGTTCCTGAAAAACTAGAATTTGCTTTATTTTTGTGATTGGATGCTTTTTATTCATTTATTTCAGTCCTTTTGCATGTAACCATTTTCAGAAGGATGTACTATTAATGCAGTAATTTAACACTAACCTGTGGATCGTCCAAACATTACAAACACTCAAACCTCATCAATTTTGGCTCCACATTTTACATATTTGACCTCTATTTTTTTTTCAAAATGTAAAAGACTTGTTGAGAAACACAGTCTTATAGCTTCTAGCTCTGTGAACAGCCTTGTTTTAAGCCTGTGTTTTCACTTAGATTCCTTTTAGAAATGTGAATAAACGAGGATTCTGCTGATCACAATCAACAAAGTTGATTGGAGAGATGAGGAAACTTTTCAAAAGAACACATCTACTGTCTGAACACTGATTCATTTGAGTTGGAGGCTTTTTCTCTGATGGAGAGACGGATTAATCAGTGTTAAGTGTTTCAGCGGCAAACACTTCAAAACGAGGAAAAAATCCAATTAACACCGACACTGAAATTATTTCTGCATCAATACAATGATCCAATGTATGGAGTGAGTCATGTTGGAGTCAGTAACCCCCAAAAAATACATCTTTTGACATTTTATCAGCAATGTTTTTTGTTGTTTTTTACATTTTTTTATCAATCTCAACAAGAATGTTGCAGTTTACAGGTGCAAAACTGCTTTCTTTTTTCAACCAAGCATTTGATTTATGTTCTTCTTGAATGGTTCTGGCTTTACTTCTTGGCTGGAGATTTTTTGGAAAAATCAACCACATGAACACCAATTTTGATTGAACCAAACTGCGTAGGTAGGACATTCTACCCACCTACACGTTCCATTTTTGGCAATACATTGTACAGCGTTTGGCAAATGCTTCCATCTACAAAATACTATAAAAGAAAGGAGAAAATATAGGGTTAAGCTACGTTCACACCAGCCTCAGCAATGCGCACTCAAGTGCCCACTTCCAATGAAAAATCAATGTAAACGCATGTTTTGGGCACCTGTGTTCCAAACTCTTGCGTTCACACAGGTTCCTACAACCGCTTTTGGGCTCTACGTATAAAACGTGCATTGAAAGTTGAACCAGATTGAACTTTGACCAATCAGGGACTCAGATTTGGTAGTGACTTAGTGGTTGGCGTCCCTTTTGATTCACGGAAGTGCCAACTGATTGAAAATTGATAATGGAAAACAAATTAATAATTGCAGTTTGTGCCCGGCCGGAATTATATGACACAAAGTCTTTCATATATTGGAAGAGCGCTCAGAAAGGAAAAGTGTGGAACAAGATTTGTGAGCTTTAACGTGTCGCATCAAGCCTGTTCCAACTGTAAGTGGCACTTGTGAACCGTAGTGGCAAAAAAGATGAATAATGTACTCCCTGCTTGTCCAGGGGGAACACCATGGGCTAAAATCACATTCAAGAACGCACTTTTAGCACATTCCTAAACGTGCGTCGTGGTGAGAACATAGCATTAGACATCTTGCTCAAAGACAAAACTGTAAAGATTTCAAACCAAACAACAAATGGGCTCCTACATCCGTTGGTGAGGGACATCCTCCAAATGCAAAGGGGCTTCCAAAGAAGAAACAACTTTTAGTTGATGTGTCTTAATAAAGTAATATAATGTAATTTATAATGATTTTAGAGAACAAAAAGTAAAGTATTTAACTTGTTATGTCCAGGTCCTCAAGAGCTGCAGCCCTACTTAGACTCGGGTAGTAGCCAATTTTAACTGACAAAACATGTTTGACAAGCTTATCAGCAGAAACCTGCAAGGGATACCCAAAAAATGAACATAGCAAAAGCTCTAAAAGGATTGGAGACTATTCTTTTACAAGTGTTGCCAACTGCATCATAAAATTGTTGAGTACTTTGTAGGACTGAAAAAGGGAAAAAGATCGTTTTTTTCTAAAGAAATATCCCAAAAAAGGCCTAAAGTGTGGCCACTTTTGCAGCAAAACAATAACAATGTAACAATGATTCATCATTTTTATATTATTAGAGCTGTTGTTATCGATTGTGTAAAAGTTTGCCAGCTTAGTGATCACTCAAGCTCATTTGGGTTTCCTGCGTACATCTTAGCCAAACACCAAACACAACAAGAGGGCATGGCAGCTTTTCCATAAATACAGCGCTGCTGCTCGCAAAGAGCTAATAAAACCCAACCGCTGAGACTTATAGGCTACGAGCGGTGCAGTGGATGGGCTAATTATAATATCTGGGAGCAACACCAAGAAATCCCTCAGGATGATGCCAGATAATCGCTTCTACAGCACCACCCTCCCTCCTTTGGGCGAACACAAGCAGCAGGAGCTGCAGTGGCTGCAGAGTTTGGAAGTGCTGGACTGCTGGCAGCTTTTCAGTGCAACACATGGGACATTTATCAAAGCTAACTTCAAAAGCTAATACCAGGCCTACAAAATCTTTGGGGGATTTATTTTATTTATTTATTTTTTTACTAAACAAGAGCCGACACAGTGGATTGTGACCAGTGGGGGTCGAATCATTCAAATAAAAAAGAAAGCTGTTACAAATGTTTTTGGTTCATGATGCTTTTTTTTGTTGCATCTTGTTGTAGTCGTTTTAGTTATGAAATCCTTTTTTAATTCCTTTTTTAATTCCCTCAAAATCAATTAGACCAAAGTGGGCCATTGCAGCTCAGAAACGGAACAGTTTAGATTCAGTCCATACCAGGAAAAGCTGGCCAGACGATCTCCAAAGACACCCAGAAAGAAAAGGCGGCACACTTTCCAAAATAAAAGCTCCTTCGGGATCATACATCCTTGACTTAAATCAAAGTGCGACTTCCGCCAGCGCTCCAGTGTGATAGCGGGCTGATGTTCTCCCTGCTGGAAGTGTTTCATCAACTGCCATCTCCTTGGGGGGGGGGGGGGGGGGGGGGTTGCCGCGGCGACGGCAAGCATGCTGCAACACAGCGGCGGCGGAGTGCAGTGTGCTCAGCGTGTAAAAGAGGCCACTGCGCTCCACTGTGCTTCCATCAGCTATTATCAGGCGCATTAATGAATGGGTCCCACAGTGAGTCACAAAGGACTGCAGCACTGGAACACCTGACTGCCTAATGTATTCACACAGAGGAAGTGAGTGTTTGGAAGCTCTATTATCCAGCAGAAGGGACTCTGCTGCACACTGAACTCCATTTGCATTTTCCATTACGCCTAATGCTGCTTGTGTTCGTCTGTGACACAGAAAACAAAATCATGCGGCTGGATTGCGTTTGACACACATCAGTTATTTTGGAGGGATAAGTCAGCCCATATCATCAAACACACTCTCCTGTTGCAGCACCACAGCAGGAGGTGGATATGCACCTTTTTTTTTTGAAAGGACCAATCCTAACTCCAAGACAAGTTTTTTTTTTTTTTACTCAACCTCAACCACACTTTATTTAACAAAATAGAAGCAGGGTCAAATATCGCAAAGCATAGAAATGTAACTTTGAACACAGCGTTTCTGAGAAAACAAAAAGAACCATCAGTGGGCTGTGGCACAGTTATACTCCACGGAATAGACTCATAGTTTACAGTAGCTCGCCCCCCCCCCAGTGTGACCAACTGGGAGAGGAGTAGGTCGATATTGGGAGGGGGGGGCAAACCCTTCTGTGAACATAAAAAAAAAAAAAATGAAGGAAAACGGAAAAGGGCTATGATGTTAGTCGGCAGAAGCTGCAGTGTAGGTCACATGTTTTGAGAGATGGAATCGGGGCGGGGGGGCATGCAAATGGCCGGCCCAGCTGCTCTTTCCATTTGCTTGGAATGGGAAGGGAAAAAAGAGAATGGGGGACAAAGGGCAGTGATTCAGCACCATGGACAGCACTAAAACTGCAGAAATCGCAGTTATTTTCTTAATTCAATTTTTTTTGTGGCAGAGATATAAGGGAAAAAAATAAAGGGGGGGGGGTAATTATGATTTCTCTCAGAATAAGCTTAAAAAAATCGATTTTTTTTTTTCATAAAGTACACAAATATTAACAGGACAGCAGCACTGACGTCATAAATCCTAACCATGACAGAAATTGAAATAAAAATAAAAAAAAAACCTTCTGATGTTTGTTTACATACTCCCTGCCCCCTCCCTCCCTTCTTCTGTGCAGCTGAGCCTGCACAACAGGTGATCAGTCACAAAGCATTAAAACAAACAAACAAGAGAATCAAACTTGAACAGGAGGCTCCAAAAGTTCAGAAAGGCATCTGCATTGACTGTAAATGTGCTGTACAGGTGCATGCTGAGCACCCCCCCCCACCCACCCAGAACCCCCCCCACAGCCCTCCAGCACACCTCCCAGAAAGACAGTGAGTTTCAGTCCTCTTTGCTTAGATGGCTTTACAAAAGCTCACAATATGATGAAAGTGAATCATAGCCTGAAGCTTATTTTTCTTGTTTTTTTTTAATCATACTATATAGATATATTTTCACGTGGAATTTATTTTGACGTTAAAAAAAGCTCTCTACTCTATAGAAGTCTATCGATCGAATTCTAGCTCGATTATCCGAAAAGTTTTCAGTCGTTGAAAAAATATGATGGTACAAACCCCCCCAATAACCCCCCACCCCATCAAATTATTATTATTATTTCTCATTTCCACCCTCCCTCCCAGGAAAAACAAAGCAGGCTATGTTCAAAAAGACAAAACCACTGAACTATTATTATTTTTTAATAATTATTATCGATGAGTATTTCTTAATATTTATTTATATTGTAGCTACATTAGTTTTTGCAGCGTCTGAGTGACGTCACTGTGTCACGATCGACTGCGTTGTGTTACTGAATAAATTGGCACAAACTAGAAATAAAAACAGAACCGTTTGTTGTTGTTTTTACATTCATGAAGGAAAGGGTGACGCCATCTCGTGTTTAAATAACCCCTCCCCAAATACTAAATGAAAAAAGCAAATAAAAACCAAAGAAAATAAACAAACATGCTGGACATGTTTCTTTGAAAACAGACACAAATCCTGACTGCGAGTTTCACCCCAAAAATAGAGAAATGGCACTTTTTGTAATAGTCATATGTATAATTCTTAGTATCTATATATAGTTATGATATATGATGAAAAGGGGGGTATTTGGGGGGGGGAGGGTCGCCTTCTCTGCCCGGTTTGATGGCCGTATTTGTGAGACCATGCGAAAGATCTTCATGCATTTTTATGATACATCAGTCCCAATATTTACATGTACATTCATGCGCTCGTGCACAGTGCCCTCCTTCTCACACACGCACGCGCCCCTCTCCCCGTCATCTGTCTGATCTCTGTCCGACTGCGGCAAAATGGGAGGAGGAGAAGGAGGAGGGAGAAGGGGTAGCCAAAGGAGAGGAAAGGTGTAGAAGGGAGAGGGGGTGGGGGGAAATATACATATCTTTACAGGGCCTGTGCGGCAGCGGACTCACACAAACTAAACAAGTTTGTGTTCGAACCCTAGAAAATCCTGCAGTGTTTGTAATCCAGTTTTAAAGTGGGGGGAGCGGGGGGAAGAGGGTTTAGGCGTCGTTTGTGGTGGAGAGGTGCGCGCTGCAGTCGAAGCCCCTGTGCGCGCTCCCGTCCGCGTGGTAGGGCCCACTGTGCCAGTAGGAAGAGTCGCACACCGTCTGCAGGGAGTTGATCTCGGACGCGGACGAGTTGCCCTCGCGCCGCTTCGACCTCTTGCGGTTGCGCAAGATGAACACGAGCATGCCCACCACCGTGAACGCGGACGTGACGAACACCAGCAGCAGCCCGGGCACGAGCACCGAGATGGACACCCGGTTGGGCTCCAGATAGGAGTTCGAGCGCGTCCCCGACTCCTGCGTGAAGGTCTTGGACAGCGGGGTCGGCGGGGTCCGGTTGGGGCACAGCAGGTCGTTCCGGACGTAGCGGAAGTCCCGCTTCCAGAAGCGCTCCGGGGACTCGCACTTCAGGTCGCTCACGATGGCGTCCGGGCCCAGCTTCTCCGTCCACTGCTTGAAGGGCACGATGGTGCACGAGCAATCCCACGGGTTCCCGTGCAGGTCCACCTGCACGATGGAGCTGAGCTGGTCCAGCACGCCGGCCACGGGGAGGTGCGGGAAGTAGTTATTGTGCAGGCTGATCTTGGATAAAGAAATCCCCAGAAAGGCGTTGACGGGCAAAGACTTGAGCAGGTTGTTGTTGAGCAGCAGAACCCCCAGGTTCGGCATGGGGCTGAAGGCCCCCGCTGCGATCAACTGGATGTTGTTGTATTCCAAACTCAGGTATTCCAGATTCCCGAGGCCCACGAACATCTCCGCCAACAGTGCGTCCAGGTAGTTCTTATCCAAGTAGAGCCAGCGCAGCTCGCTCTGGTTCTGAAAGGTTCCGTTGTCGATCCCTTTGATGTTGTTCCCGCCCAGGTCGAGCAGGTGCAGGCTGGAGAAGCCGAGCAGCTGATTCCTCTTCACCGCGTGGATGTTGTTGTCTCTCATGTTCAGTTCGTGCGCGCTCACGGGTTTGGGCTTCAGGTTGGACAGGCTCTCCAGCTTCTTGCCCTCGCAGTTGACCCCCAGCCCCCTGCGCGTGCCCACGGACCTGCAGCTGCACGGCTGCGGGCAGGTGGCGTTGTGCAGCTGCTCTCTGCTCTCACCTGCTGCCGCGGTGGGTTTGGTCTTCAGCTGCCAGTTCTCACGAGATTTGGAGCGGCTCCTGGGTCCGTGCCCCCCGGGCGTGGGAGGCCCGCTGGCGTCCCTGCTAGGCTTGTAAGGCGTGGGTTGCGCTCCCTCGGATTGCGAAGTCTCCTCTTGAGTGGGAGGAGCTACGAGGCTGGTGTCGATTCCGCTCTGTGAGGGGCACAGGTCGGCCTCCGACGTCTCGTTCAGGTCGCTGCCCTGCAGGCGCGTGGGCGCCTCGCAGATGACCCTCCCGATCAGCGCGTCGCGCGGAATGTTCTCCAGCCATTCCTTCAGGGAGAGCAGCTCGCAGCTGCAGTCCCACGGGTTGTCCTCCAACAGGACCTCCACGATCCCGGGGATCTGCTCCAGAATCCCCTCATAAGGCAACGTTTTGATCCGGTTCCCCCGCAGGTCGAGATGCGTGATGGGCACGTGCAGGAAAACGTTTGTAGGTAGCGCGCTGATGAGGTTATCGTTGAGTATCAACACTTCAAGTTTGTTTAGGTCCCTGAACACGGCGGGGTCGATGTCCCTCAGCAGGTTGAAGTCCGCCTGCAGATACTCCAGGTCGTCCAAACCCAGGAAGGTGCTCTTCCTGAAGGAGCGGATCTTGTTGTTGTTGATGTGCAACCTCTTCACCAGCTGCAGCCCCAGGAACGCCCCCGGGACGATGTCGTGCAGGCCGTTGCTCTCCAGGTGGAGGCTGACGGCGTTGTAGAAGTTGGCGAACTCGTTGGGGAACAGCCTGGACAGAGAGTTTCCCTGCAGCAGCAGGTGATAGAAGTGCGAGCTGGGGCCGGTCAGGTGCTGCAGGCTGGCGAAGCTCCTCTTCTCGCAGTCTATGTGCAGGTCCCCCTCCACCTCCCTGCAGGAGCAGACCTGCTCCTTGCACACGTCCCTCGTAACGTTCCCGCCAGCAACGCAGAGAGCCGCATTCAGCAGCACGATCCAAAGCAGCATTTTTTGACGCTCAGCGCTTCATCCCCGGCTGATGTGGAAAGAGTATGCATCGGTGAGGAAGAGGAGGAGGAAGAGGAGGGGGGAGAGGGGGGCAGAAACGGGCATTTAAGGGGGAGACGGGGCTGGCTTTTTCCCCACATCCATGCTGCGTCTAAGCTGCGCTCGGGTCCGGGAGAGGAATCAGAGCCCCTGCGCATTGACGCGAGGAAGAGGAGGCAGCCTTGGCGCCTTCATCTTCTTCTTTTCTCTTGTCTCTCGGGTCGGGGCTGACCTTGACGTGGAGGAAGAAGAAAAAGCGCCGCAAATCTGCGGCTTTTCTTGTGCTGACGCTGCGTCGGGAGCTGTCCGCTCTCCCCTGGTGCTGAATTCACACCCCGCGCCGGGGCTTCACGGGCGATTCCTCTGCTGCCAAGCACCCGCATCCCCCCCTCTCACATCCTCCTCTTTTCCTCTACGCGTGCGCCTCTCTCTTCCTCTCCTTATTTTTTTTTCTTTTTTGCGTTTGGTGGTGGTGGTGGGGATGGGGTGGGCGTCCAGAACCACACTATCGTCTTACACACCCCTGCTGATAAAAACCTCCAATTAAAAAATGAAAAAGGGGGAACAAATCCAAGGATTTCTTTCTTTTGCGGGAAGAAGTTTGGAAAACGGTGCGCGCTCGTTCAAAGCTCCGCGGTGAAAGTGTCCCGGTCTGCAGAAACACTAATCGTGATGCCCTCCTCCTCCTCCTCCTCCTGCCCCTGCTCCTCCTCCTCTTGGTATCAGAGGAAGCGGTGTCTTTTTGCGGGCTCGCCGCTCTTTGCGTCTGCGCTCCTCAGAACTGTTGAATGCAGCGGAACGAGCGATGCGCCGCCGCGCGCGCAGACAGAAGGAGGAATGGAAGGAAAAGAAAAAAGAAAAGTCTACAAGCGCTGCGTCAGTCTGTGTGCGCATGTGTGCGTGACGTTTCGCTGCCGGTTATTTCGTGAACATCATCTTCTGAGAACAAAAGTGGAATCCGAACAGAAAAGACTCATAAACACGAAGAAAGGGTGGGAAGAGGAGCGCGTTTCTCACGTCCCGTGGATCTGTGACACTCTGAGATTATTACATCAGCGGAGGGCGGGAGGGGGTGTATGTGTGTGCGCTCGCGCGCGCCGGGGGGGTCACCCCCTCCCCCACCGCTCCTCCATCTGCAGTGCCAGTTGGCCTTCAGAGCATGAGGAAAAACGACTCTTTTCTCTGTTTTTCTCTCTGTCGGCTGTATTGTTTGTTTGTTTGTTCAGAGGAAACTCGTGACGTGTTAGATGACAAACACACCAACAACCCAGTCCCTTCACCAAAAAAATTAAGATTATGTATCTTGCCACTCCCTCATCACATTTATGGTTTTCCCTCTTTTGTTCATTAGTTTTTTTTCCCCTCTGTATTGCTTTAAATCCACCTGTAAACAAACCTCACACCCCTCTAGACTTGTATGTTATTTTTTACATTTTTTATTTAGGTTTTCATTTATTTAGGTAAAATACTTTTATTCAGTATTTTTGTTTATTTAGTAATTTGTTTTGCTTTATGTTTAATACATATATATATATTACATTTTAAATTTTCTGTCGTATCCAAATGCGGAAGGAACTATAGGACCTCACTTCCTTGTAAATATGCTTAGTGTGACAGACAGTTTTACTAAAGAAATACAAAAATTATTTGGGTATGGATTTCTAGGGATTAAATAGATAAAACTATTAACTTTTGGAGTTAATTTAAAAGAAAAAAATGCATTTGTAAGTTACAAAATATATAGAAAATAGCAAATGAATGACAGATAAATAAGAGAAATAAGAGCAATGTAGAAAAACTATATCTTAGTTTTTCTCTGCAATTTGTAAGATTTGTTGTCTTGCAAATTGTAAAAAAAAGAATTATTGCACAATAAAATAAAAGTTTTCTTAATGTCAGATTTAAAAAATGTTTTAAATATTTTACCCCCCCCCCCCCCCCAAAAAAAAGGCAAAATGTTATGAATACATCTTTTTGGTGACTTTTTTAGTAACATGTGATTGGGCTGTATAGTGAAAAAGAGTTTCTTCTTGTAGCCAGTCAACATTGTTCTTCTGAGTTTACTGAAGAAATTGTTTCAGTTTATCAACATAATAATCAGATGTGACCTGAAGTATTTCTAAACGATTCTCTATGAAGGACATTTTAATTAACTTAGCCCGTTCCCAGGATACAGCGCTTTCTTTCTACACGCCTGAAATGTCAAATTGTAGTTTTTGTCTGAAATTATTTGCAGTTTGGCTGAATTCTTTATCAAACTTTATTAAATGTTTTTGATGTTTCTGTTTGAAAAGTGGAAACTAAAGTAAGCTCAAAGACACCTGGAAGAAATATCCTGGAAATGTAGTTGGGAGTGTTGATGTTGCCCATTAGGAGGAGGCCTTTATTTGCCAAAAGCCCTTGTCAGTCTCTCGTATTTATGGCGGGCTCCTGAAAATGGTTTCTTCCTGCTACTTGAAGCCTGAAGGACTGTTTATGCCGACTCTGCAGTCGGACGTGTGTCATTAAGCTGAGGAACAGTTAAGCATCTGTCATGCAGACCGAGCGGAGAAATTCATCCACTGCAGGAGAAACTTCCCCAGAGCCTTCCAAGATGAGGAGCTCTTTTTGGAACTTTTGGGAATTTTCAGGATGAGGAGGCAGAACCTCAGACTCCTTCAAATCCAGAACAGTCTGACAAGAATTGCTGGTGAAAAAGCCAATCAGATGGAAATGTCTGAGGCAAGGTCACGTCAGTCACAACGCCGACAGATGTGCATGCAGCTTATACTCACAAGCATGCTCTCCTGCAGGGGGTGTAAGCGTACTCGCATTGCTTAGTCACACTTGTTTCCACTAAACAAAATCCTGAAATCAATTCAGGCTCCATTTAAGATCAGCTCAGAACATCCAGACCCTCGTCTAATCCGCCCCAAACAGGATAAATTAAAAGAGAAGAAAGTTATCTTGGAGTCGGAGCTAACTGGATTATGGATATGAATGTATTCCAAAGAAAAACTGCATGCAGCCTGGCTGCATTATGCGACGCAGATGCTGTCGAGTTGCATTACTGTGATTCAGGACCAGAGAACTGCTGCGTACCATCTCCACATGCATTTATGCATCTGCAAACTGAAGTTTGGGAAAAGATTAAAAGGCCAAACAGTGAAAGGACGAATAATAAGTCAAAAGGAGCAAATATGTAGGGCCCTTTAAGGTCTCCGTACACTACATTTCAAGCAAATACAAATGACAAATTGAAAACAAATCTCATCTTACTACTCAGTGAAGCAGCCATCTTGATTAGAAATCACAACTTCTTCCTCCACCTAAAGGGGGCAGTAGCTGTTAGTTTGAAAGCAGAAGAACAAAAAAAGCATTAAAAAAAACTGTAATGGTAATCAGTCTTTAAGCTCCCCATGACTTCAAATAAATAAGAAATAAACTATAGTTTTTAAACTTCTATTATAAACTTTTTTGCCCCACAGATTTATTTGGGGTAAAAGGCACAAAAAATAAGGTTACGTATTGCCTCTGAATTCTATGACATTTTTTTTCATTTTAACAACTGAATGGTCATTTTTGTCCAAATAGTTGTGTAACTTTCTCAAGGCTCCGGCACAACTTGTCTGTGATGCTGATGTCTACGTTTTGAAGGCTACGCACATTTGGCTCATTTTCTACGTATGAACCTTTAGTTTTTCATGACACATGGGTGGGACACGTCATTTATAAGTGTTTCTTGCGTTCGTCATTTGAAGATGTGCGCAGATGTCCGTCGAGGGTTTCGGCCTTTACGTGAATTCAGTTTTGAGCTTTTGACATTTTTGGGTATGTTGAGAATTACGCAGCTTATGCATTTTTAACGTATTTTTTACGCGTATATTACGTACATTTTAAGCAATGCATGACTTTTGCGAGATGTACACGCAAATTTGTGGCTTTCCACGACCGTTCCACGTATATCTAACTGACTTTCAATCCTTGTTCCATCGATGTATAACTTTTCAATCGCGTATAGAGCTCGCATATCGCGTAAAAATTGCATAATTGATGCAAAAATCACTATTAATTTGCATATAAACAGCGTAATAATCACGCATGGTTCACATTCTATGATTATTAACATTTGCGTGGTTTATTTGTACTTCTTCCGTGGTTTTGAAATTTCCCCTAAAAAGCCACAACTTCTTTCACTTCTTTTCACTTTTCCAATTTTTCTCCGTGCAATATGCGCAAAATGTTTGTAGCAGCTGTGTGACATGGCCTTGAGGTGTTTTCAAGACTATTTTACCTTGTTTCCAAAAAAAAAAGGAAGTTCCAATACCTTCTATCCTCCTTGAGGGCAGACTTTTAAAATCCTCCCAAATGTTTGTGACCAAACATTGACTAAAACAAAGATTAGACCTGTGTTTTCGCTGCTTTTACAAGCATGCCACTAAGGAAGAAACTGAAAACACTTAGCCAGAACTGTGCTCTCTTGTTTGCTCTTGGGGGATTCTTGCAGGTTTGTGCCAAAAATGAGTTGGAAAGGCTTTTCTGTGTGAAGACTCATGATACCAACTGGGCAGGCCATTTCTCCCCAAGGTTTTACATTAACAGCTGGCAGCAACTGCTAGCTTGAAACATCCAAGATTGTGAGTGTTTGAGGTTTGAGTTATGCATTTATTGTTGCACAGCATCACCGTTTGATGCTGTTAGGCTGCAATAAGATAACTATGGTATTGCTATTGACGAGCAGGAGGGCGACTGTTACGATTTGGAGATAATTGCGGAGCTGCGTGGATTCTCGCGCTTCCGATCGATAGGGTTCAATCAGGCAGCTGCGTCAGACCAGAAGACTGCCTTAGATTTCCCTCTCCTTCTGCCAGTCGGGCGGTAAAGAACCGCAGTCACCTGTGATATTTATGTTGCTGTTAAAAAAATGTATGAAAATTTGTCTGTTGTCCTTTTTTGTCAATAAGTTAGCCAGGGACTGGCACGTTGGAAAAAAATAAATCACAGAAATGTATGGTGCCAGATGGCATATTTGTATCCATTTCTTTCCCTCCTAAAGTAGATGTCATTTTGCATATTGAACAAATGGAGCTCCTAGTGTTTTCTTGAAAAATGTGCCTCTACAACACCCAGATAGAAGAGGAAGTTTGTCTTGTGGTTTCTTTTGAGCTTAACTATTCCTTCTATTTGGTTTCACCAAATCATGATGTCAAAAATGATCTTTTTCTCTTGTCTTTTGGAAGGGGTTGGGGAGCAAACACCAGACAAATCAGAGTTTCTCCACTTTCCTTCCAGATGTGCATCGTCTGGAGAACTATTTTCTCCCAGGGCTTCAAAGGCAGGAGGTTCTGAGAGACCGAAATGCTCTACGGATAATTACCAAAAGGTCAGGAGCCATGTTAAGCCTGTTTTTTATTTTAGTTTTTTTTTTTTACATCAGGGTTCTCAGCTGTGTGTGTGTGTGTGTGTGTGATCCGCATTCTAAATAGACTATGGCTGTGTGTGGAGATTCATGCAATCAGGGGAAATATCATCTGATCCGGTTTACAGGAGCTAGACACCAAACAAAAAATGTTCATCATGAAATGAATTCCTGACCATAATTAAGGCCAAATACCGTTCATAATCATTCTACCACCACTCTAAAAGATTATCTCTAACCAATGGCCACTCATTTCTCCATTTCTGCCTATATTCACCACTTTGGGCCTGAATAAACAGTTGCCCTCTTGTTATTAAGCAGGATAGGAACGGCAGATGTGTCATGTGCAGAAAAAGATTGGTCAAGTACAGACTGAAAGTCATTACAACTATTGGCAGGTTCAGCAGCGGCTCTCCTGATGTATCGACCCGCACTGCTGTTTGGGGAATCAGCACAATGTTTGATTGTAAATCTATACACATCTGTCTGCAAGCTCCGGCCCCAGGAGTCACCACAACATAGCTCATAGGAGACTCGCTGAAAGCCGGCTGGGAATCCGAGCAGTCACTCACTGATTCATAAAGTATGCATCACTGGCGTTGTTTTTTTGTTTGTTTTGTTGTGTTTTAGCTAAAAGTAAAACAAAATACTGCTAAGAAATAACATCTAGTTTCTTAGTAGGAGGAAGGAGAACTGCATTCTGCATAGATGACCATTTTCAATTTAATTCAACTGGGAAACCAACCACCAGCCTAAATGTCTTAATCAACTCTAGTTTCCATATCAAACAAACCCAATTTGTAAGGCCAGACATTTTTGTGTATTTGCCTCTTTTTGAGCAAATTGCTTTAATTTTAATATTTTCCACGAGAAAACCTTTGTAGCAGCTTGCTTGGCACCGCTACATGTACTACTTCTCCTTTTTTGTCTTGATATAAACAGGGTTTTTTTTGACAATGTTTGTGAAAACAAGTATATGAGGAGGTCTATGCCTCTTTGTTCTGCTTTCAACCTGTTAGGCTCCCAAGGATGTAAAGAAGTCCGTTCTCTGGATCCCCTCCTTCTCTCAACACCTCTCCTAACTTGCCTTTTCTTTACTAATTAAACTGTTGAGATATTCGCAATTAAAGTCAAAATTATTTGACACAAGGCAAACTTCAAACAAATGGCACCGCCTCAAAGTGACAGAACCTCAGTCTCATGTTTTAATGCGCTACAATTAATCCCATCATGGCCTGTTGCCATGGAAGCCAGTTCATCTCTGCTGATTCAGTTCTTTTTTTTTCTTCTTCCTTTTGCTTGGAACAGATATCTAGGAAGACTGTCAGCAAGCCCGATCTCTGGGTAATTGGCAGGAAATCATATGAAAAGAAGTGAATGTCGCATCCAAAACCCCTTTATCATAAGTTGGAGCCCAACAGACAGTGACAAGCAGGCTGTATGGAAGTTTTTATGGTGACAGAAACTGCCCAAATGTGGTAATTACCTTCTGGGGTTTATTTTAGGGGCTAATTTACAATCATGAGTGCTTTATTATAACATCAAAGAGGCCTTTGATGGAAGAAAGACTCCTAACTCTTGTCTTTCCTCCTTGACCAGCAATGGATGTATAAAGAAATCTTAAGTGAAGGATGCAAGGGTCAAATTTAGCATTCAGGAGTATAGTACAAGGCATGGTTGGGTATACATTTTACACATCTTGATTGAAGTTCAAATCTTCTGTCATGTCAGCAGTTAGGTCGGCTCCAAGAGCAAGTCGGAATGACCTGAAAGCTAATTCCGTTGGAGATGATCAGTGGTGTGTGATAGAAAGCTGTCCAACATGATGAAGCTCTCCATCAGAGGGTTTGATTTAATACCATAAGGACAGTTATGTGGAATATACCTCAAACCAAGTGGACAACAGAACATTTTTGATGTTGTGTTTTTTTGTTGTTTGTTACGTTGATGTCAACATGAGTATTTATGGGTTATGGCTCTAAATGTCAGGTTGTTGCCACTGATTTACAACAGGTTATCATAGATTATATGATAGGAGCCTGCAGGCCGATGGAAATTTGAATGCAGTGGGCCATATTTGGTCCATGGACCGGACTTTGGACATGCCTACCTCAGTGTGCTTTTTGTTGATAGCCAAGCATCAGTATAGGTGATTTGGCAGTTGGACTGCTGGTATGAAGAAAGTAAGACTGGGTAACTTGTTGAATTTGTGGCTGCAAAATATGCCCACATGGTAAGCAGTCTACCACCATGCTCAATGTTCTTCACACCTATTGACAAAACATTATGTATAATCCTTGATTTTGTAAGATAATTGTTGATGTATGTCATTCCACAAGTCAAATCTTTTTCACCAAACTATAGGTAAATGTAGGCTCCAGTGGACAAACTCCAAAAACCCTTTATTTTAGGAATCCAGCATCATTTAATAACAACCAGGATTTCTTATTAATATTCAAAGCAGCGTTAGATTACCTGACAGTTTCAGACCCCTGTTTTCTATTACAGCCATTTAAATGTGTCTTTGTGTCTCAGATTTATCTTTAAAAACCTCCAATTATCACGTTTTTTTTCCCCTTTGATGTCTAGTCAGCACCTACTCTATGCATAGGTGATCATTTTGATAAGTGGAGGTAGCTCATTTACTGAAAGAAAGGATAATTATATCTTTTGAAACCTAATATCTGAGTCTTCTGAGCTTTGCAGAATTGACCTGAGAGAAGATTATCATTAAAGCAGCTCCAGATGAAAATGTCATGCAAGAATGGTCCTGTTTTATTAGTTGTAATCGCACAGAAACATAAAAGCATGGAGTGAAATGCTGACATTTCTTGTCAAATAATAAAGTTGAAGGTAGTCTTTGTTTAGTTAACCATCAAACACTTGCACAGCAGAAATGCATTGAGGTGATAATTAAAGCGATAAATGGAGAAAATGTTAGTAGTGGCTCCGTGTGTTTTTTATGCAACAAACAATAACAGTTTATTTACATGCTTCATAGAATAAAAAGCCGCCTCAATACATTTGAGCTCTGAACACAAAAATAACTGAAGACGGACAAATCAGCCAAGAAATCAAAACAAAAATCATAGAAAATAAATAAAAGAAAAATGTAGAAAAAACAATTTAAGCAAACTAAGTTCGGCTAAAATCTTTAAATTAAAGTAACACAAAATCAAGAGAATAATTCAATTCAAGACACATTTTGTTGCAGGTGTTCAGAACCAGGCGTGTATTGGTGCAAAAGGTTAGTAAGATAAGGAGCCAATCCTTTAAGGAAATTTCAAATAGAATGAGTCTTGATAAAAATCAACCGAACACAGGCCTTAGTAACATGCCCCAGTATGGGGGGTTGACAAATAGGGTTTTTGGGTTGTCCGGCCAATAGAGGGTCATAGAAAGGAGTGGCACCAGTATGTTGAAGCGCAAGTGTACCTTGCAGTTCCTTTGAGGCTCCTACAGCCACCTTAAGGGATGTAGTGAAAAGGGAACATACCATTGTGTGTGTGATAAGAGTATTGTGAAGAATTCATAAGGATAGAGTAAATTGTATGCATTTTTTACGCACGGGGGATGCTGTCGTGCGCTGCTCTTACGCTGCTCTCTAGTCATTAGCAAGGTTTACGACCCACATAAACTCACTCTGATTGTCCAAGTTCCACATTTCCAAGGCTACATACACACCCAGCATGTGACATGGGTACAAGAACATGGTGCGAAATGTTGAAGCAGTGCAAATCTCGTGAATCTTGCTCCAGACTTTTTTTTTTTTTCACACGTCTTTTCTAATATGAGATTTGGTGTCACAAACCGCAATTATTCATTTCTCCTCCATGATCAATTTTCAAATGGTTGGCTCTTCCATGTATTATAAGAGACACCATCCATACGTCACTGATTGGTCAAAGTTCAACCTAGTTTACTTTGAAATGCGCATATAGTAGCTATACGTTTTGAATGGTAGTTGGACGAAGAGCCTGAAAACAGTTGTATAAACTTGTGATGCATGAACACAAACGTTTTGAACACGGACGTCCAAAGTCAGGCAGCACCCAGGGAGTGCACCCTTATCACATGAACAGAATTTCTTTTAAAATAAACTTTATTTCACATTATGCCATTCTACAAAAATGCACATTCAGGTATGCAATAAGAACACAACTGCAAATATCAAATACACATATATATTAAAAAAAATTACAAAAAACAAGAACAACAATAAAAAAATAGGCCAGGGGGTTAAACTTTGTTAGAAAAAAAGTTGAATCTTTCACATACAGTGTTACGGGGGAGGTAGGAGGTACACAGGCGCAGAGAGGAGAGGAGGCAGGAGGTTGCAGGTAATGCGGAGCTTTAATAAACAAAACAAAAACTACAAAACAAAACAACTCCAACAGGCAGGCAAAACTCGAAACTCGAACTACACAGGAACTCGGGGTATGACATAATATGGACCAGCACAGGAGGAAGGGAAAGACAAGACTTAAATACATACAAGGCAACAAGACACAGGTGGAACACTCAGGACTGATGGGGAAGGGTAAAACTCGAAACAAAAACAAGACAGGAATACTACAAAATAAAACAGGAAGTAACTGAAACCTATACAGGAAATAAAGGAACAAAACACAAAGAAACTGAAACCGTTACATTACCCCCCCCCCACCACCACCACCACCCCTCAAGGAACCGCACCAAGGTTCCACCTAGAGTCGACGAGGAGGGGGCCCGAAAGGCTAACACAGGGGGTAACATAGTCCGGAGAACAGCCTGGAGGCCGTGCAGTCCGGCGCGGCGGGTCCGGAGGACGGCCGGGAGGCCGCGCAGTCCGGCGAGGCGGGTCCGGACAGCAAACGGCTGGCGGCTTGGAGTCCGCTTCTGGAGCAGGGGGCCCTCGCCAGGCGTCTGGTGCAGGGGGCTCGGGCCAGGCGTCTGGTGCAGGAAGGGGTTGGGGTGCTTCCGGTTCCCTCCGGTCTGCCATCCTCCTGTCCAGGACCCTCCTGGGAACAGGAACAGGACGGGATGCATCCGGCACCCTCCTGGGAGCAGGAACGGGTCGTGGTGCGTCCGGCACCCTCCTCGTAGCACGAACGGGTCATGGTGCGTCCGGGACCCTCCTCGGAGTAGGAACGGGTTGGGGTGCATCAGGCACCCTCCTCGGAGCAGGAATGGTTTGGGGTGCTGCTAGGTCCACCTCCGGAACCAAGATAGGACGTCGAGAAGGGCACCGCCGACGACGGCGGCCCCCTATTACAGCCAGACGACTCCCGTCGAAGAAGGAGGAGGAGAACTGAAAGCCGTCTGCGGTCCAATGGGTTGCGGCCCCCTCCTCCTCCAGGAATAAGTCCTCCCACAGCCATAGGTCCTGGTCCAGAGGGTCCAGGAAGGACCTATGCCGGAGAACGTCCTGTTCCATCCAGGAAACAGGGGAGGACTTATAATGGGGGCGGCGGAGATGACTACAACCCCCTCTCACGGCCAGGCGACTACCCTTGAAGTCTGCGTAGATCTGGGAAGAGTCAGGGGTCCACCAGAGACAGGTCCCCTCTGCTGGGTACTGGTATGGTTGGTCCATAATGTTACAGGGGGAGGTAGGAGGTACACAGGCGCAGAGAGGAAAGGAGGCAGGAGGTTGCAGGGAATGCGGAACTTTAATAAACAAACCAAAAACTACAAAACAAAATCACTGCAACAGGCAGGATAAAACTCGAAACTCGAACTACACAGGAACTCTGGGTATGACATAATATGGACCAGCACAGGAGGAAGGGAAAGACGAGACTTAAATACACACAAGGCAACAAGACACAGGTGGAAACACTCAGGACTGATGGGGAAGGGTAAAACTCGAAACAACAACAAGACAGGAAATACTACAAAATAAAACAGGAAGTAACTGAAACCTATGCAGGAAATAAAGGAACCAAACACAAAGAAACTGAAACCGTTACATACAGACAAGGTGCTGATTGCTTTTTGCTTCTCAGAATTATGAATACTTTTAATATACAGATTTAACTCAGAAAAGAATACAATGAAACTGTGCATGATTCATGGCGTGGGGCTAAATAAAGGAAAGATCCATACAAAACGCCTGATTCCCACCTTCTTAAGCTTTACTTATCATTACTTGTTGTTTAAGAATTCACTATAACCTGTCGCTTGCAGCAAGCCGTGGCGAAAATGGCAATGAACATTTTCGCTCTAGGCCCTCAGTGATTGGTCTACAACCTTGATATTTCATGCAGAGCACTAGCGCAGAGGTGGGCACTGAGGGCCGCATTCCTGCATGTTTTCCAGCATACCCTGCTCTGGCATGTTCTAATTGGCTGGACACACCTGAACCAGGTAATCAGCCATGAGTAGGGCAAGATTATTGGCTGGACACACCTGAACCAGGTAATCAGCCATGAGTAGGGCAAGACTATCTGGAAAACATGCAGACACACCGGCCCTCGAGGCCTGGAATTGCCCACCCCTGCACTAGCATGTCTGTACAGATTTGTTTATTTTTATTGCTACCCATAAGGGCAGATGTGACTAAGGCTTTAGCTCTGCAGGTGAGCCCGCAGTGGAGGCTATAAGTCCGACACTCGACAGTCAAATCAAGTCACATAGAATAGAAGAAGTGCATCACTAAGGTCCCATTTACACTGCATGGTTCAAGTGACCCAATTCCGATTTTTTTCCTCTCATGTGGCACATATCGGATATGACCGGTGAATGTGTAAGCAGGACAAAAAGCACATGGATTCCGTTTTTCTCAGATCGGAATCAGGCCTCATTCATATGTGGAAATAAATCGGATACGAATGGGATACGTGCATTTGCCTGTGCCATGTAAGCAGACAAATCGGATATTCCCCAGTAAATGCGAGTCGTACATCAGTGACGTCAACTCAGGACACCACCAACTGAGATCACATGACTTATTAAGGGGCTTTTGTGTGCTGATTTTGCTGTTCGAGGACAGCTGGAGCCCCATCAGCATGTCACCTTTCAGCCTCAGGCTTCGTTATTTCTGGTCCGGTTCCGGTCAGGTAGCAAACGGTAACTAATCAAGCGGGACACCGTTGCTCTGGAACAGGCTAGAAGCCGTTTATTTGGATCAAACTGTTAGTGCAGCACAACGTCGGCAAACACTTCCTCGTTCAAAACTCAGAGAGAGCACACAAGCCGGCCGAGCAGCCCTTCTTTTTCCTCTCCCGCACATCCCCTCAGGAGCGCCCAAGGCAACGCCTCCTTCCGTCGCTGCGTTGCCTCCATGGCAACCACAGTCACAAAAGTCCGAAGGAGGTCCGCGGAAGGCGGAAATGCTGCTACGTAGTCCTCAGAACGTCTGTTTGATAGTTTCAGGATTGTATAGTGTAAATGCAAAAATCGGATACGGGTCACTTTTAAAAGATGATGTAAGCCGTCAAAAAAATCGGATATGAGCATCAAGATCTGCAGTGTAAATGCAGCCTAAGAGTTTGATCTACCAATTAAACTCTTCATGTGAGCTACAGATTAAAAACCACCTGAGTACATTTAGTCAACTCAGGTGTGTGATTGAACACACCTGATCCAGGTAATCGACAGCAAGAAGAGCAGGGTAAGCTGGAAAACGGTCAGGGTGGGAGATCTAAGGGACCATTCCTGGGCCAGTCCTGATTTAAGTTTTTCTGTGGAAGACTTGAAAGCAGACATCAATTCATCTTGTAATAAAAGCACAGATTCCTGTGTGCAGAGGCTTTCAAGAGGAGGCGTCTCAGGTGGGGAATATTTCTGAGGTGATAAAAGGCTTTGCTGGAGACAAAGCTGATGTGCAGGGAGAAGGCTCCTGCAGCAGATTGATGGAAATTCCCAAATTAACCAAATATAAAAAACCGCAGAGACCTTTAGGGAGAAATGCCACCATCCAACCTCCTTTACAAGCACGCCACTCTTCCCTCTGATGATCGCAAGCCTGGAAGAGAGCTGTAATCAGAGTCAGAGGAACGGCAGCTACACATGTATCTGTCATTGCCAGTGTCACTTTTGTACTGCAGGAGCGAACCACTTTGGCTCCGTTGCTGTATTCCCACGCGGAGAGGGGGGAGTGTCAGGGCATTCTCATGTCTTGTCACTTGTTTTGAGGAATGAAACCAGTCTCTGAAAAGCACAGATTGAATTGCTGGATGCCTGCAGTGTGTTTGGGTTTTACTGCATACTAAAAACATTGTTTCCCTGCTAAAAATAAGATCAAATCCTCTTATATTTATCGATTAATTCAAATAATCTAATTTGCGCTCTCTGATTTCATCAAATACATCACCGCGGCTCTTTTTCATTTCCCTGACCTAAGCCTGGAATGCAGTGTTATTAAAGCGGTAAATCTCAGTCTGAGCTGTTTAGCGAAGCCTCCAGGTATGCGTCGTGTGAGAAGACAGTCCGGGTTTCGGTCGCCTGCTTTTTTGTCGTATATCGAGAGGAGAAGCAGGTCGTTTGGACGGTCCCGGGCTCAATTCCAGGCTTGTTAATCCTCATTTCATTGTGCACTCAGTCTAGCAAATCTAATGCAGGCGTGCTGTTCTGTGGCCAGACTTTCAGTTTTCATTTGAGCTGGTTAGGCAGCTGAGATGTGTGTGTGGGGGGGAGGGGGGTTTCATACATTTGCTGTTGAGGTTTCAGAGTGCAAGGGCCTTTTTCTGTGGGGGCTTCAGTACTTAAACACTGTTTGAGCTATAAGCCACTCAAAAGACAGTTTGAAAAGCCACAGGAACAAAAGAAGATCAACGACAAAAGCGTTTTCCACAGAGCGGGGAGATAATAAGATAAACTGAAATTAGCAGCAAAGAAAGTCCTAAAGAGGTCAGCATATCCCCAGATTGTGCAGGCTTTATCACAACGCAGCAAACGCGGGAAAAAAAGTAAAACAAGGAGAGATTGACTTTTTATGGATCTAGAATAAAAGCAGAAATGAAGTTGCCTCCACTGTCAAGTGCAAAGTCGTCTAATCCTGTCTGCAGGAAGCTGCAGTATCCCAGGAGACCCTGTATCTACTTAATAAACAGTATAACGGAGAAGTGGCAGACTTGTTGTTTTTGTTAAATCAAACCAGGTCAAACCTTCTTTTATTTTTTATTTTTGCTATTGTTGGGTTTTTTATGGTGCACAATTTGAAAGTGAAAAATTCTGCAGACGCACAAAATAAATGATCAGATTGTGGGATCTTAAGCCTTTGACACACAAAGGTAGAAAAATGCGGCACTGTGACAGCCAGTCTCGTTCCAGCAGCATGGAAGGGACTTACACCCACTGATGCAGAAACCTGAGCAGGGAAACTAGGAGTTCGAGGTGAAAGGGATGATGCTGTGTGGATCATGGTTGTGGCGTCTCAAGAAACACCACTGGTTTTTACTCTCTTTTGGGCAAAAAGTCCCACTCCGATCATCTTTTAAACTATTTTCATGGCGTGCTCTTTCAGTTATGATTTTGCCGTGTTTAGACAACATTTTCTAGGACATAATTTCTGCAGAGCAGCAGTAGTTCAATCAAAAATTCACTTCTGAGTTGTGGGCGGGACTATCAGTGTGTAGAAACCCTGACCCCAACCCCCCCCCCCGCTCGTTTTTGCACATAGATCTCTGTTCCCAAAGTGGGGCCCGGGGACCGCGAAAAGATTTTTTTGTGGCCCTCAATAAATCCTCATTGATGGATATTAACCAGCTGTAGATTGCTTGGAAAAATATTGTTTCATGGATTCTGGCAACACCGGCAGGAAAAAAAGTTAATTACACTCGGGTGTTAACGGTACCCTGTATTTATTTCACCACAAGTGGGCAGACAACATTTCTATGTCACTGCCTCTGCGAAAGGAAGGAGCGTGACGACGGCAGTAGAAATTGAATCAGAGTGATGGGGAGTTTGTAAAAACAATATATGGTGAAAGTAGCTGACATTGTTTGTCTTGAGCAAAAGAAAAAGTTTGAAGAAATAAGTCTGTCAAATGATAGAAGATCTGGGCAGCAACCTCCGACCGCAACTGGGAAAACATCTGGAGGGCCAGGTTACCTGTGCAAGTGACACTTGGTCATTTTAGTTATTAAAAACAACTTTTTCTGTTTATCCATTTTTTTCCCACCAAAATTGGCCCCCACTCTAAAGTTTTGTTCCTAATTTGGCCCTCTGCTACAAAAACTTTGAGAACCCCTGGTGTAAGCGGAGCAGAGAGTTTGTGGCGTAATTTCAATGCCACAAATAAGCTCTTTTTCAAACGGCATTTCTTTTGTCTGCTCCTGATTCACAGTGATTAGGATAAAGAAATGCACAAAAGTGCCACGAATATTGTTAAAAACACCATTAGTGGGTCTTTAAGCCTTTTTAGGGTCATGAGAATTTGAAGTAATATGGTCTCAAACATAAAACAAATAAATAACGTATATGGAATCTGAAGAATTAATCTTTTAACATTTGTGGAGCTTTTGCAGCTTTTCTAATAATGAACTTAAAAGGAAAAAGTGTCATGACTAGAACACGGAACGGACCCAGGCGCTGGAACCCAGAGGCAGAGACAGGTGAGTGAAAGGTAAGAAGAGTTTATTTTAAGTTCTTGTTGATTCCGGGCGAGGCTGTGGGTAACGTGGCTGCGGCTCTTGACTGAAGTCTCCGGTACCGTACGTGCAGAGTCCCAAGAGCTGGGAGGCCAGACAGAGTTCGTGGCGTGGCTGGAGATCCAGAGGAGCACAGAGACTGTGGCTCACAAACACAGGTGGCGTCGACGAGGAGAGTTGCGGCAGCTGCTGCTCGAGGAGGTGAGATTCAGGTGACACTCTTGGCGTGAGGTGAGAACCTGAAGCGAAGAAAACAGTCAAGGTTAACTTGGGACAAGACAAGGGGGCCAGACGTAGTGAGCTTCAGGAGACTAGGCACCATCAGGGTTAACGGACTAGCGAAGAATGATGAAGCTGGGTCTCCTTAAGTAGCAGGTGTCTGATGAGTAGAGTGGTCACAGCTGAGAGAGATAAGCAGCAGAGCTGGAGGGGGAGGAGTCTGCCAGGCCACCATGACAGTACCCCCCCCTCAACGACCGCCTCCTGGCGGTCCAGGCCGACGATCCGGGTGGGCGCGGAAGAAGTCGGTGATGAGGGAAGGGTCGAGGATGAGGGAACGGGAGACCCAGGAGCGTTCCTCAGGACCGTACCCCTCCCAATCCACCAGGTACTGGTGGCCACGGCCACGGCGGCGGATATCCAGGATGCGGGTGGCTGTGAACGCCGGAGCCCCATCAATGATACGGGCGGGTGGTGGGGAAGTGGAAGGCGGGCACAACGGACTGTCCAAAAAGGGCTTGATGTTAGAGATGTGGAACGTGGGGTGCACCTTAAGCGCAGCGGGCAGACGAAGGCGGACACAGGAGGGATTGAGGATACGATCAATGACATATGGACCGATGAACCTGGGCGCCAACTTGCGGGACGAGGTCTGCAGGGGAATGTTTTTAGATGAGAGCCACACTTTCTGACCGACCTGATAGGTGGGACCTGCCACCCTGTGGCGATTGGCGATACGACAGTTCTCCTCCTTGGTCCGAAGCAAAGCCTCTCTGGTCTGGTTCCACACTCGCTGGCAGCGTTGAAGATGATGCTGCATGGACGGGACAGCCAGATCCAGCTCCTGAGAGGGGAACAGAGGGGGTGAATAGCCCAACGAAGCCTCGAAGGGGGAGACCCCGGTAGCAGATGAGACGTGAGAGTTGTGGGCATACTCGATCCACACCAAGTGAGTAGCCCAATCAGCTGGATTTTGGGCAGCCAGACAGCGCAGAGCCGCCTCCAACTCTTGGTTGGCACGCTCTGCCTGGCCGTTAGATTGGGGGTGATAGCCGGAGGACAAACTGGCGGTAGCCCCCAACGCAGAACAGAAGGCCTTCCAAACATGGGAAATGAATTGAGGGCCCCTGTCAGAGACAATATCGGCTGGAATCCCGTGATGGCGAAAAACATGGTTCACTAGGAGGTCGGCTGTCACAGTGGCTGAAGGTAACTGGGGCAGAGGGATAAACTGGGCGGCTTTGGAGAAGCGATCAATGACCGTAAGAATAACTGTGTGACCTTGTGACGTAGGTAGCCCTGTAACAAAGTCCACGGCGATGTGCGACCAGGGTCTATGTGGAGTGGACAGAGGATGGAGCAGGCCGACAGGAGGTGAACTGGAGGACTTAGATCTAGCGCAGGTGGTGCAAGCGGCGACGTACTCCCGCACATCCTTGTCCATTCTAGGCCAGTAAAACCTCTTCCGGAGGAGACTGAGGGTCCTAAACACCCCGCCATGACAGGCGACCCGAGAACTGTGGCCCCAGGATAAAACGTCCGACCTGAGTGAAGTGGGGACGAAGAGGACACCGTTAGGACAGGAATCGGGTTTGGGTTCCTCACCCTGGGCATTAATAACCCGGTTTTCGATGTCCCAGGTCAGACTGCCCACGATGCAAGTAGGAGGGATGATGGTATTGGAGGTCGTTGAGTCATCGGAGCTGAATTGGCGTGAGAGAGCATCAGGTTTGGTGTTGCGACTGCCTGGCCTGTAGGTAATAGTGAAGTTGAATCTGTCAAAAAATAAACACCACCGAGCTTGTCGAGAATTTAACCGTTTGGCGGAACGCAAGTATGCCAGGTTTTTGTGGTCGGTCCAGACAATGAAGGGTAGGTCCGCTCCCTCCAACCAATGACGCCACTCCTCCAGCGCTAGTTTGATGGCCAGCAGCTCACGATTACCTACATCATAATTCCGCTCGGCGGGAGTAAGTTTCCGGGAAAAGAAAGCACAGGGTTTGAGTTTGTTAGAAGCGCTTTCTTTCTGGGAGAGGATCGCTCCGACCCCAGTGTCCGAAGCATCAACCTCTACTACGAACTGTCTGGCCGGGTCGGGTTGCGTGAGGATGGGAGCTGAGATGAACAGTGACTTGAGGGTGTCAAAGGCGGCTTGAGCATTAGGGTTCCATTGAAAGGGCTTGGAGATAGAAGTTAGCTGAGTAAGGGGTGAGGCAATGCTGCTGTAATTACGAATGAATCTTCTGTAAAAGTTGGCAAAACCCAGGAACTGCTGTAGTTTTTTGCGAGTGACAGGGGGTTCCCACTGGGAGACTGCTTTGATTTTTGCGGGATCGGGACGGATGCGACCAGCCTCGAGGATGTACCCAAGGAACTGGACAGACGGGGCGTGAAATTGACATTTTTCTGCCTTAACAAACAGCTGATTTTCGAGTAACCTGGTCAGAACCTGGCGCACGTGGTTTTCGTGTTGGACGGGATCACGGGAAAAAATTAAGATATCATCGAGGTAGACGAAGACGAAGCGATTAATGAAATCTCGGAGCACGTCATTCACGAGTCTTTGAAAAACTGCGGGGGCGTTGGTGAGGCCAAAGGGCATGACCAGGTACTCATAGTGGCCGAGGGGAGTATTGAACGCGGTTTTCCATTCATCCCCCTCCTTGATACGGACTAAATGATAGGCATTGCGAAGGTCGAGTTTAGAAAAAATCTGAGCGCCTTGAACTGAATCAAAAACCGAGGTTATGAGGGGAAGTGAGTATTTGTCTTTGACAGTGATAGAATTAAGTTCGCGGTAATCAATACAGGGACGCAGGGTTTTATCTTTTTTCACCACGAAGAAAAACCCAGCACCAACAGGAGAAGAAGACGGACGAATGTGACCGGATGAAAGCGCCTCATGGATGTAGGACTCCATAGCGGCCTTTTCGGGACCAGATAAATTAAATAGATGCCCCTTGGGCAACGTAGCCCCTTGAAGGAGCTCGATGGCGCAGTCATAAGGCCGGTGGGAAGGTAGAGCATTAGCTTTGCATTTACTGAAGACAGCTTTAAAATCATGGTAGCAAGAGGGAACCTTAGTGAGATCGATAGATTCAGCGAGAGCAGAGTTAACAGGAGTTAAATCGGGGATGGCAGACTGAAGACAGTTAGCCATACAGTAGGCACTCCAAGAATTAACCCGTTGGTAAACCCAATCAAACTGGGGGTTATGATGTTTCAACCAAGAACAACCCAAAACTATAGGATTATGAGGAGAGTGAGTAATAAAGAATTGAATGTTTTCATGATGATTACCGGATGTAATAAGCTGGATGGGACCGGTACGGTGAGTGATGACTGAGAGGTGCTGACCCCCCAAGCCAGCAGCTTTAACGGGGGTCTCCAAGGGTTCAGTAGGTAGCGAGAGAGATTTTACGAGGCCTAAGTCAATGAGGCTTTGTTCGGCTCCAGAGTCAATTAAAGCCTGAGCCTCTGTGACACGAGAATCAAAACATAGCTTGACAGGAATGCAACAAAAGTCTGTGGGAGGAGAAACAGACTTACCCGCCCGCGGCCTGCCGTCTAGCGGGGGGTTCGGGAGTTTAAACGAAGCTTACATTGGGAGACCTGATGACCGGGATTTCCACAGTAAAAGCATAAGCCTTCATTACTCCGCTTCTGACGTTCTTCGGCAGACAGCTTTGAGTGGCAAATCTGCATGGGTTCTTCAGGTGATTTGCGAGGTAAGACAGCCGGGGACTCTGTGAGATGGATAGAGGAAGGACACTGGTTAGCAATAAGCGGAGTACGAGGCTGAGAGGTGCGCTCCAGTTTACGTTCACGGAGGCGAATATCAGATCGTAGAGCAGCGTTGACTAAACCTTCAAAGCCGGTAGCTTCTGGCTGAGTGCACAGATGATCTTTGATGTGGTCATTCAATGACTGGTAAAAAACACCTCTGAGTGCGGGGTCCGTCCACCCCGCTTCCACGGCTAGGATGCGGAAATCAATGACATGGTTGCAGACAGATCGATCACCTTGCTTGAGGCTTAGCAATCGTCTGGTGGCTTCTTCCTGCTTTTTGGGTCGGTCAAAAACGAGTCGAAACTCGTTAATGAATCTTTCGAGGGGGAGTTGAGGAATATGATTGACCGCCAGGAAGGCTTGGGCCCATCGCAGAGCTTTACTCCTGAGGGAGTTGACGATTAGCGTTATTTTGGTGAGATCTGAGCGGTAGAAACATGGAGAAAGTTGGAAAAGGAGTTGACATTGTAACAGAAACCCCCCACATGCTTCAACATCCCCGTGAAATGGCTCAGGTTGTAACCGGAAATTTTCCGGAGTAGAAGCGGAAGTAAACAGATCGCTGGGGGATGGGACTGAAGCTGGAGCTGTGGTGTTTAAGGTCTGAAGAGTCCGTGTGATATCCTGGATCCGGGAAATAAGGTCCTCCTGAACAGAAGTGATGCGAGAGAGTATATTGGAGTGGAGTTCCAAGAAAATACCTTGTTTCTGCACAGCATGGCGGAGAACTTCCGGGTCAGCTGGGTCGGGGTTTTGGGCTAGTCCGTTCTGTCATGACTAGAACACGGAACGGACCCAGGCGCTGGAACCCAGAGGCAGAGACAGGTGAGTGAAAGGTAAGAAGAGTTTATTTTAAGTTCTTGTTGATTCCGGGCGAGGCTGTGGGTAACGTGGCTGCGGCTCTTGACTGAAGTCTCCGGTACCGTACGTGCAGAGTCCCAAGAGCTGGGAGGCCAGACAGAGTTCGTGGCGTGGCTGGAGATCCAGAGGAGCACAGAGACTGTGGCTCACAAACACAGGTGGCGTCGACGAGGAGAGTTGCGGCAGCTGCTGCTCGAGGAGGTGAGATTCAGGTGACACTCTTGGCGTGAGGTGAGAACCTGAAGCGAAGAAAACAGTCAAGGTTAACTTGGGACAAGACAAGGGGGCCAGACGTAGTGAGCTTCAGGAGACTAGGCACCATCAGGGTTAACGGACTAGCGAAGAATGATGAAGCTGGGTCTCCTTAAGTAGCAGGTGTCTGATGAGTAGAGTGGTCACAGCTGAGAGAGATAAGCAGCAGAGCTGGAGGGGGAGGAGTCTGCCAGGCCACCATGACAAAAAGCAGGTGATAATTTATCTCAGCCTCTTGGCTTCTTTGTTAGGAACTAAAAGTTGACAAACGTCTTAGCACACAGGTTGACATGATGACTTCAGAAACGTCCCTGACCTCCAAACCTGCGTTTAAAAGTGAAAAACAGACATTACCGCACAATGGACAGCGAGGCACAAATCAGTTTCATTTTAAACTGTGCAACAGCAAAGTTTGAATTCAGAAGACTTTCTGCGGAAGGTAAGGAAAGGTTTCTTTTTGCACATTGTCAAGTAGAGTTTATAAAATCAAAAAACATTCCATAAAATAACAAAAAGGTTGCATATGCTTTTGATTAGTTCCTGCATACAAATTCAGTTCATTTGACATAGAATAATCACATTTTACAAAGAATGCTACTCAATCCAGTTCATCTTAAAAGTTTAGCACAAACTTTTGAACTTTGGTTGTGTAACAAAAAAGTTACTTTAATGTCTGTCTCACTTTAAAATTTAGTTCATAACTGTGTCACACTAAAAACTTATGCAATCTCAAAAGGACGTAAAAAGATTCCTAGCACTTTTTGTTTCAGTCTAAATAAATCACACTGGCATCAGGTTCTCTCTGTGGTGTCTTTACAGCCTTTACTTAAGGATCCACACTGAATTGAAAATGGTGTTTTAAACATGTTCTTATGGAATTTTCTGATGATGGAGGACACATATAAAGAAAATTAAGCTTATGCTGTCGCTCTCTAGTCCCATCAACAGTCCCGTTTATAGCTTTCAATTGAACTCCTGCCACTTTGCAAAAACGTTGACCTATAGAAGACAGTATAGGTAATTTGATTCTTGCTAAAAACAGCATATGCATAATTAAAAGACCAGTGGGAACAATTTTACAGTAGATCAAAAGTTGATTGAAGTGGGTCTAATCTGAGTAAAGTAAAAGATTGGTCCTCTAGCTGAACGTTTGCTACAATCACTACACCCTGAAATTTTTCATGATAGATTTATCACTTTGTCATCATGTTATCCTACAGAAGTCATTACATTTTAGGGTCTGTAATATTGTACGGGATTACTTTTGAATGACACTCCTGCTGAGACACTTCATGTTAAAGTCAGTGAAACCGCACTGCCTTTTTCTTTTTTAGCAAGTTCCTGCACATCCATGTGGCTTCAAGTCAAATGGTGGCTTTGAAATGGCCATCTTGACTGATAAAACATCATGTAGAGTTTTTCAAAGAGGTTGAAGAAAGTGCAGAGATAGTCAAGAGGAGACTCTGATTTGGGGGTTAATTACTGACATCAAAGCCTACCTTCAAACATGTCTAAAAGTTCAGCTTCCTTTCTTTTTTAGGTGTTTAAACTGCCTAGAAAGAGATTCAGATAACTTTTTTCATTACAACAGATGTCTCGGGAATAGCAGGGATATTTCCCCTCTGAGTTAGTTAAAGCTGAGTTGGGTCTGATTGGGTTTAATTCCAAGAAATCAAAGAAAGGTACATTTGGAGGTAAGTTTTTGTTTTCCTGGAGGAGGCTGAGATGAATAGATCTCATGAAATCTATAGATAACTCTCAGTCAGCCTGGATTAAGAGGATTGTCCCTGATAACTGTGCTGCTTCTTATTAGTCTGTAACACAAGCAACAACCTCATCCTTTACAGCAAAACGGTCGATCTATAGTTTGTTCTGGGAGTTGAAGCATGGATTTCTTGGACCTCACAATTCACCACTCTTTTCTATAAAAACATGCCCAAACTAGCTGCTGAAATGAACCCTGTTGGTCACATTTCTCGCTCAATTCTCAGTTGTCTTTGGATCCACATGTGGAAGAAGACTGGTTACAGTTATTAGGAGTCTAAGAGCATTTAATTACACCTCCTTTGCTCTGTCTTTCAAGCTTCAAATGACGAAAAAAATTACAGATAAAGTGGGTCTTCAAATCCCTCGACCGCAAGCCACAGTGACCATGGGAATTCGCCGATGTTAATTTAATTTCAAATCAGTGTCTAATTGAGGCATCACTCTAGGCGGGTGTTCGTGTCTCACTTTAAGGCCCTGAAAGTGTCCCTGACTGCGTGAATAATGTAAGTTCATCAGCAAATCTTTTTGTTCTCGCCGAGTGATCCGCTGCCAAACCCTGAAGATTGATATGGCCTAAAAAGCCGGCGAATCTTTCTGCGAATCTTCTTCTGCAGCTGCAGAGGTCCTCGTCATTAACCATTCAGAGGAAGATCTGAAAAAAGGCAGCTCATGCACGTCTTTTCTTTACCCTCATTTTTATTATACAATCGTGTCTTTGTTTGTCTGATCATGTGAAGAGGCTGAATTCTCTGTAGTGGAGAATTAGACACGCCAGCTTTACAGTACACCCATGGAAATCCAAACATGAGACTATAGATCAAAACACAGGCAATACAAATAATGAATACACAGGGGCACCAAAAGTTCTACTGCTGAAGGAATGATGGGGAAAAAAGATGAATGGAAGAAAAAACCAAGAGATGAGAACAAAACAAACCAATTTTCTTGACTTCTGGTTCAAGATCTCTGAGAAAAATCAATGTTGAGCTGAGGCCTCGAGGTTTGCATGTTTGCAGGTGAGGGGTCGAACAGCAAGCTTCTATTTCTGAGGGTCACAAGGCTTAAAAAATAGACTTTTCTGTAAAAGATTTCCTCAAATATCTGCTAATGTCGTGCCGTAAAGACTGCATTTTATTTCTGACTTTCTACTGTAACATTAAGGCTGGAAAAGTTCTACATTTTGTTTGGTAAAAAAGTCTCAATTCATGTCTCTCGTCAATCTGTCTTTTGCGTGAAAACAAAAAAAAAAAATCTTCAGATACTCCTTGCAATCCTCCTTTTTTATGTGCACTACTTGGAAAATCACAGAAAAACCCAAGAACAACTTTTCTGACTCTACAAGCTTCACTGAGCATGTTAAATGTTGAAGTCTATGATAAAGCAGGCAGAAAAAGAGCAGTG
This sequence comes from Oryzias latipes, assembly GCF_053564925.1. Lineage (NCBI taxonomy): Eukaryota > Metazoa > Chordata > Actinopteri > Beloniformes > Adrianichthyidae > Oryzias > Oryzias latipes. The sequence goes on from NC_136238.1 coordinate 10,221,580, forward strand.
GGGTTTGTTTGGAAGGGTTGCTGGTAAGAACACAGAAACGCCACAACAGGGGTTTGCAAGTCAGCATCGGATGAAACCAGCGATCAAGCTGTTTAGCTTTAAAGGGGAAACATTTTGGATGATTGTCAGGTAAAGCTATGGAACAGTGATTTTGTGGGCTTGCTTTTTAGACTCTTCTGAAAACCAGTTTTGGTCCAAAGGTCCCTTTGCTTTTAAAAAAATGAAAGGATCAATTTGAGTAAAATCCTTGGAAAAAGATGTTACATTTTAAGAAATTGCAAAGGACAGGATGTTAAAAGGTTTCTCTGCTGCCTCTTATTTGCAGAGGAAGCAAAGGGCTGTTTTTTGGAAAGGATTCCACGATTCTTTGTAATCACATTATTTAAAAGTGAAGAACTGTTTGACCATTTCTATTATAACTGAGAAACATTTAAGGCAAGCCAGCTGATTTCCTTTTTTTTTCCTTACATATATAAGCCCTAATTAATTTTAAGCACACCTAAAAGCCTTCCTTTTTTCCCCAAAATTGACAGTGTGTCTTTTCATCTGGTTGTGTTCACTAATGTCAAAGCGAAGCAAAATGTTTGGTTGGGTGATACTGGGAAAATGCTGACGTGACTAACATGTAGCATGTAGCAAGATTCAGAGTTAGCATAGTCACAGTAACATATGATAACATGGCTAACCTTTGTGCTATTTTGTGGGGTCCAAATGACCCGATCCTTACATTGAAGTGTAATCCCTACCATGACACAGGTGGATAAAGGTGGAAAGATTTCATGTAATCCATGGACACCAGTGAAGATCACAAATCATTGAAGACAATGCTAAAAAAACTATTTTAATAAATTGGAAAAGCAAAAAAAATATAAATATAAGTCAACACAGAAATCTGCTGCTTGATCATATCAGCTTGGAAAAAATGTCAGCCCAAAGTTCAAGTAACTTTGAAAGAATTCGGTCTCTCTGGTCTCCCATAGCTAACTCCGTGACTTAGGGGGTGGGGGGGCCATGGTCCTCGCTGCTCCTTGCCCTTCTGCCGTGGGCCGGGGTGGGGGTCGGGGCCTCCGGTGCCTGGCCGGGGGTGGTGGGGGCTCCGTTGGTCGGGGGGTCGGGTCCGGCGCCTGGGTGGGGCGGCCTGGGGCGCTGCGTGGTCCTCTGGGCTTGGGTGTGGGGGTGCGTGGTGGGGGGGTGGGGTAGTGGTCTGGCTTGGCTTGGGGGGGTGTTCCCTTTGCCTGTGCTGGGGGGGGTTGGCGGGGGGCGCTGCTCGGGGGGGGGGGGGGCCCAGCGGCGCTGGATGGGCTTCCCATCTACACCTGGGGCTGGGATCGGCCCTTCCCTGGCTCTGGGGCGGGACGGGGCAACCCTCTTGGGGCCCCCGGTCGCTCTGGGTGTCATCCGCTTCTGCTGCGGGGTCTGGGGGTGGGGTGGGGTGGGGGTCTTGTCGGCTCTGTCCTGTGGGGGGGCATTCTGGGGGAGGGGGGGGGGGGGCACTATTGGTACGGGGCAGGGGGGGTTGACGGGTCGGGGTCTCCGCTGAGGCCATCGGCGGTTTCCCCGGCCGGTTGGCTGCCTCGGTCCCGTCGAGGCCTGACCAGAGCTCTTCTAAGGCCGGCGTTTGGGGGTGGGGGCCTGGGCTTGCTCCGGGGGGGGCCGGCGCTTTCTGGCTCCTCTCTCTCTGTGTGGGGGTGGTGGTGCTGGGCCTGGGGTGTCTGCGCCTCCGGGGGTGGGGCCCCGGGGCTGGGTGGGCCTGGCCCCCTTGCTGGGGGGGGGGCGGGGGACAGCTGTTTGACCACCGGGGGACAGTCTATCATCTGTCCCCAACTTACCCCCTTCCTCATATAACCTCATAATAGGGTGAGGGGGTGGGGGGCTTAGCCTGCGATGAGCCTTGGGGGGGGGGGGTTTACTAGGCAGTGGCCCCCCTCCTGTGGTTGCCTCATGGAGTGGGCCCCCCCTCTTTCGGTTTTATTTGCACCTTAGACATGTAGGGCCCTTGGTAGGGGGGGGTGCTTGGACATCACTGCCAGCAAGCAGCGGATGTCCTCCTAGCACCCTACCCGCCAATTTTAACCGCACCTTAGACATTTAGGGCCCCTTGGTGGGGTGGGTGAGGGGACGTCACTGTGAGTAATCAGGAGATGTCCCCTTAGTGCCCTACCCGCCAATTTTAACCGCACCCCCCTTAGTACACACACCCCTCCCCCCTCAATATATACATCCCAACATAAACACACACACATGCACACACACACACACACCCTTTCAAACACACATACACGCACACACATTTTGCAAGGAAGGTGGGACCTGGGTCCGTCTGTCCCCTGCCTCTTCCCTGGTGGGGGGTACGGGCCCCTTTGCGGCGGCGGCCGTGTCCCCGGCTTCCTGGGCCCGGCGGTGCTCTCTCCGCGCGGTGGGGGGGTTCACATTACATCTGAGCCGGGGGTGTCTGGTCCCTGGGGGGTGGGTTCTGGTCCTTGCTCCTGAGTGCTGGGCCCCGCCAAATTTCCAACTGTGGCCGAGCCTGGTCGGGCCATATTTACAACACCCCTTGTGGGCCCTCTTTTTTCCCCGGGGTTCCCCCCTCCTGGGCGGGGGCGGCGGGCCCCTGCCTCGCTCCTCCCTGGACCAACCGTGGGCCGGGCGGGTGGCTGCCTGGAGTGCGGAGCGGGTCTCCCTTGGGGGGTCCTGGCTCGTACCTGGGGTTGGGGCGGGGGGATGCCCGGAACTCCTGGGTGGTGGTGGGGTGCTCGTTTGGGGCTGTGGGCGTCCTTCTCCGGTGGGGCCCTGCGTTGGGTTCTCCCGGCGCGGCGGGGGGCTGCTCTCCTGGTTCGGCTGGGGCGGCGCTCTCTTTCCCTCCGTGCGTCCCTGGCCTCTGGCTCTGGGGGCCTTGCGGCGGCCCTGCTGGCCCTGGCCTGGGTGGCGGGCTTGGTCGCCCAGGCGGCGGTTGTTCCCTGCCGGTTCCCGTGTGGCGTTGGGGGGATTCCGGCTGCCGCTGCTGCTGCGGTGGGGGTCTTGGGGTGGGGATGGCTGGGCACTCTCCCTCCTTCTTTTCACGTTCCACCATCCATTTTAGAAGAACATAAACACTCACCTGAGCACAGGTGTTAGCTCAACAGACTGAATGACTGAAATATTTCACACTAGTTGGTTTTAAGGCATAAGTATGCGTGTGAACACTATCTGTTTTGTGTACATGTCGACAGGTGGAAATTTTTGCAGCTAGCAGGTGTGTTTATAACATTTGAGTGTGTGTGTGGACAGGCTCCGCCCCTTTTTTTTCTTTTTTTTTTTTTCTACATTTGAACCTTACCATAATGATTAACAACCAGTAAACTTGTTGCTTTATGCTGCTTCATGGTCTTATCCCCCTTCCCCTCCTATTATCACCCCCTACCCCCCCTCTCTCTAACGTCCCTCTCTCTTCTTCCCCTCTTTCCTTTTCCGTCCGGTCCAACACCAAAGATTTTCAGACATGATTGAAATTAATAAAGTTTGGCCTCAATTACAAAAGGGGTTTATTCAGACATACCTTTGGTTTGTCTGAAGATTAATAACCCCTCTTGTTAAAGTAAAATATGTCCAACACAAGAGGCCCTCAGCTCTCATCTGTCTGCCCAGCTGTTGGACAGGACAAGTTAAAAAAAAAAAAAAAAAAAAAATCATTGAAGACAAAAGGTTTAGCGCACTGCCTTGTGGGGTCAAGATGACCCCACTCCAAATGTTAAAGTGCCTAGGATAGCACAAAGGTTAATAAAGTCTGAGTGACAGACTTATCTCTGACCCTCTTAATGAGCCTTATAGTTCGGTCCACCCTATATATGACATAAGTTCAAAAATGGACCATTAATTGATGGTTTTAATCCGGTGCACCCCATAGTATGGAAAATGTCACGGTGCCTGTCAGTTCACCTCCCCCCCTCCTACAGCTCTCACCACCTTGCTGATTGGAACCAGCTGATCCTCATCTTCTCATCATCCTGCCGGTCTTCATAAGGGAGCTTTCACCAGAATTCTACGCCAGTTTGTTATACTCACTCCGGTGCTTATGCCTGGCCTCTTAGTCTCAGCTAAGTTTATCTTGTCTCCATACTTACCACATCTTGTGCTCACCTTCAGGTTCCTACCTTGGTCACGCTGGTTCCTCCCCTCCACGCTGGTCCTGCCGTCCTCGGCATCCACGCCTCGTTCCAAGCTGGTTTCCGCCGTCCTCGGCGTCCACGCCTTACCTCAAGCCGGTCCCGCTGTCCTCAGCGCCCAAGCCTCGCTCCCTCTGGATCCACAGTTCGACGCGTCCTCGTGTCGCCCCCTCCCCTTCATCTGCATCAGCTCAAAGGAAACACCAAGTTCAATCCACGGAGGAGATACGTCCACATCCCCTCAGAAACTTATTTACCTCTGGTAAAATAAATCCATTTAAAGTCATCCTTGCTGTGAGTTTTCTTCCGGGTTTCAGCATCTGGGTCTGCTACGTCTACGACGCCATGACAGAACAAACTGGCCAATACCCAGACCCAGCTGACCCGGAAGATCTACGTCAGACCATCATCCAGCACGGACTGTTTCTGGACCTCCTCTACAGTACCATCACCCGGGTCACCGCTATTCAGGAGGACCTTTCTCGTCGCCTGAGAATAATTTCTCAAGCCCAGATGAATTCAATCGGACAATATCCAGCTAATGCTAATACCAACATTGCAGCCCCTACAGCCGGGAGCTTGGACATATCCGCTGCCTCTGGGATTCCTGAAAATTTCCGGCTTCAACCGGAGTTTTTTCAGGGGGACGTTGAATCATGTGGGGGTTTCCTTCTTCAATGCAGACTTATTTTTCAGCAGGCTCCGCGATATTACCAAGCTGACCACAGCAAGATCACCCTCATAGTTAACTCCCTCAGAGGCAAAGCGCTCAAATGGGCTCAGGCCTTTCTAACTGCTAACCCCATTTCTCAGATTTCTTTCGAGCGTTTCTTAGGTGAATTTCAGCTGGTCTTTGATCAACCCCGCAAGACAGAGGAGGCGACGCGCCACCTTCTAGGATTAAGGCAACACAGCCGATCTGTAAGTGAACATTTAATTGACTTTCGAATACTAGCTGTGGAAGCTGGATGGCCGGACGTTGCCCTAAAAGGGGTTTTCTATCGATCACTTAACAACCAGATCAAAGACCATCTCTGTTCTCAGTCTGAAGCCAGAACGTTCGAGGAGCTCGTTACTGCAGCTCTTCGCTCTGACGTACGACTCCGCGAGCGTCAGGTAGAAAGAGCACATACTGAGAGGAAAACTGTAAATAACCCTGTGTCTAAAACCCCCATGCCAGAATCTCCTTCCATCTCTCGTGAACACGTCACCTGCTCCTCTGAGGAACCCATGCAGATCGGACATTCTAAACTCACACCGGCGGAACGCCGCAGATGCCAGGTAGAAGGTACCTGTTTCTATTGTGGACATTCTGGGCACCATGTGCAGCAGTGCTCCTTACGTTTAAACTCCAAAGCCCCCCGCTAGAAGACAGGCCGCGGGAGGGTTCCTCCACTGTTATTCAGGAAAATAACTTTCTTTATTTACCTGTCAAGCTATGTCACCAGTCTCATGTTCATGTATGCCAAGCCCTCATAGACTCCGGAGCTGAACAAAGTTTTATTGACAGTCACTTAGTGTCCAAACTCAGTCTCCCCACAGAACCGCTGGATCATCCTGTCAAGGCAGCTGGACTAGGTGGTCAGCTGCTCACTCGAATCACTCACCGCACCAGACCCGTGCAACTTGTAACCTCTGGTAACCATCATGAAGTCATGCAATTCTATATTACTCAAACGCTTCAATCTCCTGTTATCTTAGGCTTCCCATGGCTCCGCAGTCACAATCCCCAGTTCGATTGGGTGAATCTTCATATAACTAACTGGAGCACCCATTGCCTTGCCAACTGCCTCCGCTCCGCAGTACCATCAGTTTCTCCCAATCTGGAGCCAGCACCTGATGATATTGACCTCTCCAAGGTACCCTCATGTTATCATGATCTCAGGACTGTTTTCAGTAAAAGCAAGGCAGGAGCTCTACCTCCGCACCGACCTTATGATTGCTCCATCGAGCTATTAAACGGGGCCACTCTCCCCAAGGGACGATTATTCAATCTGTCAGGTCCTGAAAAACTCTCCATGGAAAAGTACATCCATGAATCTCTTTCCTCGGGTCACATTCGTCCTTCTTCGTCCCCCGTTGGTGCAGGTTTTTTCTTTGTCCAAAAGAAAGATAAGACCCTTCGGCCATGCATCGACTACCGAGAATTAAACCAGATCACAGTTAAGAATAAATATTCTTTGCCTCTCATCAGCTCCGCCTTGGACACCGTTCAGGAAGCGCGTGTATTCACTAAATTGGATCTCCGTAATGCGTACCATCTAGTCCGTATGAAGGAGGGGGACGAATGGAAGACTGCTTTCAACACCCCCCTTGGTCATTTTGAATACCTGGTGATGCCCTTTGGGCTCACCAATGCCCCTGCAGTCTTCCAACACCTAGTTAATGACGTCCTCCGAGACTTCCTTAATAGGTTTGTCTTCGTCTATCTTGACGATATTCTCATTTATTCACCCAATCACGATCTCCACATCCACCATGTTCGTCAGGTCCTTGAGCGTCTTCTTGAAAATCGACTCGTTGTAAAGGCTGAAAAGTGCGACTTTCACGTATCTACCGTGTCTTTTCTTGGGTTCATTATTGAGGCTGGCAACATCCGCCCCGATCCAGCCAAGGTTTCCGCTGTCGCCAACTGGGAACCTCCCGATTCACGTAAACAGTTACAACGTTTTCTCGGATTTGCCAATTTTTACCGTAGATTCATACGCAACTACAGCAGTCTCGCCGCCCCACTCACTCAACTTACGTCTGTTAATACACCTTTTGTTTGGAGCCCAGAGGCCCAGGCCGCCTTCGATAAACTCAAGGGGATGTTCATCTCAGCTCCCATCCTGATCCAACCTGACCCCCAACGTCAGTTTATCGTAGAGGTTGACGCCTCCGATACCGGAGTGGGAGCCGTCCTTTCCCAACGTGAGGTTTCCTCAGGGAAACTCAAACCCTGCGCTTTCTTTTCACGTAAACTGTCACCTGCGGAACGGAACTATGACGTTGGGAACCGCGAACTCCTTGCCATAAAGTTAGCTCTGGAGGAATGGCGTCATTGGCTCGAGGGGGCGGAGCACCCTTTCGTAGTTTGGACGGATCATAAAAATCTCGCTTACCTCCGTTCTGCCAAACGCCTAAACTCCCGTCAGGCCCGCTGGTGCCTCTTTTTTGATCGGTTTTCATTCATCATTACTTATCGACCCGGAAGTAGGAACGTCAAACCCGATGCATTATCTCGCATCCACAGTAATCATGACCTTGAGGAGGCCACTCCCATTATTCCACCCACCTGCGTGGTCGGTAATCTCACGTGGGATATCGAAACGCGGGTCCTGCAGGCTCAGGATGAGGAACCCGATCATCCTCCTCCCCCCGCTAACACTCTATACGTGCCTTCCTCTCTGCGTTCGGACGTTCTGGTTTGGGGTCACACTTCTCGTGTTTCTTGTCATGGGGGTGTCCAAAGAACGCTCAGTCTCATTAAGCGCAGGTTTTTCTGGCCCACCCTAGAACGGGATGTCAGGGAGTTTATCGCCGCTTGTGATATTTGCGCCAGATCCAAATCTTCCAATTTGCCTCCGGCTGGTTTACTTCACCCTTTGCCCATCGCTACTCGCCCTTGGTCCCATATTGCCCTAGATTTCGTCACAGGGTTGCCTCCGTCACAAGGCAACACTGTCATCCTTACAGTCGTTGATCGCTTCTCTAAAGCGGCTCAGTTCATTCCATTACCTAAACTCCCCACCGCCGCTGAAATGGCGGACATCCTGGTCCATCAGGTTTTCAGAAACCACGGGATCCCCAAGGACATAGTTTCAGACCGGGGACCTCAATTTGTGTCCCAGGTCTGGAGAACCTTTTGCTCCGCCCTGGGTGCTACCGTTAGCCTCTCCTCAGGTTATCACCCCCAGTCTAACGGCCAAGCGGAGCGTGCTAATCAGGAGCTGGAAGCTGCCCTCCGTTGCCTGGCTGCCCAGAATCCCTCCACCTGGTCCAAGTTCCTAGTATGGATTGAATACGCTCACAATAACCATCCCTCCTCTGCCACCGGTTTATCACCATTCGAAATATCCCTTGGTTATTCACCTCCGCTGTTCCCCTCACAGGAGTTAGATTTGGCCGTTCCCTCTGTGCAGCATCATCTGCAACGTATCCAGCGTATCTGGCGCCAAGCTAAAGCTGCCCTTCTGCGCACTCGGGAGAGCAACTGCCGTCTGGCTAACCGTCGTAGGAGAGCGGCCCCAAATTACCAACCTGGGCAAAAGGTTTGGCTTTCCTCCAGGAACATACCCCTTCAGGTCACCTCACGCAAGCTAGCACCCCGTTACATTGGTCCTTACATCATTGACGAAATCATCAATCCTTCCTGTGTTAAACTACGGCTCCCGGCTGCTTTAAAGATTCATCCCTCGTTCCATGTTTCCCAGATCAAGCCCTTTCAGGAAAGCTCCTTGTGCCCGCCGTCCGCTTCCCACCACCCGCCCGGCTCATTGACGGCGCGCCTGCCTTTACGGTCTCTCGTATTCTGGACATTCGCCGCCGGGGCCGTGGTCACCAGTACTTGGTGGACTGGGAGGGTTACGGTCCGGAGGAGCGCTCCTGGATCTCCCGCTCCATGATCCTGGACCGTTCCCTCCTGGACGACTTTTTCAGGGCCCACCCTGACCGCCGTCCTGGACCGCCTGGAGGCGGTCGTTGAGGGGGGGGTACTGTCACGGTGCCTGTCAGTTCACCTCCCCCCCTCCTACAGCTCTCACCACCTTGCTGATTGGAACCAGCTGATCCTCATCTTCTCATCATCCTGCCGGTCTTCATAAGGGAGCTTTCACCAGAATTCTACGCCAGTTTGTTATACTCACTCCGGTGCTTATGCCTGGCCTCTTAGTCTCAGCTAAGTTTATCTTGTCTCCATACTTACCACATCTTGTGCTCACCTTCAGGTTCCTACCTTGGTCACGCTGGTTCCTCCCCTCCACGCTGGTCCTGCCGTCCTCGGCATCCACGCCTCGTTCCAAGCTGGTTTCCGCCGTCCTCGGCGTCCACGCCTTACCTCAAGCCGGTCCCGCTGTCCTCAGCGCCCAAGCCTCGCTCCCTCTGGATCCACAGTTCGACGCGTCCTCGTGTCGCCCCCTCCCCTTCATCTGCATCAGCTCAAAGGAAACACCAAGTTCAATCCACGGAGGAGATACGTCCACATCCCCTCAGAAACTTATTTACCTCTGGTAAAATAAATACATTTAAAGTCATCCTTGCTGTGAGTTTTCTTCCGGGTTTCAGCATCTGGGTCTGCTACGTCTACGACGCCATGACAGAAAATATGGTTTTATTTTATGTTTAAAATTGTTTATCATTCTTTAGTAATTTTGCGGTATTTTTACACTTGTAAATAAGCTATAGAGAAACCTTGTTTGACAAACTGATGCTGCTAAAAATTAAAGACTGCAGCAAAGGTTAAAAGACATTTGCAGAATTTGCAGCCCTTTAAAGGAAAGTTATGGTGTACGTTATTTTCAACCCTTTAACAATGTAGTTATACTTTAACTCTTCTAATGTTGACACAATTATTGCAATTCCAGCGGGTTCTGGCGCGATGAAAAGCAGCTTTTTGCTGTTACACAACACTTTACAACACTAAAGTAAAGAGTTGTATATCAGTGAAAACTGAAATGCATGGCTGCTTTTCTCTGCGTCACACTCAGCTGAATTAAGGGAGCCTTTACTGTGCAATCATTTTTTTTGAGCTTTTAATGAAAAAAATAGTTATTTTGTGTGCCAGAGGTAATAAATTATTGTATACATGGATATTGTTAACCCTAAAAGGCTATAAAAATAGCATAGTTTAGGCCTTTAATGTTAATCACGTAAACGATCGAAGACTTACGGTAGGTCAAAGAAGGTGTGTTATTTTATCTCAGGTGTTTAAGGGTTTAAACTGGAAGTTGTGGGGTTGCCGTATGTCACCAATACAATCATGAAAATATTGTTGAATTACAACTCGTTCATGACTTCTTTTGTATTGAGAGCTTCTTAAAAGACTAAAAGATGGGCTGAAAAAAAGGACTTAATCAAACATTAAAGAAAAGATTAATGAACTATTTATCATTTATAGTCTATTAGCTCAGAGAAATTTGTCTTTAAAAGGTTTTTTGTTTTTTTGCATTTACACTTCTGGAGCCCTAGAAGCTTTATGTCATCAAAGCTCTTGGGTAAAATTACACAATTCCAAAAATCAAGGTTTAAAAAAATAAATAATGTCATTTTATTTACTCTTTACTGAATTTTGCATAAGTAATGTAAGTGTGAATAGTGTTAACAGACATTAACCACTTTCTAGTGAAAGATTAATTTATAGTCTAAGATTTCAAGTGATTCTTTTGGGATTTAAATGTTTAGGATCCACAAAGAATAAATGTGGAAAGAAGAGAAATTTGTGGTTTTCTGAAGTGCACCCTGACAGAATATTAAAGCAATGGGAATTTATGGCTGTAATAAACACAAGATAAGCACACCACTGAGCTAAATTTCTCATGAAACCCAACACAACTCGGTCATAAATCACTCATGGTGCTTCTTTGCCTTTTTTTTTGTTTGCTGGTGAAGTGATGCATCATCGCAGTGGCAGTGTGAGACGTCAGCTCAAAGGGCATTTCACATCTCACCTTATCGACAGGAAACGTAAGAGAACATGAGTGAAGATCGATGGCAGACTCTGTGGAACTTCAAGAAACACAATTGTTGCTATTTATTTAAAAAAAAAAAAGATAAACTTAGAGGACATTTGTTTTGAGTCATTAGACCTGCAACCTTTCTTAGGTGGTGATTCGTTTAGAAAATTGTCTTAAAACGATGAGCCACAAACATTTCAGACAAACCAAATTGCAAGATTAATTTTTGTTCGTTTACTTAATAAACTATCTACACTACAGCTAATCGGCTGTTCAATAACACGTTAAACGCATGTCAAATGCCTGGTAGCACAACGAGCACAACGTAACTCTTAAAACCTTTTCCACGTACATCAGCTGATTTTGTCATGGAGAAAAGTGGCTTTGCGCCATTATGCAATTATGTACAAAGTCAATTCAAAAAGCCGCTTTTCAAGTCCAAAAAAAGTGTGACAATACACAATCCATCTGAAAGGGGATTTAATAAGGAGCTACAATGCACAAAACTTGTTTATGCAAGAGTGCAGCATTTTAAATGTACACATCGTGTAGTGGCACACACGAGGGGTGTATGTACGGAATCCTGATTTATTCATGGACTTTTACAGTGGGTGAAATGCTCCATTTTCCGATGCATTATTCAAAGATAGGGCCCTGTAGACACAGCTCAACAGATTGTGGTGTAAAAAATGGATGCAAATCAAACCAAGAGTGTACGACTAAAGGTGTGTGGGAACCCTCTTGTGTCAAATTGTGCGTGTGTCCCGCTTTCAGGTACCCCTATCCAAGATGAGGGCTTGAAAACTTTTTATTTTCCTCTACAACAGATGACAATCAGAAAACACGCCTTGTCCTGTGAGACACTTACTTACTTGTAGAGCTTTTGTAAGACGCAAGAGAAAATAAATGCAAGCTTTTCCATGTCACTTTTTTTGAAGATAGCACACACACTTTTCAATGCATTTTCTTATGCATTCCTAATGCATGCATAAATAAGGTCAGGGAGTGGCAGTACAGCTTCAGAAATTCACAATTTGACTGCAAGAAGTTTTATTTATGGTAACAAAGCCTTAGAATAAACAAAAAATAATCATGTTTCTTGCTGGGTTTCTCTATTTTCCAGTTAAACTTACTTGATCTCCAGTACCAAGCAGAACCAGCCCATGTTTTCAGATATTTGGGTTCCCCTCACTAAAAGCTTAAAGCAGAGTAAATTGTCGGTCAGAGGCTGATCTTATGACTAATGTCATTGCTGCTTTCTGCACAGAGACGGGGGGGAAAAAAGGATCTATAGAAAAATAGCAAGACAACTCTATAAAAAACATGCAGCAGTCTAGATGCTGGGCCACATTAAAATGTGTCTCTAGGACTTATTGGATGCCTGAACTTTTCCTTTTTAGAAGCGTTACCGCACGAGTTTCCATCTTGTTTTCCACATTGAGGGCTGACTTTAATTATGGAATCTCCGAGGGTATCTTCAATCCTTTTTGCGGGGCTTTGAAGCTGCAGTGAGGGTAATCAGTGAATAAGTTAAGCTTAAGCGGATAGTGGGTGGTGGACAATCGGTAGTTATTTTTACTGCCAATTTTTGCACGGTGTCAGTCTCTGCAAGCTAAATTATTTCATGGTGTTTATTTCAGACAAACGCAATTTTCTTGTAAAGCCAGACCACTAGAATAAAAACTGCACTTGAAACAACACTTAGAAATTCAGTTTTAGATGTCAAATTGACTGACAATTTAGAATAATAGTACTATGTTTTTACTGATAAAGAAGCAAATGGTTATAACTAATTACAATTTCGACAGTCTTTGTGTTTTGTTTTGTTTTTTGCCAGTTTCTTAAGCTTTTTCTTCATTAAGCCTAGTATTAAAATAGAGCATGCATGCAGAACAAAGAATCAAATATGATGATCAAAAAGAAAAAAAAAACATGCAATAATACCATTTTTACAAACTAATGTGACACTCACCTACTTCAGATTTCCTCGTATTGCTCCTTTGAATACATGTTTTTTTTCATACCTGGAAATAGGCCTCCACTCAAGGAGGTCAAAGACACTTGATACTTTACGCAATCTCACTTTAGCCAATAAAGCTCTTGAAGTGTTTTTTTCCCTCTTAGTGAGCTCTGTGGCCTTTGTGGTAGAGTGTCAAGGCCAAGTCATACCAAAGACTGTAAAAATGGGACCAAAGCGTTAAGGGGTTCTGTGTCTGCAGCTCACTGCTCCCCCAGTGGATGGGTCAAATCTGGAGAACAAATGTCACACACCTAGATGTTGTTACACCCCTGTCTAGGGGCCAGTTTAAGGATGTAACGTAATGTAAAAATAATCAAACTAAATACACCAACGACTCTAAAACTGTCACCAACGCCCAGGCTGAAATTAATTTGGGAATTTATTTACAGGGAAAACATCTCGAAACTACACAAAAACCACCAAACACAAAGATCAAAGCCTCTAACAATATTGAAGTAACACTCTGCTGCTGTCAGCTGGAGGGGAGGGTTCCAACAGATGATGTGGCAGTATTTAAACCCGTGCTGGACGTCCACAGCCAATCAGGTGATCCAGACACTTTGGGATCTAATCTGCACACAACTATAGGAAGAAAAGGAAAGACAGAACCTCCCATACCTCTGATACAGATAAACACTCCAAAAGTGCAAACAGAACAATATCACGGCCACAGCCGTAACAGATGTGAGACAGCTTTTGTTATTTTACAGTATTAGAAATACTGACAGAGGTCAGTATGAGTTTGATTGTTTATCGGTATTTCTCTAACCTAAACTAATTTTTTATTAAATACTTGATAATTAAATAATTAATACTAATTCTTTTTATCTTAGGAAATTGCAAATTTTAGTTAAAAACAAAATTTGGACATTGTGCTAAAAATTTGAGCTAACGTTAAATAATTAACATGTTTATTATTTAGTAGAAACGTTTAATTCTGACCAAAGCGTCTTGAAAACCTTGTCCAGTTTTAGCAACCCTCTTTTGGGAAACAATTGAGAAGAAGCACCAAACAAAACCGTAAACATTGTTTGGTTATAAAAAAAAAAAAAAATCTGGTTTGTGCATAAAATATCAAGCTATCGTATACTTTAAGATTTGTTTATTAGGCTCCCCCAGGTCAGGTTACCACCATATCATTTCAGTTTTGCACTGGATTTTTTCGTATCTTAAAATCGGCAAAAATCGTCATTAGTACTTGGCTAAAAGAAAAAAAACAAAAGCACAGAAAGCACCAGCTGTAATGAATCTACTTCAGCATCAGTGAGGCAAGTGCAGCCAAGCGCTACAGCGATTGGCATTTCAGCTCTGCCTCTCTACTCTGATGTTTTGGAGTGTCCACTGCTGCACTAGGATTAAACCCAGGCCAAACAATTCATGGAACCAAATCGGTCTGTGGTTTGAGTATTCAGTAAAAAGTGATGCTACATAATGTTTCTCGTGCAGACAATCCATCAAAAATGGTTTTAAAATATCAAAAGAAAATGTGCTATGAGAGTGCCCTCCTGAAAAGGAGCGATTGCCCCCCAGCAAACTGTTCTGGAGCCAGATCTGGTTTTCCCCTCTTACTTTTGTCAAACATTTTTTGCTTTGCAATTTTGTGATTTCGCCATTTAAAAAAACGTTTTTTTTTTACCGAAAATCCTTACAAGTCACTACTTTTTTATCATTTTCAAGTATTCCCAAGTAAAAACGTCTTTCTTTAAGTTGCACACTGCATTTGCTTATGTATCCCAACTTTTGAATAAACAGCATGGCAACAGGTAAAATACATAATGAAGTGTACCAAGGTTAAAATGTGATCATCACGAGAGAAAAAAATCCATTAATACCAATTTTGCAAACCACTGTGCCACTTGAGAACTCAAACGGGTTCTAATGCAGGCAAGATGCCTAACAGTACTTTACACAAACCCACTTCACTAAATGCCTTAGTGTTCACAATAGCTGCCCTATCAGTGAGCTATAACGGTAGAGAACGGTCCATAATGGCGCAGACATCAGTATGAGTTCATTCATTGATGCCAGCTCAGTGGCCTTGTGGTTAGAGTGTCTACCCTGGAAGGCAGTGAGTTCAAACCCAGGCAGAGTCATACCAAAGACTTAAAAAATGGGACCCAATGCCTCCCTGCTTGACACTCAGCATTAAGGGGTTGGATTGGGGGGTTGAACCACCAAATGGTTCCCGAGCGTAGCTGTGTCTGCTGCTCACCGGTCCCCCAGGGGATGGGGCCAAATGTGGAAAACAAATTTTGCAGTGTGTGTGACAGATAGTGGGACTTTATCTTATCTTATCTTTACCTAGGTTATATTTTTTATGAAATTGCAATTATTAGTTTGTCCAATGTAAGAACATAATTTAGAAATTGTGCAACTATTCTTGGGGAGGGCACTGGTTAAGCGCAAGAACCATCCAAGAAGGAATATAAAAAGAATCTTGTTTGAGAAAAACATCTACTTTATACATACTTGCTCCTACAAACTATATGAAAATAGCTTTTTAATATATTTTTTGATTTAAACTTTTTCTGCTAAAAGGTTGCAAATTATGTTTGTTCGTGTATCTTAACCATTTTTAAAAAGAGCATGAATAGAGCAGGGAGCAGTGTTCCAGTGTCATAATATGGTCATTCAAAGGAAAAATACATATAAATACACCCACAATTCCAAATCAACTAGAATTCAGTCTAATAAAGGCAAATGCCTAAGTGTACCTAATGCTCCTTCACATCATCCATGAATTGGTGAAAGCTCTGTCACCAAGTGATGGAGTACTTGCCGGTTGACGAGAGCGACATGTGACTTCGTCTTCGGGCAAGGAATACAGTAGGCCTCTTACTAGTTTTGGTCTACGGACCGAACAGCCGTTCAAAGTACTCAGCCTTCTTGGTGAGTCTCAGAGAGGTACTAGAAAGTGCCCAAATGGGTACCGGCAGTCCAAGACAGCTGCAGCCCGGGCTGTTCCGGAGCCAAAAACTCAATCGTGGGAAAAGTTTGGTAAGACCACGAAGAAGGACCATTGGTAGAGCTTCGAGCAAACCATCCGGCGCCTCAGGAGGAAGAAGCAGCTTGTTGTTTTTTGTTTTGTTTTTCTGCCAGCTCTGTTTTGGCTTTGGATAGGTAGCTGTTGTTGACTATGACTATGGATATTGTTGGACTGTGGAAGAAATACTTTTAGGTTCGTCTCAACCTTGTTGACACATATTTGCTGAGGAAGCAGAGGCAGGGCCAAACCCTGCAGGGCTGTTCATCACTTGAGATGGAAGTCAAACTACCTCAGTTTAATCTGCCTCTGGCTACTGAGATAAATCAAATCACAGCTTTCTGGAAATGATAAATGTCAGGAAATCAGTTAACTCTATATAACGTTTAGTTTTTTAAAGGGAAAATGTGTCTGCTTACCATCAACATGTTTGCTGGTTTGTGCTCCCCTTCCTGTCTCTTAGAGGTTTTCCACAAAATGTAAGTGTCCCTGAGCCAATAATCACCAATGTAGATGTCTTCTTTCCATTCCTAAAGACAAAAAACAGTTGGGTTGTGATGAAAAACAGTTTGACTCTAATGGCTGACATGACTAATGAGATTACCAATTCTATGAATAAGTAATGTTGATTTTCTGTGCTGTGGTTCTCATTACTTTTCATCAAGTAGACAAATTATTCTCCTAAACGTTGGAGTTTCCAAAAAATCATGAATGAAATAATGTTGACAAAATTGGTGCAAAACCTTCCCTAAACATAACAACCCTATAATTTAAGTACTTTGTTTAGTTTTGGGCCTTTACCACATCAGTTCATTCATTCATTCTTTTTTTGTTTTTATTTTTTTTGGTATTTTGTTTCCGATGGGTAAAGGTGCGACCTTATTTCAATTTTGGTTTTTCTACAATGGGATTTTAGAGCTGGACGCTAAAGTTTCTTTTTTAATTCAACGTCTTCATTAGTGCAAAAAGTTTCCAGGGAGTCGGGCTGGTGACGGACGCAGCTCATTAACCTTTGCTGCACTCATTACAGTCTGGACCCCCTGGGTCACTAGACCATTCTGTGTATTGAGGCGAAATTTGACGAACATAATGACGTGTCTGCCTCAAACTGTCTGTTTCTGAAGTGAAACAATAAATTGTCACCACCTTTTTCCTTTCATTTTCAACTTATTTTGAGTGGGAGAGCTTTAATCACTTTTCTTTTATGGAGGTTGAACATCTCCACCATTTCCTTTTTGTGTCATTGTAATTTTCACTTTGGTTTTTCGAAACTATAGCAGGACTTATCATAACTAGGGGGTGTCAAATTATTGCGTTATTCCCAATTATTAAAGACCCACTCCCATGAAAATCCTGTTTTAACATAATCTTGTAGCATTTTTTTCTCATGACGAAAAAAAACATTTTGGATCAAAACTGTATTCCTGAGTATGTCTTGATTCAAATTGTGAAGGGTCAGGAGCAGATGTAAAAATGCCTGTAAAAAAAGATTTAACCCAAAACTAATGCCATAGCGCCACAGCCATTGTCTATTGTGCAAGGAATAAAGCCAGACGAGATGTCTGTTATCCAAAATTAAATGATGACATGGAGGCCTGATTGAGTCGGACGATCGCTTCCGCGAAGTCTATTGATTTCTGATAATGCAAACCTCAAACAGCATTATCCCACGTCACCTAAGAAAGAAAGAAATAATAATGTTTGAAGTGTTCTCCACAAAACGTATACTATTTGACACAATGTGTTGTTGTGGTAATTGCTACAGAGCTTGCACCGACCTGCACTGCATCAGCGGAGGAATGGGGTACATTTTCTAGACATCATAATTTGAAATAAACCATCACTTCAGAGGGAAAGGAACCTCTCACTGCCAATTTTTGTCCAGTCTCAAAGAAACAAAGCCTAAAGTCTAAATAGTAATTTTCCACCGGTGTCACATCCTCGTGTCCCATCTCCTCCTTCTTAGATTCTCTTCTGCTGCATCCCCGTCTTCAAAGTGATCAAATTCACCAAACAGTGTAAAAGAAACTTTAAAATCTCTCGTGTTTTTCTACTATCTTGATGTTATGATAAACTGTGAAATGAGGTATGTCAACATGACAAACTAAGAAGTTTGTGGTCAACATTTTTTTTGTAAAAATAGTAAGTGTAAAGTGTTCCTACTGCCGTGTTGCAGTGGGAGTTGACCTCTGATCAGAAGATTGCAAGTTCGATTCCCGCGCTTTTGATTCCCCCGCTACCCGCCCATGTGTTGAAGTGTCCTTGGGCAAGACTCTGAACCCCACCTTGCCTCTGGTATAAGGTTGGCGCCAGTGTCCAGCAGCGGAGCCGCCATCAGTGTGTGAATGTGGCTGTGACTGTAAACTGCTTTGGGCCTTCTAGGAAGGTAGAAAAGCGCTATATAAGTATAATGTGTTTTGATATTGGAAGTCAGTTATATGAAAACTTCATGAAGCCACTTTTTTAGTTGTATTTTGTGCACCACAAATGTGAATGTAAATACCTCAAAATTTGGCTTTTCACAGCAAATATTAGGTTAACATAAAATTTGATTATTTAGATTGATTATTTACAGGTAATAAACAAAAATCACACAAATGAACATAACACAAATTGTAACTGCTACTGCTGGGACTTGAACCACACACACATTCCAAAGATTTCTATCTAGGGGGATGTAAATGGCCTTTAAAAAATGAGCATGTCTGACACCCACTCAGATGAAAGACATGGATGTTGTTCAGGGATGAGATTTAATAATTTTGAAGAGCACTACAAAGACTTGGTTAGCACTTTTCCATGTCTGGGTTCTTGAGACCATTCAGAGTCTCTGCCAGAACATTGAGCTTTACCATCTACTGCAGGAGGTGCATCCGAATGACGGCCGCTTTTAGCGGTACTTCCGTCTCTCTGTGACCCAGTTTGATGACTCGCTGTCCCGCAGTATTCTGTGGATGGAAGAATAAAATTAGAGGACCTTTTAATTATTGGCTCAACACGAATAAGAAAATATCTTAATGTTCAGGAGGAGAACGATCAGCTTCTCCCCCTGTTGGATTTGAATGCAAATTCTTTGCCAAACTTCAGATACTTGAACTCTGGAAACGCTGCAACACTCGAAATGCGTTACGACTAAACTGCCGCCCCATACCCAATGCTGAAATCGTGCCACAGTACCCCTGACCAAATCTGTACATTGACTTAACATTTGAACAGGCTGTCCCTGCCACACAAATCGCTTTTGGTTTTGAATGCAGCTTTAGAACGAAATGTATTTTGTGTGACATCTGTAAATGACGCCCATTGTGTACAATGGAAACAATCCAGTTCCAATTATTTAAGCATGTGAAGAAAATGTCTTTAGAAGTATTTGTTTTAAATCCTACTTTTGTGGCATAAAGTAAAAAAAAAAAAAAGGAGAAGCTGTTAAAACACAGAGTTCCTTGTTAAAGGCAAAAATAAATCAGCTCCTGTAGATTCAGCTCAGTGGAAACCGCGGCGGCTGGTTCCCTTTGATGTGCTTTAGAGAAGCGGGCAGAGTTCCAAATCATTGAATAACTGAATAATGATTGAATGATCTCGTTCAAATCTCCAGCGTCATGAGGAGGGAGTGAGAATTTCAGCCTTTAAATCATCCTGTGTGCAGCCCTGCAGAGAAATACAGCCTCTATAAAAATGCCAGTGGTAAACACTGTTGTTGTAAATCCTCTCATAATCCCATGTGTTATTAGTAAATTCCTGCATCTCATTGGTACGGAACAGACGTGATATGAAGAGTCTGCGTCCAGCGGTAGTCTTGTTAAACATGTAGATCAAAGTGTCAAGCTGTTAGGTACTTTTGGATCAATGTTTCTAATGGATGAAAATATTTTGTTTTCACATTGATTTTTTTTCTCTGCGATCTTTGAAGTCTACTTGTTAACTCATTTGTTACACGAGTTCCTTCATGAAGATGAATTTGGAAAAAAAAAAAACATCTTGAATGAGGCTATTTGGAGATTGTGGTGATGGCTCTCAGCCCGGAGCCATTTGACTGATGCATTATTATGGCCCGCAGCAGTCATAGACTGCAAGGACCATATTGTAACTGGTACGAGGGTCGAACACTCAAAAAGTCCAAAACGTCAAAAAAACGCGTCAAAACGCCAAAAAATGGGGTCAAAAGTCGCCCGAAGCACAAAACGACACGACAATTGTGTAACACAACAAAAATACACACACACACGCACAACACCAACGCACAAACGTCAAAATTGTAGTCGCAAAAATGACGACAAAAAAACAAAAAAGCCCCAAAAGGCCCTCAAAGAACGGGTTTAAAGCCAAAAAGACATGCCCAGCCTATAGTAAAAGACAGGCCGCATTGAAATACATAGGCCACCTGACTGCAAAAACTTCTATATTGTTTCTGCTTCGTTTCATTATTATTATGGCCCGCAGCAGTCATAGACTGCAAGGACCATATTGTAACTGGTACGAGGGTCGAACACTCAAAAAGTCCAGAACGTCAAAAAAACGCGTCAAAACGCCAAAAAATGGGGTCAAAAGTCGCCCAAAGCACAAAACGACACGACAATTGTGTAACGCAACAAAAATACACACACACACGCACAACACCATCGCACAAACGTTAGAATTGTAGTCGCAAAAATGACGACAAAAACACAAAAAAGCCCAAAAAAGCCCTCAAAAGACGGGTTTAAAGCCAAAATGACATGCCCAGCCTATAGTAAAAGACAGGCCGCATTGAAATACATAGGCCACCTGACTGCAAAAACTTCTATATTGTTTCTGCTTTGTTTCATTATTATTTTTACGTTTCTTCTTTCTTACGGATCCGTTGATCGCAAATTTGACCCCCGCCACATACCCGAAAACTCACCAAAATTGCCACACAGCTGGGATAAATTGAAAATGAATTTTCGGCAAAGAGAACGTCACCCCCCCCACGATGATGACATCACAGCGAGCGTTCCCGTAAAAAAAATGAATGGGCCGAAAATCGCTTATGGGGCCAAAAAAAAATATTTTGAAATACAGTTACGAAACCAAAACACGCGTGTTGGATATATCCCAGAGAAGTTATGAAATCATTATGGGATGGCCACACGACCTACGGCTTGGCGGCCATTTTGTGGCGAACACAGAGAAATGGCGATTTTCGTGTTTTTTGACAAAATGGGAAAACGACACTTTTGTTTAAGCGATTTTCACGAAATTGCACACACATGCCAAGACCATGATTTTACAACTACCAATGAAGTTTCGTTGACCTTTGACCTTGGGAAGGGGCGGCCATCTTGAATTTTCATAAAAAAGCACCTTTAGTAACGGATACAAACGAAAACTCGTCCTAGGGATTTTTATCGATATTTTTGAAACTTCTCGGGCATCAATGGCAAGCTACTGTGGACAAAATGTTGGAATTAGAAGTTGTAGAATTTGAAACGCGTGCGCGTGGCGAATTCGCAACCGTCGCCATTTTAGCTAGCTCGCACATATTTTATCGGAATAGCCTGAAACTGAAATATGCGATACCCTGGTCCACACTGAACAAAACGATGTCACATACGACAAAATCGATAAAGGAATGTGGCCGTGGTAAACAAAAAACGATCGCAAAAAAAAGTGCTGACTCGGCAAAAAATTTTTTTTTCAGATTTTATTTTTAAGAATCGGCTAACGAAACCCAGATAACTTTGTCGGGTATATCCAAACAAAGTTTTGAAATCATTACGTGATGGCGACACGACCTACGGTTTGGCGGCCATTTTGTGCCAAAATCTGCCATTTTAAGTTTTTCGCGTTTTTACACAATATGGAAAAATGAACTTTTTTTCGAGCGATTTTCACGAAATTTGACTCGCATGTCCCTAGCGTAAGTTTACATTCACCTCTGGAGTTTCGTCGACCTTTGACCTCGGGAAAAGGCGGCCATCTTGAATTTTCTATAAAAAACACCTTTACCACCGGATTAGAACGTAAACTTGTCGTTGGAATTTTCATCAATCGTCTCAAAATTTTTTGGGCATCAATGGCAAGCTACTGTGGAAAAAATGTTGGAATTAGAAGTTGTAGATTTTGAACGGCGTGCGCGTGGCAAGCTAGCAAAGTGGCGCAGTGTTATTACTCCCATGCATTTCAATACAATACAGTGAAAATTGAATGCATGCATTAATGCCTGAAACAGAATACATTGAAAAACACTGGATATGGACATATAAGGAATGTGGGCGTGGTTAGCATAAAACCCCTGTTGCTAAGGACAACAAAAAGTTTACTTTTACCGATTTGTCCGAAACTGACGTCAATCTGTTCGTCCTCCCGAGGGGACCAAAACATAAAATGGTTGCTATGGAGATAAAATCAACAGAAAAGCGGCCATTTTGGAAAAAGTGGTTTTTTTATCAACTTATGACATGTAGCTCTCACCAATGGAGGAATGTGTTTTTCTGAGTCAGTTGATGATGCAGATCGCTATGCTAGCAATTTTAGCTATGTTAGCATTACTAACATAGTTAGCATAATTAGCATTTTAGGTAATGTGTTTTTCTGAGTCAGTTGATGATGCAGATCGCTATGCTAGCAATTTTAGCTATGTTAGCATTACTAGCAAAGTTAGCATAATTAGCATTTAGGTAATGTGTTTTTCTGAGTCAGTTGATGATGCTGATCGCTATGCTAGCACTTTTAGCCACATTAGCATAGCTAGCATAGTTAGCATAATTAGCAATTTAGGTAATGTGTTTTTCTGAGTCAGTTAATGATGCTGATCGCTATGCTAGCACTTTTAGCCACATTAGCATAGCTAGCATAATTAGCATTTTAGGTAATCTGTTTTTCTGAGTCAGTTGATGATGCTGATCTCTATGCTAGCACTTTTAGCTATGTTAGTATAACTAGCATAATTAGCATTTTAGGTAATGTGTTTTTCTGAGTCAGTTGATGATGCTGATCGCTATGCTAGCACTTTTAGCCACATTAGCATAGCTAGCATAGTTAGCATAATTAGCATTTTAGGAAATGTGTTTTTTTGAGTCAGTTGATGATGCTAATCGCAATGCTAGCTCATTTAGGCACATTAGCATAGCTAGCATAGTTAGCATAATTAGCATTTTAGGAAATGTGTTTTTCTGAGAGAGTTGATTATGCTGATCGCTATGCTAGGACTTTTAGTCACATTAGCATAGTTAGCATAGTTAGCATTATGAGCAAATCCAGCCTTGATTAGCTTTTTATTTGTGGGCGGTGAGGGCGGAGAGGGCCGCGGTAGTGCGTAGAGTTGGGCGTGGAAGGCGGGTTGCGTCTGCGGGCCATACAACGCCGCTTGCGGCTTTAATTATGGCCCGCAGCAGCAGTCACTGACTGCAAGGACCATATTGTTTTCGCAGTTGGAACGACGACTTCGCCGCCTTTCAGCGAGAATTTGACCCCCGCCGCATGCTCGAAAAGTCACCAAAACGTGCACACACCTGGGATAAATTGCAAATGAATTTTCCACAAAGTCAACGTCACCCCCCCGAAGACGATGACATCACGGCCAGCGATCCCGTCAAAAAAATGAATGGGCCGAAAATCGCGTATGGGGCCGAACAAAATGTACTTCAAAATACAGCCGCGAAACCAAGACACACGTGTCGGGGATATCCCAAAGATGTTTTGAAAGCATTATGGGACGGCCACACGACCTACGGCTTGGCGGCCATTTTGTGGCGAACTCTGAGAATTGGCGATTTTCGTGTTTTCCCACAATATGGGGAAAAGACACTTTTGTTTGAGCGATTTTCACGCAATTGCACACACTTGCTGCCAGCTCCAGTCTACAAACACCCCAGAAGTGTCGTTGACCTTTGACCTTGGGAAAAGGCCGCCATCTGGAATTTTCTCAAAAAAGCACCTTTAGCACCAGATACAAACGAAAACTCGTCGTTGGAATTTTCCTCAATCGTCTCGTAACTTTTCGGGCACCAACGGCCAGCTACTCTGGACAAAATGTTGGAATTAGAAGTTGTAGATTTTGAACGGCGTGCGCGTGGCGAGCTAGCAACCGTTGCCATCTTGGCTAGCTCGCACATTTTTCATCGCAATGTCGTGAAGAGGAAATATGCGATTCCTTGGCCCGCGCTGAACAAAACGATGCTACGCACGACAAGATCGATAAAGGAATGTGGGCGTGGTAAGCAAAAAACCGTCGCAAAAAAATGTGCCGACTCGGCAAAAACGAAAAAATTCGTAACTTTTTTTTTGAGAATCGACTAACGAAACCCATATACCCTTGTCCGCGATATCCAAAGGACGTTTTGAAATCATTACGGGATGGTGACACGACCTACGGTTTGGCGGCCATTTTGTGCCAAAATCTGCCATTTTGAGTTTTTCGCGTTTCTACACAATATGGAAAAAGGAACTTTTTTTCGAGCGATTTTCACGAAATTTGACTCACATGTTGCTAGAGCCAGTCCACAACTACCTCTGGAGTTTCGTCCACCTTTGACCTCGGGAAAAGGCCGCCATCTTGAATTTTCTATAAAAAACGCCTTTACCCCTGGATTCAATCGTAAACTTGTCGTTGGAATTTTCCGCGATCGTCTCGAAACTTTTTGGGTATCAACGGCAAGCTACTGTGAAAAAAATGTTGCAATTAGAAGTTGTAGATTTTGAACGGCGTCCGCGTGGCGAGCTCGCAAAGTCGCGCACTGCTATTCCTCATACCTTATTATGGCCCGCAGCAGCAGTCACTGACTGCAAGGACCATATTGTTTTCGCAGTTGGAACGACGACTTCGCCGCCTTTCAGCGAGAATTTGACCCCCGCCGCATGCTCGAAAAGTCACCAAAACGTGCACACACCTGGGATAAATTGCAAATGAATTTTCCACAAAGTCAACGTCACCCCCCCGAAGACGATGACATCACGGCCAGCGATCCCGTCAAAAAAATGAATGGGCCGAAAATCGCGTATGGGGCCGAACAAAATGTACTTCAAAATACAGCCGCGAAACCAAGACACACGTGTCGGGGATATCCCAAAGATGTTTTGAAAGCATTATGGGACGGCCACACGACCTACGGCTTGGCGGCCATTTTGTGGCGAACTCTGAGAATTGGCGATTTTCGTGTTTTCCCACAATATGGGGAAAAGACACTTTTGTTTGAGCGATTTTCACGCAATTGCACACACTTGCTGCCAGCTCCAGTCTACAAACACCCCAGAAGTGTCGTTGACCTTTGACCTTGGGAAAAGGCCGCCATCTGGAATTTTCTCAAAAAAGCACCTTTAGCACCAGATACAAACGAAAACTCGTCGTTGGAATTTTCCTCAATCGTCTCGTAACTTTTCGGGCACCAACGGCCAGCTACTCTGGACAAAATGTTGGAATTAGAAGTTGTAGATTTTGAACGGCGTGCGCGTGGCGAGCTAGCAACCGTTGCCATCTTGGCTAGCTCGCACATTTTTCATCGCAATGTCGTGAAGAGGAAATATGCGATTCCTTGGCCCGCGCTGAACAAAACGATGCTACGCACGACAAGATCGATAAAGGAATGTGGGCGCGGTAAGCAAAAAACCGTCGCAAAAAAATGTGCCGACTCGGCAAAAACGAAAAAATTCGGAACTTTTTTTTTGAGAATCGACTAACGAAACCCATATACCCTTGTCCGCGATATCCAAAGGACGTTTTGAAATCATTACGGGATGGTGACACGACCTACGGTTTGGCGGCCATTTTGTGCCAAAATCTGCCATTTTGAGTTTTTCGCGTTTCTACACAATATGGAAAAAGGAACTTTTTTTCGAGCGATTTTCACGAAATTTGACTCGCATGTCCGTATTATAAGTCTACAATTACCTTTGGAGTTTCGTTGACCTTTGACCTCGGGAAAAGGCGGCCATCTTGAATTTCCTATAAAAAACACCTTTGCCACTGGATTCAAACGTAAACTTGTCGTTGGAATTTTTATCGATCGTCTCGAAACCTTTTGGGTATCAATGGCAGGCTACTGTGGAAAGAATGTTGGAATTAGAAGTTGTAGATTTTGAACGGCGTGTGCGTGGCGAGCTAGCAAAATGGCGCACTGTTATAACTCCCATGCATTTCAATACAGTACAGTGAAAATTGAATGCATCCATTCATGCCTTAAACTGAATACATGGAAAAACACTGGATATGGACATATAAGGAATGTGGGCGTGGTTAGCATAAAACCACTGTTGCTAAGGACGACAAAAATATTACTTTGGTAAATGGTAAATGGCGTATACTTATATAGCGCTTTATACCTTCTTACGAAGACCCAAAGCGCTTTACAGTCACAGTCCCATTCACCCATGCACACACACATTCACACACTGATGGCGGCTCCGCTGCCAAACACTGGCGCCAACCTCCCACCAGAGGCAAGGTGGGGTTCAGTGTCTTGCCCAAGGACACTTCGGCACATGGGCATGCAAGGCGGGAATCGAACCTGCAATCTTACGATCATGAGTCGACCGCCCTACCGCTGCACCACGGCCGCCCCACACTTTAACCGATTTGTCCGAAACTGACGTCAATCTGTTCGTCCTCTTGAGGGGACCAAGACATAAAATGGTTGCTATGGAGATAAAATCAACAGAAAAGCCGCCATTTTGAAAAAAGTGGGTTTTTTTTACTAACTTATGACATATAGCTTTAACCAATGGAGGAATGTGTTTTTCTGAGTCAGTTAATGATGCTGCTCGCTATGCTAGGACTTTTAGCCACATTAGCATAGCTAGCATAGTTAGCATAATTAGCATTTTAGGTAATGTGTTTTTCTGAGTCAGTTAATGATGCTGATCGCTAAGCTAGCACTTTTAGCCACATTAGCATAGCTAGCATAGTTAGCATAATTAGCATTTTAGGTAATGTGTTTTTCTGAGTCAGTTGATTATGATGATCTCTATGCTAGCACTTTTAGCCACGTTAGCATAGCTTGCATAGTTAGCATAATTAGCATTTTAGGTAATGTGTTATTCTGAGTCAGTTAATGATGCTGATCGCAATGCTAGCACTTTTAGCCACATTAGCATAGCTAGCATAGTTAGCATAATTAGCATATGCAGTTTTGACTAGCCTTCATCAAAAGTGGGCAGTGAGGGCGGTGAGGGCGGTGAGGGCGGTGGTGCGTAGAGTTGGGCGTGGAAGGCGGGTTGCGTCTGCGGGCCATACAACGCCGCTTGCGGCTTTAATTATTATTATTATTATTATTATTCTTGCACACTAACGGCGTCTTTGAGCTTAATTTTGACCCCCGCCACATACCCGAAAACTCACCAAAATTGGCACACATCTGGGATAAATTGAAAATGAATTTTCGGCAAAGAGAACGTCACCCCCCCGAAGTCGATGACATCACAGCGAGCGGTCCCGTAAAAAAAATGAATGGGCCGAAAATCGCTTATGGGGCCAAAAAAAAAAATTTCAAATTAGAGCAATGAAACCAAAACACGCGTGTTGGAGATATCCCAAAGAAGTTCTGAAATCATTATGGGATGGCCACACGACCTACGGCTTGGCGGCCATTTTGTGGCCAACTCAGAGAAATGGCGATTTTCGTGTTTTTTGACAATATGGGAAAACGACACTTTTGTTTAAGCGATTGTCACGAAATTGCATACACATGCCACAAACACGATTCTACAATAACCAAAGAAGTTTTGTTGACCTTTGACCTTGGCAAGGGGCGGCCATCTTGAATTTTCAAAAAAAAGCACCTTTAGTAACGGATACAAACGAAAACTCGTCCTAGGGATTTTTATCGATCTTTTTGAAACTTCTCGGGCATCAATGGTAAGCTACTGTAGACAAAATGATGGAATTATAAGTTGTAGAATTTGAAACGCGTGCGCATGGCGAATTCGCAACCGTCGCCGTTTTAGCTAGCTCGCACATATTTTATCGGAATGTCCTGAAACTGAAATATGCGATACCCTGGCCCACACTGAACAAAACGATGTCACATACGACAAAATTGATAAAGGAATGTGGCCGTGGTAGACAAAAAACGATCGCAAAAAAAAGTGCTGACTCGGCAAAAAAAATTTTTTTCGGATTTTATTTTTAAGAATCGGCTAACGAAACCCAGATAACTTTGTCGGGTATATCCAAAGAAAGTTCTGAAATCATTACGTGATGGCGACACGACCTACGGTTTGGCGGCCATTTTGTGCCAAAATATGCCATTTTGAGTTTTTCGCGTTTTTACACAATATGGAAAAAGGAATTTTTTTTCGAGCGATTTTCACGAAATTTGACGCGCATGTCCCTAGCATAAGTCTACAATCACCTCTGGAGTTTCGTCGACCTTTGACCTCGGGAAAAGGCGGCCATCTTGAATTTTCTATAAAAAACACCTTTACCACCAGATTCAAACGTAAACTTGTCGTTGGAATTTTCAGCGATCGTCTCGAAACTTTTTGGGCATCAATGGCAAGCTACTGTGGAAAAAATGTTGGAATTAGAAGTTGTAGATTTTAAACGGCGTGCGCGTGGCGAGCTAGCAAAGTGGCGCACTGTTATACCTCCTATGTTTTTCAATGGACTACTGTGAAATATGAATGCATGCAATAATGCCTGAAACTGCATACATTGAAAAACACTGGATATGGACATATAAGGAATGTGGGCGTGGTTAGCATAAAACCACTGTTGCTAGGGACGACAAAAAGTTTACTTTTACCGATTTGTCCGAAACTGACGTCAATCTGTTTGTCCTCCCGAGGGGACCAAAACATAAAATGGTTGCTATGGAGATAAAATAAACAAAAAAGCCGCCATTTTGGAAAAAGTGGGTTTTTTAGCAACTTATGACATATAACTCTCACCAATGGAGGAATGTGTTTTTCTGAGTCAGTTGATGATGCTGATCGCTATGCTAGCACTTTTAGCTATGTTAGCATAACTAGCATAGTTAGCATAATTAACATTTTAGGTAATGTGTTTTTCTGAGTCAGTTGATGATGCTGATCACTATGCTAGCACTTTCAGCCACATTAGCATAGTTAGCATAGTTAGCATAATTAGCATTTTAGGTAATGTATTTTTCTGAGTCAGTTGATGATGCTGATCGCTATGCTAGCACTTTTAGCCACATTAGCATAGCTAGCATAGTTAGCATAATTAGCATTTTAGGTAATGTGTTTTTCTGAGTCAGTTGATGATGCTGATCGCTATGCTAGCACTTTTAGCCACATTAGCATAGCTAGCATAGTTAGCATAATTAGCATTTTAGGTAATGTGTTTTTCTGAGTCAGTTGATGATGCTGATCGCTATGCTAGCACTTTAAGCCACATTAGCATAGTTAGCATAGTTAGCATAATTAGCATTTTAGGTAATGTATTTTTCTGAGTCAGTTGATGATGCTGATCGCTATGCTAGCACTTTTAGCCACATTAGCATAGCTAGCATAGTTAGCATAATTAGCATTTTAGGTAATGTGTTTTTCTGAGTCAGTTGATGATGCTGATCGCTATGCTAGCACTTTTAGCCACATTAGCATAGCTAGCATAGTTAGCATAATTAACATTTTAGGTAATGTGTTTTTCTGAGTCAGTTGATGATGCTGATCGCTATGCTAGCACTTTTAGCCACATTAGCATAGTTAGCATAGTTAGCATAATTAGCATTTTAGGTAATGTATTTTTCTGAGTCAGTTGATGATGCTGATCGCTATGCTAGCACTTTTAGCCACATTAGCATAGCTAGCATAGTTAGCATAGTTAGCATTTTAGGTAATGTGTTTTTCTGAGTCAGTTGATGATGCTGATCGCTATGCTAGCACTTTTAGCCACATTAGCATAGCTAGCATAGTTAGCATATTTAGCATTTTAGGTAATGTGTTTTTCTGAGTCAGTTGATGATGCTGATCCCTATGCTAGCACTATTAGCCACATTAGCATAGCTAACATTGTTAGCATAATTAGCATATGCAGTTTTGACTAGCCTTCAACAAAAGTGGGCGGTGAGGGCGGTGAGGGCGGTGGTGCGTAGAGTTGGGCGTGGAAGGCGTGGAAGGCGGGTTGCGTCTGCGGGCCATACAACGCCGCTTGCGGCTTTAATTATTATTATTATTATGGCCCGCAGCAGTCATAGACTGCAAGGACCATATTGTAACTGGTAGAAGGGTCGAACACTCAAAAAGGTCCAAAACGTCAAAAAAACGCGTCAAAACGCCAAAAAATGGGGTCAAAAGTCGCCCAAAGCACACAACGACACGACAATTGTGTAACGCAACAAAAATACACACACACACGCACAACACCAACGCAAAAACGTAAAAATTGTAGTCGCAAAAATGACGACAAAAGCACAAAAAAGCCCCAAAAAGCCCTCAAAAGACAGGTATAAAGCCCAAAAGACATGCCCAGCCTATAGTAAAAGACAGGCCGCATTGAAATACATAGGCCACCTGACTGCAAAAACTTCTATATTGTTTCTGCTTCGTTTCATTATTATTATTATTATTATTCTTGTCCTATAACGGCGTCTTTGAGCTTAATTTTGACCCCCGCCACATACCCGAAAACTCACCAAAATTGGCACACACCTGGGATAAATTGAAAATGAATTTTTGGCAAAGAGAACGCCACCCCCCCGAAGTCGATGACATCACGGCGAGCGATCCCGTAAAAAAAATGAATGGGCCGAAAATCGCTTATGGGGCCAAAAAAAAAAATTTTGAAATACAGTTACGAAACCAAAACACGCGTGTTGGAGATATCCCAAAGAAGTTATGAAATCATTATGGGATGCCCACACGACCTACGGCTTGGCGGCCATTTTGTGGCGAACTCAGAGAAATGGCGATTTTCGTGTTTTTTGACAATATGGGAAAACTACACTTTTGTTAAAGCGATTTTCACGAAATTTCATACACATGCCACAAACACGATTCTACAACTACCAAAGAAGTTTTGTTGACCTTTGACCTTGGGAAGGGGCGGCCATCTTGAATTTTCATAAAAAAGCACCTTTAGTAACGTATACAAACGAAAACTCGTCCTAGGGATTTTTATCGATCTTTTTGAAACTTCTCAGGCATCAATGGCAAGCTACTGTGGACAAAATGTTGGAATTAGAAGTTGTAGAATTTGAAACGCGTGCGCGTGGCGAATTCGCAACCGTCGCCATTTTAGCTAGCTCGCACATATTTTATCGGAATAGCCTGAAACTGAAATATGCGATACCCTGGCCCACACTGAACAAAACAATGTCACATACGACAAAATCAATAAAGGAATGTGGCCGTGGTAAACAAAAAACCGTCGCAAAAAAAAGTGCTGACTCGGCAAAAAAAATTTTTTTCGGATTTTATTTTTAAGAATCGGCTAACGAAACCCAGATAACTTTGTCGGGTATATCCAAACAAAGTTTTGAAATCATTACGTGATGGCCACACGACCTACGGTTTGGCGGCCATTTTGTGCCAAAATCTGCCATTTTGAGTTTTTCGCGTTTTTACACGATATGGAAAAATGAACTTTTTTATGAGCGATTTTCACGAAATTTGACTCGCATGTCCCTAGCGTAAGTCTACAATCACCTTTGGAGTTTCGTCGACCTTTGACCTCGGGAAAAGGCGGCCATCTTGAATTTCTATAAAAAACACCTTAACCACCAGATTCAAACGTAAACTTGTCGTTGGAATTTTCTTCGATCGTCTCAAAACTTTTTGGGCATCAATGGCAAGCTACTGTGTAAAAAATGTTGGAATTAGAAGTTGTAGATTTTGAACGGCGTGCGCGTGGCAAGCTAGCAAAGTGGCGCACTGTTATAACTCCCATGCATTTCAATGCAATACAGTGAAAATTGAATGCATGCATTAATGCCTGAAACTGAATACATTGAAAAACACTGGATATGGACATATAAGGAATGTGGGCGTGGTTAGCATAAAACCACTGTTGCTAAGGACGACAAAAAGTTTACTTTTACCGATTTGTCCGAAACTGACGTCAATCTGTTCGTCCTCCCGAGGGGACCAAAACATAAAATGGTTGCTATGGAGATAAAATCAACAGAAAAGCCGCCATTTTGGAAAAAGTGGGCTTTTTAGCAACTTATGACATATAACTCTCACCAATGGAGGAATGTGTTTTTCTGAGTCAGTTGATGATGCTGATCGCTATGCTAGCAATTTTAGCCACATTAGTATAGCTAGCATAGTTAGCATAATTAGCCTTTTAGGAAATGTGTTTTTTTGAGTCAGTTGATGATGCTGATCGCTATGCTAGCACTTTTAGCTATGTTAGCATAGCTAGCATAGTTAGCATAATTAGCATTTTAGGTAATGTGTTTTTCTGAGTCAGTTGAAGATGCTGATTGCTATGCTAGCACTTTTAGCCACATTAGCATAGTTAGCATAGTTAGCATAATTAGCATTTTAGGTAATGTGTTTTTCTGAGTCAGTTGATGATGCTGATTGCTATGCTAGCACTTTTAGCCACATTAGCATAGCTAGTATAGTTAGCATAATTAGCATTTTAGGAAATGTGTTTTTTGGAGTCAGTTGATGATGCTAATCGCAATGCTAGCTCATTTAGGCACATTAGCATAGCTAGCATAGTAAGCATAATTAGCATTTTAGGAAATGTGTTTTTCTGAAAGAGTTGATTATGCTGATCGCTATGCTAGGACTTTTAGTCACATTAGCATAGTTAGCATAGTTAGCATTATGAGCAAATCCAGCCTTGATTAGCTTTTAATTTGTGGGCGGTGAGGGCGGAGAGGGCCGCGGTAGTGCATAGAGTTGGGCGTGGAAGGCGGGTTGCGTCTGCGGGCCATACAACGCCGCTTGCGGCTTTAATTATTATTATTCTTCTTGTCCTATAACGGCGTCTTTGAGCTTAATTTTGACCCCCGCCACATACCCGAAAACTCACCAAAATTGGCACACACCTGGGATAAATTGAAAATGAATTTTTGGCAAAGAGAACGCCACCCCCCCGAAGTCGATGACATCACGGCGAGCGATCCCGTAAAAAAAATGAATGGGCCGAAAATCGCTTATGGGGCCAAAAAAAAATATTTTGAAATACAGTTACGAAACCAAAACACGCGTGTTGGAGATATCCCAAAGAAGTTATGAAATCATTATGGGATGCCCACACGACCTACGGCTTGGCGGCCATTTTGTGGCGAACTCAGAGAAATGGCGATTTTCGTGTTTTTTGACAATATGGGAAAACTACACTTTTGTTAAAGCGATTTTCACGAAATTTCATACACATGCCACAAACACGATTCTACAACTACCAAAGAAGTTTTGTTGACCTTTGACCTTGGGAAGGGGCGGCCATCTTGAATTTTCATAAAAAAGCACCTTTAGTAACGTATACAAACGAAAACTCGTCCTAGGGATTTTTATCGATCTTTTTGAAACTTCTCAGGCATCAATGGCAAGCTACTGTGGACAAAATGTTGGAATTAGAAGTTGTAGAATTTGAAACGCGTGCGCGTGGCGAATTCGCAACCGTCGCCATTTTAGCTAGCTCGCACATATTTTATCGGAATAGCCTGAAACTGAAATATGCGATACCCTGGCCCACACTGAACAAAACGATGTCACATACGACAAAATCGATAAAGGAATGTGGCCGTGGTAAGCAACAAACCGTCGCAAAAAAAAGTGCTGACTCGGCAAAAAAAATTTTTTTCGGATTTTATTTTTAAGAATCGGCTAACAAAACCCAGATAACTTTGTCGGGTATATCCAAAGAAAGTTTTGAAATCATTACGTGATGGCCACACGACCTACGGTTTGGCGGCCATTTTGTGCCAAAATCTGCCATTTTGAGTTTTTCGCGTTTTTACACGATATGGAAAAATGAACTTTTTTTTGAGCGATTTTCACGAAATTTGACTCGCATGTCCCTAGCGTAAGTCTACAATCACCTTTGGAGTTTCGTCGACCTTTGACCTCGGGAAAAGGCGGCCATCTTGAATTTTCTATAAAAAACACCTTAACCACCAGATTCAAACGTAAACTTGTCGTTGGAATTTTCTTCGATCGTCTCAAAACTTTTTGGGCATCAATGGCAAGCTACTGTGTAAAAAATGTTGGAATTAGAAGTTGTAGATTTTGAACGGCGTGCGCGTGGCAAGCTAGCAAAGTGGCGCACTGTTATAACTCCCATGCATTTCAATACAATACAGTGAAAATTGAATGCATGCATTCATGCCTGAAACTGAATACATTGAAAAACACTGGATATGGACATATAAGGAATGTGGGCGTGGTTAGCATAAAACCACTGTTGCTAAGGACGACAAAAAGTTTACTTTTACCGATTTGTCCGAAACTGACGTCAATCTGTTCGTCCTCCCGAGGGGACCAAAACATAAAATGGTTGCTATGGAGATAAAATCAACAGAAAAGCCGCCATTTTGGAAAAAGTGGGCTTTTTAGCAACTTATGACATATAACTCTCACCAATGGAGGAATGTGTTTTTCTGAGTCAGTTGATGATGCTGATCGCTATGCTAGCAATTTTAGCCACATTAGCATAGCTAGCATAGTTAGCATAATTAGCATTTTAGGAAATGTGTTTTTTTGAGTCAGTTGATGATGCTGATCGCTATGCTAGCACTTTTAGCTATGTTAGCATAGCTAGCATAGTTAGCATAATTAGCATTTTAGGTAATGTGTTTTTCTGAGTCAGTTGAAGATGCTGATTGCTATGCTAGCACTTTTAGCCACATTAGCATAGTTAGCATAGTTAGCATAATTAGCATTTTAGGTAATATGTTTTTCTGAGTCAGTTGATGATGCTGATCGCTATGCTAGCACTTTTAGCCACATTAGCATAGCTAGCATAGTTAGCATAATTAGCATTTTAGGAAATGTGTTTTTTTGAGTCAGTTGATGATGCTAATCGCAATGCTAGCTCATTTAGGCACATTAGCATAGCTAGCATGGTTAGCATAATTAGCATTTTAGGAAATGTGTTTTTCTGAGAGAGTTGATTATGCTGATCGCTATGCTAGGACTTTTAGTCACATTAGCATAGTTAGCATAGTTAGCATTATGAGCAAATCCAGCCTTGATTAGCTTTTAATTTGTGGGCGGTGAGGGCGGAGAGGGCCGCGGTAGTGCGTAGAGTTGGGCGTGGAAGGCGGGTTGCGTCTGCGGGCCATACAACGCCGCTTGCGGCTTTAATTATTCTTCCCGTTTCTAACGGATCCGTAGATCGCAAATTTGACCCCCGCCACATACCCGAAAACTCACCAAAATTGGCACACACCTAGGATAAATTGAAAATGAATTTTCGGCAAAGAGAACATCACCCCCCCCCACGATGATGACATCACGGCGAGCGTTCCCGTCAAAAAAATGAATGGGCCTAAAATCGCTTATGGGGCCAAAAAAAAATATTTCGAAATACAGTTACGAAACCAAAACACGTGTGTTGGAGATATCCCAAAGAAGTTATGAAATCATTATGGGATGGCCACACGACCTACGGCTTGGCGGCCATTTTGTGGCGAACTCAGAGAAATGGCGATTTTCGTGTTTTTTCACAATATGGGAAAACGACACTTTTGTTCAAGCGATTTTCACGAAATTGCACACACATGCCACAAACACGATTCTACAACTACCAAAGAAGTTTTGTTGACCTTTGACCTTGGGAAGGGGCGGCCATCTTGAATTTTCATAAAAAAGCACCTTTAGTAAGGTATTCAAACGAAAACTCGTCCTAGGAATTTTCATCGATCTTTTTGAAACTTCTTGGGCATCAATGGCAAGCTACTGTGGACAAAATGTTGGAATTAGAAGTTGTAGAATTTGAAACGCGTGCGCGTGGCGAATTCGCAACCGTCGCCATTTTAGCTAGCTTGCACATATTTTATCGGAATGTCCTGAAACTGAAATATGCGATACCCTGGCCCACACTAAACAAAACGATGTCACATACGACAAAATCGATAAAGGAATGTGGCCGTGGTAAACAAAAAACGATCGCAAAAAAAAGTGCTGACTCGGCTAAAAAAAAAAAATTTGGATTTTATTTTTAAGAATCGGCTAACGAAACCCAGATAACTTTGTCGGGTATATCCAAAGAAAGTTTTGAAATAATTACGTGATGGCGACACGATCTACGGTTTGGCGGCCATTTTGTGCCAAAATCTGCCATTTTGCGTTTTTCGCGATTTTACACAATATGGAAAAATGAACTTTTTTTCGAGCGATTTTCACGAAATTTGACGCGCATGTCCCTAGCGTAAGTCTACAATCACCTCTGGAGTTTCGTCGACCTTTGACCTCGGGAAAAGGCGGCCATCTTGAATTTTCTATAAAAAACAGCTTTACCACCAGATTCAAACGTAAACTTGTCGTTGGAATTTTCATCGATTGTCTCGAAACTTTTTGGGCATCAATGGCAAGCTACTGTGGAAAAAATGTTGGAATTAGAAGTTGTAGATTTTAAACGGCGTGCGCGTGGCAAGCTAGCAAAGTGGCGCACTGTTATAACTCCCATGCATTTCAATACAATACAACGAAAATTGAATGCATGCATTAATGCCTGAAACAGAATACATTGAAAAACACTGGATATGGACATATAAGGAATGTGGGCGTGGTTAGCATAAAACCACTGTTGCTAAGGACAACAAAAAGTTTACTTTTACTGATTTGTCCGAAACTGACGTCAATCTGTTCGTCCTCCCGAGGGGACCAAAACATAAAATGGTTGCTATGGAGATAAAATCAACAGAAAAGCCGCCATTTTGGAAAAAAAGTGGTTTTTTTATCAACTTATGACATATAGCTCTCACCAATGGAGGAATGTGTTTTTCTGAGTCAGTTGATGATGCTGATCGCTATGCTAGCACTTTTAGCCACATTAGCATAGCTAGCATAGTTAGCATAATTAGCATTTTAGGTAATGTGTTTTTCTGAGTCAGTTGATGATGCTGATCGGTATGCTAGCACTTTTAGCCACATTAGCATAGCTAGCATAGTTAGCATAATTAGCATTTTAGGTAATGTGTTTTTTTGAGTCAGTTGATGATGCTGATCGCTATGCTAGCACTTTTAGCCACATTAGCATAGTTAGCATAGTTAGCATAATTAGCATTTTAGGTAATGTATTTTTCTGAGTCAGTTGATGATGCTGATCGCTATGCTAGCACTTTTAGCCACATTAGCATAGCTAGCATAGTTAGCATAATTAGCATTTTAGGTAATGTGTTTTTCTGAGTCAGTTGATGATGCTGATCGCTATGCTAGCACTTTTAGCCACATTAGCATAGCTAGCATAGTTAGCATAATTAGCATTTTAGGTAATGTGTTTTTCTGAGTCAGTTGATGATGCTGATCGCTATGCTAGCACTTTCAGCCACATTAGCATAGTTAGCATAGTTAGCATAATTAGCATTTTAGGTAATGTATTTTTCTGAGTCAGTTGATGATGCTGATCGCTATGCCAGCACTTTTAGCCACATTAGCATAGCTAGCATAGTTAGCATAATTAGCATTTTAGGTAATGTGTTTTTCTTAGTCAGTTGATGATGCTGATCGCTATGCTAGCACTTTTAGCCACATTAGCATAGTTAGCATAGTTAGCATAATTAGCATTTTAGATAATGTATTTTTCTGAGTCAGTTGATGATGCTGATCGCTATGCTAGCACTTTTAGCCACATTAGCATAGCTAGCATAGTTAGCATAATTAACATTTTAGGTAATGTGTTTTTCTGAGTCAGTTGATGATGCTGATCGCTATGCTAGCACTTTTAGCCACATTAGCATAGCTAGCATAGTTAGCATAATTAGCATTTTAGGTAATGTGTTTTTCTGAGTCAGTTGATGATGCTGATCGCTATGCTAGCACTTTTAGCCACATTAGCATAGCTAACATATTTAGCATAATTAGCATTTTAGGTAATGTGTTTTTCTGAGTCAGTTGATGATGTTGATTGCTATGCTAGCACTTTTAGCCACATTAGCATAGTTAGCATTGTTAGCATAATTAGCAAATCCAGCCTTGACTAGCTTTTAATTTGCAGGGCTGTGAGGGCGGTGAGGTCAGCGGTGTTGCGTAGAGTTGGGCGTGGAAGGCGGGTTGCGTCTGCGGGCCATACAACGCCGCTTGCGGCTTTAATTCAAATTGAATCTGCAGCAGAATCCACGTGAAGAAGCCATGAACTGAGCTTTTATGTGGATTGTTCAGTTTTTGCAACAATGCAGAGCAGAGAGTTTGATACTGAGAAGGTGAAGAGCAAGTTAAATCTGAAGCTTTATTTGTGCTGCGGTAAAAAAAATGAAACAACTGCAATTTCAGTTTAAGGTCAACAGGTCCTAGGACACTTGGGCCGAAAGAGTCCAAGATAAATATAAATGAAGTGCAGGTAGATTGACAGATGGTGTTTTAACTACTTTGGTCCTTTTACAATAATAAAGCCTTTTATGTATTGTTTTGGAGTCAGAAAGATTGCCGGATCGCTGGCTGACAGCAGCTCTGATTGGACGATGTGTAAATATCTCCGGATGGCGCTGCCTCTGGCCACCCAGTATCCCGGGGGTGAAGGCAGGTTCATATATAATCTTGTCAACTAAAAAATGTACACCTTTTTTGCCAACATGCCTCCCAAGAAACCCAGCAAGTGCAAAGCCCTAGCACCCAAGGAAACTCAGGTCAAAGCGGTCCAACCACAGCAGGACTCTTCATTGGATGAAGAGCATCTATGCAGCATCAGTAGACATGTCTCCATTACCTATGAAATTCCGCAAATTGGATTTGTGATAATAAATTCGCTTAAAAAAAACACCACAAGTTTGAAAAAAACTTTCATCTATCAAAAAAAGTTTTTGCGCTTCGAGCAGGCCTGCACAATATACCGCAAATTTATCGTTATCGCAATATCAAGCAGTACAATATCCATATCGCAAAAATGAGCTAAAATCACAATAAATGGTTACCTTAAATGTGCTTAAACAATCCTAAGGCAGCTTGAAGCATTTAACAAATCAAATGAATCCATTTATACATTTGACCAATCAGATGAGCCCTTTTATGATAGATGTTTGCCTCCTACGTCAACGAGGGTCATTTGGAGTATAATTTTTAAACTGTTGCAATGACATAGTAATGATGTTTTTGGTTGTTTTGCTATTTGTTTATTTACCGCAAATTATATCGTTATCACAATATTGATCACTAATATCGCATATCGCAAGTTTTGCTCTTTTCGTGCAGCCCTAGCTTCGAGGAAGTAGTTTTTGAGACATGTTTTGATGGATAATTATTCATTCTTTCATTCATCTTCTAAACCTGTTTTGGCCCTTTCGGGGTCACGGGGCTTCCTGAACCTATTTCGGCCACTCGTGGGCAAAGGCCGGCTACACCGTGGACAGGTCGCCAGTCTGTTGAAGGGCCACAATCAGACATCCATGCACACTCACATGCAAACCTAGGGGCAATTTAGAGTAAGCAACCGACCTATGAAGCATGTTTTGGGATGGTGGGAGGAAGCCAGAGTCCCGGAAGGGAACCCGCTCATGCACAGGGAGATCATGAAAAATCAACATAATTCACAATGCTGCAATAAAAAAACACTTTTATTTTTTTCTAATTAAATGCGCCACTTGTTAGGAACTGGCTGCCCTGAGCCCGACACGGCGGGTGCATCAAGAGGTCCCACAGCACCACACCGCTCATTATAAACTGACCGTGTCATACGGAACACAAAGTGACATTTTCGCATATATGACCGTAGTCTCAGCAATTCAAAAATCCCAACCTGCTGTACAGTGAATGCAAGAGAAATATTAAAGAAGACAAAAAATAATCTTATTTACAGTTGGTTTAATCCAATATGATCATTGCATCAAGACCAATTTATCTGATTATTTAAACTGGCTTTTCTAAGTGACCAACAGCTAACATTGCTAAACTTAAGTTATGACATATGGATGATAGAATTATTCAGCCAATTATTCAACTAACCAGTTATTGTTGCCCAACAGTGAAGTCCTTAGTGCGTCATTTGTGATAAGGACTATTATATCAAACTTCTTCTGTATCACTGGAAAGCTAGCTCTCTCTTTAAGAGGCTCTTCTCCATAATATTGCTTTATTGCAACAGCTGTGTCTGTCCGTCTGAAAGGACTTTGATAATTTACAACAAGCTGTTTGATCAAACCACAAGAGCAACTATTTCAAAAAAATGTTCTAAGACCAAGTAGCGTTTCAGAGGCGGCTTTTCAAATCTTCACCAGTTCAAAAGGCAGAGTGGGAGGATTTTTAATCAGGCAGCATTCACACAGGCCAAATAGTATTAGCATAATGCATCACTAGTTGTAATTAAGCCATAAAAATTTGTATTGTCCTTGCACTCCCTATAGTCAGTTACCGTGTGGCTGCTTAATATGTATTTATTGTGTGTGTTTTATTTTATTTTTGTATTTTTATTTTTTTTCTAAGTACAATTGTGATAAAAGTCAGAAATGTCTTGCTGGGGTCAGTCTCAGGTTATTTATGAAAAACAGCTTGGTTCTTAACCAAAGGGCTCGCTTTTTTATTTTTCTGTGATGTTTTCAAAGAAATTTCCAAAGAAGAAAAACACAGATAAATAAATAAAAGGAGGAAAATCTTGTGACAGAAGCTGTCAGTCTTTTTTTTTTTTTAAATTTCATTTTGCCACAAGATCAGATGATACTGCAGTAAAAATAACTCAAGCTTTCACAAAGTTCTGACAAAAATGAGGGGCGGTTCAAACTCGGGTGTCAGTGTCTCTGTAGGGGACCCACACTTCGAGACGTTTCTGGATTTGGTGTCACAAATTCTTTTAAGTGTTAAGTCTCAGGGAACAAAGGGGACTATAACATACAAGAACAGGACTCCAGCATAATGATTCAGGAACACAGTCTACTAAATAATAGATAATTTAATAGATAAATGACATGTGTCCAGCTGAGCCTGTTATCATTTCACACCCTTTTCCACCTACCACTGATGTCCCCACTGCTTTAAGATACACTTTGATTGTTTTTAACCTGTTCTTGTGCCATTTTTTGATGAAGAAGGACACATAGAGAGACAATGTAAGCTCAATTTTTCATTTGTGAGCATTTTTTAATTCAAAATGTTGTGAATCAGGAGAAGACGAACAAATGCCGCTTAAAAAAGATTGTATGTGTGACATAGGACTTACAACAGCAAGTTACAAGCTCCCTGCCCTGCTCCAGTCTGATGAATCCACTTGTAGACAAATAGATCCAGCTGAGCTGGCACCTGGCTCAAAATTGTAGGACTAAACAGATTCAATATACAGTTGCTCACCATTTTTGTTGCACTAGTTTTGTTAGGTTTGGGGGTGTGAGGGGCTGTAAGCTAGCGGGAAAGAGTGTAAACAGATTCAGTTTTTTTATTTTATTTGTATAGCCCAACATCACAACAACAGTCGTCTCGATGGGCTTCGAAGTAAAACATGAACTCAAAAGGATCATGAATACAAAGAGTTCAATAGGAAAATACTAAAATGAACTAACAAACTTACTAAGCTATACTGGCATCCCTGCCCTTAGACCCCCCTTCACGGTAAGGAAAAACTCCCAAAAAAAAACGGATTCCGGAAAAAATGAAGAAACCTCAGGGGTGCCCACATGAAGGAGGGATCCTCCCCCAGGACGGACAGGTGATTTACCAGAACTCTTAGAGAAGAATTAACTTATCTAAATCTACAACTACATATATAAAGTCCAGCAGACGCGCTTCATCCAGCCGTGGTTGGGGGGACAGTCAAAGGCGCGAGTCGAGCCGGAGACAGGAACCACATCCAGGTGTAGGAGCAGGAGATGAATGATGGGAAATGGGGGAGGGCTTACCCCACACCAATAGTCCCGTGCTGTCTGCACGAGAAAAATAGGTAAACCTGTAAAGCGCAGGAAAATGCAAGGTTGTAGACCACTAGTTTTTTTTCTATGGTAAGTCAGGTTGAAGCAGGTGAGGCTCATGTGTGTTGTACAGATTCTGTGAACTGTGCTAGGAGCTCGTAAGTGCTGTTTACTTGATAAGTGCATGCTACCTGCATGCAAGTCTGACTATTAAAAACGAAAATGTTTGTGTTGGCATCCTGCAGGCACTGACATATCACCTGCACATCTTGTGCGAGTGGCATTCATGTTGCGTGAGTAAAGGACCAGTCCTTGCACCTCACTAACAACTAGAGTGTGGCACATGACAGCATCAACTGCATGTAAAAAAGTGCAGTTCAACTTATTCATACTTGACAATACACTTAACACACCGACAATTGCAGGTTTCATTTTCATGATGTCCTTGGAGGTGGGTGTATGAGTCCAAAGGGAACTATAGGACACACTTGCACTTATATACCTCTATATACCTCTACGGTCCTGGACAACATAAAAACCCAAAGCACCTGTACAGGTCAACCCCCCCACCCCCATGTGGGCGCTTGTGATTAAAGCTTTAAATTTATTTTACCTGTAAAAGCCCCCCCCCCCCCCCCTGTTAATCCACTGTTATCACCTTACATTAGTCCCCCTGGTGGTTGCTTGGTACATTAGCATGGCTTGGTTACTTTATTTATACAGTGTACATGACTATATGCTAAAATAAAGAAGTCCTAATGTTTGTAGAACTTTGATAGCTGTTGGTTTTTGGGTCCTTAGTATTGGAGTTGAATAGAATGGAAACAAGGCCGACTCTTTTTACATTTTGCCAAAATTTAGCACTTATGGGCTCCTCCAGAAAGCAGTGTAAAGCTTTAAAAATGAAAGTAACTGATGCTCACAAAACACCAGCAGAAGGACCAGGACAAAAGAAATGGCAAAGCGTTTTCAAGAAACCATTTTCTCATCATAATGTCGTTAAGCAATGGCAGTTAGCGGGAACAGTGGAGGTCAAGTTGTGCTTATGAGGTCTGAGAAAAGGATTGATGGAGAAGATTGGGAGGCATATTAAATTGAGAGCTGAATGTGGTTCAACGATGAGACTGAGCCAGAGTTTCATTCTACTCTTCTAGTCCAACCCTTTTTCTGTTCTCTTACTCTCCTCTTAATCTTTAAGTCAAAGCGTCTTTTCAGGCCCTCTATTACATCTCCTGTCATTCAAAAAGTGGAGTTAGTCTTCATTGTTCTTCTGAGTCCTCAACTGCCTCTCCAGCTTGGTGTTAAAGTCTGTGAAATATTTTACAATAAACTGTTTTGTACTGTCTATGTAGAGCACAGACTCTTTTATCTGAGTCCAGTGTTGGCTGAAGACTTAAAAGAAAATTGCCTGGAGTGATGGTACTTTGATATACTGCACAAGAAGAAAATTAGCTGCACTTACTGCAATGAAAGACTTGTTTTGAAAAACTTAATATAAATTAAAAAAAAAACTAGTATCAACTGCCACATGAAAATAAACGTGTT
The DNA here is from genome assembly GCF_053564925.1 of Oryzias latipes. Taxonomy (NCBI): domain Eukaryota; kingdom Metazoa; phylum Chordata; class Actinopteri; order Beloniformes; family Adrianichthyidae; genus Oryzias; species Oryzias latipes. The sequence continues at coordinate 10,264,782 of NC_136238.1, forward strand.
TCTTTACATACACTCCCATAGATTTTTATTTTTAACCCTTGACGGTGTCATGTCTTTCATTTTAATAACTGACTTGCAAAATAAAAAAAAAAAAGAAAAGAAAAAAGAAAAATACTGGTAAAACTTTATATTAAGATTCCTTAACAAGCTTTGTTAACACATTAACAAGCATTATAAATGAATTTATAGGGTGTTAGTAAGACATTTATTAGTACAATAAGTCTAATAAGGTTTATTAAATTACTTAGTTAACACATTTACAAGCATTATTATTAGGATGTTTTCAAGATGCTAATGATGCATTTACTGATATTATAGGTGCCTAACAAATGTGTCGTTGTTAATAAGCTTAATAAGATTTATTAATAATAATATAAAGTGTTACCAAAATACTTAACGTCAAAATAACGCATGATCTATGTTTACTTGAGATTTGTGGGGAAATACACTTGTATGAAGTTAGTTTTTTATTTAATTTTATTTTATTTTATGTGGGGGAGATGTAGAGTGGTCAACATCTGATTGAAGGATCACAGGTTTCTTTCCCACCTCGCCCGCCTATGTGTTGAAGTGTCTTCAGGCAAGACACTGAACCCCACATTGCTCCTGGTGGTTGAGGTTGGAACCACTATCATTGTGAGATTGTGTGCGTTCATGGGTGAAAGGGGCTGTGACTGTAAAGCGCTTTGGCCCTGAAAAAAAGGCAGAAAAGCATTATATGCAACTTCAAAAAGAGGTAGCCTACTTTTCCTAAAGAAAAAATAGGAAAATAGCACTGATCTTAAGAAAAGAAAATCATTAGAAAGTACTAATTTGGTTTCTCCATGCAGCAAGTCATTTTTACTTAACAAGAAATCCCTAAAGGATTACTTAAAGCTGAATGTTGTCCTGCCCAATAATATAAAGTTTTTTGCTACTTTCGTTTGTGTTTTACGAGTTTTTGTGTACCAGATTGTAATTCATTTTTAATGCTGAGACTACTTGATTACTTGTTTTAGGACAACATGTGAACAAGATGAAAACGTGATCCTCATTCAAGTTGGCCCATATTAATAATTTGTCATAAAACCTCAAACTAGCCCTTATCCTCACATAAATCAAATTTTTAAATGAAATAATGACCATGAATGCTAGTTTAACTTGTCAGCATTTATTGAACTTTAAAATAACATCCAGAGATTCCTGTGCAATTTCTGTTTTTAAATCGGGTTTTCCCATTCCAACAGTATAGAGGACAACGATTCTGACTAATTGTAACAAAAATTACCTTATTTCTAGATGTTAGCTCATATGAGAGAGACAAAATCTCCACTGTGCTGGAAAGGTGTAGAGAAAATAGAAGAACAACCAGGTAAAATATCTTGAATGTCTAAAAACCAGGTTTTAAATCTTTGCAAAGATCAAATTGTGTTTATGTATATGCAGATGACCATTATTGGACTCACTAGCCTGGCAATCGACCAGCCTGCTTATCAAGCTCAACCTGCTCAAATTCTTCTCACCTTAAATACATGGATTGACATGGCATTGCTTCTTAGACTCTGTAATCTGCTGACATTTCAACTTTGACTGATGTAATTGTGCACTATATGAACTACCAAAGTTCAGATGGTAAACTAATTGGCTGAAACTTTTTAGGGCCTTTCAGTCCATCAGTGAAAGCTAAAATTAATTGTCTCAAAAACTGCAATTCCAAAGGAAGTCGCTTTAAGGAAAAATTCAACCATTTTGATTTATTGCATCCTCTATATAGTCCCAACATACAGCAGACATGGTTCATGGCTGTAAAGCAAACTAACTGGTAAATGAAAAACCCAAGCAAAACCATAAGTTATTGGATAGATAATGCAGCAATTGGGTTTCGTCTACCAACGGGTGAGTCAAGAGTTTAAATCCCAAGTTAATCAGTCACAGTGTCGTGACTACACTTCACCCTATAAGTAGTGGAAAAATGCATCTTTCACACAAAGGATGAGAGCACTGGCTCTAGAGTTCAAAGACTAGTGCCTCATCATTTCCCATCAGCGTATGCTCTTGTAATAGTGTCATCTTGCTATTTGCTAAAGCATTAGCCGGATTTGGTAGAGATTTCGCCTCCATTGCCAGGGTTATAGCGTCTACCAAATGTCAAAGCCTTAGTTTAGTTCTCTCCACAGTGCTGTTAGTTTGGACTTTTGATGTAGTCGCCATGGTGAACATTACACTTGCGCAAGAAATACATTATTTAAATATAAGGATATTATGTAACCAAGAAAACATGATCTGTATAAGATTATACAGTTTAGCTCAGGCGGTACAGCAGGTCGTCCAACAACCAACGGGTTGGCAGATCGATCCCCGTTCTCCCCAGCCAGCTGTCGTCCCCCCAAGCGCAGCCAGCCAGCAGCTCACGGCCCCCCCCCAGGGGATGGGTCAAAATGCAGAGAAGAATTCCCTCACTGTGGGATAAAGTATCAATAATTATTATTAATAAAACCTAAAAGGAATTATGCTCAGGGAAAACTTGAATGCCAAACTCAAGATCTACTATGTATATAAAAGTCATTTGCATTAACAATCTGCAGATAAAGCCCTTTGCATCGGCAATGACAAGCCTCACAGCTAACACGACCCTTTGCATTAAAAATTAATATACTATTAAAAATAGAAAAGGGAACTAGAACTGAGGTACTTTAAACAACTACTTGAACTGGTTTCCCTCCAGTTTGAATTTGTTAAACTTAAAAAAAAGATGTGAATTTTTCTTTTTTTACTGCCATCTAGCATCAGTAACACTGCAGTTGTAACTCTTTTCACCTGACTGATTGCTGTGAGGACCACTACTGTAGCCTCAGATTCACACACCTACATGTTTTTTTTTTTTTTCTTGCAGTCACCTTGAGCCCTTTTATTTCCCCTTTCCTTTCAGCATAAAGTCTGTGTGAGTTTCTCGGTGTGCTGGCTGCATGCGTCAGGCTGATGCGGAGTCAACTTTAGCTGGGCCTGTGGGACCATGAGCCTCTTTTCCCTTTGCATTTTTTCCGGTACCCATCATGCTGCCGCTTCTGGCTGTACTCCAGCTGATCGGCTACGTGCTGTGGCCAAAGCAACCTCACCTAACCTCAGAGAAAAACCTCCCTGTACTTCGGAAAACAGTGATGAAGCTTTTCATGCAGCCAGCTGAACTTCCTGGGATTTCAGATCTTAAAAGCACAAGCTTGTGCAATATGCTTTCCAACTTCTGCTTCCTGTAGTGCAGGAGAGCGTGATGCCCAGTCCACCTTCCCAGGCATCACTGAAAGGTGTGTTTGTGTCTGTTGTCATATGTGTTGAGATGAAAACTATGCAGTGTCTGGCATGCAGCCATTAAAGCAAAGGCCAATAATTCCTCAGTGAATCATTTAATGTCACGGATTGTTGCAGTCTTTAGACAGGCAGGTCTGTATAGGTTTGACTTTTCAACATTTTGGAGGATTTTTTGTTCTCACCTGAAAAAGCTTTTTATTCTTGTTTTTTTCATGCTCACAAGACTGGAAATAGTGCTAACTGGAATTTGGCATTTCAGTTTGCCGTCTAACAATCAGGAAACATAAACACAAAGGAAACATAAAGGGGTGGTCATGGTAGAACAGTTAAGCATATGTTAGATGGAAAATATCTGAAAATGCTGTGCAGCTTCAACAAAACAAAAATAAATATTGAATTGGCTGCGAAATTTTAATAAGTGCAATTTATTACATTTTACATAAGTTCCTTCTCAATGGATCAATTTTGCCAAAAGAAGGCCATCCTGGGGACACAGTCTAGATCAAACACTACAGTGTGAAGGTTACCTTGTATTGTATTGCAAACGGAAGGAAAAGAAAGTAAAATAAAAACAGTCACCCTAGTTTTTGAATTTTGGGTTGATTAAAAAAAGAAAAACCTACACTAAACACATGAAGGTCTAAATCCCAAAAAAGTCAGCAAAGTTTTGTTTTTGTGGGAAGGTGCAGTTGAGTGATGGTAAATTTGTCAGAAAACTAAATAGAAGCTCTGAGCACCAGCTGTGTTCTTGCTATTTTCTGTTCTTAATCAGTGGTTCCTGCCGCTGTTAATGCATGCTTTTTTGCCAGGTAGTTTGGTCTAAACAGGTCATTTGGAAAACCACTTTTGAATGATTTGATCTCAATGCTTTGAGGTTGCTCAAGGCATTCCAGTCAAATACTGCTCCCCCACAGCACCATTGTAATGTGTTTGTTTATCAATCACATCTTCTGTTATAGTTTGTTGGAGTCTATGAGACTGTCTTTCTATTATTTGACTGAGTTTTAGTGAGACAAGTGCTCTCATACTTGGCACAAAAGCTCCATAGATAGTATTGCTGATTCAAAGACTACACACACCATTCAAAATCAATCTCTAATCATCACCTTTCCACTCACATGCTTAATAGCTGGTCTCTGAAACATTGGTTTAGACCTTTGCAGGTTTTTTGGTCGCCAAACCATCTCTCCATGATAAAGAGATTTTTGTTTTTTTCAAGAATTTTTAAAGGTGCTGTCTGCTCATGAGATGACTCGCGTCGTATGCTACATTTACACCGGGCAAGATCACACTGAACAAGGGTTCTCTAACGTGCTTTTGGCATATGGGGGTCACACTGGATTGTCGCTACCCAATACTAACCCATGTTCTCCCACAGTTGGAAGAGGCTTGTTGGTAAATGTCGAAGTGGTACAAATCTTGCAAATTTTTCTCCAGGGTTTTTCTTTCACGGCTCTTTTTCCAATATATGAAAGGCTTGGTGTCATAGAATTCTAGCTGGGCACAAACATCAATTATTCATTTCTCCCCTGTGATCAATTTTCAAACGGTTGGTACTCCCGTGAATTAACTGGGATGCCACCCAAACGTCACTTTCAAATTTGAGTCTCTGGTTGGTCAAAGTTCAACTGGCTTGGCTTTCAACATGCATTTAATGGCCGCACGGTTTGTACGTAGAGCCCCAAAACAGACTTAAAAACCTGCGTAGCAATGACGTAAAATGAGAGTTTCAAACGTGGAAGCTTGAAACAAGCACTTACGCTTGTTTATGCGGACTTTTCAGTGGAAGTGATCGCTTCCTGAGGCCGGTGTGAAAGAAGCTTTACTATTTCATTTGAAATAAAGGTTCTTGCTCCAGAGTATTGGATAGAACTGTCTGGAATTTGCCTTCTAACCTTACCTCTAAAATCACTGTAATTTCTTTTCTGCTTGGGTTTGTGTTCCCAAACAACTTAAAACGTCCAGCATTTATCTCATTAGATAGTTGTGGGGCTGTTGTTCATTTCAGCACTGGGCAATTTATTGTAAAAGTGGAATTGTTCCTGAAATAATTTCACAAAAAAGTTTTTATTTTGAAAGGCGAATGTAGAAAATTTGTGAAGGGTTGTTGACTAAATACGGCAGTATGCAAGGGATTCCAGCTGGGAGGGGTAATTTAGAAAACACCTCCATTTGAATTGGGGCCAAACATATCTGAAGGAGGGAAAAGATTGCATTTCCATTGTATCTTTTATTTTTTTAAACCAAGCATGTTTCTGTCTTTCTTCCTGTTAGAAAAATCTGTCTCCTTGCTTCAGTACACAAGGGACACAACTGTTCAATTACATGATCCATTACTCTTTAATGTGCCAATGGATGAGACATCTGACAACTCAGAGATAACTGTGCTGAGAGATAAAAATGTGGTTAAATCTCCTAACTTCTAAAACGCGCTATGTTGGCCTCACATCAACCCCAAATCCTATTTTGTTGTTGTCGTTCCTTCCTTCTCTCTTTTGCCGTTTTTTCCCCCCCAGCTTTTATGTTGGAAAAAATGATTTCTACAGAGAGAGAAAAAAACATGTTTTTCCAGCACTCAAACATCACAGAGTTTATTACACCATGTTTTGGCGATGCTCACCCAGTCGATTGTGCATTTTGACTTGGGAAAATAAAAATACATTGCAGTGGTAACTATAGTGAAACTTTTACGTCCGTCACGAAGAGCAGTGGACATAATGAATGGGGATTCTCAGTCAGTAAGCACACCATGTTACAAGATATTTGTGTTGTAATAGCCCTCATTAAGTCAAACTCTAAGCAGGAAGTCCTTTTAGTAAAGACCAGACCTCAGATGAAACTGAGAAAGACTCTTTAGGAAGCTTCCGGAAGAGATCGACGAGGGAAAATGGTCAAAGAGTCTCTTTAAGGTGCTGCAATCAAGCTTTATTATACATACAAATACCTAATGATGACAACTTTAGCTTTGTTAATCTGACAAACTTGGCTTAGTTGTTTACAACATATTGATTTTACTAAAAAATCTCATAAATCAGGCGAAGTGGGGAAAGTTTGAAAAGAAAAATCCCATAGAAGTGCTCATTTGCCCCACCCACTGCTACATGTGTATCACAAATAAAGGTCTGTGGGGATCTTACAGAATCAGACAGTGAAATGTAGTTTTTCCCAAAAAGGAAAATTAGGAAAGAACTTTTTTTTTTTTTTCACTTTTTGCCTTAAATACACCTTTCAAAGGACAACCACATATCTTCCTGCTTAGGCAAGCTTAAATACTTAAGTAAGTGTAGCTAAGTAAAGTCATGATGTAGCTTAAGACAGTGTGTTTCATCCTTTTTTGAGCCACGGTACACTTGACAAAACCTTGACAAAAATCCCGCGGCACACCAGCATCCAAATATTAAAAAAAGGAGAAACTCATAGTCTGTATTGATCTACAGCCCTTCCGCAATCTCACATGCATTTTTTGATAATTGTGGCAGAAAAAGCTGGAAGTTGCAGCTGTTTTTTTCTAAAAGATGTAATAAATGTTAAGTTAGAAGATTTAAAACAGTTTGATGTGTGTTCGTTGTGGTTTCAAGACGTTTAACAACGAAGATTCATTGTGCACTGAGACGCTGTCACTTTAACCCAATGCATCATTGGAGATGTATTGCAAACGCAGATAGACTCGCTTCTCTGAGCTTCATGGTTTTGTTCACTTGTTCCACGGTCTGATACCGGATTCTGTGGAAAGCTACATCCTTAAAGATGAGCTTTAGCTGGTATTTTTGTTGGAACTGAGAGACTTTATGAGCAGAATCGGAACAAGGAAGTGAAGACTTTAACCACTTCTGATTGGTCAGACTGATGACGTGTGATTAAGCCTCCAAGAATGGTAAAGAGCATATAAAAATAAAATCCAGGTTGAAATGTGCATTTCTGATTTTTTATTTAAATTATTGTGAATCGGGGATAGATGAAAAAAGTTTGTAGGACTGATGTAGCACCTAAAACGGCAAGCCACAAGCTCTCTGCTCTGCTCCATTCTGATGCATCCGCTCATTGATGACTATATCCATGTATGTCTTTGTTTTCCTTGTCTGAGCTGACATCTGGTTCAAAGATGTACGGTTGGATAACTCTTATAATGTTCGCCTTTTTGTTTCCCCAGTATTGTTAGGCTGGGGTTTTGATGAGCTGTAGATTAGTGCAAGAAAGAGTAAACAAAGGAGGGATGACGGGAAATGAAGGGAAGGCTTACTACACCCTAATGTTCTGGACATTAATCAGAGGCAAATTATTAATGAAGTTATGACGCTTGACAAAAAACTATGTCCAAGAAAACAACGTTTTTTTTGTTTTTGTTTTTTTCTTAAAAACAGCATAATCATAATGAAAAGACCACTGGGAACACAATTATAATTAATCAAAAGATGATTAGAATGTGTCTTTAAGATGTTTTTTACCTGCTTTTTTGTCTCTACCACATTATTTTCCCCCAAAAGGCCCCATGCACATAATACTCTAATTAAATAATGATTATTGTGCAACTTCTAGTGACTCTAGTCCAGCCAGTAGCTACTTTTCTTACGAAGAAGTTGTCAACACTGAAAAGATGGTTTGAGCGAGGTAAAATATTAATACTTTTGCTCTATAAAAATGATAGTCTCATCCATTTGTCTACAACTGTATCTTAAAATCCAACCAAATGGTTTCACCCAGAGGATTGGACAAGGCTGTTGAATGAATGAATGGCCCTCTTCAACCAAACACAAAAAAAATTACAACAAGCCATACAAACAATCTCAATGGTATTTTTCAATATTGATTATAATTGTTTTCATTTCAAAACGATTTTGTAATCGTACAAGTCGATTTGATTAACAACTTGCCTCAGACAGATCGATCTGGTTAGATCTTTGTAATAAATATCAATTCAATGATTAAATCAATTAATCGCTACACGTGTACCTATTGCAGTACAAATCATCAGGTTGTTTTTTTACATTTCATTGTTCAATGATATTCTATTAAGTCACACCATACTGACAAACTTACGTGTTGACCAAGATAAACCTACCAGTTATGTCACCATTGACAATATCCATCTGCAACTGCATGCATTCATGTATAGCCATTCCCAAATTGTAGCTGAACTCAACAATTTTCCTTGGAATTTGTGTGACATTCATGCAGCACCAACTGAGTGTGATTCCAAATCTAAACCAGCCCAGACACAGACTGCTCTTAGAAATGGTATACTTTAAGTTCTGTCATCGTCTTGTTTTTAAGGAATTATTTTTTATATAACCAACCACATTACTAATGAAGGTCTTCAGAAGAACCAGTAAAAATCAATCAATCCAGCATTTTGAACACCATGGATATTGAAAGGTGTTATGTCCAAGAACACATCGTTTTTTTTTTCTGTCAAAGGCAAAAGGGTCAACGAAGAGGGAGGCAGGTCAGAGCAGGAGAACTGGTGAACGACGCAAGCAGAGCTGCATATAATAGGGGGAATACATCCATGCATAAAGTGTCACGGTGTAGACACAACCATCCAAGGTTTAACCAGCTTGTACAGCGGGTGAGCAGAATCTCTCCTTTTCTGCTGTGAATAAAAAATATATAAATAACGGTGGAAGGACTCGGTTGCCTGCGGGCAATTTTTCACACATGACCGCAAATAGAACCTAATGAGCTGCCAGACCTTGAGTGGGCAGAGCAGACAAGGCTCCGATGGTAGGAGGCTTTCCTCTCGGCCTAGAGGTTGCAGGGAGAAAAAAAATCCACATATCACATTAAAAAACTCACCTCAATCTTGGTTCCACGTTTTAAGAAAAAGCGAGTTTAAGACATGGCAAAGTTGCAGCGCAAACAGAGGGATTATGTAAATCTCTTCTAATGTTGCATGTCTTCTAAGAGGGGCAGTTTCATTTGTGTTGGGTTGTCATTTAGCTACAATTTTCCTGCCAACAATCAATGATATTGTGAAAACAACAAATGGACATCTATCATTTGAAATATAAGCCTCAAAACCGCAAACATGTGCTAGATCAGTAATCAACAGCAAGCACAATGCAAGACTGCAGAAATGAGCTGGTTTTGATGATATATGGGTTCAGTTGTACCTTTAATCCTCTGCTGTAATTTTACATTCCCTGCAGGCAATGCAAGCCTTGTTCATTTCTTTGACTGTGATCCATGGACTCTCATTTCGAGCTGCTCTGCTGCCCACGGGAGCTCAATGCCAAACCAGTGGGCCAATGACCATAGCCTGGGCTTGCGTCCAACAAGGCATCCTGGAGAAATGAGTAGGCTTCAGAGTCCTTGTGTTGGAGCAGAATGTAAGGACACTGCTACATCATCTACAGACACTCATTGAGGATGCAAATTTAATTTCAAATGATTTTTCCCTCCCTAACATCAAGAGCAGAGATACAGTGACTTAAGAAGATGAAAACAAAATGTTATATTCAATTAGACCACTTTAATTATGTCACTTTATGCTTCTCATGAGGAATAGATTTACATGGTAACACTGCAAATGGCTAGAAATCCAAACCAGTTCTTTTAACTTTCACAAAGTCACATCTATAAAGAAACCAACGTGAAGATCGCATGATGGTGATGGATAAGTATTTCTGTGTTTGACATCGCAACTTTGGTTTATGATTGTATTTGCTGCAAAAATGTATGGCTTGAAAGAGATTATCAGTTGAAATATGTTTCAAGTCATTTGTAGCCAGGTAAGAAGGGATCTCGATGAGCCTTACGGTTTCAGCCAAACCTAGCTGAAAACAAAAGAAGCATAATATTAACACCTACTGGCGCCAACAGCAGAAAATAACATTCAAATATCTTCTGACTACCAGCAATGCAAAATACATGAGGACATTATTATACCTAATTATCTTGCAACCGCTGCATACTAGTGAATTATTTCTCTTTGGTATCTACAGAGGACATCAGGAGGATATTGGGGATACCAATAAACAGAAATACTTGAGTGACTAAGCCCACATGCTCCATAAGGACTTTGTCATTCATATCTGATCACTAAAAAGAAAACTGTACATACGGATTTCATACATTTTGCATGTCTAGTCTGGGTAGGTGTCGGCATTTTCTTAATAAATTATTGCCCCATTCTTTATTTGTGTTTCCAAACCCATTTATGGTTAGAAAATACATATATTTCCCATTGAAATATTAAATTCCAGTGCAGGACATTTCTTTAGTTCTCTCTATGACAGTTTTGGAGTTGGTTTATTCTGTTGTGGCCATTTTAATTAAAAAATTGAAATCTTGTTTTTTTAATATCTGATAAATATTCACTAAAGTTTTGAGGAGGCCTGATCAATAACAACGGACGAGTTCAAAGTGAGAGTTCATAGTGTGACATCCAGAACATAAGCCATGCTATCTCACACCTGAGAAATTGAAGTTCTGTTGTTCTTCTTTGCTGTATTAGAACCACACTTTCCAAACAACACCTTCTCCACTCACTAGGGGTTAATTGTGAACAGTGTAAGTGATTTTTGTGTTCTCATGGCTGCTCAAGCAGACTGTCGGCTGGAGGTACTCACCACTAGAGGCTGTCTCATTGGAAGTAAAGTGTTGAGCTTCTAGGGTCCTTGGTCGAATGCTTGTATGGGATTGCAGATGGAGCTCTGGCTGGTTTGAGATCATTCTTGTCTCTTAAGAATTATTGACCCTGTGGTAAATGGATGGGCGAGTGTGTGATAATTTTAAGGAGTGTTTCCTCAGACAATTGATGCTCAGCTACAGTCTAGTACAGTTCCAGTACAGTTTTGATTTCAGGGATGGCTCCCATTGGACTCTTTGTACTTTCTCCAGCTATTTGGCCTTCTACTTTGCATTCTGTGGTGCCCGATGTTAAGTCTACAGCCAGATATCTGAGTCTTTTGGAAACAGACCAGTGCATTTTAGCAAACGCGTTTCTCCCCTGACTCAAGAAAACAAGCAATGTGAGTGAATGAATACTTGTGTTTTTGCATGTTTTTTTTTTTTCTTAGGTAGCTAATGTAATATCAATGTAGGGGATAATGAATTCCAAAGGTATGAATTACTGTAATTTCATTAATTTTGTCAGTAATGAATAACTGTTTAAATTTCGGTTATTAAATTACAATTACTAGACCACAGAAACCCTCATTACTTTATTACTCACATTTCAGTGCAGTGAAACCATAGGTGACCAATAAAACAAATTAACCTGTGTAAACAAGCGGATACTAAAAAAAAAAGAAATCAGTTGCAGTTGATGCATGTCCACTAATTAATGCACTGATACTGTCAAGCAGCTGGGTAGCTCGGTTGGTACGGTGAGAGGAACCCTGGATTCCACGACTCCAGGGTTTGAGTCCCGGAGGGGGAATGAGCAATGGTACTGGGGGCAATTACCATATCAATGGCGAGCAATTAACATCACTACCGCCTCCCGAGCACAGCACGTCTGCAGCTCACCGCTCCCCCAGGGGATGGGTCAAATGCAGAAATCAAATTTCACACACCTAGGTGTGTGACAGAAAGGTACTTATATATATATATATATATATATATATATATATATATATATATATATATATATATATATATATATATATATATATATATATATATATATATATATATATATATAATGCAGAGTTGGACATTGGTCAAAGTCAGATAAAGAGAGCTAAAATATGGATTTGGACACATTTTTAGGGGCATTCGGCAACTGGAGACATTTGAATTAGACAGTTGAAAACAAAGGCAAAAATATTTTAGTTGAGAACAAATTTTGACCTGGTCTCCACTGCCCTGGTGTCAATGAGCAACCTGTCTGAATGTAATGTTCTTTATCTCATGTTCACGTGTTGAAATTGATAAGGCTGCACTAAAAAACCGATTGCCCTTGTACAACCCCTCGGTTTTTATTCTGTGGATTTTACAAGGGTATCCTGTTTTTGCTAGTTTTATTCCTTTGAGAAATTATATGTGAGTAGAAAAAAAGTAAAGTAACAATTAGTGAACTACTTTTTAAATTGGGCAATGAGTAGAGTAATTTAATTACAATTAAGTCTACTAACTAAAGTAAAGGGATCATGTAATCTGCCGAGATGGGGTTAGGTTTTTTTTTTTCTTGTCTTATTATAAGTGGATCAGATACTTTTTGACCAATTTATTGAGTCAGAACACTTTGAATGTTTAAAAAAAGATCTTAGTTGGCTTTTCTTTCACATTTCTTTCACTTTTTCAAACTTTTTTTCTCATGTAATTTTTCTCATTTTTCACTTCATGTTCTCTCCAACTCCATTTTTTTATTTAAAAAATAAATAAATAAACAATAATAATAATAATAATAATGTATTTGATGCATAAGCATGCAGCTTTAGTCACTGGTTTAGAATGTCTTTGTTGGGAAAAGACAGTTTCAGAAGATCAGAATGAGAAGAAAAACCCATGTTAAGAGAATCAAAAAGGCGATTACAGGCAAATGTGATTAAATCATCTTAATCCTCTCCTTTATTCATTCAGCAGTAAACCCAGGTAATCATTAGGTGAGACGAAGCCCCTGGCAAAATGAGTCATAGTCTGTCAATTAGATAAATAGTTCAAGCCGTTGCTCAGTGGGTTTCTAGTGCACATGCATTATCTAATCACCTCGGGTTGGGATGGTGTCATTTTCTGAATAAATTATGTCAACAATGCAGATAATTGAGATGACTACAAGAGGCATTTATTCAACGCTTTACCATCTTAGTATATGGGCATGGCACATATTAACACCCACAATGCAGTGACGTGCGGTGAGGTTAATGGCTGGTGAGGCACTGACGTCATCAGTCAGATTTACAAACATATGAACCATGAGTATAAATAACTGAGTAGCTTATTCACCATTTGATTGACAACAGTTAACGTTTTGTTTAAAATATAATTTCAACATGTTTTTTTTCATATACAAACTGCAGCATAGAAAAAAGCACAAACGTTATTATCGTCTTACCTTTAGTTGTAAATAAAGTCCATACGCCGCTCCTTCTGAAGAAAATGAGTTGCCGCTTCCTATCACTTCTTCTAGTATTTTTTAGCGTCATAATCTCAGGGCTCACCGGCGCCCCCTAACATGAGGCACGAGAACTGCAACATGAGGCACGAGAACTGCTGGCCTCACCCAGCGGCTTTTTCGCCGTCGTTTAGCGCTCAGCACAAGAAACACGTCCCTCACATACAGTTATTTATAAAAACAAGCACTGTGCATCATATACATCTGCTAAATTATTTAAACTCAGCTCATATAGTACAAGTGATTGAACCGACATACAGAGAGACAGCAGTACCGTCTGACTGCATAGGTATTGCGCAATCCAAGGTGAGGCTCAGCGGGCTGGTGCCTCATCGCACGTCACTTAGTATCTGAACGGCAAATGCGGAAATTCAGCGATTTTGAAAAGAAAAAACACCCAAAAATGGTACATTTAAATGGAAAATGACCGCAAAGCACAACTTACTGATTAAATATAATAATTGAATTTATTTGTTCTCTTTTCTTCCCATAATGACAGGTGAGGCTGTGCCTCACCTGCCTCTCCTGACTGCACGTCACTGCCACAATGTACAGATAATTGCTGACAGACTCTTCAGAGGAAAGTTGGTGCATGCTTACACTGCGGACTATTACGGGAAAGTCTATCTGTCTGCCCGAGTGCTTGTCTGGCTGTTGATCTAGTTACAAAACACGGCAGTGCTTAAAAGTGTACGGGGTCAACCGTATCCAGAGGAAGACAAGGACACAGATTATGGTGGAGATTTGGCAACAGCTGCCCTCTTGGATTAGCAAAAATAGAGGGAGGGAGAAACAGATCCATGACCCAGTATCCAAAATGCTGCTATTTAGTCTGTCCTTTACTGCTACCTGCAAATAGTTAGACACCCTTAGTCGAATTTAATTTTATTATAGGTATACATATTATTGTCAAAGAGGGGGCCAGTTTAGCTCGTGCTGGATTGCGGCGCCTTCCATCCATGAAACCAGGGTTCAAATCCAGGCTGCTCCCTGTTCCCTTCTCTGCTTCTGTCCCGGTCCCAAACCCAGATAAATTGAGAGGGTTGCGTCAGGAAGGGCATCCGGCGTAAAACATTGCCAAATTAACCATGCGACTCATCCTCAAAAGAGAGGTTGTTTCGCTGTGGCAACCCCTGATGGGAAAAGCCGAAAGAGGAAGATACATATTATTGTCAAAAGCACAAATAGGCCGTGTTTTTGCTGAAATGTTACCATATCCCCTTAGTATAAAACATCCTCAACTGTGCTTATGCCTTAGTCACAGTAGCTCTTACGGGCGGATACCGGCTGTCCAAAAATTAACAAACTTGTACAGAGAACATAGGTGGCCCACTAAAAATATCAAGATTGTAGACCACTCGTTGAGCCCATAGAGCGAAAATGTTCATGCACATTTTTTCTCCAGGCATCAGTGCGTGTACTTTATACATACACTTAACACTCCCCCAACGATCGTTCGTTACATTTTAATGACGTACAAGTCTCTAGATGCACACTTGTGCTACCTATAAGATACGGCCTCACCTTTTTGAATTGATTTTCTTTTATTCTTGGGTACAACCCTCCATCGGCCGGGTAAACCCAAACTCACAGCACCCCAAGGGTGCATGTGACTAAAGCTACATACACACCAGGCATGTGTGGGTTCTTGAACGTGTTTTAACATATAGTGTTCACACTTGACTTTTGCTGCCCGATACTAGAGCATGTACTCACAGTTGGAAGAGGCTTGGTGGGAACATTTCAAAGCAGTGCAAATCTCATTAATCTTGTCTCAGGCTTTTGCTTTTACAGCTCTGTTCCGATGCATAATAGATTATGTGTCATAGAAGAACCACATTTAATATAATTTTTCACCATGATGAATTTCAAACAGTTGGTTTTGAAAAAGCTGCTGCCCATACGTGTCCATCAAATTTAAGTCCCTGATTGGTCAAAGTTCAACTGGTTAAACTTTAGACACGCGTTCAATGGACGTGTGTTTTGTAAGTCAAGCCCTAAAACCAGGCCTAAAAAACCTGCGTAGCGACACGTGAATGCAAGTTTTGATGTGGAATACCATTTCCCAGTCCGGTGTGAACGTCTCTTAAGGGATTGACTGTTGGTATTGTCAGCAGCTGTGGTTTTGACTCATACCAGTCTGTGGGTGTGATCAGTAAAACACAAAGATACAGTTAAACTGCTTTTTGTCAATTGACATAAACTGAAGCCAAGACATCTGAAGTGTTCCTGACAAAAAAAGGCGGAAAAAAACTACTCAAAATAAACAGCACTTACTAACAGCACATTATCTGCTGGTAAACTCATCTGAAAAAAACGAACCTGGGTGAGAAGTGATTCTTTTCCATCTTCAAAATAAAACTCACAAAGACTGCGTTGACTGCGTTGACACATTCCACGCAGTTTAGTGTATACAAAGCAAACCAAAGTAGTAAAGCATAATAAAAAAACACACTTGGTGTGTTTGGGTTTAAGGTGTTTAATAAATGTTTTTTTTTATTGTTTTTAGGGTTTGTTATATTTTACAAAATTTTAAAGCTCTACAGCTAGAGACCCTTTGGCTTTTCAAAAATCATGTCTTTGATGAGGTGACAAAGGTTTTTGCAATAACCATCAATCTTCAGGTGAAACAAACCTGAAAGTGCTAAACAATATTTTTGAGTATTTAACGTGTTTTAACTCAGCAACTCCCCTTTCAGGCTCAAAAAATAAAGTAAAATGACCAACACACAAGTATTAGAGAAAACTTGTGGGTTCGACCAAAACCCACAAGTTATTTTCAAAATTTAAATTGAAAAAATGCATTTCTTACTTTGGTTGGTTACCAAACTTACTAAATAATTTTTTTTTTTACAATTTACAAAATTAGTCCACAGTTTCTGTTCCTCCCCCTCCTTTTGGATAAGCTACACTTTCTATCTCTTTTTCTCTAACCTCTATCATATTAATTTCAGCAAGCCCTGCAAATCCACTCTCACATTGCATAATTCATGGAGAATCTCTGACAAAATTCCCTTTCATGTGGGCATCGCGCCCTGAACAAATCCTTGGAAATGTGGATAAGTCCAAAAGGCTTATTCCTGATGGGGACTCTCCGCTGCTCTCAGGTAAACTGCAGTCTCGCAGAACCAGGTCAGCAGTGAATTGTGTGATATTTGATGTCATCAGCTGGGAAGCAGGTGACGCTCAAGCATTTTGAGCCAAAAAAAAAAAAGTTAAGCCCTCGCCAAGCCATCTGTCGAGGGATCCCACGCAGTTATGAAATTATTTCTATTACAAGTTTTCACTCGTGTAGTAGATTTATTCACTTTTACCAATTTTGTACAAATCTGTTATCATTATTAAAGTTATATTATCCTTTTTTTTTTATTTGAGTCCTACTCTGCCATGTATTGATTTAAAATTAAATAGTTTGAGATACATTTCAATGTTTTCCTAGAAAGAATTCTAAGCTAAAGCTGTTTTTTTACTCAATCAATGATGGTAAAATAGGAGTCTTTGGTTTCCCAGAAATGCTTACAGTCGGCAAAAAGTACAATGCCATCTGTCAGAATTCAAGCAAAGTTATTTAATTAACTCAACATGTTTTCACTCTCTTATTAAAGAATTAGATTTTTGACAAGCTGTAAAAAACTAATTACAAATGTTTTGTAGCACCTCAAATGCTGAGTTGGACCAGAATAGTTCTAGGTTCAGAGGAGCAGTTGAATACACTAAATTAAATAAATGACCACAGACCACAATTATGATTTTTTTTAACTTTTAACTTATATATAAATGGATGGGAATTAACAAAAACACTTTCAAACAGTTCCAGAACATGAACAATTAAACCTGATAACCCAAATAAAATTTGTGTAGAAAGAAAATTGGTTAACCCCGGGGTTGGTCAAATTTTACCTTGAAAGGTTTTCAGAAAAATACTTTTTAGTTCAATTTTAAACCCAATATACCAGGTTGGTTTAAAAAAAAAAATAATGCAATAAAATTATGTAAAAATTCTCTTAATCAAAACAATATCTAAAAATAGAAATACAAGTCTGTTCCGTCCTTGGGCAGTTCTTTCAGATCCAGGTGATTGGGCACCCGTGGAATTAAGGTAGTCACTCTCCTACCACGATTGAACGCAATGTTCAATTTCCTCTTTGCGGCAATCAGAGTTCCAGGTTAAGGTTGTTTCTTTTCAGACTCCAGTTGGGTGGCTCGCCATCACCAGACTTCCGTCATTTGCTGCGGTGTGTGGGAACTGGGCACTCGCGACGGTGGTGAATTCACACAATGAAAAAAACCTGACCTGTCATAAGTGCAATAAAAAATAAACTGTATATAAATAAATAGAAACATAAAATTCAGTCACAGCACTTAAATGTAGGTCATGCTAACGCACACTTCACATTGTGAAATGCGGCTAGTTCACACGAGGGTTAGCTTGCTAACGGCACCTCGTGGCTCATTAACAGTTCGAAATCACTCAAGATAAAAAGGAAACTCAAAATAATGTCATTTTGACTACAATCATCTTACAAATAAAAATAAATAAAAAACGGTATCAAATTAAGTTTCAAGAAAAACATAAAAGAACGGGGACAACTCGCTCACGTTCTCTCAACAGTCTGAGGTCCAGCTCACAGATCTCACATCTGACGTATCCCTCCGCGCATGTTGTTCTGTCCTTCCCAACCTACAGCGCCCTCTACAGGATAAAAAAAACTTCTCCCACAAGTTCTAGTAACCTGGGTTACAGTTTGCTGTAACTTAACAAAAAGACACGATGCAGCAAGGTGGTTACTGGCAAGATGGCACCAATGAAAGTGTTTATGACTTATAGATTGTTGGGAAAACCATGTGAGAAGCGATTAGTATCACGTTAAAAGTTGTTTTACTGAGACTGAATTTACTCGACCAATTTTAATGAGTTGCTGTGTCTCATCATTGTGGTTGCTTCCTTTCTACTGTGTTTACATCACGTAATGCCTGGCTGTTGCTGACATTTGGCCCAGTTGTTTCTTTCTCCAAGCACAGATGCTGTTCAGACCAAGGAAACTCAGACCAAAACAGAGCAAAGTCCAACTTTAAAAAAAAAAAAAGAGGCCACCTCGAAAGATACGTCAGAGAGCCGACCAAGACCCTCTTAGGTGTATTCAGATGGAAAATTAGTCATTGGGGGAAAAAAACTCTGGTTCACTTTAAGCAACCAAATGTATCCAGTCTGAATGCATCCTAAGTAATAAATAACTTTTGATAAAAATTCAAAGTGTTTTTGCAAAGTTTTCACTGTCATTATATCCCAAATTTCCAACTGTGGCCGAGCCTGGTCGGGCCATATTTATAACACCCCTTGTGGGCCCTCTTTTTTTCCCCGGGGTTCCCCCCTCCTGGGCGGGGGCGGCGGGCCCCCTGCCTCGCTCCTCCCTGGACCAACCGTGGGCCGGGCGGATGGCTGCCTGGAGTGCGGAGCGGGTCTCCCTTGGGGGGTCCTGGCTCGTACCTGGGGTTGGGGCGGGGGGATGCCCGGAACTCCTGGGTGGTGGTGGGGTGCTCGTTTGGGGCTGTGGGCGTCCTTCTCCGGTGGGGCTCTGCGTTGGGTTCTCCCGGCGCGGCGGGGGGGCTGCTCTCCTGGTTGGGCTGGGGCGGCGCTCTCTTTCCCTCCGTGCTTCCCTGGCCTCTGGCTCTGGGGGCCTTGCGGCGGCCCTGCTGGCCCTGGCCTGGGTGGCGGGCTTGGTCGCCCGGGCGGCGGTTGTTCCCTGCCGGTTCCCGTGTGGCGTTGGGGGGATTCCGGCTGCCGCTGCTGCTGCGGTGGGGGTCTTGGGGTGGGGATGGCTGGGCACTCTCCCTCCTTCTTTTCACGTTCCACCATCCATTTTAGAAGAACATAAAACCTCACCTGAGCACTGGTGTTAGCTCACCTTTGCACTAATAGCTTGCATGACTGAATGACTGAAATATTTCACACTAGTTGGTTTTAAGGCATAAGTATGCGTGTGTGAACACTATCTGTTTTGTGTACATGTCGACAGGTGGACATTTTTGCAGCTAGCAGGTGTGTTTATAACATTTGAGTGTGTGTGTGGACGGGCCCCGCCCTTTTTGTACTGCATTTGAACCTTACCATAATGATTAACAACCAGTAAACTTGTTGCTGTATGCTGCTTCATGGTCTTATCCCCCTTCCCCTCCTATTATCACCCCCTACCCCCCCCTCTCTCTAGCGTCCCTCTCTCTTCTTCCCCTCTTTCCTTTTCCGTCCGGTCCAACACCAAAGATTTTCAGACATGATTGAAATTAATAAAGTTTGACCTCAATTACAAAAGGGGTTTATTCAGACATACCTTTGGTTTGTCAGAAGATTAATAACCCCTCTTGTTAAAGCAAAATATGTCCAACACAAGAGGCCCTCAGCTCTCGTCTGTCTGCCCAGCTGTTGGACAGGACAAGTAAAAAAAAAAAAATTAAAAAAAAATTCCATTCAGTTTTATTTAGTCTCAACGGGCTTCACAAATCTACAAAACATAAACTCAGTCAGAAAATACAATAGCTGATTGCTAAACTAAACCTAACAGACTAAACTAAACTGGGCATCTTCGCCCTTAGACCTTCTGACATGTGTTTTGTTAGCTTTGATGTTACTTGGTTGTACTTACATTACAGTAAAATAAATCTTCCGTGTCTTCATCCGAATGGTATTTTCCAAGATCCATTATCATCAATTTATTTCATTTTTAAAAATGATTTTATAATGGTATAGTTATTTTTGATTCAACTACCAATTTGAATCAGACAGATTGATCAATTTATCGATTAATCAATACTCCCCAAATCTACGTTTACTGCTATTAAAAAAATTATGTTGATGAAACTTGTTATTGTACCAGCATGAACAAAAATCTACTTTCACCCCTGCCTACAATGACTTCTATGTGACTGGAATAAAAAGACATGAGGCTCCTTATGTTTTGAGTTGGGGCTTTACAAGTTGATATTTGATTTCTTGATAATATTATATTTGCAGCTATAAGCTAGTTTGTTTGAGACCTATTTGTGTACTTTATCCATGTTATTCCCATCTCTATTTGTGTGTTTATTCTTTTTTATGAGACTACAGTTTGATCAAGTCATGACCACCAACAGCCAAGGTCCTCATTAAAATGATACCAGTAGTCAGTCTTTTATTTCACACTAAATGGCTGGTTGCCATGGACAATTACAGTACTTTATTTTTCATGCACCCTGTCTTTATGTCCTCCCGTCTTTGCATTATTTTTAGAACACTTTCAACTTTTGCAGCACAACTTCTTATTTGGGCCATATACGTTTTTGCCATATATGTTTACATCTAACTGTTTGTTATAATTTACAAATAATGCCTCTTATTAATTTTAGATTACCTGATTGGCAAGTAATCTAATTTACACTTGCTTGGTGTATAACATTTTTGCATGTGCTCTGAGTTTATCTTGCAGTCTTTTAGACTGCGTTACACCTTTGCTGTTGTTATTATTAGGGCCCGAGCACGGAGTGCAAGGACCCTATTGTATCTGTTAGGTTTATTAGGGCCCGAGCACGGAGTGCAAGGACCCTATTGTAATTCGAATGTTTATTATTATTATTATTATTATTATTATTATTCTACCGGAAGAGTCGCCTTTTTGAGGCCTTTAACATACCCCAAAACTCACCAAATTTGGCACACACATCAGGAGTCGCGAAAAATTTCGTATTTTATAGGAGATTGGCATGGGCGCACAAAAACGGCTCGATAGCGCCACCTACAGTGACTTTTGTCCCGACGCCCCGCATACGCTTTAACGTACAAGCTTGATTTTTACAGGGCATGTTCTTCAGATGGAGACCTACAAAAAAGTCTGAAAGGACCCACCTGTCACTCGCACAGGAAGTCTGATATATTGAGGTCAATATGTAATTTTTGCTTCATTTTGGACATTTGCAGGCCTCGCTCTAGAACGAACTCCTCCTAGAGATTTTGGAGTAATGACTCCAAACTTTGGTTTTGTAAACTAGACACATGTCCGATGTTAAATTGCGAAGCTTTTAAGTTTTTACGGATGTTTGTGACCGTGGCGGCGCGTCGAAAATGGAGGTCATTTTGAAAACACGCCATGAAAAGAAAAACGGCCATTACTCAGCCATGCAAAATCCAATCTGATCCAAAATTGATATGCATGATTGTAGTCTGACCCTGACCACATCAGAAGTGGAAAAATCCAGAACAGGTGTAGCGCCACCTGCTGGCAAAAGGAAATTACATGTTTTACTTGGAGCATCACTGCTCCGAGTAGGATGAGCCAACACACCTCAAAATGATGTCCACCTGTTGAAAAGCCATTGAAGTTTACTCTGATAAAAAGCCATAACTTTCAATGCGGGGGTGTGGTCGTGACAGAGCGGTGAAGTTGGGCGTCTCGCCATGCACACAAAAGTTGCTCTCACGTGCACATTCCTTGTCCAATCTCACTGAAATTCAATAGAGGTGATGAGGCTTCCATTCTGAACCAATGGATATGACAATCTTGGACGAACTCCATAGCGCCACCTAGATATTGACAAATACATTTTATGTCACATTCTGACCTATCTTTTCTCTGTGCTTTGTCCGACATTCATAAAATTACAGCAGGAGATACTCATAAGGGTCTTCTCTCATCGTCTAAAGTTTCATGGGTGTACATCTGACGGTGCCTGCGCAAGCCACCACCAAACAGGAAGTGGTTGATTGCGTTGCAGTCAGATAATTAAAAATTCATAAAAAATCAGCCGTTTGTATCACGAGGCTGAGATTTCAGAATGAGATGCCTCATAAATATCTCCAACTTAGATATACAGCACTTGCATGGGTGAACAAAAACGGCTCAATAGCGCCACCTACCATAATTGTTTTTGAGAGCCCCGCCATGTTCTTTAACATACAAGCTTGATTTTTACAGGACATGTTCATCAGATGAAAACCTACAAAAAAGTCTCTTGGTACCAAGCTGTCAGTTGCACAGGAAGTCTGCTATATTGATGTCAATATGTCATTTTTGGTGTATTTTGGTAATTTGCAGGCCTCGTTCTAGAACGAACTCCTCCTAGAGATTTTTGAACAATGACTCCAAACTTTGGTTTTGTACACTAAACACATGTCCAATATTAAATTGCGAAGCTTTTAAGTTTTTACGGTTGTTTGTGACCGTGGCGGCGCGTCAAAATTTGAGGTTGTTTCGAAATCACGCCATGAAAAGAAAAATGGCCATTACTCAGCCATAAATAATCTAATCTGATCCAAATTTGTTGTGCATGATTGTAGTCTGACTTTGAACACATCTGCAGTCGAAAAATCCGAAACAGGTGTAGCGCCACCTGTTGGCAACAGGAAATGACATGTTTTACTTGGAGCATCACTGCTCCAAGTAGGATGAGCCGACACACCTCAAAATGACGTCCACCTGTTGAAAAGCCATTGAAGTTTACTCTGATAAAAAGCCATAACTTTCAATGCGGGGGTGTGGTCTTGACAGAGCGGCAAAGTTGGGCGTCTCGCCATGCAGACAAATGTTGCTCTCATGTGCACATTCCTTGTCCAATCTCACTGAATTTCAATGGATATGATGAAGCTTCCATTCTGAACCCATGGATATGACAGCTTTGGACAAGCTCTATAGCGCCACCTAGTTATTGCATGGGGCACATTCTGCCCTGTATTTTCTATGTGCTTTTTTCGATGTGCATGAAATTAAAACTGGAGATACTCAGAAGGCTCTTCTCTCATCATCTCAAGTTTCATGGCTGCACATCTGACGGTGCCTGCGTAAGGCACTGCCAAACAGGAAGTGGTCGATTCCGTTGCAGTCATATAATCAAGCTTTATAGGAAATCAGCCGTTTGTCTCAGGAAGCTGAGATTTCAGAATTAGATGCGTCCTACAAAGCTCCACGTTTGAAAAGCAGCACTATACGTAGGAGAAACATTTAACCACCTTAATCACCCTATTGTGCTAAAAGCAAATTTTGGGACATTTTGACTCAAGCAAATATTTTTATCATAACTTCTGTTTAGTTTATCAGCACCAAAATAAAAAATATTTACATTTATAAAATGAACTGGTCAACTCTAGGATTTTATTTATTCAATCTTACATCCTCAAGCTTTTCATCAGTCTCCCTGCTGCAGGAGTGGAGTTAGCCCCCCCCCAACCCCCGGCTGTGTGCTCACATGTAAATTAGCCAGGAGTGGCAGACAGAAAGTAGAACAGTTAGAAAGCCTAGTTCAACCCTAAAATACAGCATTTTCCTTTGTTTTGTTTGTCTTTTATACATCCTTAGCACTAATCATTGCTTTTTTATTCATCCAAAATACAATTAACTTTATATTTTATCTTTTTTTTTTTTTTACAAACAAAACATATGAATGTGCTCCAAAACAAAACCCAGCCTCAGTACACTCCTACAGATGTAACATCAGACAGTAAATGTCTCTTTTATGCTTTTTTTAATCAATGCTGCAACTTCTTTTCATTTCCTTTCAATACATCCAATAAAATTAAACTACAATGACAACAAACACAACATATAGCAAATGTCTCTAAGAAGATTGTGTATATACAATATGTACCACCTTTAAACACCAAATAAATAACAAATCTTTCTAATAAAATCACAAAAAATGGAACACAAAATGTAAAACCCAAATTAGAAATTGCAATTTTAAAAAGATACATTTTTCAGCAGCTTTTCAAAATCAATCACATATTTTACTCTTCTGTGGATGAAACAAAAAAGTCCAGAATAATGTAGCCACTTCTCCAAAGTCTCTGTCACCTTCAGTTTTAAACAAAGTCTGTGAAAATCCATTATACATTGGTCACATGTATTCGGAGACCTGCTAAAAGTGCACAATTGTAAAAGCTCTTTTATATAGACAACTGTTTGTTTGCTTAGAGCTCTAAATATAAAAAAATGCTTTTCTATCACCTAGACACAGGTGGAGAACCACATCAACTGGATTAGTAACAGGGTGGCATGTTTAGGTTTAAACTTACATCAATAGACAACATGAAGCTGTTCATCACATTTTTGACCTAAACATGTAAACACATCCTTGGCTCTGCGGTTAGGAAATGGTAATTGGGAATCTCTTCATACCAGGAGCCAGCCTGAACATTGGAACATCACCACAGTGCCCATCCAGACTGGGACAGCAACGGGCTCCACTTCACAGCCGTGAGGCTGCTATGTTTAACTCCAGCTGTCCCAGCAAGGGAGACAACTGCAGCAACATCCACTGACCAAGCCGGAAAGCCCTGGCAGAAAAGATCCCCACAAGAAAAACACTGGCTCAGGCAGGCTGGTCAATAAAAAAAATAGTTTTGCCAATGTCTTGCAGCTCGCAGATCAAGTGGTTTAGTTTTCCAGTAATGTCAGTCAAGAATACAAGTTCAGATTCACCATATTCATATTCACCATATTCAGCAGATATCTCCACCAATAGCACCTTAAAAATCCTGTTCTGTTTTGCTTTGCAGCTGAGGTTTTTTTTATGATTTTCACAATAGGAGTCATTATGTGTCCAGAGCCAATCACTTCTGCACATAAGGCCTACTGGTGAATGACGCAGCAGTAATGCAGACATTTTGGAAAGTCTGGGTCAGCTTTACAGCTTACAGTGAGTGATGAAACCTGTCTGCAGTCACTGCTACTGGCTTTTCTAATGGTACCTTTTTCTGCACAAAAACTCCTTCACCGTGTTATACATTTCAACTCCTCTTGTAGTTGTCTGTTAGGGCAGATGTGTCAGGATTTCTTCTCTTGTGGAAACCAAAGGCTATGCTGTACTGTTGCCGTCCACAGACTCATCACACTGGACGTAAACCCTCTGCACTTTGCAAGATCCCGGTCCAGCTAATTGGCCAAGTTATCAGACATAGCTGACACTCATCTAGACATTGTAGTGGAAATTGAATGAGTTCTATTGTTCTCATTCTTAGGAACAGTGATAGCAATTATCATCATTGCTTGTTTTTTAATCTGATAAAAACCTTCTTCTACTTGATGAGAAATTGAGCAGGTCTAAACGAGGCTTAGATTTAAGAATTTTTTTCATGCTATATGCATAAGTCTTTGTCCTTTAAGGAAACAGATTAC
This sequence comes from Oryzias latipes, assembly GCF_053564925.1. NCBI lineage: Eukaryota > Metazoa > Chordata > Actinopteri > Beloniformes > Adrianichthyidae > Oryzias > Oryzias latipes. The sequence goes on from NC_136238.1 coordinate 10,290,261, forward strand.
AGTCCCCCCCCCCCCTCCCCCACAGGCTGCTGTCATATTAACATTATCTTGGAGCTCCAGAATGGACAAGAAAAAACAACGAGAATGGCACGAGCAGGGCGTTGCTCACGGGGCGGTCGCTCGTGCCAGGCGGTGGCACGTGCTCGGGCCCGCTAAATGCTACTTGTAGCTTTAATTATTATTAGGGCCCGAGCACGGAGTGCAAGGACCCTATTGTATCTGTTAGGTTTATTATTAGGGCCCGAGCACGTAGTGCAAGGACCCTATTGTATTTACTCGGATTATTAGGGCCCGAGCACGGAGTGCAAGGACCCTATTGTATCTGTTAGGTTTATTATTATTATTATTATTATTATTATTATTCTTCCGACTTTTCCGTCGCCTTTTTGAGGCCTTTAACATACCCCAAAACTCACCAAATTTTGTATACACATCAGGAGTCGCGAAAAATTTCATATTTTATAGGAGAACGGCATAGGTAAACAAAAATGGCTCGATAGCGCCACCTGCAAAATTTGTTTTCGCGAGCACCTCCATATGCTTTATAGTACAAACCTGATTTTAACAGGGCATGTTCATCGGATAGAAACCTACAAAAAAGTCTCTTGGGACCAAGCTGTCAGTCGCACAGGAAGTCTGATATTTTGATGACAATATGTCATTTTTGCTTCATTTTGGACATTTGCAGGCCTCGCTCTAGAACGAACTCCTCCTAGAGATTTGAGAGTAATGACTCCAAACTTTGGTTTTGTAAACTAAACACATGTCCGATGTTAAATTGCAAAGCTTTTAAGTTTTTATGGATGTTTGTGACCATGGCGGCGCGTCAAAATTGGAGGTCGTTTCGAAAACACGCCATGAAAAGAAAAATGGCCATTACTCAGCCATGCATAATCCAATCTGATCCAAAATTGATGTGCATGATTGTAGTCTGACCCTGAACACATCAGCAGTGAAAAAATCTGGAAAAAGTGTAGCGCCACCTGCTGGCAAGAGGAAATGACATGTTTTACTTGGAGCATCACTGCTCCCAGTAGGATGAGCCGACACACCTGAAAATGACGTCCACCTGTTGAAAAGCCATTGAAGTTTACTCTGACAAAAAACCATAACTTTCAATGCGGGGGTGTGGTCGTGACAGAGCGGCAAAGTTGGGCATCTCGCCATGCACACAAAAGTTGCTCTCACGTGCACATTCCTTGTCCAATCTCACTGAAATTCAATGGATATGATGAAGCTTCTATTCTGAACCCATGGATATGACAATCTTGGACGAGCTCTATAGCGCCACCTAGTTATTGCATTGGGCACATTCTGCCCTGTATTTTCTCTTTGCTTTGTCCGATGTGCATGAAATTAAAACTGGAGATACTCTGAAGGGTCCTCTCTCATAATCTGAAGTTTCATGGGTGTACACCTGACGGTGCCTGCGTAACAGGAAGTGGTCGATTATGTGCACCCAAATAATAGAAATTTATTATAAATCAGCCGTTTGTCTCAGGAAGCTGAGATTTCAGAATTAGATGCCTTTAATAACCTCCAGCTTTGATATGTAACACAAAAGGGTCTATGAGAAACTTCATACCTCTTTTTTTCCTATGCAATTTGGGACTGAACAAAGATTTTTAGCATAAATTCTGTTTAGGTTATCAGCACCAAAGACTACACTTTAATAGGCATTTATGTGCTACTGCTTCCTAAAAAAATTCAGAATGATTGAAGTTACAGGTGACATCTTAGAGAGCATTACATCCAAAAAGGTCCGAAAACGTCTTTTTAGGCAAAACTACAAACACCTATTTTTTTTCATAACTTAATCATCATATATCAACACCATTTATTTTTTTAAATGTAGGGATCTGTGTTTGCTGCCTTCCATATTTTTTTCAGAAGTCCAGGTGAAACAGATGATTTAAAAAAAATCCTGATTCATCCCAAAACCTGTGCTTTTTCCGTCTGGACTCCAAACAAGTGTGTTTTAAAATTACTTATGCTTCAAATATCCACACCAAGTTTCACACGCATATAGCTGAACATGTCTAAATGCTTCTTGAATATTCTTTACAGATATAAAATGAACTGGTCAACTGTAGGATGTCATTTCCTCTTACATGCTTCAGTTTTTTCCTCATGCTGCAGCCTGCTCCTCAATCCGCCCTGTTGCTGGAGTCAAATTTCACCCCCCCCCCCCCCCCCCACACACACACCAGCTGCCTATTCATATGCTAACTAACCCAGAGGTGAGGTGACAAGAGTTTAGACACAAGAGGGAGGGCAGACTGCTTTTTCATTTGTTTTGTATGTCTTTCATAGATTTTTATGAATAATCATTGCTTTTCTAGTCATGTAAAATGCAATTAACTTAATATTTTATCTTTTTTTTTTTACAAACAAAACATATGAATGTGCTCCAAAACAAAACCCAACTCTCAGTACAGTTCTACAGATGTAACATAAGACTTAGACAGTAAATGTCTCTTTTATCCTTTTTTAATCAATGCTGCAACTTCTTTTCCTTAATATAAATCCAATGAAATTGAACTACAAAACCAAAAAACACAACGTATAGCAAATTTCTCTAAATAAATTATGTGTATATACAATATGTAGCACTTTTAAACAAAATAATAACAAATCCTTCCAATACAAGCACAGAAAAATGGAACACAAAATTTAAAACCCAAATTTGAAATGGCAATTTTAAAAAGATAATTTTTTCAGCCTGCTAAAAGTGCACAATTGGAAAAGCTCTTTTATATAGACAACTGTTTGGTTGCTTAGAGCTCTAAATATAAAAACAATGCCTTTATGGACGTGGCACGGATGGCACGGATGTTCAGCAGGGTAAACCCCAGGAAAGCGGCGGGACCTGATGGAGTTCCCGGAAAGGTTCTGCGGGCCTGCGCCGATCAACTCTCCCAGGTCTTCACAAAAATCTTCAACCTGTCGCTAGCTCAGGCTTTCATCCCTGCTTGCCTGAAGTCATCCACTATCATCCCGATACCCAAAAAGTCCTCATCCACAGCCTTCCTCACGGACTTCCGCCCAGTTGCACTCACTGCTGTCATCACAAAGTGTCTGGAGCGGCTGCTCCTGGGACACATCAAAGACTCCCTCCCTCCAATCTTCGTCCCCCACCAGTTTGCTTACAAAGCAAACAGATCAACGGATGATGCCATTTCCATCACCCTCCACACTGCGCTGAGCCACCTGGAACACAGAGACACCTACGCCAGGATGCTCTTTGTGGACTATAGCTCAGCCTTTAACACAATCATTCCTGACATTCTGGTCAACAAACTGTCTGAACTAGGACTCCACCCACTCACCTGCTCGTGGATCAAGGACTTCCTGACAAACAGACCACAGACAGTCAAACTTGACCCCCACCTCTCCTCCACCCGGACGCTGAGCACAGGCTCCACACAGGGATGTGTGCTGAGTCCTCTGCTGTACACACTGTACACAGCAGACTGCAGACCAGCCCACACCAGCAACACCGTGGTGAAGTTTGCAGACGACACTACTGTGGTGGGGCTGATCTCTGGGGACGACGAGACGGCCTACAGAGACGAAGTCCTGAAACTCTCAAGGTGGTGTCAGGCTAATAACCTCATCCTGAACACCACCAAGACCAAGGAGATCATCCTGGACTTCAGAAAAAACAGAACAGATCCACCCCCACTCTACATCGATGGAAACTGTGTGGAGAGGGTCCACAGCTTCACCCTCCTGGGCACCACCATCTCTGCTGACCTCACATGGTCTAACAACACCATGACTGTCATCAGGAAGGCCCAGCAACGCCTGCACTTCCTGAGAAAACTTAGGAGGAACGACGTCAGCCAGGAGCTGCTGGTAACGTTCTACCGCTCAACCATTGAGAGCATTCTGTCCTATGGCATCACAGTGTGGTTTTCCCACTGCACTGAAGCAGAACGGCAGAGTCTCCAGAGAATGGTAAAGACAGCGCAGAGGATCATCGGCTGCCCCCTCCCCTCACTGAAGGACATTTACCAGTCTCGCTGCCTCAGCAGAGTGACTAGCATCACCACTAACTCCACCCATTCTGCTTTCCCTCTGTTTGAACTGCTGCCCTCTGGAAGGAGGTACAGGTCCATCAGAACCAGGACAAACAGACTAAGAAACAGCTTTTTTCCACAGGCAATTATCATACGGAATGCACATACGTCCACCAACCACACCTCACTCTAATTTTACTACAATGCGTGCAATATCCTGACTGTCTAACCGGGTCACTGTGCAATAACTTGATATTTATTAAGCTGTGCTCACAGCAACTCATGTAATTCCTTTCTATTTTATTCACAAATATTTAATATTTAACAGTTTCTGTCCATATTGTTCATTTTTGTTAAGAGTTGTAAATACAGTATTTCTTTTTCTATTCTATTTTTATTTTTATTTTATGTAACTCCTTCACTCCAAGGCTGCTGCAATTTCATTGTATCCCCATGTACAATGACAATAAACGATTCTGATTCTGATTTTATCACTTAGACACAGATGGAGAACCATATCAACTGGATTGGTAACAGCAACAACCACCGACCAAGCCGGCAAGCCCTGGCAGAAAAGATCCCCACAAGAAACACTGCAGGCTGTTCCATAAAAAATATAGTTTTACCATTGCCTTGCAGATCACAGTTGAAGTGGTTTAGTTTTCCTAAAAAAATTCAGAATGATTGAAGTTACAGGTGAACTTTTAGACAACATTTGATCCAAAAAGGTCCGAAAACGTCTTTTTAGGCAAAACTGCAAACACCTATTTTTTTGCATAACTTATCTTTCAAATATCAGCACAAAAAAATTAAAAACGGTAGGGATCTGTGTTTGCTGCCTTCCATATTTTTTTCAGACTTAAAAGTGTAACAGATGATTTATAAAAAATCCTTTTTCATCCAAAAACCTGTGTTAAATCTGTCTAGACTCCAAACAAACATTTTTTTATGGTAACTTATGTTTCAACAATCGACACCAATTTTCACAGACCTATAGCTGAACATGTCCCATAGCTCCCTGAATATTTTCATAGATATAAAATGAACTGGTCATTCTAACATCTGGCATTCTAACATCTAACATCTTACATGTCAAAGCCTCTCTCAGCCTGGCTCTGCTGAAGGAGTCGTGTTACAACCCCGCCCCCTCCTGCTGGGACCCCTGCTATGTAAATTAGCAAGCAGTGAACAGAGAGATGAGGAGTAAGAATGGCCATTACTCAGGCATGCATAATCCAAAGACAGCCAGTTAAACACTGAAAGACATATTTTTTCGGTATGTCTTTCATACATCTTTAGTATTAAAAACTCTCCAAGATGAATGTGCCTGACTCCACCTGCAGGTGGATCACAGACTTCCTGACGGACAGACAGCAGTAAGTGAGGCTGGGGAAGCTCGTCTCAGATACTCGGACCACAAGCACCCGATCCCCCCAGGGCTGTGTCCTTTCACCCCTGTTACTCTCCCTGTACACAAACAGCTGCACAGCTGGTCACCTGTCTGTCAAACTCCTGAAGTTTGCTGACGACACCACACTCATCGGCCTCATCTCTGACGGAGATGAGTCGGCCTACAGGAGTGAAATAGCCAGGCTGGTGTCATAGTGCAGCGCTAACAACCTGGAGCTTAATGCTCTGAAGACAGTGGAGATGACAGTGGACTTCAGGAAGGCCCCAGCCCCCCTCCCCCCTGTCATCCTCTGTGACTCCCCGGTGACCTCTGTGGAGTCCTTCTGCTTCCTGGGAACCATCATCAGCCAGGACCTCAAGTGGGAGCAGAACATCAGCTCCATCACTAAGAAGGTCCAGCAGAGGATGTACTTCCTGAGGCAGCTGAAGAAGTTTCACCTCCCTGAAAAGATGCTGGTAGACTTTTACACCGCCATCATCGAATCCACCCTCACGTCCTCCATCACAGTCTGGTTCGCTGCGGCCACGGCCAGAGACAAGGCCAAGCTGCAACGCGTCATCCACTCAGCAGAGAAGGTGATCGGCTGCCACCTCCCGTCTCTCCAGGAGCTGCACATCTCCAGGACCTGGAGGCGGGCAGCCAGGATTGTAGCCAACCCCTCTCATCCAGGACATAATCTCTTTCGGCCCCTCCCTTCTGGCAAGAGGCTCCGGTCCATCAGGACCAGGACCTCGCGCCACAAGAACAGCTTCTTCCCCACTGCAGTCAGCCTGCTGAACAGTACCCCAACTCCCCCAGGTGACCCCCCCTCCCCCCCCCCCGCCCACCAAAGGACTGTCGGTGCCACTTACAGGCCCCACCATCCCAGCCCATCTGTGCTCCCACTTTAATTCACCTTACTCTACTGTATATAGTGTGTTGTTGTTGTTAACTTAATTTTTAACTTATTCTTAATTGCACTATACACCAAGTCAAATTCCTCGTTTTGTAAAGTGCGCTCTACTGAACCTGCCAATAAAACTTTTTCTGATTTCTGATTCTGATTCTGATTCTATTAATCATTGTTTTTTATTCATTCAAAATGCAATTAAATCAATATTTTATCTTTTTTCTTTTCCTTTTTCTTTTTTTTTTTATCTCTTATATCCTTTTTTATAATCAATGTTTGAACTTCTTTTCCTTTCTATTGTCATGGTTTCAGTTTGTTGTCTTTTTTTTCGCTTTAGTTCTTGTTCTGTCTTGTTTGGTTCTGTTTCCTGTTTTATTTTGAAAGGTTTCCTGTATTGTCATGTTTCTTGAGTTTTACTTCCTTTGGTCCCCATCTGCCCTAATCGTGTTCACCTGTGTCTTGTCTGCCCTGTCTGTATATAAGTCTTGTCTCTGCCTTCCTCCTGTGCTGGTCCATTAACTTCTGCTCATGTTGTTCACGTCTTCTTGTCTGGCGTCCATGTCCCTTGCCATGCCACAGTAAGTTTTTGTTTTTAGTTTTGTCATCCTGCTCTGCAGCGCTTTTTGTTAGTTAAATAAACCCACTTGCCCTGAACCCGTTTGCCTCCCGTCTCTGCGCCTGGGTCCTACCTGCTCTCGAGCCTCCCCCCCACACGACATCTATACATCCAATGAAATTAAACTACAAATCAACAAACACAACTGATAACAAATGTCTCTAAAAAATGATGTGTATATTTGCAGAACCTTAAAAACACCAAACAAATAACAAATGCTTCCCAATTAAAGCACAAAAAATGGAACACAAAATGTAAAACCTAAGTTAGAAATTGCAATTTGAAAAAGATACTTTTTTCAGCAGCTTTTCAAAATCAATCACCAATTCTACTCTTCTGTGGATGAAACAAAGAACTCCAGAACAATGAAGCCATTTCTCTAAGTCTCTCTCACCTTCAGTTTTAAACAAGGTCTGTGAAAATCCACCATACATTGGTCACATGAACTCAGAGACCTGCTAAAAGTGCACAATTGTAAAAGCTCTTTTATATAGACAACTGTTTGTTTGCTTAGAGCTCTAAATATAAAAAAAATGCTTTTCTATCACCTAGACACAGATGGAGAACCATATCAACTGGATTAATAACAGGGTGGCATGTTTAGACAACATGAAGCTGTCCATCACATTTTTGACCTAAACATGTAAACACATCCTTGGCTCTGCGGTTAGGAAATGGTATTTGGGAATCTCTTTATACCAGGAGCCAGCCTGGCCATTGGAACATCGCCACAGTGCCCATCCAGACTGGGACAGCAACGGGGTCCACTTCAGAGCCGTGAGCTGCTGTGTTTAACTCCAGCTGTCCCAGCAAGGGAGACAACTGCAGCAACATCCACTGACCAAGCTGACAAGCCCTGGCAGAAAAGATCCCCACAAGAAAAACACTGGCTCAGGCAGGCTGGTCAAAAAAAAATAGTTTTGCCATTGTCTTGCAGCTCGCAGATCAAGTGGTTTAGTTTTCCAGTAATGTCAGTCAAGAATGCAAGTTCAGATTCACCATATTCATATTCACCATATTCAACAGACATCTCCTCCAATAGCACCTTAAAAATCCTGTGCTGTTTTGCTTTGCAGCTGAGGTTGTTTACGATTTTCAGAATAAGAGTCATTATATGTCCAGAGCCAATCACTTCTGCACATAAGGCCTGCTGGTGAATGACGCAGCAGTAATGCAGACATTTTGGAAAGTCTGGGTCAGCTTTACAGTGAGTGATGAAACCTGTTTGTCTATTGATCATAGCAGGAGTCCCATCTGCAGTCACTGCTACCAGCTTTTCTAATTGTACCTTTTTCTGCACAAAAACTCCTTCACCGTGTTATACATTTCAACTCCTCTTGTAGTTGTCTGTTAGGGCAGATGTGTCAGGAGTTCTTCTCTTGTGGAAACCAAAAGCTATGCTGTACTGTTGCCGTCCACAGACTCATTACACTGGACGTTAACCACCTGCACTTTGCAAGATCCCGGTCCAGCTAATTGGCCAAGTTATCAGACATAGCTGACACTCATCTAGACATTGTAGTGGAAATTGAATGAGTTCTATTGTTCTCATCCTTAGGGACAGTGATAGCAATTATCATCATTGCTTGAATTTTTTTCATGCTATATGCAAAAGTCTTTGTCCCTTAAGGCAACAGATTACAGCCCCCCCCCCCCCCCCCCCCCCCAGGCTGCTGTCGTATTAACAATAGCTTGGAGCTCCAGAATGGACAAGAAAAAACGACGAGAATGGCTCGAGCAGGGCGTTGCTCACGGGGCGGTCGCTCGTGCCATGCGGTCGCACGTGCTCGGGCCCGCTAAATGCTACTTGTAGCTTTAATTATTATTATTATTTTTCTTCCGACGGAACAGTCGCCTTTTTGAGGCCTTTAACATACCCCAAAACTCACCAAATTTCGCACACAAATCAGGAGTCGCGAAAAATTTTATATTTTATGGGAGACTGACATGGGTGCACAAAAATGGCTCGATAGCGCCACCTACAAAATTTGTTTTGGCGAGCCCCGCCACATGCTTTGACATACAAGCTTGATTTTTTCAAGGAATGTCCATCAGATGGAAACCTACAAAAAAGTCTCTTGGGACCAAGCTGTCAGTTGCACAGGAAGTCTGCTATATTGATGTCAATATGTCATTTTTGCTGCATTTTGGACATTTGCAGGTCTCGTTCTAGAACGAACTCCTCCTAGAGATTTATGAATAATGACTCCAAACTTTGGTTTTGTAAACTAGACCCATGTCCGATGTTAAATTGCGAAGCTTTTAAGTTTTTACGGTTGTTTGTGACCGTGGCGGCGCGTCAAAATTCGAGGTCATTTTGAAAACACGCCATGAAAAGAAAAATGGCCATTATTCAGCCATGCATAATCCAATTTGATCCAAAATTTATGTGCATGATTGCAGTCTGACTCTGAACACATCTGCAGTGGAAGAATCCGGAACAGGTGTAGCGCCACCTGCTGGCAAGAGGAAATGACATGTTTGACTTGGAGCATCACTGCTCCAAGTAGGATGAGCCGACACACCTCAAAATGATATCCACCTGTTAAAAAGCCATTGAAGTTTACTCTGACAAAAAGCCATAACTTTCAATGCGGGGGTGTGGTCGTGACAGAGCGGCGAAGTTGGGCGTCTCGCCATGCACACAAAAGTTGCTCTCACGTGCACATTCCTTGTCCGATCTCACTTAAATTCAATGGAGATGATGATGCTTCCATTCTGAAACCATGGATATGACAATCTTGGACGAGCTCCATAGCGCCACCTAGATATAAACAAATACATTTTTTGTCACATTTTGACCTATCTTTTCTCTGTGCTTTGTCAGACGTTCATAAAATTACAACAGGAGATACTCACAAGGGTCTTCTCTCATTGTTTAAAGTTTCATGGGCGTACACCTGACGGTGCTTGCGCAAGCCACCGCCAAACAGGAAGTGGTTGATTGCGTTGCAGTCAGATAATTAAAAATTCATAAAAAATCAACCGTTTGTATCACGAGGCTGAGATTTCAGAATGAGATGTCTCTTACATATCTCCACCTTAGATATACAGCTCTCGCATGGGTGCACAAAAATGACTCAATAGCGCCACCTACAATGTTTGTTTTCGCGAGCCCCGCCATGTTCTTTAACATACAAGCTTGATATTTACAGGACATGTTCATCAGATGGAAACCTACAAAAAAGTCTCTTGGGACCAAGCTGTCAGTTGCACAGGAAGTCTGCTATATTGATGTCAATATGTCATTTTTGCTGTGTTTTGGTCATTTGCAGGCCTCGTTCTAGAACGAACTCCTCCTAGAGATTTGTGAACAATGACTCCAAACTTTGGTTTTGTAAACTAGACACATGTCTGATGTTAAATTGCGAAGCTTTTAAGTTTTTATGGTCGTTTGTGACCGTGGCGGCACGTCAAAATTCGAAGGCGTTTCGAAATCACGCCATGAAAAGAAAAATGGCCATTACTCAGCCATGCATAATCCAATTTGATCCCAAATTGGTATGCATGATTGTAGTCTGACTCTGAACACATCTGGAGTGGAAGAATACGGAAAAGGTGTAGCGCCACCTGCTGACAACAGGAAATGACATGTTTTACTTGGAGCATCACTGCTCCAAGTAGGATGAGCCGACACACCTCAAAATGACGTCCACCTGTTGAAAAACCATTGAAGTTTACTCTGATAAAAAACATATCTTTCAACGCAGGGGTGTGGTCTTGACAGAGCGGCAAAGTTGGGCGTCTCGCCATGCACACAAATGTTGCTCTCATGTGCCCATTCCTTGTCCAATCTCACTGAATTTCAATGGATATGATGAAGCTTCCATTCTGAACCCATGGATATGACAACTTTGGACGAGCTCTATAGCGCCACCTAGTTATTGTATGGGGCACATTCTGCCCTGTATTTTCTCTTTGCTTTGTCCGATGTGCATGAAATTAAAACTGGAGATACTCAGAAGGGTCCTCTCTCATAATCTGAAGTTTCATGGGTGTACACCTGACGGTGCCTGCGTAACAGGAAGTGGTCGATTATGTGCACCCAAATAATAGAAATTTATTATAAATCAGCCGTTTGTCTCAGGAAGCTGAGATTTCAGAATTAGATGCCTTTAATAACCTCCAGCTTTGATATGTAACACAATAGGGTCTATGAGAAACTTCATACCTCTTTTTTTCCTATACAATTTTGGACTGAACAAAGATTTTTAGCATAAATTCTGTTTAGGTTATCAGCACCAAGAATTCAACTTTCATAGGCATTTATTTGCTACTGCTTCCTAAAAAAATTCAGAATGATTGAAGTTACAGGTGAACTTTTAGACATCATTTCATCCAAAAAGGTCCGAAAACGTCTTTTTAGGCAAAACTGCAAACACCTATTTTTTTGCATAACTTATCTTTCAAATATCAGCACAAAAAAATTAAAAACGGTAGGGATCTGTGTTTGCTGCCTTCCATATTTTTTTCAGACTTAAAAGTGTAACAGATGATTTATAAAAAATCCTTTTTCATCCAAAAACCTGTGTTAAATCTGTCTAGACTCCAAACAAACATTTTTTTATGGTAACTTATGTTTCAACAATCGACACCAATTTTCACAGACCTATAGCTAAACATGTCCCATAGCTACCTGAATATTTTCATAGATATAAAATGAACTGGTCATTCTAACATCTGGCATTCTAACATCTAACATCTTACATGTCAAAGCCTCTCTCAGCCTGGCTCTGCTGAAGGAGTCGTGTTACAACCCCGCCCCCTCCTGCTGGGACCCCTGCTATGTAAATTAGCAAGCAGTGAACAGAGAGATGAGGAGTAAGAATGGCCATTATTCAGGCATGCATAATCCAAAGACAGCCAGTTAAACACTGAAAGACATATTTTTTCGGTATGTCTTTCATACATCTTTAGTATTAAAAACTCTCCAAGATGAATGTGCCTGACTCCACCTGCAGGTGGATCACAGACTTCCTGACGGACAGACAGCAGTATGTGAGGCTGGGGAAGCTCGTCTCAGATACTCGGACCACAAGCACCGGATCCCCCCAGGGCTGTGTCCTTTCACCCCTGTTACTCTCCCTGTACACAAACAGCTGCACAGCTGGTCACCTGTCTGTCAAACTCCTGAAGTTTGCTGACGACACCACACTCATCGGCCTCATCTCTGACGGAGATGAGTCGGCCTACAGGAGTGAAATAGCCAGGCTGGTGTCATAGTGCAGCGCTAACAACCTGGAGCTTAATGCTCTGAAGACAGTGGAGATGACAGTGGACTTCAGGAAGGCCCCAGCCCCCCTCCCCCCTGTCATCCTCTGTGACTCCCCGGTGACCTCTGTGGAGTCCTTCTGCTTCCTGGGAACCATCATCAGCCAGGACCTCAAGTGGGAGCAGAACATCAGCTCCATCACTAAGAAGGTCCAGCAGAGGATGTACTTCCTGAGGCAGCTGAAGAAGTTTCACCTCCCTGAAAAGATGCTGGTAGACTTTTACACCGCCATCATCGAATCCACCCTCACGTCCTCCATCACAGTCTGGTTCGCTGCGGCCACGGCCAGAGACAAGGCCAAGCTGCAACGCGTCATCCACTCAGCAGAGAAGGTGATCGGCTGCCACCTCCCGTCTCTCCAGGAGCTGCACATCTCCAGGACCTGGAGGCGGGCAGCCAGGATTGTAGCCAACCCCTCTCATCCAGGACATAATCTCTTTCGGCCCCTCCCTTCTGGCAAGAGGCTCCGGTCCATCAGGACCAGGACCTCGCGCCACAAGAACAGCTTCTTCCCCACTGCAGCCAGCCTGCTGAACAGAACCCCAACTCCCCCAGGTGACCCCCCCTCCCCCCCCCCGCCCACCAAAGGACTGTCGGTGCCACTTACAGGCCCCACCATCCCAGCCCATCTGTGCTCCCACTTTAATTCACCTTACTCTACTGTATATAGTGTGTTGTTGTTGTTAACTTAATTTTTAACTTATTCTTAATTGCACTATACACCAAGTCAAATTCCTCGTTTTGTAAAGTGCGCTCTACTGAACCTGGCAATAAAACTTTTTCTGATTCCTGATTCAGATTCTGATTCTATTAATCATTGTTTTTTATTCATTCAAAATGCAATTAAATCAATATTTTATTTTTTTTCTTTTCCTTTTTCTTTTTTTTTATCTCTTATATCCTTTTTTATAATCAATGTTTGAACTTCTTTTCCTTTCTATTGTCATGGTTTCAGTTTGTTGTCTTTTTTTTTCGCTTTAGTTCTTGTTCTGTCTTGTTTGGTTCTGTTTCCTGTTTTATTTTGAAAGGTTTCCTGTCTTGTCATGTTTCTTGAGTTTTACTTCCTTTGGTCCCCATCTGCCCTAATCGTGTTCACCTGTGTCTTGTCTGCCCTGTCTGTATATAAGTCTTGTCTCTGCCTTCCTCCTGTGCTGGTCCATTAACTTCTGCTCATGTTGATCACGTCTTCTTGTCTGGCGTCCATGTCCCTTGCCATGCCACAGTAAGTTTTTGTTTTTAGTTTTGTCATCCTGCTCTGCAGCGCTTTTTGTTAGTTAAATAAACCCACTTGCCCTGAACCCGTTTGCCTCCCGTCTCTGCGCCTGGGTCCTACCTGCTCTCGAGCCTCCCCCCCACACGACATCTATACATCCAATGAAATTAAACTACAAATCAACAAACACAACTGATAACAAATGTCTCTAAAAAATGATGTGTATATTTGCAGAACCTTAAAAACACCAAACAAATAACAAATGCTTCCCAATTAAAGCACAAAAAATGGAACACAAAATGTAAAACCCAAGTTAGAAATTGCAATTTGAAAAAGATACTTTTTTCAGCAGCTTTTCAAAATCAATCACCAATTCTACTCTTCTGTGGATGAAACAAAGAACTCCAGAACAATGAAGCCATTTCTCTAAGTCTCTCTCACCTTCAGTTTTAAACAAGGTCTGTGAAAATCCACCATACATTGGTCACATGAACTCAGAGACCTGCTAAAAGTGCACAATTGTAAAAGCTCTTTTATATAGACAACTGTTTGTTTGCTTAGAGCTCTAAATATAAAAAAAAATGCTTTTCTATCACCTAGACACAGATGGAGAACCATATCAACTGGATTAGTAACAGGGAAACATGTTTAGGTTTAAACTTACATCAATAGACAACATGAAGCTGTTCATCACATTTTTGACCTAAACATGTAAACACATCCTTGGCTCTGCGGTTAGGAAATGGTATTTGGGAATCTCTTTATACCAGGAGCCAGCCTGGCCATTGGAACATCGCCACAGTGCCCATCCAGACTGGGACAGCAACGGGGTCCACTTCAGAGCCGTGAGCTGCTGTGTTTAACTCCAGCTGTCCCAGCAAGGGAGACAACTGCAGCAACATCCACTGACCAAGCTGACAAGCCCTGGCAGAAAAGATCCCCACAAGAAAAACACTGGCTCAGGCAGGCTGGTCAAAAAAAAATAGTTTTGCCATTGTCTTGCAGCTCGCAGATCAAGTGGTTTAGTTTTCCAGTAATGTCAGTCAAGAATGCAAGTTCAGATTCACAATGTTCATATTCACCATATTCAACAGACATCTCCTCCAATAGCACCTTAAAAATCCTGTGCTGTTTTGCTTTGCAGCTGAGGTTGTTTACGATTTTCAGAATAAGAGTCATTATATGTCCAGAGCCAATCACTTCTGCACATAAGGCCTGCTGGTGAATGACGCAGCAGTAATGCAGACATTTTGGAAAGTCTGGGTCAGCTTTACAGTGAGTGATGAAACCTGTTTGTCTATTGATCATAGCAGGAGTCCCATCTGCAGTCACTGCTACCAGCTTTTCTAATTGTACCTTTTTCTGCACAAAAACTCCTTCACCGTGTTATACATTTCAACTCCTCTTGTAGTTGTCTGTAAGGGCAGATGTGTCAGGAGTTCTTCTCTTGTGGAAACCAAAAGCTATGCTGTACTGTTGCCGTCCACAGACTCATCACACTGGACGTTAACCACCTTCACTTTGCAAGATCCCGGTCCAGCTAATTGGCCAAGTTATCAGACATAGCTGACACTCATCTAGACATTGTAGTGGAAATTGAATGAGTTCTATTGTTCTCATCCTTAGGGACAGTGATAGCAATTATCATCATTGCTTGAATTTTTTTCATGCTATATGCAAAAGTCTTTGTCCCTTAAGGCAACAGATTACAGCCCCCCCCCCCCCCCCCCCCCGGCTGCTGTCGTATTAACAATAGCTTGGAGCTCCAGAATGGACAAGAAAAAACGACGAGAATGGCTCGAGCAGGGCGTTGCTCACGGGGCGGTCGCTCGTGCCATGCGGTCGCACGTGCTCGGGCCCGCTAAATGCTACTTGTAGCTTTAATTATTATTATTATTATTATTATTATTCTTCCGACTTTTCCGTCGCCTTTTTGAGGCCTTTAACATACCCCAAAACTCACCAAATTTTGTATACACATCAGGAGTCGCGAAAAATTTCATATTTTATAGGAGAACGGCATAGGTAAACAAAAATGGCTCGATAGCGCCACCTGCAAAATTTGTTTTCGCGAGCACCTCCATATGCTTTATAGTACAAACCTGATTTTAACAGGGCATGTTCATCGGATAGAAACCTACAAAAAAGTCTCTTGGGACCAAGCTGTCAGTCGCACAGGAAGTCTGATATTTTGATGACAATATGTCATTTTTGCTTCATTTTGGACATTTGCAGGCCTCGCTCTAGAACGAACTCCTCCTAGAGATTTGAGAGTAATGACTCCAAACTTTGGTTTTGTAAACTAAACACATGTCCGATGTTAAATTGCAAAGCTTTTAAGTTTTTATGGATGTTTGTGACCATGGCGGCGCGTCAAAATTGGAGGTCGTTTCGAAAACACGCCATGAAAAGAAAAATGGCCATTACTCAGCCATGCATAATCCAATCTGATCCAAAATTGATGTGCATGATTGTAGTCTGACCCTGAACACATCAGCAGTGAAAAAATCTGGAAAAAGTGTAGCGCCACCTGCTGGCAAGAGGAAATGACATGTTTTACTTGGAGCATCACTGCTCCCAGTAGGATGAGCCGACACACCTGAAAATGACGTCCACCTGTTGAAAAGCCATTGAAGTTTACTCTGACAAAAAACCATAACTTTCAATGCGGGGGTGTGGTCGTGACAGAGCGGCAAAGTTGGGCATCTCGCCATGCACACAAAAGTTGCTCTCACGTGCACATTCCTTGTCCAATCTCACTGAAATTCAATGGATATGATGAAGCTTCTATTCTGAACCCATGGATATGACAATCTTGGACGAGCTCTATAGCGCCACCTAGTTATTGCATTGGGCACATTCTGCCCTGTATTTTCTCTTTGCTTTGTCCGATGTGCATGAAATTAAAACTGGAGATACTCTGAAGGGTCCTCTCTCATAATCTGAAGTTTCATGGGTGTACACCTGACGGTGCCTGCGTAACAGGAAGTGGTCGATTATGTGCACCCAAATAATAGAAATTTATTATAAATCAGCCGTTTGTCTCAGGAAGCTGAGATTTCAGAATTAGATGCCTTTAATAACCTCCAGCTTTGATATGTAACACAAAAGGGTCTATGAGAAACTTCATACCTCTTTTTTTCCTATGCAATTTGGGACTGAACAAAGATTTTTAGCATAAATTCTGTTTAGGTTATCAGCACCAAAGACTACACTTTAATAGGCATTTATGTGCTACTGCTTCCTAAAAAAATTCAGAATGATTGAAGTTACAGGTGACATCTTAGAGAGCATTACATCCAAAAAGGTCCGAAAACGTCTTTTTAGGCAAAACTACAAACACCTATTTTTTTTCATAACTTAATCATCATATATCAACACCATTTATTTTTTTAAATGTAGGGATCTGTGTTTGCTGCCTTCCATATTTTTTTCAGAAGTCCAGGTGAAACAGATGATTTAAAAAAAATCCTGATTCATCCCAAAACCTGTGCTTTTTCCGTCTGGACTCCAAACAAGTGTGTTTTAAAATTACTTATGCTTCAAATATCCACACCAAGTTTCACACGCATATAGCTGAACATGTCTAAATGCTTCTTGAATATTCTTTACAGATATAAAATGAACTGGTCAACTGTAGGATGTCATTTCCTCTTACATGCTTCAGTTTTTTCCTCATGCTGCAGCCTGCTCCTCAATCCGCCCTGTTGCTGGAGTCAAATTTCACCCCCCCCCCCCCACACACACACACACACCAGCTGCCTATTCATATGCTAACTAACCCAGAGGTGAGGTGACAAGAGTTTAGACACAAGAGGGAGGGCAGACTGCTTTTTCATTTGTTTTGTATGTCTTTCATAGATTTTTATGAATAATCATTGCTTTTCTAGTCATGTAAAATGCAATTAACTTAATATTTTATCTTTTTTTTTTTACAAACAAAACATATGAATGTGCTCCAAAACAAAACCCAACTCTCAGTACAGTTCTACAGATGTAACATAAGACTTAGACAGTAAATGTCTCTTTTATCCTTTTTTAATCAATGCTGCAACTTCTTTTCCTTAATATAAATCCAATGAAATTGAACTACAAAACCAAAAAACACAACGTATAGCAAATTTCTCTAAATAAATTATGTGTATATACAATATGTAGCACTTTTAAACAAAATAATAACAAATCCTTCCAATACAAGCACAGAAAAATGGAACACAAAATTTAAAACCCAAATTTGAAATGGCAATTTTAAAAAGATAATTTTTTCAGCCTGCTAAAAGTGCACAATTGGAAAAGCTCTTTTATATAGACAACTGTTTGGTTGCTTAGAGCTCTAAATATAAAAACAATGCCTTTATGGACGTGGCACGGATGGCACGGATGTTCAGCAGGGTAAACCCCAGGAAAGCGGCGGGACCTGATGGAGTTCCCGGAAAGGTTCTGCGGGCCTGCGCCGATCAACTCTCCCAGGTCTTCACAAAAATCTTCAACCTGTCGCTAGCTCAGGCTTTCATCCCTGCTTGCCTGAAGTCATCCACTATCATCCCGATACCCAAAAAGTCCTCATCCACAGCCTTCCTCACGGACTTCCGCCCAGTTGCACTCACTGCTGTCATCACAAAGTGTCTGGAGCGGCTGCTCCTGGGACACATCAAAGACTCCCTCCCTCCAATCTTCGTCCCCCACCAGTTTGCTTACAAAGCAAACAGATCAACGGATGATGCCATTTCCATCACCCTCCACACTGCGCTGAGCCACCTGGAACACAGAGACACCTACGCCAGGATGCTCTTTGTGGACTATAGCTCAGCCTTTAACACAATCATTCCTGACATTCTGGTCAACAAACTGTCTGAACTAGGACTCCACCCACTCACCTGCTCGTGGATCAAGGACTTCCTGACAAACAGACCACAGACAGTCAAACTTGACCCCCACCTCTCCTCCACCCGGACGCTGAGCACAGGCTCCACACAGGGATGTGTGCTGAGTCCTCTGCTGTACACACTGTACACAGCAGACTGCAGACCAGCCCACACCAGCAACACCGTGGTGAAGTTTGCAGACGACACTACTGTGGTGGGGCTGATCTCTGGGGACGACGAGACGGCCTACAGAGACGAAGTCCTGAAACTCTCAAGGTGGTGTCAGGCTAATAACCTCATCCTGAACACCACCAAGACCAAGGAGATCATCCTGGACTTCAGAAAAAACAGAACAGATCCACCCCCACTCTACATCGATGGAAACTGTGTGGAGAGGGTCCACAGCTTCACCCTCCTGGGCACCACCATCTCTGCTGACCTCACATGGTCTAACAACACCATGACTGTCATCAGGAAGGCCCAGCAACGCCTGCACTTCCTGAGAAAACTTAGGAGGAACGACGTCAGCCAGGAGCTGCTGGTAACGTTCTACCGCTCAACCATTGAGAGCATTCTGTCCTATGGCATCACAGTGTGGTTTTCCCACTGCACTGAAGCAGAACGGCAGAGTCTCCAGAGAATGGTAAAGACAGCGCAGAGGATCATCGGCTGCCCCCTCCCCTCACTGAAGGACATTTACCAGTCTCGCTGCCTCAGCAGAGTGACTAGCATCACCACTAACTCCACCCATTCTGCTTTCCCTCTGTTTGAACTGCTGCCCTCTGGAAGGAGGTACAGGTCCATCAGAACCAGGACAAACAGACTAAGAAACAGCTTTTTTCCACAGGCAATTATCATACGGAATGCACATACGTCCACCAACCACACCTCACTCTAATTTTACTACAATGCGTGCAATATCCTGACTGTCTAACCGGGTCACTGTGCAATAACTTGATATTTATTAAGCTGTGCTCACAGCAACTCATGTAATTCCTTTCTATTTTATTCACAAATATTTAATATTTAACAGTTTCTGTCCATATTGTTCATTTTTGTTAAGAGTTGTAAATACAGTATTTCTTTTTCTATTCTATTTTTATTTTTATTTTATGTAACTCCTTCACTCCAAGGCTGCTGCAATTTCATTGTATCCCCATGTACAATGACAATAAACGATTCTGATTCTGATTTTATCACTTAGACACAGATGGAGAACCATATCAACTGGATTGGTAACAGCAACAACCACCGACCAAGCCGGCAAGCCCTGGCAGAAAAGATCCCCACAAGAAACACTGCAGGCTGTTCCATAAAAAATATAGTTTTACCATTGCCTTGCAGATCACAGTTGAAGTGGTTTAGTTTTCCTAAAAAAATTCAGAATGATTGAAGTTACAGGTGAACTTTTAGACAACATTTGATCCAAAAAGGTCCGAAAACGTCTTTTTAGGCAAAACTGCAAACACCTATTTTTTTGCATAACTTATCTTTCAAATATCAGCACAAAAAAATTAAAAACGGTAGGGATCTGTGTTTGCTGCCTTCCATATTTTTTTCAGACTTAAAAGTGTAACAGATGATTTATAAAAAATCCTTTTTCATCCAAAAACCTGTGTTAAATCTGTCTAGACTCCAAACAAACATTTTTTTATGGTAACTTATGTTTCAACAATCGACACCAATTTTCACAGACCTATAGCTGAACATGTCCCATAGCTCCCTGAATATTTTCATAGATATAAAATGAACTGGTCATTCTAACATCTGGCATTCTAACATCTAACATCTTACATGTCAAAGCCTCTCTCAGCCTGGCTCTGCTGAAGGAGTCGTGTTACAACCCCGCCCCCTCCTGCTGGGACCCCTGCTATGTAAATTAGCAAGCAGTGAACAGAGAGATGAGGAGTAAGAATGGCCATTACTCAGGCATGCATAATCCAAAGACAGCCAGTTAAACACTGAAAGACATATTTTTTCGGTATGTCTTTCATACATCTTTAGTATTAAAAACTCTCCAAGATGAATGTGCCTGACTCCACCTGCAGGTGGATCACAGACTTCCTGACGGACAGACAGCAGTAAGTGAGGCTGGGGAAGCTCGTCTCAGATACTCGGACCACAAGCACCCGATCCCCCCAGGGCTGTGTCCTTTCACCCCTGTTACTCTCCCTGTACACAAACAGCTGCACAGCTGGTCACCTGTCTGTCAAACTCCTGAAGTTTGCTGACGACACCACACTCATCGGCCTCATCTCTGACGGAGATGAGTCGGCCTACAGGAGTGAAATAGCCAGGCTGGTGTCATAGTGCAGCGCTAACAACCTGGAGCTTAATGCTCTGAAGACAGTGGAGATGACAGTGGACTTCAGGAAGGCCCCAGCCCCCCTCCCCCCTGTCATCCTCTGTGACTCCCCGGTGACCTCTGTGGAGTCCTTCTGCTTCCTGGGAACCATCATCAGCCAGGACCTCAAGTGGGAGCAGAACATCAGCTCCATCACTAAGAAGGTCCAGCAGAGGATGTACTTCCTGAGGCAGCTGAAGAAGTTTCACCTCCCTGAAAAGATGCTGGTAGACTTTTACACCGCCATCATCGAATCCACCCTCACGTCCTCCATCACAGTCTGGTTCGCTGCGGCCACGGCCAGAGACAAGGCCAAGCTGCAACGCGTCATCCACTCAGCAGAGAAGGTGATCGGCTGCCACCTCCCGTCTCTCCAGGAGCTGCACATCTCCAGGACCTGGAGGCGGGCAGCCAGGATTGTAGCCAACCCCTCTCATCCAGGACATAATCTCTTTCGGCCCCTCCCTTCTGGCAAGAGGCTCCGGTCCATCAGGACCAGGACCTCGCGCCACAAGAACAGCTTCTTCCCCACTGCAGTCAGCCTGCTGAACAGTACCCCAACTCCCCCAGGTGACCCCCCCTCCCCCCCCCCCGCCCACCAAAGGACTGTCGGTGCCACTTACAGGCCCCACCATCCCAGCCCATCTGTGCTCCCACTTTAATTCACCTTACTCTACTGTATATAGTGTGTTGTTGTTGTTAACTTAATTTTTAACTTATTCTTAATTGCACTATACACCAAGTCAAATTCCTCGTTTTGTAAAGTGCGCTCTACTGAACCTGCCAATAAAACTTTTTCTGATTTCTGATTCTGATTCTGATTCTATTAATCATTGTTTTTTATTCATTCAAAATGCAATTAAATCAATATTTTATCTTTTTTCTTTTCCTTTTTCTTTTTTTTTTTATCTCTTATATCCTTTTTTATAATCAATGTTTGAACTTCTTTTCCTTTCTATTGTCATGGTTTCAGTTTGTTGTCTTTTTTTTCGCTTTAGTTCTTGTTCTGTCTTGTTTGGTTCTGTTTCCTGTTTTATTTTGAAAGGTTTCCTGTATTGTCATGTTTCTTGAGTTTTACTTCCTTTGGTCCCCATCTGCCCTAATCGTGTTCACCTGTGTCTTGTCTGCCCTGTCTGTATATAAGTCTTGTCTCTGCCTTCCTCCTGTGCTGGTCCATTAACTTCTGCTCATGTTGTTCACGTCTTCTTGTCTGGCGTCCATGTCCCTTGCCATGCCACAGTAAGTTTTTGTTTTTAGTTTTGTCATCCTGCTCTGCAGCGCTTTTTGTTAGTTAAATAAACCCACTTGCCCTGAACCCGTTTGCCTCCCGTCTCTGCGCCTGGGTCCTACCTGCTCTCGAGCCTCCCCCCCACACGACATCTATACATCCAATGAAATTAAACTACAAATCAACAAACACAACTGATAACAAATGTCTCTAAAAAATGATGTGTATATTTGCAGAACCTTAAAAACACCAAACAAATAACAAATGCTTCCCAATTAAAGCACAAAAAATGGAACACAAAATGTAAAACCTAAGTTAGAAATTGCAATTTGAAAAAGATACTTTTTTCAGCAGCTTTTCAAAATCAATCACCAATTCTACTCTTCTGTGGATGAAACAAAGAACTCCAGAACAATGAAGCCATTTCTCTAAGTCTCTCTCACCTTCAGTTTTAAACAAGGTCTGTGAAAATCCACCATACATTGGTCACATGAACTCAGAGACCTGCTAAAAGTGCACAATTGTAAAAGCTCTTTTATATAGACAACTGTTTGTTTGCTTAGAGCTCTAAATATAAAAAAAATGCTTTTCTATCACCTAGACACAGATGGAGAACCATATCAACTGGATTAATAACAGGGTGGCATGTTTAGACAACATGAAGCTGTCCATCACATTTTTGACCTAAACATGTAAACACATCCTTGGCTCTGCGGTTAGGAAATGGTATTTGGGAATCTCTTTATACCAGGAGCCAGCCTGGCCATTGGAACATCGCCACAGTGCCCATCCAGACTGGGACAGCAACGGGGTCCACTTCAGAGCCGTGAGCTGCTGTGTTTAACTCCAGCTGTCCCAGCAAGGGAGACAACTGCAGCAACATCCACTGACCAAGCTGACAAGCCCTGGCAGAAAAGATCCCCACAAGAAAAACACTGGCTAAGGCAGGCTGGTCAAAAAAAAATAGTTTTGCCATTGTCTTGCAGCTCGCAGATCAAGTGGTTTAGTTTTCCAGTAATGTCAGTCAAGAATGCAAGTTCAGATTCACCATATTCATATTCACCATATTCAACAGACATCTCCTCCAATAGCACCTTAAAAATCCTGTGCTGTTTTGCTTTGCAGCTGAGGTTGTTTACGATTTTCAGAATAAGAGTCATTATATGTCCAGAGCCAATCACTTCTGCACATAAGGCCTGCTGGTGAATGACGCAGCAGTAATGCAGACATTTTGGAAAGTCTGGGTCAGCTTTACAGTGAGTGATGAAACCTGTTTGTCTATTGATCATAGCAGGAGTCCCATCTGCAGTCACTGCTACCAGCTTTTCTAATTGTACCTTTTTCTGCACAAAAACTCCTTCACCGTGTTATACATTTCAACTCCTCTTGTAGTTGTCTGTTAGGGCAGATGTGTCAGGAGTTCTTCTCTTGTGGAAACCAAAAGCTATGCTGTACTGTTGCCGTCCACAGACTCATCACACTGGACGTTAACCACCTGCACTTTGCAAGATCCCGGTCCAGCTAATTGGCCAAGTTATCAGACATAGCTGACACTCATCTAGACATTGTAGTGGAAATTGAATGAGTTCTATTGTTCTCATCCTTAGGGACAGTGATAGCAATTATCATCATTGCTTGAATTTTTTTCATGCTATATGCAAAAGTCTTTGTCCCTTAAGGCAACAGATTACAGCCCCCCCCCCCCCCCCCCCCCCCCCCCCCCAGGCTGCTGTCGTATTAACAATAGCTTGGAGCTCCAGAATGGACAAGAAAAAACGACGAGAATGGCTCGAGCAGGGCGTTGCTCACGGGGCGGTCGCTCGTGCCATGCGGTCGCACGTGCTCGGGCCCGCTAAATGCTACTTGTAGCTTTAATTATTATTATTATTATTATTATTCTTCCGACTTTTCCGTCGCCTTTTTGAGGCCTTTAACATACCCCAAAACTCACCAAATTTTGTATACACATCAGGAGTCGCGAAAAATTTCATATTTTATAGGAGAACGGCATAGGTAAACAAAAATGGCTCGATAGCGCCACCTGCAAAATTTGTTTTCGCGAGCACCTCCATATGCTTTATAGTACAAACCTGATTTTAACAGGGCATGTTCATCGGATAGAAACCTACAAAAAAGTCTCTTGGGACCAAGCTGTCAGTCGCACAGGAAGTCTGATATTTTGATGACAATATGTCATTTTTGCTGTATTTTGGTCATTTGCAGGCCTCGCTCTAGAACGAACTCCTCCTAGAGATTTGAGAGTAATGACTCCAAACTTTGGTTTTGTAAACTAGACACATGTCCGATGTTAAATTGCAAAGCTTTTAAGTTTTTATGGATGTATGTGACCATGGCGGCGCGTCAAAATTGGAGGTCGTTTCGAAAACACGCCATGAAAAGAAAAATGGCCATTACTCAGCCATGCATAATCCAATCTGATCCAAAATTGATGTGCATGATTGTAGTCTGACTCTGAACACATCTGCAGTGAAAAAATCTGGAAAAAGTGTAGCGCCACCTGCTGGCAAGAGGAAATGACATGTTTTACTTGGAGCATCACTGCTCCGAGTAGGATGAGCCGACACACCTGAAAATGACGTCCACCTGTTGAAAAGCCATTGAAGTTTACTCTGACAAAAAACCATAACTTTCAATGCGGGGGTGTGGTCGTGACAGAGCGGCAAAGTTGGGCATCTCGCTATGCACACAAAAGTTGCTCTCACGTGCACATTCCTTGTCCAATCTCACTGAAATTCAATGGATATGATGAAGCTTCTATTCTGAACCCATGGATATGACAATCTTGGACGAGCTCTATAGCGCCACCTAGTTATTGCATTGGGCACATTCTGCCCTGTATTTTCTCTTTGCTTTGTCCGATGTGCATGAAATTAAAACTGGAGATACTCAGAAGGGTCCTCTCTCATCATGTAAAGTTTCATGGGTGTACACCTGACGGTGCCTGCGTAACAGGAAGTGGTCGATTATGTGCACCCAAATAATAGAAATTTATTATAAATCAGCCGTTTGTCTCAGGAAGCTGAGATTTCAGAATTAGATGCCTTTAATAACCTCCAGCTTTGATATGTAACACTATAGGGTCTACGAGAAACTTCATCACTTGATTTTTTTAATGAAATTTTGGACTGAACAAAGATTTTTAGCATAAATTCTGTTTAGGTTATCAGCACCAAGAATTCAACTTTCATAGGCATTTATGTGCTACTGCTTCCTAAAAAAATTCAGAATGATTGAAGTTACAGGTGACATCTTAGAGAGCATTACATCCAAAAAGGTCCGAAAACGTCTTTTTAGGCAAAACTGCAAACACCTATTTTTTTGCATAACTTATCTTTCAAATATCAGCACAAAAAAATTAAAAACGGTAGGGATCTGTGTTTGCTGCCTTCCATATTTTTTTCAGACTTAAAAGTGTAACAGATGATTTATAAAAAATCCTTTTCATCCAAAAACCTGTGTTAAATCTGTCTAGACTCCAAACAAACATTTTTTTTATGGTAACTTATGTTTCAACAATCGACACCAATTTTCACAGACCTAAAGCTGAACATGTCCCATAGCTCCCTGAATATTTTCATAGATATAAAATGAACTGGTCATTCTAACATCTGGCATTCTAACATCTAACATCTTACATGTCAAAGCCTCTCTCAGCCTGGCTCTGCTGAAGGAGTCGTGTTACAACCCCGCCCCCTCCTGCTGGGACCCCTGCTATGTAAATTAGCAAGCAGTGAACAGAGACATGAGGAGTAAGAATGGTCATTACTCAGGCATGCATAATCCAAAGACAGCCAGTTAAACACTGAAAGACATATTTTTTCGGTATGTCTTTCATACATCTTTAGTATTAAAAACTCTCCAAGATGAATGTGCCTGACTCCACCTGCAGGTGGATCACAGACTTCCTGACGGACAGACAGCAGTATGTGAGGCTGGGGAAGCTCGTCTCAGATACTCGGACCACAAGCACCGGATCCCCCCAGGGCTGTGTCCTTTCACCCCTGTTACTCTCCCTGTAGACAAACAGCTGCACAGCTGGTCACCTGTCTGTCAAACTCCTGAAGTTTGCTGACGACACCACACTCATCGGCCTCATGTCTGACGGAGATGAGTCGGCCTACAGGAGTGAAATAGCCAGGCTGGTGTCATAGTGCAGCGCTAACAACCTGGAGCTTAATGCTCTGAAGACAGTGGAGATGACAGTGGACTTCAGGAAGGCCCCAGCCCCCCTCCCCCCTGTCATCCTCTGTGACTCCCCGGTGACCTCTGTGGAGTCCTTCTGCTTCCTGGGAACCATCATCAGCCAGGACCTCAAGTGGGAGCAGAACATCAGCTCCATCACTAAGAAGGTCCAGCAGAGGATGTACTTCCTGAGGCAGCTGAAGAAGTTTCACCTCCCTGAAAAGATGCTGGTAGACTTTTACACCGCCATCATCGAATCCACCCTCACGTCCTCCATCACAGTCTGGTTCGCTGCGGCCACGGCCAGAGACAAGGCCAAGCTGCAACGCGTCATCCACTCAGCAGAGAAGGTGATCGGCTGCCACCTCCCGTCTCTCCAGGAGCTGCATATCTCCAGGACCTGGAGGCGGGCAGCCAGGATTGTAGCCAACCCCTCTCATCCAGGACATAATCTCTTTCGGCCCCTCCCTTCTGGCAAGAGGCTCCGGTCCATCAGGACCTCGCGCCACAAGAACAGCTTCTTCCCCACTGCAGCCAGCCTGCTGAACAGAACCCCAACTCCCCCAGGTGACCCCCCCTCCCCCCCCGCCCACCAAAGGACTGTCGGTGCCACTTACAGGCCCCACCATCCCAGCCCATCTGTGCTCCCACTTTAATTCACCTTACTCTACTGTATATAGTGTGTTGTTGTTGTTAACTTAATTTTTAACTTATTCTTAATTGCACTATACACCAAGTCAAATTCCTCGTTTTGTAAAGTGCGCTCTACTGAACCTGGCAATAAAACTTTTTCTGATTCCTGATTCTGATTCTGATTCTATTAATCATTGTTTTTTATTCATTCAAAATGCAATTAAATCAATATTTTATCTTTTTTCTTTTCCTTTTTCTTTTTTTTTTATCTCTTATATCCTTTTTTATAATCAATGTTTGAACTTCTTTTCCTTTCTATCGTCATGGTTTCAGTTTCTTGTCTTTTTTTTTCGCTTTAGTTCTTGTTCTGTCTTGTTTGGTTCTGTTTCCTGTTTTATTTTGAAAGGTTTCCTGTCTTGTCATGTTTCTTGAGTTTTACTTCCTTTGGTCCCCATCTGCCCTAATCGTGTTCACCTGTGTCTTGTCTGCCCTGTCTGTATATAAGTCTTGTCTCTGCCTTCCTCCTGTGCTGGTCCATTAACTTCTGCTCATGTTGATCACGTCTTCTTGTCTGGCGTCCATGTCCCTTGCCATGCCACAGTAAGTTTTTGTTTTTAGTTTTGTCATCCTGCTCTGCAGCGCTTTTTGTTAGTTAAATAAACCCACTTGCCCTGAACCCGTTTGCCTCCCGTCTCTGCGCCTGGGTCCTACCTGCTCTCGAGCCTCCCCCCCACACGACATCTATACATCCAATGAAATTAAACTACAAATCAACAAACACAACTGATAACAAATGTCTCTAAAAAATGATGTGTATATTTGCAGAACCTTAAAAACACCAAACAAATAACAAATGCTTCCCAATTAAAGCACAAAAAATGGAACACAAAATGTAAAACCCAAGTTAGAAATTGCAATTTGAAAAAGATACTTTTTTCAGCAGCTTTTCAAAATCAATCACCAATTCTACTCTTCTGTGGATGAAACAAAGAACTCCAGAACAATGAAGCCATTTCTCTAAGTCTCTCTCACCTTCAGTTTTAAACAAGGTCTGTGAAAATCCACCATACATTGGTCACATGAACTCAGAGACCTGCTAAAAGTGCACAATTGTAAAAGCTCTTTTATATAGACAACTGTTTGTTTGCTTAGAGCTCTAAATATAAAAAAAATGCTTTTCTATCACCTAGACACAGATGGAGAACCATATCAACTGGATTAATAACAGGGTGGCATGTTTAGACAACATGAAGCTGTCCATCACATTTTTGACCTAAACATGTAAACACATCCTTGGCTCTGCGGTTAGGAAATGGTATTTGGGAATCTCTTTATACCAGGAGCCAGCCTGGCCATTGGAACATCGCCACAGTGCCCATCCAGACTGGGACAGCAACGGGGTCCACTTCAGAGCCGTGAGCTGCTGTGTTTAACTCCAGCTGTCCCAGCAAGGTAGACAACTGCAGCAACATCCACTGACCAAGCTGACAAGCCCTGGCAGAAAAGATCCCCACAAGAAAAACACTGGCTCAGGCAGGCTGGTCAAAAAAAAATAGTTTTGCCATTGTCTTGCAGCTCGCAGATCAAGTGGTTTAGTTTTCCAGTAATGTCAGTCAAGAATGCAAGTTCAGATTCACAATGTTCATATTCACCATATTCAACAGACATCTCCTCCAATAGCACCTTAAAAATCCTGTGCTGTTTAGCTTTGCAGCTGAGGTTGTTTACGATTTTCAGAATAAGAGTCATTATATGTCCAGAGCCAATCACTTCTGCACATAAGGCCTGCTGGTGAATGACGCAGCAGTAATGCAGACATTTTGGAAAGTCTGGGTCAGCTTTACAGTGAGTGATGAAACCTGTTTGTCTATTGATCATAGCAGGAGTCCCATCTGCAGTCACTGCTACCAGCTTTTCTAATTGTACCTTTTTCTGCACAAAAACTCCTTCACCGTGTTATACATTTCAACTCCTCTTGTAATTGTCTGTTAGGGCAGATGTGTCAGGAGTTCTTCTCTTGTGGAAACCAAAAGCTATGCTGTACTGTTGCCGTCCACAGACTCATCACACTGGACGTTAACCACCTGCACTTTGCAAGATCCCGGTCCAGCTAATTGGCCAAGTTATCAGACATAGCTGACACTCATCTAGACATTGTAGTGGAAATTGAATGAGTTCTATTGTTCTCATCCTTAGGGACAGTGATAGCAATTATCATCATTGCTTGAATTTTTTTCATGCTATATGCAAAAGTCTTTGTCCCTTAAGGCAACAGATTACAGCCCCCCCCCCCCCCCCCCCCCCCCAGGCTGCTGTCGTATTAACAATAGCTTGGAGCTCCAGAATGGACAAGAAAAAACGACGAGAATGGCTCGAGCAGGGCGTTGCTCACGGGGCAGTCGCTCGTGCCATGCGGTCGCACGTGCTCGGGCCCGCTAAATGCTACTTGTAGCTTTAATTATTATTGTTATTATTATTATTATTATTATTGACTAACAAGTTTTAAAGTTTTATTTACTTGAGTTGACAGCTCATTTTCATCAAAAAATCTAAATGTCATTTACTTTTTGAATCAATGAAATAACAAGTTTTCACATCATTCAATGGTTTGAATTAAGCAAAATAAAAAGCTAGTTTTACAGCTCAACATTTACTGCCATCAGATAAAACCACCAAAGCCGTGTCTTTAGAGACCCACTCCGATGAAAGTCATGATTTTGGGTTTTTTAGCATGTTTCTGACGAGTTCTTGTGATGAATCATAAAGAAAATTAAGATCAAAATTGCATTTCTCTATATATTTCTTTATTTAAATCATTGTGAATCAGGACAAGACAAACAAACGTCATTGGAAAAAGCTTATACATTAGGTGTGACCTACAGCAGTCAACCATAAGCTCCATTCTGATGCATCCACTTGTAGATGACTAGATCCACGTAAGTCTTGGTTTTCCTTGTCTGACATCTGGCTCAAAACTTTACGGCTGGATAGATCCAATATTGATCGCCATTTTTGTTGCACCGCTAATGACAGGTTAAGGGTGTGATGTGTGGGGCTGTAAGCTGGCAGGAGTGGGTATAAACGGACGGATGAGAGGATGGAAGGTTTGGCTTACTCCACACCAACAGCCAACAATTTCTAAAGAACTAGTGCCACTCTGCAGAAACTATGACCAAAAAACGACACGGGTGATTTTTGCTCAAATATGACATAATCACAATTAAAGGAGCACTGGAAACGATTTAAAAATAGATCATAAGATTATCAGAGTGGTTCTTTAGGAATATTTAACACATATAGGTAGAATAAGTAGTCCTCGGTTATTTCACAAACTCTAGTAAGACTGTCCTATAACTGACTGGTACTTATCTTTTACAATATTGCAGATCTATTCTCAAAAATCTGCTAAAATAGGCTTCTTATAAAATTATTCTCAGGACAGTTGTCTGTGATATTTATTACATAAAATCTAACTGTAAAAAGTTGTCAGAGTCCCTCTGTAATAATGTTTATCTCAGTTGTAAAATTGGGCTGTTTTACATGGGATAAAAAATAGGAACTGAAGAAACCCCTTGTGTAACAAATCATATGGTGACAAGCAGGAAGTCCAAGTGCTACCTGTCGGTTTAAGCCCATAGAGCCAAGAAAAAAGGACTTAGGTTGATCAGTTGTTTTGTTGTTGTTGGAAATACACCACTCTGTGGTGTTTTATCTCCCCTGTTCATACTATTTGTTACTAGTAACCAGGATTTACTCCTTTTGGCTATTTTATCCTTTAGATAGTCTGCAGAGTTTTCAAATTAAGGTTGTTGCACCAGAGTTTGTTTACAAGTTTGATAAACCTTTGTTTAGTTCAAGCACAGTTGAAATGTGTTACTGAAAGACCACCAACTTTAAATAAAGCCTGCCTGTGTATGTTGGCTCTAACAAACAAAGGGGCTTTCTTAAAGCAGAATAAAAAGTCATCATAACATCTTAAGTTCATGGCACCATGCCGAAAAAAATATAAATATTAATTAAGAATGGAGATGACATTTTTAATTAACATTTCAGGCAGACAACAGCAAGCAGATGGTGTTTTGAATTTTAATTTGTTAGGCAAATCAAATCACTATTAGTTAATACTGTACAAGAGGTTCTGACACTTACAAATGTGCAGCTCTGATGGATGTTAAACACATTTGGTATGCAGTGTTTTTGCAGTTTTGCTGCGCAAGGTGTTATTTGCTTCAAAGACTTGCGTGTATCCAACAGTGCTTTGGGTTGTTTATACACTAGGATGTAAATCCAACAGTAATGTTCCCAAAGACATGACATGTAACAATAAATACTTCATAGTGTGAGCTCATCGGAATGACATGGAGATTTAAAGAATGTTTTATGTTTAAGGGGGAACACCTATAACACAGCCATGCCATAATAACAGAGCTGCAGTGGCATTGATTTGGCTTCAACATAGCTTTCCTTTGAAATAAATTAGGGAGGCAAATACAAATACTGCAAGCTGGTCAAAAGGGATCATATCAACCAGCTAAGCTTCGCCGTCCTCCCACACCTGACACTGGAGAGGAATCTGCAGCATGTCAGCAAAATGCCAGTGACATTTAAGAAGGTCACAATTTTGATCTATCCTAAGGAGTCCAAGTAATTTTGGATGACAACATCTGCAAAGTGATATTAAATGCTCCATGCAAGGCATTAATGGCTAGCGGTAAATCATGTTATCTTAACCCTTTAACACAACAAAGCCGTCGGACATGAACGCTAAAAGCACACACTCTTTGGACTATCGTAACTGCTAAACTTTTTACGCAATTACTCCAACAAATTCTGACATGACAGAATCACCCGGTTGACATTGATTGCGTAAACACTTCACAACTGCAGAGGATTGCATATAAGCCCAAAGTTGCTTTTCTTCACTTCACAATACGTTAAATTTACGTCAGTTGCATGAACGGTTAAAGAGTTACGGTAATTCAAGCCCGTCAATACTGGAGTTAAAGCTCCATTATTAAAGGATTCATCCTTGTAGCCAATAGCAACGATTACCAGCAAGTTGTTTTTATCTCAATTTTAACTTAGATGCGTTGAGACAAAATACGTCTTTAATGGTGTTTTTTTTCTTTCTTTATAAAAGCCTCCTTGTTGACAGCTTCAACTTGATTTATAAACTTGATTTATAATAAAAAGACGCAGCCGCTCTCAAAATGTATTTAACGAATAGGGGGCCAGAACAGCCGCATGACCAAAGAATGATTGGCGCATGCATGCATGAAATATAATTAACAATATAATTTCAGCCAAGTGGCTCCAACACATAGTGAGCTCTTTTATCTGTTGTGCCATTGCACTCAGTTAAATACCCTTTTAAGGTATGAAAATGAGAGACAATTAAGTTGACTTTGCTATTCAAGACATAATTTTTTTTAAATGCAGAATCTTGTGAGTATAAAACGCTTCGAATAACAACATTGGTTTTCCAAGCTCCGGGTTTTTTTTTGCGAAAAAAATAAAGTAGTTCTCTCAATTAGCACCCTCACAGATTCACAGATTCATAGCTTAATAGTATCTATTAATGTTAAATTATTTGTGTTGCTCTGCTGAGCAGAAACGAATAGGAATAGAACAGAAATAAGAAGTTCCTGTTTTTTTTCTAACATTCATCGCTTCAACCATTTCGGCTGCACAAAAGTAATCTCACAACAAAAAAAACTTGTGAGCTAAAAGCACCAAGCTGACAATTTTGAGAATGTTTTTCCCTCAACCATATCATTCAGCTGTTACACATGATGGCTTACTCCCAATCTGTTGCACCCAGTTGAACAAGAAATGTGTTTACAAGAGGATTAACGTCCCAACACACTTCAAAGTACACAGTAGGTTTTCTTTTGGCCTCTAAACTCCTAAAATCCTTCAAAATCAGTGGGTAGACCTCAAACAGAAAGAGCAGCACATGCAAGGTGACATGGGTGTCTCAGAAATAGAAGGCGCTGAGAAAGAGGCTAATAAAAAAATTCCTCAAGCAACAACTTGGCATCCTGCTTCGTAAAAGTTGAGTTATAAAGATGGTGATCTGGATTTTGTTAAAACATAAAAAAAACTCTTAGTGCTTTTACAAAATATAAAATGCTGCTCCTTTGCTGCTTTTGTTGCCGAATGAATGTACCTAAATGTGCACTGCAACGTTTTTAGCATGCGCAATAATTAAACCGATAAGATCATGGAACCTGTTTATCTGGATTTCTCAGAGCAGGGGTCCTTTTAGTTTGTGTCTCCATTGACCACAGTGGTGTCCATCTATCTATCAGGTTCATTCATCCATTTTCTGAACCTCCTGGATCCCTTTCTGTGTTGAATAGCAATATTATACTGGACACTATCAAACAATCCACAATCCACAATCAAACACAGATTCACTCCTAGGGACAATTTAAAATTATGAATGAACCTATGTGCAAGATGTGTAAGAACAAGCTGAAACCAGGACCTTCTCACTGTGAGGCAACAGTGCTTAACACTACGCCAGTGTGCAGACTTTGATCAAATTGGATGGAAAACTAAAAAGTAGGTTTTCAAATCCTGAAATGCACTGAGCCTCAACTCCCAATATCCAATGATTCTCTGAAGTCATAAGTTATCAGGTTTTTTTTTGGTGGCCACAAAAATAGGCTAATCTGATATGCTTTACCAAAAAATGGCAGTTTTCTGTTCATGAGAAATCAGAATAGCATTACTTGTTTTCTCCAAAAAAAGTGATATTTCCCAGCATTTATCCCCTTTTATCCACTTTATTTGTATTTTATTATCATTGTTTGTGTAAAATAAAATAAACACTTTCATGTTGGGTGAAATAAATTGCACAAAAGTGAGCTTAAAATAAAAAAGTTCATAAAATACTTTTTTGGAAAACTCGATTGTTTCTCCAGTGTTTGTTTAAGTTTAACTCCACTTTAAAGTGTCATATACATAATTTATAGTGTGACAGTGAACATCTCATCACTTCTAGGCAGTTGTGTTCTCTTGGATAAAAAGGTTCCCTCTCTTACCAGCGCCTCTGGAGAAGTGTGAAGCTGTGGATGAACACGATGACCGTTGTGATTTTAACCAAACCGGGCCAGGAGCTCGCAGCCAGAGGCACTCATTCAGCTTCTCGCTCTCTGCAGTTGTATCTCTGGCACGCACACACCAGCAAACACGGCCGCTGCCAGCGCTGAAAGCTGCTGCTTTTGTTCAAATGACAAAGAGACGCAGATAAAACAAAGCAACAGCTAAACTCCCACGCCGAACTCTGCTCTTACCGTAAACAAACTGAGCTGCTTATGGGAGCACAAGTGTTTTCTTTTTGTGACCTTTAGAACTGTCAAAAAAAAGTGGGAAACTGGTTCATGTATGACAAAACAAAGTTACAAACAGCTCTCCAAAGTATTTACATCAAAAAATGGATGAATCAAAAAAAACAAAATACCGCAACCTGAAAATGAAGGTTACGTTTTCAAAAACATTTGAAAATTTGCTTCTTCTTTTTTTCCAATTAAGATCATGTGGATTTTTTTTTTTAATTAATCTTTTAATTTAACAAAAGCAAGTCACATGAAAAGATTTAAAACATAAACTCAATACATCTCTGGAAAAAATTACCACGAGTTCAAGTCCTAGTCTGGTCTTCATTAAGTTAATGTGAAGACCCGACCACAAATGTCATTTTTTCAAATTGTTTTTAAGCACTGCCCTCTTTAAGGTTCTTGCACAACCCATTTACTTGAAGTTTTATTGGCAAGATCTTTTTTTTTTCATTTTTACAACCATTATGCTCTTTATTTGAATTATAGGGAAAATAAGTGATTTCTCTATTAATAAAACAATAAGTTTACTTATTTTTAAAGTTAAAGTCTTATTGGTTACACACGCAGGTGTGTGAAATATCTTCATTTGACCCATCGCTTGAAGCAGCAGTGAGCTGCAAGCACAGTAACCATTTGGTGGTTTTGTGCACAAATGTCGTAAAAAAAACAAAGCAAAAAGTTGAATGTGGGTGGCTGCATGTAATGCCATTAAATGAAACAACACATTTCCAAACAAAGTACTCATGGATCATAATTGCAGTCATTATGAATGGACAAAACGTTCATGACATGTGCTTTCAAAGTTAAAATTACTTTTGGCTAAAAAGCAATAAAAATATTCCAAAAGCTTTTGAGTTTTTTTTTTTTTTTTTGTGTGACATTTGTCTGTCATGAGGTTTTATTTTAAACTCAAAATTATCACAAACAAGAAAATAATGCGGGGTTTGGCAAAGTTGAACAGTTATATGAACAACCTTTGTGACTCTTAAAGATTCCAATGGAATCTGCTCCGGATTGATCCCGCACTTTTTTAAAATTTATTTCGAGCTTGTGCACACATATGCCCGCGTACAACCATGCAAAATAGACATTTACGCATTCATTTGAGTGTAAACATGCACATATACATTACAACACTTGTATCGCAGTAATGCACCTTTTTTGTATACGCTGACATTATTTTTCAGCTAGAAGGGGGGGGGGGGGGGTGTTGTTGAATAACTATTTTATCCCCACTCATTTTTAAAAGAGTTGAAGGTTTTTTTTACCTTAATGTACAGAAATAGTAAAAATCCTAGTTTAACCCTTGTGCTATCTTAGATGACCCCACCCTTACATTGACGTGTTCTCCCTACCATGACAAAGGTGGATAAAGGTGGAAAGATTTCATGTAATCCATGGACACCAGTAAAGATCACAAATCATTGAAGAAAAAAGGTTCAAAGCACTGTCTAGTGGGTCTAGATGACCCAACTCCCAATGTTAAAGAGCCTAGGATAACACAAGGGTTAAACTAGTTTGTAGGAGTCTTGCATGTATTTAAAAAAACGTTTTTTGTGTGTGAAAAAGATTAGATCCACAAAACTATTTTTTTGCCTTGTCAAAATTAAGACATGACATAGTTATTGTGCCATATGTACTTAATGAACTCTTGTGCCGTCTTAGATGACCCCACCCTTACATTGACGTGTTCTCCCTACCACGATAAATGTGGATAAAGGTGGAAAGATTTCATGTAATCCATGGACACCAGTGAAGATCAAAAATCATTGAAGAAAAAAGGTTCAGTGCGCTGACTAGTGGGTCTAGATGACCCAACTCCCAATGTTAAAGTGCCCAGGATAGCACAAGGGTTACATAATAAAGACAGCCTCTACAAGGTATTAGTCTGAAACCTTAGGCTCCAGAGCCACATTCATAATCCTCCCTTGTGGCTCTCTAGTTTTGAAGAAAAATGCAAACAGTTAGAATAAATATTAGGTTTGTTAGTTATGTTTCGTCATTTATTTTAAGAATTTTAAATGGAGGGGATCTTACAGGATTTTGTTGTTGTTGTTGTTGTACCTAATGTGACTGACATTAAACTAAATCAAGAGGCTTTGAGAGCTTTTCCATTCACCCAAAATGTACACATGTCGGATAACTGAGCAAAATCCTGATAAAAGGTTTGATATATTAGCAAATATTTGAACCAACATTAATAATATATTGTATCTTGTTGCTATTCACAGGCAAAGTTCTCAATTGCAAATCACCTGCAGCGGGATCTTATTTGAAACGGGATATATTTAATTCTGAAAGGAACTTGTATATGCTGCTGTGCAAAGGACTGTAATAGAAATATAACACTGTTATAATTTAATGATTGTTAGACATTCAGAAGCAACATTTTATAAATAAATGGCTTAATGGCCACAAAAACAGTTTTATTTCTTTGAACAGTGAGGTAAGTTTCTGCGGCTTTTGCTGGGTTGTGGTCGGTCAGAAACTGGACCAAATGTCTCTTTAGTGTTAAAGGTTGCAGAAACTCTAATAGAACCATGCAGCCATAGGTTTCGAATGAATGTTGATCTAAGTACTAACATTTGTGATAACTTCTCAAACTTAAATTTGCAATTTTCCTATTGCAACTAATTCGCCACACACATGTTTCAACACAAATATGGAAAAGGTTGCTTTGGGAAAACTTTTGATTATTGTTGTTTATATAAAACTGTTGTCGCAAAAAAGCAGCTGCTGTTCTTTCATTTACCTTAGATTTCACAGGAATCACAGCGAGGATAAAAATCTTCATGAAGCTACGAGGGCAGTGAAATTCATCGGCTACAGCTCCTTTGTAGTGCAGTGCTGCTTAACATGACCCATTTGGCAACATTAAACCCATGTGGTCAGTCAATGACTGATGATGTTGCTCTGATATGAAATGTTTTGGCAAGGCAAGGCAAGGCAAGGCAAGTTTATTTGTATAGCACAATTCGTACACAAAGTAATTCAAGGTGCTTCACAAAACAGAAAAATGCATTAAAATCACAATACATCATAGAAATAATCAACGTAAAATTTACTTTAAAAGAAAAGAAAAAAAAAGAAAAATTGAAAATTGATTTAAAAATAAAGGAAGGAAAGGAAAGAAAAGTGCAGATAGGACCTTTCAGTCATATACACGGCTAAACAGAAATGTTTTAAGTCTAGATTTGAACATGAACACAGAAGAGGCCTGTCTTACGACTTCAGGGAGGCTGTTCCAGATTTTAGCTGCAGAATATTGAAACGCTGATTCCCCTTGTTTAGTTCTGACTCTGGGAATCAACAGGAGGCCGGCCCCTGTGGTCCTCAGAGTACGAGATGGTTCATATGGCACCAACATGTCAGAGATGTACTTTGGTGCTCGGCCATGGAAAGACTTGTACACAAGCAGAGCTGCTTTGAAGTCTATTCTTTGAGGTACAGGGAGCCAGTGCAGAGACCTGAGCACAGGACTAATGTGATCATACTTCCTGGTTCTGGTCAGGACTCGAGCAGTAGCATTCTGGATGTACTGAAGCTGTTTTACAGCTCGTTTGGAGAGGCCGGTGAGCAGGCCGTTACAGTAGTCTAACCTACTGGAGACAAATGCATGAATAAGTATCTCCAGGTCTGGCTTTGACACTATGTTTTTGATTTTGGCAATGTTTTTCAGATGGTAAAATGCCGCTGATGTTACTGACTTGATATGGCTTTTAAAGTTCAGGTCAGAGTCCATGATTACCCCTAGATTTCTGACTTGATTTGAGGGTTTAGGAGACAGAGAATGAAGGTAGCTGCTGACACTTTCTCTTTGTTTCTGTGGGCCAAAAATAATAACTTCGGTCTTGTCTGAGTTTAGCTGGAGAAAGTTGTTCTGCATCCACGCACTGATCTGTTGGAGGCAGTGGCTGAGTGAATCCACCGGCCCATATTCACCTGTTGTCAGTGACACATAGATCTGAGTATCATCTGCATAGTTGTGATAAGATATGTTATTACTGAGTATTAACTGCCCTAGTGGCAGCATGTGGTTGAACAGAAGGGGTCCCAGGATCGATCCCTGGGGCACACCACAAGTCAAGGCCATGTAGTCTGAGACACAACTCCCAATTTCAACAAAATATTTCCTGTCTTCCAGATAAGACTTGAGCCAACTTAGGGCAGATCCAGAGATGCCAACCCAGTCTTGGAGTCTGTGCAAAAGGATCCCATGATCAACAGTATCAAAGGCAGCAGTCAGGTCTAGCAGGATTAAGACAGTGACTTTGCCATCATCAGTGTTCAGGCGGATGTCGTTGGTTACCTTGATAAGAGCAGTTTCTGTGCTATGATGGGGTCTAAAACCTGACTGGAAAACATCAAATGAATTGTTTAATAAGAGAAAATCAGTGAGCTGTTGGTAGACAACTTTTTCAAGGACTTTTTCTAAAAATGGCAGATTAGAGATAGGTCTGTAATTATTCAGTACAGTGGGATCAAGACCGCTTTTCTTCAGGAGAGGTTTAATGACTGCAGTTTTTAAGGCCTCTGGAAATATTCCAGATTGAAGAGACATGTTAACTATTTGAGTAATTGATGGCAACACACTGTTCAGGACAGACTTTAGAAATCTAGTGGGTAACACATCAAGGCAGCATGTAGACGAGCTCAGACGGGTGATGGTCTCTTGGACAGTTTGGTCAGTGACAGGTACAAAGTGAGTCAGCTTAGAGTGAGTAGGTGGCCGTTCGATAGTTATATGTGTTGTGGAGTTGATGGCTTTTTTAATGCCCTGAACCTTGTCATTAAAAAATACAGCAAACTCATTACATTTAGGTGTGCAAACCAGTTCTATTGGTAGCTGGGTTGGAGGGTTAGTTAATCTGTTTACTGTTGTGAACAGGATACGAGAGTTGCTGCTGCAACTTCCAATGATTTCAGAGAAGTACCTTTCCCTTGTTCTGCATAAGATCTGGTTGTAAGCGTACAACTCCACCTTATATATTCCATAATGAACCTGGAGTTTTGACTTGCGCCAGTTTCGCTCAGCTCTGCGGCACTGTTGTTTCTGTGCCCTGACTAGATCATTGTTCCTCCAGGGAGCTTTCTGTCTATGTTTTCTCAATTTAACCTTCATAGGGGCAATGGCATCCAGAACATTCAAGATGCTAGAAGTAACAGAATTCAGCATTTCATCAACATTGGCACCAGAGGCGTTTTCAGGGTTAATCATTTCTACAAACTGTGCCCTAGTGCTCTCATTTATTTGTCTCCTTTGGACAACTGCAGGGCCAGGCGGTGGTTTGGGAGCAACAGACAGGTCAAAGAATACACAGAAATGATCAGAGAGGGCGACATCAACCACACTGACATTGTAAATATTAACCCCCTTTGTGATGAGCAGGTCCAGAGTGTGCCCTCTGCTGTGGGTGGGGCAACTTACATCCTTTTGGTATTACTGACCATCCTTTTCCTGACTTTTTGTGCTGTGTGCAGCAGGAAACGCTTTTGTTCTTACAAGAAAGCTAGCCAAATTTAAATGACAAAAATATTTTGTTTAGCATTCATAAAGATTTTAAAGTCAGGTTGTAACTCCTTGTGTTTGCACGTGATCTGCATTTAATTTCAGGTCGTCTGCATGAATTTGGAAGCAGTGAGTGGAAATAAAATAAAAGTCGACCTCTGTTGTGCTTTTATTGTGTCACATCAACTATGCGAAATATACTTAAAGACCCACATCCATCGTCTTTGGAGCTAAAGGGTTTTTTTTTTTATTATGATTATGCAGTTTTTAGGCAAAACCAAAGAAAATGTGACATTTTTTCGGACAGTTTCTGCTGAGAAGTAGTTCATTAGAAATTCCCCTCTAAGTTGTGGGACTGTGAGTGTGGAGCAACTCCGCTCCCCTTCCCCTCCACATTGCTGAGAGCAGAGAGCTTTTTGCCCGCCAAGCAGATTTCCTACGACAATAATAAACTTTTTTCAAACTTGATTTTTTATTTTGTTTTCTCCTGATTCACAACCATTTGAATACAGAGATAAACAGAAATGCAATTCTAAGATCCTTTTTATCTGTATGTACGTTTTCCATCATGAAAACCTGCCACAAAAATTCATTTAAAACACAAAAACGCAATTTTCACTGGAGTGGGTCTTTAAGTCACCCTTTGAGGGAATATTGCACCCTCCACATAAGAAACTGGGTTTTTTATGTCTTAAATGATTAACATCTTCTGTTACTTGTATGACTGCACACACATTTATCAGTCCTCGCCATGTAAGCTAAAAGTTTACAGAGCTAAACCTTTCACCAGATAACGGAGTTTCCAAAAGTTGAGTTTTGAGTGTGTTTACACTATTACATGACTCCAGGCCTACGGGGGCCAGCATCCTGCTCGTTTTTGAAGACCCACTGCGTCAGAAATGGTGTTATTGGGGAGTTTTTCCGAAAATGAATCTTAAAATTGCATTTCTGAGTATTTCTTTATTCAAATCATTGTGAATCTGGAGCAGAAGCAAAAATGCATTTTGAAAAATTACATGTGTGATCCACAAGCTACTATGGCAAGCCACAAGCTCCCTGCTCTGCTCCATTATGATGCATCCACTTGCAGACAGATGGATCCAAATACATTTTGTTTTCCTCGTCTGAGCTGGAATCTGACTCAAAACGGCTGGATAGCTCCAATATTGCTCAACATTTTTGTTACACCGGTAATGTTAAGTTAAGGATGTGAGGGGCTGTAAGCTAGCAGGAGAGCATGTAAACGGATGGCTGATAGGAGGAGGGTGGGGTTACTCCACATCACCCCCCACACATACACACGCACACAAGTCAGAGGCAAATTTCCAACTACTGCCGCTCTACAGACACAATGTCCTAGAAAACAACACAGGCTAAAAACGGCATAATCACAATTAAAGACCACTGGGAAGGCTTTGTAAATAAATTAAAAGATGATTGAAGTGGGTCTATAGGGAATTCTGCATTAACTGTTTACCTGAATCAGGTGTGTTTACCCAATAGGGGCTTCGATGGCAGGTGAGTTGGAAAATATGTAGGACACTGGGCGTCGAGGCGTGGAGTTTTGACCCCTGTGGAATACAGTAAAGGCCATGGCCAGAGTCTTACGAAACCAAAACTTATACATCTATGGTAAAACCAATGTGGTTCAATTCAGTTTATTAAGTGAAAATTTAAATTGAAAAAACTGCTGCTTGAGTCCATAATTGCCCCTTCAATCCAGTTTCCTGACCTAAATTCAAAACAGATTTCCCTGTGTTACCAATGGATCTCCAGTCTATTCCTTGTTTTTGACCTTCTACTAACATTCTGACCTCTGGTGTGATTTTGTATTCTCGCTCTGAGTTCTGTGGGTCTCCTTTTCCTCAGAAAGCTGCCCCGGAGGTGCTTTGTCTCCAGGATCCTGCAACTTTTTCCTTCTCATTCTCTCATCTGCTTACACCACAGTGTTGTGTTTTTTTTTTAAACAGGGGATTTCTGTGCAACTCACATCTGCTGTTTGGCTTTCAGGTCAGCTGCTTGGAGCCTGTGGACGTTTTGACCGAACCCGACCTTGTGGACACTCACCTGCCGCTGTCCATCTCATCCTTGACTCCAAATGGAATCCTTTTCAGCAATAGTAAGTTACTTGGATGAAGTTACTTTTACCTGTAGAGGATTTCTTTTGCTAAGAATATGGAAAAAAGAACATTAGATATGGATAAATAATTAACAACCAGTGCATGGTGATTGGTAGCTCCCTTGAGTTAGATAAAGACTGCATTTCTGATGGTTCACAGCTCAGAATTTCATCCTAAAAAGTTACAGTTTGTAAAAATTGTCAGCTGGATGTGAAACAAGTAGAAACCTGTACACTTTTTTTTCTTTACCTGTGCCCGAGGCACCAATTAAAGCTTGATTTCCATCATGTCTGCTGTATGCTGCAAACCATAGAACTGACACAACCAACACTTGAGTGCTTCATGTTTTTCAACTGCAGTGAATGGAAATGTCATGTTAATTGGAAGTTTCTTGTTGCCATTCTGGAGGAAACTCTGCTTTAAGACACTAACCCCCTCATTCTCTTAAGTCGATAATGTTTTGACACTAAAAAAATCCCTGTAGAGGCTGTAATGGATGTGAATATTCCACTTTTATTTAACCGGGTAAGTCAACTGAGAACCATTTCTCATTTTCAATGACGACCTGGACCTTCGAGGCATGTTTTTGGACTGTGAGAGAAATCCTTAGTGTCTGGAGAAAACCCATCCATGGGGAGAACATGCTAAGTCCACAGAGAAAGGACTCAGTTGGGATTTGAACCAAGGCAGTCTTGCTGTGAGGAGAGCATTCTAATCACCACACTACCATGCACCCCTTAGCCTCTACATTAGTTTGATACTGGGCCATTGGAGGCAAAGTCTGGCCTAATAATCAACTCTCCTGATTGTGGTTTTCTGACTCATTTTCTTTCAAGGGTTGTAACATTTAGGTTGGAGTATCTCCTTATCCAGATGACTAATTGTTATTTTTAAGCCAGCTGAGCGATGGTTATGGCCATCGTAATCATGTTCCAAAAGGTCATATGTGCTCTGGAAAAAAACAAATGGGTGGCTATATGCCAAAGAGGCGGAAGTTCTCTAGACAACCTTACACAGGGGTCTAAAATTCAGTTTACCCAGGGGCCACTTGATGCAGAGTTTGGATGATGGAGGCCACATTGTTTTAACAGTTTTAAATATTCCTATTGAGTATGAAGCCTCCGGAACATGAATGAATGAATGAATGTGTTCTCTTGTTGTGGCTCACCAAATCAGTGCATTTTTGCTTCAAAATTGATGTGCGGGTCACTCAATGTCAAGACGTCCATTTGACACAGGTAGTGTGAATAATTATATTGACTGACAAAGAAACCATTGTTTCAGACATGATCGTTGACTGTATATGATAACTGGACTGAGTGACCCCCCCCCTGCTTGCATTCCAGCCATGAGGTACCCGCTGGCTCCAAGAAGCCAAAATCCCATAAACTTCTATGTGAAATAAACATCTGCTACTCATTCATTCTAATTGTCAGAATAACCATTCTTGCTCTGCTACCTTTTTGTTTTAACACATTCTTACTAATCCTAATTTGTATCTTTTTTTTTTTGTGGTGCAAGTTATTTAGGTTATTCACCGCTGACTGACAATTTCTGGTTCCAACATGGCGATGTCTGTATTGTGTTTGAATTGACTTTATTTCGTTGAAAGTAAGCCCTTTTCCATGGGTGATGTCACACTCAATCGGTTCAGTTCTCTTATACAGTCAATGGACATGATGCAGCTGCCTTAGCGTGAAATGAAGGGGGGTAGCCTAGCTCTGAACGAGGGACAGGGCTAAGTCAAAGCCCCCTCTCCTCTCACGATGCACTATTATACCTTTATGTGTCAATGTGGGGGCCACAGAATAACGTACCTGTAATCGGCCCAAGCGCCTTAAGTCTAAAACTCTTGACCTAACTCCCGTGAAGTCCTTCCAGACATGAATTCATCTTTAAGTTTTGCATTTTTTCCGGTTAGGTTTGGAGTAGCTGGACCCAAAAATGCAGACAGGGACTTAGTTTGATTTTGTGAATTTTATTGTAGGATGAAAAGGGGTTAGGCTTTGGATCTTTGGTGTTGGTCTTTGGGTTCTTTGATGTTGGCTATGGTTTTTGGTGTTGGTCTTGGTTCTTTGGGTTTTATTCTCTGGGGTTGGTTGTGAGCAATGAGTTATATCACTAGAGGAGACATCACATGGTTCCTCATGGGAGGAGAGCACCGCCATCTTGGTGAGGTCAAGTTACTGCTGCAGTGAATGCATTTGAACACATTTTTTGCATAATACCAGTTCATTGTTTGTGTTTCAACTGCCAAAATCAGAGAACTGAGT
The DNA here is from genome assembly GCF_053564925.1 of Oryzias latipes. Classification (NCBI taxonomy): domain Eukaryota; kingdom Metazoa; phylum Chordata; class Actinopteri; order Beloniformes; family Adrianichthyidae; genus Oryzias; species Oryzias latipes. The sequence goes on from NC_136238.1 coordinate 10,334,205, forward strand.
CCATGAAGGAGGAAGTATATCATTTCACAGGTAAGTATTATAATTTTTTTCTTTTAATGCTGCAGGGGCTTTATTAATAGAACACATGTTGACATGCATGATGCTGCAGGGCTGTTATCAACATGCTGCATGATGTACGGATAATTTGCTGTCAACATAAATGTACATTTTATTTTGCTAAACCTGTATACAGCATACTAGGCTATTATAGTAATATAGATTTATACATTTCTGACTCAGTGACTGAACTTTTCACTATTCACTATTCAGACTTAAGGAAAAAGTGGATCTTAGCAATAAAAAGAGCTAACCCAGATGGATCACTGTGGTACCAACTAGTAATACAGTCTGACTGTTCAAAACATTTGTGGAAACACATTTAGATAAGAGGCCAGACTGTTAGCTTGAAACCCGACACCATAGTATCTGTGTTACACAAATTGATCACTCACATGAATAAGTATAAATCTATTATTTTCTTTGTTGTTGTTATTTTAGGGTAAATCTATTGTTCACTTTTGGACTTCTTTTGAATATTTATTTTATTATTATTATTATTATTATTATTATTATTATTATTATTATTATTATTATTATTATTATTATTATTATTATTATTATTATTATTATTAATAATAATAATATTAATAAAGTTGTATTTTATTATTTATTGACTTATTATGTTTGTATTGCTATTATTTTTTGTTTGTATTGACTTATTGATTTATTATTATTATTATTATTGACTTATTGTTGGGTTTTTCTAAATAATTTCAATTACATGTCAAAGAGGTCTAAAACTCCTAAATGTTTACAAATTATTTTTTTTAAATTCTTTGTAATAATTTTTTTATATGTAAGAAGTCCTGCAACAATGCATTTTCATTAAAGTTTGAGTTTTTTAAGGCTGACTGTTTCTCTTCTTTAACAACAACAAATGATGTATCTATATATATGTCTATTATATATATAAATATAATATATATACATATATGTATAAATATATATACATTGTAAAAATATATATAGTATATAAAAGCTACTTAGACACCACTAAAAGCAATAGAAATCATTGTCATGTGGGCGTCGTCGACCTCACCAAGATGGCGTCGCGCTCCGCCACCGTCGGCCAGGCTTCTAAAGCGGGCGTGTCTCCTCTAGTGATATAACTCGTTGGTTGTGAGTCCTTGTGGCTTTGGTTCTGGTGGCTTTGGTTCTGGTTGCTTTGGTTCTGGGGGCTTTGGTTCTGGTGGCTTTGGTTCTGGTTGCTTTGGTTCTGGGGGCTTTGGTTCTGGTGGCTTTGGTTCTGGTGGCTTTGGTTCTGGTTGCTTTGGTTCTGGAGGCTTTGGCGTGGGCGTAGGCTTGGATCGGTGAGGCCTTCATGAATGCAGACAAACCGACAAAGGCTGGAGGGTGAGATGGACTAAAATAGGTTCACTGCTTGGATGCTGAACAGGTGTGAGAGACCGGATCCTCGAGCAGGTGTGCGGGGGCGACCCCGACACCTGACATTTTCCAGTCTGCAACATCCATGTGTCCTTTGGTAAAAAAAAATAAAAATAAAAAGTTCCCCTTACTGTACGTCCAACTTACTGTACTTCTAGACCAAACAGTCAATTCTGTCTGTGAATACAACTGTGAAGCAGCATAATCCAAGATGAGCTGTCTTTTCAGGTCATTACTGCATAATCTTTCTTATATAATTACAGATTGTAAAATTAATCAAAGCAGGCCACTTGTAAAACATGTATTTGCTGTGACAGCTTTGGCGTGCCGCTGCAAAGGGGAGGGAAGGACAAACACAGGCTCCCCTTTGGGAGCGGTCCCGGCACAACCAGACTCTTTCACAGAGCAGCTCCACTGGTGAAGCTCGGGGTTTGTGCATCATTCTTAAGCATCGCTTGTTTACCACTTCCTCGCCCCCAATCTCCACTTCCCTTCAGGTCAGAGTTGTGCAGTTCTCAGCCAAAAAGTGTCCAAAAATAGTACAGTGAATACTAGGATGAACTTGGGCAAGTGCAAACCCCTCAAACGCTAATGTAAGAAGACGGGATTTATATGCCACTATAAACACATACGGACAAATGGTAGGGCTAAATGGGAAGAAAGCCCGCAGGGAACCTGTTGAAGTAAATTATACCCAAGTCTATCAACAGCCAATGCTAATATGTGGCGTTACAATTGAATCGTTGGTGCAATTACCTCCAAAACTGCCAGCTGCGTTTTCAGTACAGAGCAGACAGGATGCTGTGAAACTTGTGTGGAAAAACTACTATTTATATTCTGGATGGCTTTTTAAGCAAAGCAGTCTTTTACATCCATTTTATGTTATGAATTCTTCACTTCAATAAACTGAGAAAAAATGTCAATGCACAACTTTAGTTTTCTTTTACAACATCTGACCCAACAGGATCCACATTTTTTTTTCTTTTTAGCAAATAACAATTAAGTCTAACTTCCTCAGTGTGATGTTTAATTATTTTTTGATGGCCAACTCATGCCATTTAAATTTTTTAGACACCAGACAAAATAACTCAGTTAATTTTTATCCACATTCTTTGCTTTGAATTCTGCTCTATATTCAGCTAAATCTGTTACGGGGTAAAATTAAGCTTATCAAAATGATAATATTAATATGTATGCATCATGTACTAAGATAATACAATACATAATAAAAATAGTAGTCATATCATGATTGTGGACACTCTACCCTGCAACAGACTGGTGACCCATCCAGGATGTCCTCTGCCTTCGCCCACAAGTGGGCGGGATAGGCTCCAGCAGCCCCATGACCCCGAAAGGGAATAAACGGTAGAAGATGAATGATTGAAATAGCAACATGGAAGTGTAAATTATGAACATAAAGCCATAAAAAATATCCCCAAAAAACTGTACTAACACAACATAAAAGCTATAAAATACTAACAAAGCTACGACAAAAGTTCATGACAATGAAATGGCATCAAGTGATTTTTACAGAGAAATTAGCAAAATTTCTCTCATTGGCAATGAGATTTATTTGAGAGTAAAAGGAGTTCACTTGCAACGTCCTGTCAGCTCCGTGGCCGTCCTCCTGGCTGCACTGCCGCTCCTTATCTTGACTCTCAGCCCACCGACTGCCGAGTGGAAGAGTGGATGCAGTTCCACTTTAGCACATTGTCCTCCTTTGATGTTGTCCCCCAAAGCAAAGCCCCCGGTGAGAAAATTTGTTACGTTGAAGAATTGGGGGCGTCAGTTCTTCGGCTAGGAATCTACTCGAGCTTATATTGAACTGACTTCAGACAAAGCAATGTTTGATTGGGAGTGAACTCTACTTAATCAAGACAATCGATGCAATTTGAACCATTTTTAAAAAAAAATAAAAATCAGCTTTTATTACTTCCTGCTTCCTTTTCACATCAATTCCTGTTCAGCTGTCAGTGGGTAAAACAAACTGACGTGAAAATCAAGATCCTGGAAGGTGGTTCGGTGTCACTACAGACACGACTTTGACGTTCTTAATTCAAATTAATGCACTAGTTGGAGGAAAATGACACAAGAAATATTGCACTTTCTTTCCCTCAAGGGAAAAAGCATATTTGCTTGGGACCTGCTGAAAGCTTTACTGGAGCCAGAAGGAGAAAATGTTTTCTCTTGCTCTTTAGGCGTCTGGCATGTTTTATTTATCTTTTAGCAATCAGTTTCAGCTCGTTTAATGAAGCACAAATCCATTTAGGAATATGTGCTGCGCTATGAGTGCGATGAACTCACTTGCTTAAAGACTACATTTTTACTCTGGGGCCCCAAGAGGAAATGATAAAATGTGTCCCCTGAGGCTATTTCATTTCAGTTGTGCCTCTGCAGAGCATTGGGTTTTCTGGGGAAAAGAAGATCCAAGTTATCAAATTATGGATTCAGTATTATGAAGAAGAAAAGCCTCACTCACCTGGTATCAGCCTTGGCTGACATGCCATGAATTATTGAAATTGATGGAAATGCTCCTGAATCTGTGCAAAACCCTTTTTTTTATTTGTAAGCTGAGGGTTGGAGACCGTCTCTAAGTGCTGCGTAGCAAAAGTTAAGAGGGTGTGATTAGCTAAAGTGCACAACTCTCAAGGCGTTGGACCGGGAAACTTGAGGACAAATGTCAGAGCAGTGCTGTCTGGCATTATTCACTGACAAGTTTTTGGAAATGTGAAGCATGAAACCAGACAGCAGAATACAAATAGAAAGCACAGCAATAATAATTAAAGACTCATCTGGACCCAGCGGATCCAGGATAGATCCAAAAAGCTCTAACTAGAATCACCTAACCTTGTTATGAAGACTAATCTAATCAGACTCTTCATGGAAGGGGCTGTTCTTACTGGTCTACGTCAGCTAGTGAGGACCCTCTCGTTTTTGAAGGTTGGGAGGTGCTGGTGCTCAGAGGGCAAGTTTACTGCATGAATGGATCAAAATACCGCTTCGGGGTTCTTTGTAGTGAGGAATGAACATGCACTTAAAGGCTCAGAAAGTTCATTTTGCATGATATAGTCTCTTTAAAGTCAGGAATTTGATTTTGATCAATGTTGAATGAGCTGTGATGGATATACAGCACGCTGCTGCTGCCACAAGATGCTAATTCGGCTAATTAACTTCAGATTAGTCATTACTTTAATAATCCTTTGATGCAGCCTAAACATTTTCAACAATTTCATTCACAGCACCAACAATGATACCGGAATAAAAGTAATAGGATACGCTTTTTTAACCACAAATAACAAAACAGTGTAGAAGACCCTAAATAGGACGTTTTTATTTATAGCACATTTTGTTTTTGATGTTAAAAATAAAAAGTGATGGGAAAAAAATGTCAATGGTGAAAGGAAGTGTCTTTGAGATTATTAAAAAGTTTTGAAATTATCCCCTGAATGGTAGGAAGGGTTCTACAGGGGAGCAGAAAACAGAGATACAATAGTCGAAACATTTAAATTTAAACAGAAAATACCTAAAACGAACTGTAGAAAATAAAAGGAAAGTGATTGCTTTAAAAAAAACAGCAATTTGATATCCTGTTGAGCAAAAGTAGACTGACTTTAATGTAAAACAAAGATAAAAGAAAATCAAAATCACTGTTTAGAAGAAATGCGATGTGAAGAAACTGCAAATTGATAGATTTTTTTTTTCCAATAAACTGACATTTCAAGGAAGGACAGCAAGAAAGAGAGTACACAAAGTGCAACTGAAAAAGAAGAAATAAAAAGGCAGGGGATGGACAAAAATGAAAGCATGCAGGGACTAAATTGAAGAGGAAGCCGACAGTGGAGAACACAAAAGCTGCAGTTTCACTCTGGGGACTGTCTGTAGCTCTAAACACAAGCCAAAAAGAAGAAACTCTGGTGTAAAAGTGATTCTGTTTTTTGAAGTGAAATGAATATTCTTCTAACCTTTGTCTCACATCAGCCAGATAAAGGTTTCCTAAAAGCTTTCTTTGAAAAGAAGCATGAACTGTAGAAGCCCCATTTAGCTTGGATTAATTGTGGCCGTGTCGTTAGGGACTGCTAAGTCACTTTGAAGCTTTTAGGGTCTCTGCCACAATAAATACATGGAAGCCACATTACTTGCAATTTACAGCTAACTGGGCCTCAAACAGACTGGCTCCTAAAAGCAAGAAAAACATCATAAAGACCCAGGAAATGGATCCTTACTGTCACAACCATGTACATTTATTAACACGTTTCTGGCTTTTGTGACAGAAAGATCTCAGCAGGGGGCCGCCCGCATTAAACGCAGAGCAGTGCATGCAGCTTATTTTAGAGCTGGAGGTTGCTTTTTGTTGAAATGTCTTTTCATTTGTTGGTTTAGTGGTTTGATTGCAGCAGGGATTCTGTCTGTATCCACACAAACAAATGTATCTGTGCCAAAGAATGGTCATTTCACTGCGCTGTGATGGCCCCATTGGATTTAATTACTCTTAGTTAAGTGGTTTTTGTTTCATGTCAGTTGACTTAACTTATCCAAGAACTTATCATAATTAGAGCTTCTCATCACAATGTGTCTTTTCTTTTGTAATCAAAATATTAGAATTTACAAATGAATGGCTTAAAAGGATCATCTGTCAAGTTGTTCTATGACTGTCAGCTTTCATTGCTGTGAACCATCAAAACAGTATTTGATGTCAACTCCCCATTCAGAGAAAGACAGACATATTTTTGTCCATCAGTTAAGGATTTCAAATAGGCTAATAGAAACCCTGCTTGGTTTCTTCATGTGGGTCTGTGTTGAGGCCACTGGAGGGTCTTCAGGTTGACCCCAGCCGAAACCTGTTGATGAAGTTGTATAAGTCCTCCAGACGCCCATCTAGAGTGAGGCTCCATTAACCCGGGTTTGGGCAAGTCTTTGTTTTTTTACATCTTTATAATTATCTTTGATGCAGTTCATACCTTCATGGACAGAATTCATTGGCGCAGACAAATTTTGAGAGAGTTTGGCTGTGGGAGCATTAAAATATCTATTTGTTTGGTTTTTTTTAAAGATGATTTAGTCTTTTTAGTTCAATCAAACCATAACCTCCAGCTCTGTGAAAAGGCTGGAATGGAAGTAAGCTTAAGGCTATGGTTCTGATTCATTTAAAAAGGGGAATTGTCCTCTCCAGTGTAGGAAATTAGACCACCTTATTTTGCCAATTTGTACAAAATGGATGGTTGAAAGCTTACCATTCTAGTTGCACCAAAATACTTCTCTGCCATTTATGTCCAAGCAGAATTACTATTTACGCAAGTAGAGAAGGTTGGCTGACCTTTAGTCAGCCTCAAGACATGTCATTGTCGGGCAATAATTTCCCTTACACACTATTTATGTTTATGATCTGATTGAGATAAGCAGATATTTATATTTAGCGCAAGACCAGGTGGATCCCTTTACCATCTGTTTTTTTTTGTCCTAATATGAATGATCTATGTTGTGTTGAAGGACTAATGTTTTGAAGGACTAACAGCTTAAAATCTGCTATCGCACAATCAACCTCATATGCATTCTGCAATGTTTTGTTCTCTTCATTCTACCAAACCATTTTCAAATCCAGACAGCAACCAAACTGACCTTATTCAGAGCTCAATTGTACTCTTGCAAATGGTTTGTTGTGAGTAGACCTTGAGTCACTTCCCCAGGTGGGAGTTTTAGGATTTGGATAAGAAAGGGAAGGATGGAGCGCATAGGATTGACCAATTTATCTTCAGCATTGATTCAGTTGTCAATTTAGCCACAGGGGTTGCAAGCCAGTTGCCTCTGTGCCGGTCCCAAGCCCGGATAAATAGAGAGGGTTGCGTCAGGAAGGGCATCCGGCGTAAAAATTGCCAAAATAACCATGCGAATCATCCACAACACTTTAGACATACCGGATCGGTCGAGGCCCGGGTTAACAACGACCGCCACCGATGCTGTTAACCTACAGGGTGTCGGTGGAAATTTGACTACTGTTGGTCGAAGAAAGAGGGGAGGCAGAAGGGTCCGTGGCCAGAGAGAGAAGGGAAAAGGCAGGAACATAGGTTTGAGAATAGGGACTCTTAACGTTGGCACAATGACAGGGAAAGGCAGAGAGCTGGCAGACATGATGGAGAGAAGGAAGGTAGATGTACTGTGTGTGCAGGAGACAAGGTGGAAGGGCAGCAAGGCACGTAGTATTGGAGGAGGATACAAACTGTTCTATCATGGTGTTGATAGGAAGAGAAACGGGGTAGGTGTGATTCTGAAGGGGGAGTTTGTAAACAGTGTTCTAGAGGTGAAAAGAGTCTCAGACAGGATGATGAGCTTAAAGTTAGAAATCGAAGGGGTGATGGTGAATGTAGTCAGTGGGTATGCGCCACAGGTTGGCTGTGAGTTAGAAGTGAAGGAGAGATTCTGGAGTGAGTTGGATGAGGTCATAGAGAGTTTCCCCAGAGGAGAGAGAGTTGTTATTGGAGCAGACTTTAATGGGCATGTTGGTGAGGGCAACAGAGGTGATGAGGAGGTGATGGGCAGGTTTGGTGTGAAGGAAAGGAATCTGGAGGGACAGATGGTGGTGGACTTTGCGAAGAGGATGGAAATGGCTGTAGTCAACACTTACTTCCAGAAGAGAGAGGAACATAGAGTGACATACAGAAGTGGAGGTAGGAGTACTCAGGTGGACTACATCCTATGTAGACGAGGTCATTTGAGAGAGGTTAATGACTGCAAAGTGGTGGTAGGAGAAAGTGTAGCCAGACAGCACCGCATGGTGGTGTGTAAGATGACTCTGGAGGTCAGGAAGAAGAAGAGAGGGAAAACAGAAAAGAAGACCAAGTGGTGGAAGCTACAGAATGAAGAAACTTGTGAGGAATTTAGGCAGAAGTTGAGACAGGTCCTGGGTGGTCAGGATGAGCTTCCAGATGACTGGGAAACTACAGCAGAAATTATCAGGGAAACAGGTAGGAAGGTGCTAGGTGTGTCATCTGGAAAGAGAAAAGACGGTAAAGACACTTGGTGGTGGAATGAGGAAGTACAGGAATGCGTCCAGAGGAAGAGGTTGGCTAAAAAGAAGTGGGATGTAGAAAGGACTGAGGAAGGTAGACAGGAGTACAAGGAAGCGCAGCGTAGAGTGAAGAGAGAGGTGGCAAAGCCCAAACAGAAAGCTTACGATGAGCTATATGACAGGTTAGACACAAAGGAAGGAGAGAAGGACTTGTACAGGCTAGCCAGACAGAGAGACAGAGATGGGAAGGACGTGCAACAGATAAGGGTGATTAAGGACAGAGATGGAAAGGTGCTAACAACCCAGGAGAGTGTACAGAAAAGATGGAAGGAGTATTTTGAGGAGCTGATGAACGTGGAAAATGACAGGGAAAGAAGGGAGGAAGATGTGGTTGTTGTGGAGCAGGAAGTAGCAGAGATTGGAAAGGATGAGGTTAGGAAGGCTCTGAAAAGGATGAAGAGCGGAAAGGCCGTTGGTCCTGATGACGTACCTGTGGAGGTATGGAAGTGCTTAAGAGAGACAGCAGTGGAATTTCTAACGAGGTTGTTCAATAGGATTTTAGAGAGTGAGAAGATGCCTGAGGAATGGAGGAGAAGCGTTCTGGTTCCGATCTTTAAGAACAAGGGTGACACGCAGAACTGCAGCAACTATATAGGAATAAAGTTGATGAGCCACACAATGAAGATGTGGGAAAGAGTAGTGGAAGCCAGGCTTAGGAAGAAGGTGGAGATTTGTGAGCAGCAGTATGGTTTCATGCCCCGTAAGAGCACCACTGATGCCATTTTTGCTTTGAGAATGTTGATGGAAAAGTACAGAGAAGGTCAGAAGGAGCTGCATTGTGTGTTCGTAGATTTAGAGAAGGCGTATGACAGGGTGCCGAGGGAGGAGCTGTGGTACTGTATGAGGTCGTCTGGAGTGGCAGAGAAGTATGTCAGAGTAGTTCAGGACATGTATGAGAGAAGTATGACGGTGGTGAGATGTGCTGTAGGTCAGACAGAGGAGTTCAAGGTGGAGGTGGGACTACACCAAGGATCAGCTTTGAGTCCTTTTTTGTTTGCTATGCTGATGGACAGGCTGACAGACGAGGTAAGACAGGAATCTCCCTGGACAATGATGTTTGCGGATGACATTGTAATTTGCAGTGAGAGTAGAGAGCAGGTGGAGGAACAGCTAGAGAGGTGGAGGTTTGCTCTGGAAAGAAGAGGCATGAAGGTCAGTCGTAGTAAGACAGAATACATGTGTCTGAACGAGAGGGATCAAGGTAGAAGCGTTAGGTTACAGGGGGCTGAGGTGAAGAAGGTGCAGGAGTTTAAGTACTTGGGGTCAACAGTTCAGTGTGATGGGGAGTGTGGAAAAGAGGTGAAGAGGCGAGTGCAGGCAGGTTGGAGCGGGTGGAGGAAAGTGTCAGGAGTGTTGTGTGACAGAAGAGTGTCAGCAAGACTCAAAGGAAAGGTGTACAAGACAGTGGTGAGACCAGCTCTGCTCTATGGGTTAGAGACGGTAGCAGTGAGACAGAGACAAGAGGCTGAGATGGAGGTAGCGGAGATGAAGATGTTGAGGTTCTCCTTAGGAGTGACCAGGTTAGACAGGATAAGGAACGAGTACATCAGAGGGACAGCTCATGTTGCCTGTGTTAGCGACAAAGTCAGAGAAGCCAGACTGAGATGGTTTGGACATGTTCAGAGGAGGGATAGTGGATATATTGGTAGAAGGATGTTGGAGATGGAGCTGCCTGGCCGGAGGGCAAGAGGACGGCCAAAGAGGAGATATATGGATGTCTTAACAGAGGACATGAAGTTGGCTAATGTTAGGGTAGAAGATGTCCATGATAGAGTGAGGTGGAAAAGGATGATTCGCTGTGGCGACCCCTGATGGGAAAAGCCGAAAGAGAAAGAAGAAGATTGATTCAGTTGTCACCAGTCCATTGTGATGATGAGCAACTTTATTCCTATAGACACCACAGGCTTGTCTAACCAGACGCTGCCCAGCAAATGCTGGACAGAGGACCTCTCTCAGTTGGTTTGGAACCACGTCTTTGTTCTTTTAAAATATCCGAAGGAGGTGGGGAATGGGAGGTGTGGTCATCCACACTGAGAAGGTAGCCCTCATGCTCTGAAGACAACTGGTGTTTACATTTTGTTTAAAGCATCTTTTTTACTTTGCTAGATGTAAATTTTTTTAAGCAGTTTAATCAACTAAACAAGATATTTATAGAGATGACATTTTTTTAAAGAATTAGTCACTAAAACATTAACAGAAGACCAGTACTGGAACTGTGTTGGCCTTGTATTCATTATGTAGTTCAGTACAAACACAATTTATAGGATGCAAACTTTTGCTGGATGAACAGCTGTCTAATCTTAACCCTCTAGAGTCCTCCCACCAGGAGCCCCAATTGGAAACCTAGTCGATTAGCTTAGGGCAAAACTTAGTTCTGACTATTTGTTGTTCTTAATAAATGTGCAAATTGCCTTCTGGATTTTTTATTTCTCTATCTCTATTTTATAACATTTTAGTTAGATTTGTCAATCCAAATGAAGTGCTTTGGCAGTTGGCTTCAGAAACGCTCCCTGTAGGACCTGAAGTTTGAAGCTTCAATATATGCAATCATAAAAACCCAAGTACAGCTGTTTAATTAAATAGTGTATGATTGGCAACTGTTGTTCTAAAAAAATCTGTTATGGCAAAAGTTTAATGGAATTTAAAGTAAGTAACAAGGTAACAATGCTGTTTGCAAGTGCACATTTGTTGCATATAAATTTTATATGGTTATATAATTTCAATATGTTCCGCACTATTGAGCATACCGGATTATTACGCACACCATCAATTAATGGTCTATACAACTTTGACCAATGAGAGACACGGATTCTGTAGGGACTTTATGGGTAGTGTCTCTTTTAAATGACAGAAGTGCCAGTTGTTTGAAAATCGACCATGAAGGAGCAATTAATGATTGCGGTTTTATGACAGAGTCTTTTATTTATCAAAATAGAGCCTTGAGCAAGATTCACAAGATTTGCACTGCTTCACCATTTTGCACCAATCCTCATCCAAGTGTGAATACATAGGCTGAAAAACTCACGTTCAACGCTTTTTTGAACGCAACATACGTTACTGGGATGTACGTAGCTAGAGACATAATGAATTAGATACAAGAGTCAGAAATAAGTCTGTCAGTCAGACTGTATATCAACTGTGTTCACAGTAACTTTAGATCTTGCTTGTAACACGACATGTTAGACACATTAGCAAATTCACAATATCTCTAACTCCCATTTTGTTAGTAACTATTTACAGTGAACCTCTCATAATTACTTCAACATTGGTAAGCACAACCAGAATTAACATACAAGGCACTCTGGTTAATAAGGCACAGCTGTCATTATTTGTCATTATGAATTTAAAATAAGGCTTTAAAGCACACTACATAGTGTGGAAGATATGGTATAGATTTATGTAAACTTGGTGTCTGCATGTGCTCCAAAAACGACAACAAGAAAAGATTAATATTTTTGTGTTGTTTGTAAGCATTGGTTTGTTTAGTAATTTTTATTTTTTAATTTGAGAAAAGCAATTCATTTTCTTGGTACCAAACATTCTGATCAAGCGCAGTAGTTTAATTTGACTGAACTTTGTTCTTTTTACAGATGACTGGCCTGAAAATCAGCAGAATTATTATGACTTCCTGACTACTCATCAGACTAAACTTAACCTCAATGCATTAATATGTTTTTCCTAATACTGTTTTATTACACCTTTTATTTTGTCTTTTGATTTCACTAAAAAAATACTTGTTCAAGTGTCAAATTAAATTTGAAATGATCATTTGAGAGGTAGGAAAAGTAAAAATATAGACTACTGTACTCTGTTATTTATCTTGGGGACAAAACCATTTGTATCTTGGACTTATTTAGTAAATATCATGTTTTAAAAAGCACAAACCAGCTTTTAGAAAGAAACTATGCAATACATTTAAAATTATTGCACTAACATTAGGTAACATCCAGATTTTTATACGTTAAAAGATGGTCAGGATTTAAGTAATGCATCCATTTTGATCTGCACTAGTTACAGTGTGAGGGCATTCAAGAAAGTTGTAATCTGTACGGTGGGTAAACATTTTCCAACCACTTAAAAATGTATTTTCCAACAAAGTCATAAAGAAAAAAATATCATTTGTTTGCCTGAGTGTACAGATTCCTATTAAAACTTTCATATAAGCTCAGTGTGTGTTAGTTTAATAGCTACAGTCAATGGGCACAGTCTACCTTTATTATCAGGAAAAGTTATACTCAGGCATCTTAGCTTTCCACTTTATACTCTGGAGGGCATCTGTAGAGTGGCTAATTGGGGATTTTGTCAAATTGCTGCATTACATTTGTAAAAATGTGAGGCTAACATGGTATTACCCGGTGGTAAAGTGCCTCACAATTGCAGTCTGTAAATAAATGTTTTGTTGTAAAGTCAAACTTTATTTAGGAATGAAAGGGGATTTGCTCTTTTCTGAAACCAGCGTCAAGTGGCCATTTCAAGAACTGCAAGATTTGTTAAGTTTTGATCTGCGAATGTGGGGGGCTGCTATAATCTAATTTAAAATGAAATGAACATGCCTAAAAATGTACAAATGTTTCTAATGCATTTATTTAGTTTCTATAATTGTTTTTTTTTAAACCATCAAGTGTTTTTTTTAAACGGCATCCTCATTAGCCTGTTAGATCACAACTCTGTTTGATTTTTACTTTTTCTGCTTGAATCATTAATCAGCCATTATAACGACAAGAACAACTGTCAGTCTAAAGAAGGACAGTCTCATAAAAGATACATTTAGACCCAAGCTACAAGAAATAATCAAAGCAAGCTAAGATTAAGTGATGATGGAACTTCAGTAATGTAGGCGTGTACTTTAAAGCCCCCGAGGTCAGCTTGATGGGAACATTTCAGTGAAATATTTGAGTGCACCATGTTACAATCTCATATAATGAGCCGCGTAGCCTGCAGAGCTTCTGACTCTGCTGCATGCAGATCTATTTGGAACATTAATAACATATGCTTAACAGTTGTACTTAGCATAGTAAAAAAGAAGCAGATAACAGTCAGTTTGCTAGGGAAACCTTCTTTAGAAGATCGTGAAACGTGCTGACAAGTCAGATGAGTTGCTGGTTAGCCGCCTTGTTAACTCATCCGACACTGAATGTAATAGAGATCATTTTTTAAAGCTGAGGTCCAAAACATTTAATTTGTCTTTCATAAGCAGCTAAAATGCATGCCTTTCAAGACAAAAAAGCACACTGCTCACAGTAAGTTAGAGACATTGTTATTGTGATTTTCCTATTTGGTCTGAATTTGACTGAAATATGATGAAGTTCCCTTTGATATCGCTAATAATAAATGAGAACGAACAACACTTTCATCAGTTTGATGTGTCTTATCCCAAAAAATAAGATGACAATAAAAATAGCTCAAAATTACAACAGTTGACCATGTCAACAGTGGGTATTTCCACCATTTACCACAAGGACAGATTGACAGCAACATCTCATGAGTCTCATCAATGAGTTATATTGCTAGAGGAGACACGCCCGCTTAGGAAGCCTGGCCGATGGTGGCGGAGCGCGACGCCATCTTGGTGAGGTCGACGACGCCCACATGACAATGATTTCTACAGACTTTGGTGGCATCTAAGTAGCTTTTATATAATTTATATCTATTCATATTTCTATTTATTTATACATATAAATAAATATATAATATATGTATATAATTTATACATATATATACACATCATTTGTTGCTGTTAAATAAGAGAAACAGTCAACCTTACAAGCTCAAACTTTAATGAAAAATGCATAGTTGCAGGACTTCTTATAAATAAACAAAATATAACAAAGAATTTTTAAAAATAATTTTTAAACATTTAGAAGTTTTAGACCTCTTTGACATGTAATTGAAATTATTTAGAAAAGCCCAACAATAATTCAATAATAAGAATAAATAATAATATATAAATGAGTCAGTAATAATAATAATAATAAGGAATCAATAATAAATAATAATAATAAATCAATAGTAAGTCAATAATAATAATAAATGATAATAATAAATCAATAATAAGCCAACAATAAGTCCAAAAGTCAACAACAGATTTTCCCTTTTAAAAAAACAAAGAAAAACAATAGATCTACACTACTGGTTCATGTGAGTGATCAATTTGTGTAACACAGATGTTTTGAACATAGCCAGACTGTATTACTAGTTGGTACCACAGTGATCCATCTGGGTTAGCTCTTTTTATTGCTTAGGCCCACTTTTTCCTTAAGTCCATTGGAAACCTGCAAGAAAAGTTCAGTCACTGAGTCAGAAATGTATAAATCTATATTACTGTAATAGCCTAGTCCTAGTATACTGTATACAGGTTTAACACAATAAAGTTTACATTTATGTCAACAGCAAATTATATGTACATCATGCCTACATGTTGATAACAGCCCTCATGCATGTCAACATGTGTATGATTAATGAAGCCCCTGCAGCATTAAAAGAAAAAAATGATAATACTTACCTGTCAAATGATCTGCCTTCCTCCTTCGTGGACTCATATCTCTGATTTTGGCAGTTGAAACCCACGCAATGAAATGGAATTTGGCAAAAAAAATGTGTTCACATGCATTCACTGCAACAGTAACTTGACCTCACCAAGATTGCGGTGCTCTCCTCCCATGAGGAATCACATGATGTCTCCTCTAGCGATACAACTCATTGTTCTGAGGTAATGCATTCGACTCTTCCACAAGTGCTACATGCTTATCAGGTCACTTAGGGGTGGAGTACGATCATCCAGTCTCTGCTTCAGCTGGTCCCAGACGTGCCCTATGGGGTTCAGGTCAAGGGTCATTACTGGCCAAACCATATAAGGCACCCCCTGAAGCCAGGTTGTGACAATTTATGACTGAGTCAATTTTGGAGGTCTTTTGTACCTTCAGAATGTTTTTTTTTCTCTCCAAATGGAGCTGAGAGTCATGTTTATTGAGCCGTTTGCCCAATTTTCAGCTAACTATTTTATGGTCATAAAAGTCCTTGTACAAATAGAAAACTCACATTTGTTGAGATTTTGCCTGAATCTTTACAAAAGCTATGATACCGTCATCTCTATGGGCCAAGTTAGAGTATGGTCAGGTGCAACATGTTTTCATCTACTCCTGATTCACAACGATTTGAAGAAAGAAGTACTCAGAAATTGAGTTTTAGGTTTAATTTTCTTGCAAATGTCTCCCCATTATCAGAAAATGCTGCAAGATGTTAAAAACACCAAAAACACTGTTTTGATTGGAGTTGGTATTTAGGTCTTTCAATTTTAGAGCCGCAAACGCAGTCCCATACCATTATGGTACCACCACCATGTCGACTCAAGCTTTGAAGCCCTTTTTCAAAAAATAATAGTGACATTTGTTAAAAGTGAACAATAGTAGGTATTGTAGAAGGTAAGTCTACATGTACATAAGAATTAAACCTGATTTTAAAATGATCACATGGTTCAAGCTGAGAGATAGTTTGATTTAGAGCATTTTTCTTTTTGTTTTTTGTTATAACTGTTTGGATAATTCATATTAAAGACAGGCAATAATTTCTTTCTGTTAAGTCACGCTGTAAAAGACTGTGTGTACTATTGTCAAACTTGATTCTGGTGATTTGTCAGCTCATATCTATAATTTTATGTACAGAGATTTTTAACTAAACTGCATATGAAGCTTCTTTTTAGTTATTTCTGCTTAATTGTTAAAATTCTAAAGTGTCAGCCCCCTAAGCAATAATTAATATTTACAACCTAGCCATTATTCTTCTGTAGTGAAGCAGTTGTTCTTGTCCTGTTCGGTTTAAACCACAAGTGTTGGCAAAAATGCAAATATGAGGTCGAGTGTTAATTTATAACCAAAGGGTGCCTGAAGGTGAAAAGTTCATGGATAAAATAAGAGACATCAATAGAACTGGAATTAAAAAATGCAAATAAACAGCTTGTTTATGACAGAACCAGCTTCTCCACAATTCCATCTCTCTGGGGGGAAAAAGAAATCACTTGACATTTTTTGGATTGCACTAAGTGAAACATAAACAGCATGCTTCCTCCTGTGAGGCAATGACAAGCTTGGAGCATTGCTGGAGAAGGATCATTTGTTTTGTATTGAGACTCCCTGCAAGCTGAAGGTCATGTTTTGTTTTGTTTTTTTCATATTTTTGTATGGATTTATTGGCTTGGGCATGCTTGTACATGGTGCACCCTGACTTTTTTGTTTTAATTTACTTTTTTACATCTGTTCAGCTTTAAGGTGACCTGCTGACTAAGCAAACAGCGCAAAAACAGCAGATATGTGTACTTTACCGTTCTATTAGAGAATTAGCCCATTAAAAAGCTCCACAGGAAAATTATTCTTCAAAACCAAGATGGTGGGTCAGCAATTTGTTAAAGAAAAAAATCATTTTTTTCACTTCATCGGTCAATAATTGGCATTAAAAATACATAAATTGCAGATAAACCCCTAGTAGAAAAAAAAAAGAGAGAGAAAAACTCACATTTTTTCATGGACTCATTTTGACCTGGAATTTCAGAAGTTTTCTTTACTAAGAACTAAATTAGCCTGTTAATCACTCTATTTAGTATGACATTTAATTACGGTGTCTGTCAGATTTGAATTTTATTGTCTTAAGTTAGTCAGCTATTTGTTTCAAAATGCAAATCATTTATCAAAGTATTTTCCACACTTTCTAAAGTCAATTCAAAACTATACTCACCTTCATTCATTTATCCATCCATTTTCTGAACCCGCTGAATACCTTTCGGGGTCATAGGGTTGCTGGAGCCGACCCAGCTGTTGGGTGAAGACAGGCTCCACCCTGAACAGGTCGCCAGTTTGTTGCAGAGCGACACATTCACACACACTTACAGACACACTTATTGGAGATACCAATTAACATGTTTTTAGAAATTGAGGTTATAAGTTTGGTTGTCATATGATGTCCTGAGAGGGAACTGATGTGATTAGTAAACTCACAGAATTCATTGAGGGTTAAAGGGGAAAAATGATTTTTCGTCGTTTTTAAAAGAAATGTTTCTTTTCCCTTACTTCATTGAGGATTTCTGATTGTTTTACAACGTTTTTCTTCTGCTGGCATTCCAGTGCATGTACAGTAAGTGCTATCAGACAGAGAAAAACTTGCCTAAATCTCCATACTTTGGAGTTTCACACTCCACTTCTAGAAAGTGCAGTCTTTAAAAAGAACGGAAATTACCTCAGCTCACGTTCTACACATCTGCAGTCTGTGTCCCCAAAGGTTGGATAAGCAGAATCAGAAGGTCAGCGGTTCAAATCTCTGGAGCCGCTAGAAGAACCTGCACACAGCAGCAAAAGTTGGAGAGTAAGTTTCATCCCCTCCCATCTGGCTTTCTGTCAGGGCATAAGCCGCGTCTGTTTCAAGATTAGCCCTGGACCGCTTTTGATCAAGCAGTAAAACAGAGTTTTACATATTTCTCAATTTCTCACTGCTCCCTTCTCTTTTTTAACGCTGCTGTCTGCAGAGTTTAAAATTGCACAGAATCACAGGTGATGCAGGAATTAGAGTGAGGGTTTTAATCAGCCCTAAGCTCATCAAAGAACTCATCACTTTTATATGATGCTATATTACCACATGCTGTCATCTTATTCAGCTGCCAGAGAAGGAGAACTCATAAAATGTTAGTAATGCAAACCATGACACAAGAGAAAGTCTGTACTGGTGTAGTTTAACTCACAACTGAACTCTTGACATGTTTTTGGTGTGTAGAGCACACCAGTTCAATCAAAAAGCTAAATAAAGAATACCATTGATGTCTAAACAACTTGTTAACTAAAAAAAATAGAATTTAAAAAAATAACGCACAGTTTGAAAACATTTTGCACAAATACTTTACACCCAAACACCTATTTAACACATTTGACAGACCATCAGGTGATTCTGATGCAGCTTTTTTAAATCGACTTTCCAACGATATGCAACACTTCGCTACAAAAAGTTTTGCATATCAGCACAAAGTCGATAAGCTACGCTGTTAAAGGGTTAACAGATACTTTAAACCTGAAACTCTCCATCAAAATTGTGTACAATGTCTTTTTGAGTGTCATTACAAAACAGCAATTCACAACAGAATTTTCATAAAGCATTGAAAGAACATTTCATTTCATTCATTTCATTTATCACTTATCAACAAAAAAAAGTAAATAAAAACAGAATATACAACAATGCTGGATGTGATAGATGGTTGCCAAATAGAGCTTTTTCAAACCGAGTTTGTGAAAGTTCTTTCAAAAAGGAATCATCATCTAATCCTACATATGAAACTATCTAAATGATGAAAGACAAAGTGAGGTTTTGGACCCAGTCTTTTTTTCTGGAGAATCCAGGGCAGCACTTGGTCACTCAACAGGGTTTTTTTTTTTTTTATTCACATCAAGCAGAAAAAAATATATTGCGTTGTCTAGCAGTATTGAATGGCACTTCTTTTCCAGCTTTTTCCATGAAATGTATTATTTTATCATTTATTTATTATAATCAGCCAATGAACTGGCGACCTGTTCGGGGTGAACTCTGCCTTCTTCCAACTGTAGATTGTCTCCACTAGTCCCTAAAGAAATTCAATGGGTTTCAAAATGAATGGATTCCTATCATTTCCACAATTTTTCTTGAAATTAAAAGAAGGCGGTGTTCAGGAAGTCTTCAAAAAAGTATTCATTGTTCCTGTACCTCATCTCTACTACTGCTCCTACACTTGGGTGTGAATCCTGGCTGTGGATTCTGCCTCTGGCTCGTCTTGCACCCCCAGATAAACTAATTCTTCTCTAAGAGGTCTGGTACATCGCCTGTCCATCCTGAGGGAGGATCCCTCCTTCATGTTGGCACTCCTGAGGTTTCTTCTTTTTTTCCGGAATCCATTTTTATTTAGGAGTTTTTCCTTACCGCGAAGGAGGGTCTAAGAACAGGGATGCCCAGTTTAGTGCTTAGTTACTTCAGTTTAGAATTTTCCTATTGAATTCTATGTATTCATGATCCTTTCGATTTTATGTTTACTTTACAATTACCCGTACAAAGCCCATTGAGACTACTGGCTGTATAAATTAAATTGAATTGAATTGAAATGTTCTGATGTCAGCTTGGTACTTTCAGGTAGCGTTGGATCTTGTTCCAGTCTTGTCCTTATCTTTTCTGTGGCTTCCATGTAGGGATTACGGGTAAAAAGGGATGTTACATGATTGGAAACCATTGTGTGATTTGGGTCTTTGTGTGTTGCACTTTGCTGACCTGTCTGTCCTGGCTGTTGTTGATGTGTTGTACCGTGTGTCCTACCAGCAGAGACAAGAGGGTCAAAAGGTGTTTGAACACATTTTTAGTAGTCTACATGTAAATGTCATGCATGGACGCAGGCTGAAATAGTTTTTGAGATGTTTGATTGAGTTCTTCTCATGGAGTCTCTTGTAAGTTTTATAATGAGTCAGTGTTGATTATGTTAAAGAGTTTTATGAGGTAATCCAGTGTGTTCATCTTCCTTGGTGGGATGCAATGTCCCTCTGTGGAGTTTGGCAGCGGGTGGGCTAGAAAATAGCAGCTGACACCTTCATCTTCGATTTTGACAGATTTTGTTGCTGGGATAAATTCCACTATTGGGATCTGATTGGATGGTGAAATGTGGGACAGAACTCGTTTCCACTTCAGTGAGTTCCATGTCAGAGAGAGTTTTCACTCAGCTTTGGTGTCTGAAGATGTGAGTTTAATGTTCATCCATTAACAGTTTGTCCTTGAGTTTGACAAGTTGATATCTCAATTTCTGGAATTTCTGCTCCTTCAAGCAGTTGTGCTGTATGGTCTGAGTTATAATGACAAAAATGATGACCAGTTCCATGACATCTTACGGCGAGGCAGCTGTGAAGACTTTGTGGATCTTTAGCTAAAATTGGAGATGTAATGATAAATTGGATTTGTAATCCTCATTTATTTTGAAGATGTTGTTGGGATGTGTGAATGATACTCACAGTTTTGTGTCCTTTCACTGGGGTTTCTGTCAAAGGCGGATCTTTTCCTGTCTACTTCTGGGGTTGAAACATAGATGGTTTTTGTAGTCCATCAGGTTTTGAGATGTGTTTTCGAATTGTCATATCAGATGAAGGGCACCTAACACACTTGACTATGTGTCTGTTCCTTACAGGGTTTTTTTCTTCACAGCAATTGGACTTTAAAGACCATTTCTATGACTATGTAGTTTAAAATCTCACTTTTTTCCAAAAGTAAATGTATACGGTTAATTTTCCATTAACAAGACCCAGTTACATTCTCTAATGTTATTTACTAGACATTCCACAAAATGATGTGTGAAATGAATTGTTGCATCCCTATCGCATACCAGTGTGTTTACGTAAAAAATGTGCTTCCTTTGAAGAAAAATTGATTATTTAATGTGTTATTGCAATACGCCAGGCTTAGTATGAGCTAACTGATGTGTTCTTTATTGTTATTTGCTCATTAGTTAATTTTAAAAATATTTATTCGGATTTTCTTTTTTTTTTTTAGTATTTATTGGTAAAACACAAATCATATATTGAACCAAAACAAAGCCGTGACCCAAAGAAATCACACTTTGAACCAAATCATAAAGAAAGTTGAGATTTGCACCCCTATTATTTATATTGTTGTTTTATGTTTTGGTAGTTTTAGCTGAGTGGCCAAGTGGAAGAGTGTCCGCCAAAACCCCTTGAGACCTTAATTAAAAACAAAATCACTCATGTTTTTGCATTCAAGTAGGTTCTAAATTGAGGTAATTTTGGAGCTTTTGGATTTGTTTTATTATTAATTTAAAACCAAAGACTCTATAAAGGTTCAGATAGATAGAGAATGGATGGACAGATGGACAGACGGACGGACGGACGGACGGACGGTTGTATGGATGGATGGATGGATGGATGGATGGATGGATGGATGGATGGATGGATGGATAGATACTTTATTGATCCCTATGAAAGTTGTATGGCAGTCTATGCACCCTTCAGATCATCACACACAGTAGGTCAAAACACATAAAAGGTAAATCGGAAATGGGTTCAGCATCTTGTAGAAGAAAATTTCCAGATTTAAGTGTGCAACACCTTTCAAGACATTTGAATTATTTGCTTAAAAAAAAAAGCAAAACATTCTCTTTTTGAGGAAAATCACAATTGAGGGCCTTAATACCAACAGCTACACTTCTTGCATCAATTTTTAGTTGTTTTCAAGTTTTCATACTTTCTTCTACCAAGTCTTCGATTTTATTTTCACTTCGATTTTATTTTCACTTTACGTGTAACATAGAGGTCAGGGCTAGGTGAGGCATGATATCACATGTTGACCAACTCTATGCTTTTTCCGGCAATTATAAAGAAATCTGTCACGGGTCCGCCGTCAGCTGCCTCCCTCCTCCCTACTCCTCATTGGAACCAGCTGCACCTCATCACCAGCAGACCTTCTTAAGGAAATCCATCCCAGCATACTACGCCAGTCCGTTACACTCTCTCCGGTGCCTACGCCTGGTCTCTAGTTTAGTCTAGTTTCTGCCAAGTTAAGCCACGTACTTACCTTGCCTTGTTCTACGCCTTCAGGTCCGTTCCTCCACGGGTGCCGCTGGTTCCTCCTCGTCACAGGCTGTCTACGCCGTCCTCGGCTCCATCACTCGCTCCAAGCTGTGCTCGCCGTCCTCGGCGCTCCTCCTCGTCACAGGCTGTCTACGCCGTCCTCGGCGCTTCTCTTCGTCCACGACTCTCATCCCCTCTCAGATTTCTTCCGGGTTCCAGCATCTGGGTCTCCATAGAGTTCGACCATGACAGAACGGACTGGCCAATGCCCAGACCCAGCTGACCCGGAAGGACTCCGCTTAGCAGTCACGCAGCAGGGGATTGCCCTGGGACGCCAAACTGAATCACTGAATCAGATGGCCACCGTCCAGCAGGATCTTTTCCGTCGGCTGGATGGAATATCTCATGCCCTAATGGAACTTACCGGTCAACAATCTTCCATCGCCGCAGCCAGCACCTCCTTCTCCGCCACCGGAGGTCCGGGCTCCGCTATCGCTAACGCAGCTAACGAAAACATCCGGCTTTAACCCGTGATCTTCCAGGGAGACGTCGAAGCATGCGGGGGTTTCCTCCTACAATGTCGGCTAATTTTCCAGCAGGCTCCACGACATTATCATGCCGATCACTGCAAAATAACCCTCATCGTGAACTCTCTTAGGGGTAAGGCGCTCCAATGAGCGCAGGCTTTCCTTACTGCTAATCCCATACACCAGGTCCCATTCGAACGTTTCATAGAGGAGTTTCGTCTGGTGTTCGACCAGCCCCGCAAAGAGGAAGAAGCTACATTTTCCAATCTCTCAATGACTCCATCAAGGATCATTTATGTTCTCAGCCCGAAGCCAGTACTTTTGAGGAGCTCGTCACCGCGGCCTTGCGGTCTGACGTTCGCCTCCGAGAACGCCAGGCTGAGCGTCCCCACTATCAAAAAAAAACTGTGGTCAAACTCCTGCCTCCGACATCAATCACTGAATCTCTCCATCCCGTTTCTCATGAACAGGCCAGAGGACCCCCGGAGGAACCTATGCAAATAGGACACTCCAAACTTACACCTGAGGAGCGGCAGAGACGTAGAGACGAAGGTACCTGTTTCTACTGTGGACAGTCGGGTCATCTCGTTCATCAATGTACCTTACGTTTAAACGCCAGGACCCCCCACTAGACGACAGGCCGCGGGCGGGTCACCCTCCTCTCACCACTGAGAATACCTTTTTGTACATCCCTGTCAAGCTATGTAACCTTTCAAGAACCCATGTTTGCAAGGCTCTCATTAATTCTGGTTCCGAACAGAGCTTTATTGATAACCATCTGGTGTCTGAGCTCAAACTTCCTACAGAACCGTTGGAACATCCTGTCAAGGCGGCTGGACTAGGAGGCCAACTCCTTACTCACATCACCCACCGCACCAAGCCCGTACAACTTATCACTTCTGGTAACCATCATGAATTCATGCAGTTTTATGTCACTCAATCCCCCCAATCTCCGGTCATCTTAGGTTTTCCCTGGCTGTGCGCTCATAACCCGCAGTTTGACTGGGTCAAACGGCACATCACCAACTGGAGTACTGCTTGTATGGCTAATTGTCTTCGCTCCGCCATTCCTTCAGTTCCCAGTAGTCAGTAGTCACTGTCCTACCCCGGAGGTCATCGACCTTTCCAAGGTACCATCCTGCTATCACGACCTTAAGACTGTTTTTAGTAAGGCCAGGGCTGGCGTTTTACCACCTCACAGACCTTACGACTGCTCCATAGAACTTTTAAAGGGGGCTACTCTTCCCAAGGGTCGTCTGTTTAATTTATCCGGCCCTGAGAAGCAGGCAATGGAAAAAATACATCCACGAAGCTCTCTCTTCCGGACACATACGTCCCTCCTCCTCTCCTGTCGGGGCTGGATTCTTTTTTGTCCAAAAGAAAGACAAAACCTTACGCCCCTGCATCGATTTTCGAGAGCTTAATCAGATCACTGTTAAAAATAAGTATCCCCTCCCGCTAATCAGTTCCGCCCTTGACTCCGTCCAAGAGGCTCGGGTCTTTACTAAACTAGACCTTTGTAATGCCTATCATCTTGTCCGTATGAGGGAGGGGGATGAATGGAAAACGGCGTTTAACACCCCCCTCGGACACTTTGAATACTTGGTAATGCCTTTCGGGGTCACTAACGCCCCCGCCATATTTCAACATCTTGTAAATGATGTGCTTCGTGATTTTCTCAACCGTTTTGTTTTTGTATACTTAGACGACATTCTCATATACTCCCCTGACCAGGCCCAACACAACCACCATGTCCGGCAGGTACTCGAGCGTTTACTCGAGAACCAGCTTTTTGTTAAAGCTGAAAAATGTGAATTCCATGTTTCCACCATCTCTTTCCTCGGGTTTATAATAGAGGCAGGTAACATCTGCCCTGATCCTGCTAAAGTCTCTGCCGTAGCTAATTGGGAACCGCCTGAGTCCAGGAAACAGCTCCAACGTTTCCTCGGTTTCGCCAATTTTTACCGCCGGTTTATCAGGAATTACAGCAGCATCGCTGCCCCTCTCACTAAGCTCACTTCGGTCAATTCCCCCTTTATTTGGACTCAGGAGGCTCAGGCTGCTTTTGACAAGCTCAAAGCCTCATTCACCTCGGCTCCCATCCTCATTCAGCCCGACCCTCTCCGCCAGTTCATTGTCGAGGTCGACGCCTCCGACTCTGGGGTCGGGGCGGTTCTCTCCCAGCGTGAGAGCGAGACTGGCAAATTAAAACCTTGTGCCTTCTTCTCTCGCAAACTCTCCGCCTCAGAGCGTAATTACGACGTGGGTAATCGAAGGCTCCTTGCCATAAAACTCGCGTTAGAGGAGTGGCGCCACTGGCTCGAGGGTGCAGATCAACCATTTATTGTTTGGACGGATCATAAAAACTTAGCTTACCTCCGCTACGCCAAACGTTTAAATTCACGTCAAGCCCGATGGTGCCTCTTTTTCGACCGTTTTTCTTTCGTTATTACTTACAGGCCTGGCAGCAGAAATATAAAACCAGATGCTCTTTCACATCCATCCAGCATCAGTGACAGTCAGGAACCCTCTCCCATTATTTTCCCCACATGCATTATTGGTCAACTCACGTGGGACATTGAGACCCGGGTCTTACAGGCCCAAAACGAAGAACCCGATCACCCTCCAGCTCCTGCCAACACCCTTTATGTCCCCTCCTCGCTTCGTTCTGCGGTTTTGGTCTGGGGGCATACCTCTCGCATTTCCTGCCATGGGGGCATTCAAAGGACTCTAAAACTCCTCCGAAGGAGGTTTTTCTGGCCCACCATGGAGCGCGATATCAGGGAGTTCGTCGCCGCCTGCGAAGTCTGTGCACGCTCCAAATCCACTCACTCTCCTCCAGCCGGTCTGCTCCATCCTCTGCCTGTTCCTCAACGTCCTTGGTCCCATCTTGCCATGGACTTTGTCACTGGTCTGCCCCCCTCACAAGGTAACACAGTAATACTCACCGTCATCGACCGTTTTTCTAAGTCTGCTCAGTTTATTCCTCTTCCCAAGCTACCCACAGCCACAGAGATGGCCGATATTATGGTCCAGAACGTATTCCGCCACCACGGCATTCCCAGTGACATTGTTTCAGACCGTGGCCCTCAATTTGTGTCGCAGGTCTGGAGGGCTTTTTGTACTGCTCTAGGGGCCACGGTCAGTTTAACTTCTGGACATCATCCCCAATCTAACGGACAGGCGGAGCACGCCAACCAGGAACTCGAGGCTGCGCTGCGCTGTTTGGCCGCTCAAAATCCGGCCAACTGGTCCTCGTTCCTGGTCTGGATCAAGTATGCCCACAACAATCATCCCTCATCAGCCACTGGTATGTCCCCTTTTGAGGTTTCCTTGGGTTACTCTCCCCCTCTTTTCCCCTCTCAGGAGTTAGACCTGGCCGTGCCCGCCGTTCAGCACCACCTCCAGAAGGTTCAGCGCGTCTGGCAGCAGGCCAGGGCCGCTCTCCTGCGCACTAGGGAGAGCAACTGCCGGATTGCTAACCGCCGCAGAGTGAGGGGTCCGACCTACCAGCCGGGACAGAAAGTATGGCTTTCCTCCCGTGACATACCTCTTCAAGCCACCTCCCGCAAACTGGCCCCCCGGTTTATCGGTCCCTACACGGTCGAAAAGATTATTAACCCCTCCTGCGTGCGCCTTAAGCTTCCGGCAGCCCTCAAGGTACACCCCACTTTCCATGTCTCTCAACTCAAGCCCTTTCAGGAAAGCCCGTTGTGCCCACCGTCCACTTCCCCACCTCCCGCCCGGGTCATCGACGGTGCTCCTGCTTTCACGTCCAGTAGGGTGCTGGATGTTCGCCGCCGGGGCCGTGGTTATCAGTTCCTGGTGGATTGGGAGGGTTACGGTCCAGAGGAGCGCTCATGGATCTCCCGCTCCCTTATTCTGGACCGTGCCCTCATCGATGACTTTTATCGGGCTCATCCGGATCGCCGCCCTGGACCACCTAGAGGCGGTCGTTGAGGGGGGGGCACTGTCACGGGTCCGCCGTCAGCTGCTTCCCTCCTCCCTACTCCTCATTGGAACCAGCTGCACCTCATCACCAGCAGACCTTCTTAAGGAGATCCATCCCAGCATACTACGCCAGTCCGTTACACTCTCTCCGGTGCCTACGCCTGGTCTCTAGTTTAGTCTAGTTTCTGCCAAGTTAAGCCACGTACTTACCTTGCCTTGTTCTACGCCTTCAGGTCCGTTCCTCCACGGGTGCCGCTGGTTCCTCCTCGTCACAGGCTGTCTACGCCGTCCTCGGCTCCATCACTCGCTCCAAGCTGTGCTCGCCGTCCTCGGCGCTCCTCCTCATCACAGGCTGTCTACGCCGTCCTGGCGCTTCTCTTCGTCCACGACTCTCATCCCCTCTCAGATTAAAACTTCTGACTCTGCCTTGTCTCCTGAGTTTCTTCCGGGTTCCAGCATCTGGGTCTCCATAGAGTTCGACCATGACAAAATCAACATTAACATTTTCTTTATGCATTTTTTTTCAACAGAGTTCATGGTTACTCAGAAAAGTCCTAAAGCTTTCATGCAGTTTCATTTACTATGAACGACCTGATATTGTCCTTAAGCTCTGTTTCATTTTGACATCAGAGCTTTCAGGGAATGTCGTGGACTTCTGGGTGCAATACTTGTGTGTTCAGGCGAATGAGTCATTCTATGATGTTATATTAGTGCCGTAGTGTTTGCCACAGGTTTTTGAATTGAACAAACTCTGGATTATGCAGGAAAATTGACGAGTTTCCTCCACTGCGAAAGATAAAACTGTCACGTCTAATTAAATTGATTTATTTCTATATAAACCATATGTATGACGCATCTCACAGACGAGCATATTTTGTTTCTAAGATCCCCAGAAGCACACTTTCCAGGACAAATTACATAACAACGATGCGTTGTCATCCCCTTCATGACAGGCAACTGCTGCCCCAGAGAAACTTCTGCAACCTTTGAAATTTAGTCAGACATTTTTGGGGTTAGAGTTCTTCAAAAGAGGTTTGTATTTTCTCGAGCAGACTGGAGGAGAAAGCTGTGAGCAATTGCTTAAGTTAATCACTGAATTATGCAAGAACTGAATCAGGGCTGTGAGTATTCTGGCCAACTGTGTTAGCCTTGTTTTTTTAAATTAAAGAGAAAAAAAACCAGCTTCCTGAAAATAAGAACTTTTCTTTTCAATCGGTCTTTTTTTCTCTGTTGAATTTTTTTTATGTATTTGTTGTTTAACCAAATTACATATTAAGACAAAAATATAAAACAAATAATAAGGTGAAGGACATCTGTTAGTAACGAACAAAAAAATAGGAAATGGAAAGGGAAAATTGAAGCAAAAACATTTTTAAAACATTTAAGTGAATGTTGGGATCAGTTTTATATAGTAGGCCTATAGAGGACAACAGAAAAAAGTAACTTTTCTCATAATTATATTATACATAATTTACAAAATGGGCCCTTAAAAGAGGT
This sequence comes from Oryzias latipes, assembly GCF_053564925.1. Classification (NCBI taxonomy): domain Eukaryota; kingdom Metazoa; phylum Chordata; class Actinopteri; order Beloniformes; family Adrianichthyidae; genus Oryzias; species Oryzias latipes. The sequence goes on from NC_136238.1 coordinate 10,362,254, forward strand.
CAACAGTAACATAATTAACTCAGGCCACAAACTTAACTTCAACTTAAGCAACTGAACAGACCAAGTAACAGAAAAAGAAAAAAAAAAATTGACCCACCCAAAGACACAAGAGGGGACAAATAGATCCATGTACATCTTTGTTTTCCACGTCTGAGCTGGCATGAGCTGGATAGCTCCTGTATGGCTCACCATTTTTTTTCTACACCGGCAATGTACGGTTGGGTTTATGAGGGGCTGTAAGCTAGAAGGAGAGCACTCAAACAAAGGGATGATGGGAAATTGTTTGAAGGGGGCATACTTACTGTAAACGGTCGGACGCAACTCATAGGCAAATTTATACTAAACGACTGAAAATAAACTAAGAAAACTACATGAGGTTTTTGATGAATAGTTTCTGAAGGCTCTATAGATGAAACAGTTTGGGATGGATGGTGGATAATTCGGGATTTGGAAAAGCAGATTAAACTGGATTGAAGCAGCATTTTGTGCCCTATATTTAATGTAGCGCTGCTTTTTTTCTCCTATGCTTGTACCCCTGAAATACGAAGTAACTTTACGCTTCTTAAAGTCGCTTTTCACTCAGAAGAAGAGAGCAAGTATTTACGTGCTTGTCAGAATAATACAAAGAAAACATGAATATTTCAAGCATCAGTAGCTCCAACTGGTACTTGGTAAGGGGATATTTTAGAATGTCCGTCATTATTTCTTTGCGGCAGCGTAGACGCTACTTGGCGTCTATCTTCTTCGCTGGTATGTGTGCTCAGCAAGGCAGTTTTGTGTTTGAGCGCCCCCAAGTTGTGTTTTACTGTAACTTCAGAAGCTCCAGACATGTGTGCAAAAGCGCCATTCTCATTGGTCGAAAACTTTCGACGCAACGCGTCGAAAAAAAAAAAACGAACCCGAGGCGTTTGTTTTTTTTGACGCTTTGGTGCGTGGCGTTTTTTCGCGTCGGTGTGCACACTCTCATTGGTGCCCTTTGTTTAGTCACGAGGCGTTAAACGTCGGCGAAAATGGCCGGCGAAATTCGTCCCGGTGTGAACAGGCCTTTACTGTTGATCCTCATGACAGATGCTGTTGTAACTTTAGTCCAACTGGTGCGGCACAGCGGTCACATCACATGACTTTTCCATTGAACCCTTCAGACGATAAAACATCTTAATATTTTTGGAATGATCTCAGCTGAGTTTTTTTTTTTTTCTTCCAAACCACACACTTGTTCCTTTGGCACAAATCAGGACTGCCCCTGAAAAATTTGACTCACCCCCCCACCCTCCCCCCACCCTTGTGAGATTGTGACTTTCCTTGGGTTGGAAAGACAATTACCTCACCCTCCTGTAAAATATGTTCAGTGTCTGGGAAGAAAAACCAAAAGAGACAGCAAGAATAGATGTTGGTGCTGGAGAGCGGGCAGGAAATGTGGGGGAGATGAGGAGCGTCCGCCACGCTCATAGGATGAGTCAGAAAAGAAATGGTCTGGTCCAAAGTTCAAATGGGCTGAGCTTTCAAACGGCACCTTTAATCATTCCAGCCATGAACGGTTTCTTCTGCTGACCGGAGGGATGGAACCTTCTTATAAAACTGTAGAAAAGAGATAAGACCTGATTTGTGTGACCGCAGGGCATGTTGTAGTCATGTCTTAATGCAGAATGTCATAAACAAACCATGTGAGCATCTCCGCACCACATAAATAGCAACAAATGTCATTTTGAGACAAAGGTACTGGAAACGTGTGAGCATGCTGCTGTCAAATCAGCTTTAAAAACATCCAACAGCAGTGTTAATCAATAGAGGGAGGATCTTAGAAAGCTTTAAATTGATTTATTATCATTAAAGGCACATGTAAATATGTCTATTTACAAAAGTAAGGAGGGGATTCAAAACTATATGTCCTTGTGTAAAAACAAACTGACTCCTTTTTTTTTCTTTAGGGATGGTTTATAATTTGTGGTGATCTATGGAAGTGGTGCAAAGGTAGAGCGGTTGACCTCTAATCAGAAGGCAGCAGGTTCAGTTCTTATCCATGTGTCAAAGTGTATTTTGGCAGGACCCTTAACCCCACATTGCTCCTGACGGTAAAGCCACATCCTACGTACACACTGGGCTGTCCCAGAAGAAAACTTGTTATATCCTACAGTTAAAAAGTTTCCTTCACGATTCCCCTCGAGGATCGTGAGGCCACCTTCATGAAAATGGACGTGCAATTTTTGTGCGTGTTGTAAGTCTTTTTTGTGTACATTCAAGCGGATATTTGGCTCCTCCCACAACTCATTGGTGAATTTGTAATAAACTACTGCCACTCTGCAGAAACTATGTCCTAGAAAACCACACAGGATTTTACATAATCATAATTACAAGACCTCTGGGAACATTCTGAAAATAGATCAAAAGGTGATCGGAGTGGGACTTAAAGCTTCAGAAAAAATCCTCTGAATTCTAATTGGACTCTGATTCATCATATGTTATGATAGAGCATACTGTATTTATTTAACAAAATAACGAAATGTTCAGTATCTCAAGCACTTAATTCTCTATACAACTTTGACTCCTGTTTATAAGCGTTGTGAGTCACCCAAGGCTGAATTTGTAAATGTGTTGTTTTAATTGTTGTTTACTTTAAAAGCTTTGCTGGCAGCTTAGATGATCACGAAGGTAAATTCAGGGCAGGTGCCTCCATTTTGAGATTTCCATCTTTGGGTGCAAACACAACGCTCCAAAAAAAAGGACAAAAAATGATTCTACTTCTTTACTTTTATCAGCCAAATGTAAATTCCTGGCCCAGCAACATTTTGAGTTCAAAAACTTGACCCATGTAAATGTGTAATTGAATAAACTGGCTTCACTGTTTTCTCTGAAGTCTGAGCCAAGATTTAAAGCTGGTTCTCATGAAATCAGCCTAATTTGCCACATTTTTAGTCTTGAAACAGGCTCAGCAGCTTTGTCTATTTGATATTTATATTGTTCATTTAGCACAGATGAGAACGAAGCTTGTGCAATTAAAAATAATTTTCCACGCAGCTTTATGCTGCATTATGAGCCCGACTGGTGTATGTGTATAAATTCAACGCAGGTCCATCTATGGACCACCTTCAAAGCAGGATGTGTTGCAGGCGACATGTTGCCATCCTCTTTAACGCTCACACTGAAAACCCATTGGGTGTTCTCTGTGCTGTTTTAGAATGACTCACACAGCTGGAGACTAAAAATAGCTCCCAAGACTGCCTCCTTGGCTCACAATCATGAGCTTTAATCTTTTTACACATTCCCTGCTTCTGTTTCTCTACCCTCCTCTGAATATAAATAAGGAATATGTTGTTGTTATTAATAGTAAGCAGGACGTTGATGCCACACTGCTAGGCTATGACCTCAGAATATGGGTCATGGGGTGATGATATCAAAGCCCGGAAAAGACAGGAACATGGGAGTGATTCAGTTTTTTGTGGTTTCATAGAAGGAACCATGTTTACTTACATGACACACCAATGTTTATCCTGTTTTTCAGTGGCACCCCTTTAAAAGCAATTAAAAATGTGGTGTGTCCTACCAAAAAGCTCTGCTAACGGAGTACTGCGGTCCTATCCCTTGTGCTATCTTAGATGACCCCACCCTTACACTGACGTGTTCTCCCTACCATGACAAAGGTAGATAAAGGTGGAAAGATTTCATGTAATCCATGGACACCAGTGAAGATCACAAATCATTGAAGAAAAAAGGTTCAGCGCACTGTCTAGTGGGTCTAGATGACCCAACTCACAATGGTAAAGTGTCTAGGATAGCACAAGGGTTGCATAAGCTCAGCCGTGGCTGTGTGCTAACCTATAAATCATTTTTGAAAATCATTGAAAAAAGAAAGAATTTGAAAAGAAACACACCCATAAAATAATATATAAACAAAATGTGTTTCTTTATGTTTTCAAACACTTAAGCACAGTTATAGGAATTGGAATAACTAACAAGAAAATCTGTTTTAAACCAAAAAGTATTTTTTTCTCAAGCAACTGGATAAAATTAGTTAGAAGTCATATTAGTTAATACAATTCTACAATCTTTGTTTGTGGCTTTTGCTAAATGGTTTAGTTGTTTTATTTCATTGTATAAAAAAGTGACTTATCACAAAAGAGAATTTCCTTTGGAATGTTATACAAAAAATATCAAAGGGATCCATCTACAGTACCTAGTTTTGTTCTAAACAGATTGTCACCAGGGATTCCTCAGTGAAACCAGGGCTTGTCGTTTTCGTCACTGAACTGTTCCCAGAGAGCAGCAGGAGGGTTAAGTGCTTCATTTCAAAGACATCCTGACAGCAGTCGCTGATGGAAGTGAGGTTGTACAGTGCTCAAGCTTTCATGTCAACAAAAGTCGCTGTTAAGTGATACCTGCTCTGAGACTACAGACGAGTTTGCTTAACAGCAACCAAAAACAACTTGTTGTCTTTGACTCTAAAGCTGTTGTTGGGGTGGAGGTTCAAAAAAATATGGACTACTGGTCAAAAAATAGTTGGATTATGTCCTAAATGACAAAAACTAAATTTACAAAATTTGAATGTAAGCAACTTTGGAGGAAAGAAAATATTGCATTAAATTTTGCCTGAATGGATGCAGATTGTTCAACTACTGTTAAATTAAAAAAATGAGGCCAAAAATGGCTAATCAGCAGCGTTTATTAGATGGTTTTCTTTGTAGCTAGTGTGAAACTAAGCAGAATGTTATTTATATATGCTCCGTTGATGCTCGGTGTTCAGACTCACACTGTCACTTCCCATAGGTAACCTAACGTAAACCACAGCAACAGCTAAGAAAATTAAGGTCAACCATTTTTTGCATTGTTTGAAATTGGAAACATAATGCATGCGTCATATATTCTTTCCACATCAGCCTTCCAGCTACCAGTCTGTTGGTGCAGCTTGCAGAGCAGCGCTAAACATGTTCAGTCTCTCAGTGATGCCTGCAGGTAGTTTGAGATCTTCCATGTTTCATTTAACAGCCCCTCATCTGAATAATCCATAATCTGGCAACCAGTTTCTAAAACATTTTCACCCAACTGTCCGTTTCCATGCCAAAGACTGGCAAGGCACATTTGTTTGTTGCTTAAACCAACACCTCAGCCCTGATGTTTCATGCACTTGCTGGAGCTTGACAAGAACAGCAGGAGTTTATTTGCTGTTTAAGTGAACGGCCTTGATGGCTGCAGTGTTCATTCTGTGAGCTATTGCAGCTAATCGCAGCGGCTGTTCTGCACCATGATATTAATTCAAGCCGCTCAGCTGTATAGAGAAGCAGTTTTCCTGTCAACAGATGCAAACTGTAATTACTAATCACTTCAAGAGCAACTTTAACAACTCCCAACTCGCACAGCTTCATTAGTTTTCCAATAGACTTCAGTCAATGTTCTTAGACTGAGGTGGCTCCTACTTTTTTAGGGTTTTCTAGTGTTTTTAGCAGCTGTTAAGAACAAAGAGTAGTATACGAACGGTAAATTACATCTTCAGTGTGAACCATTTGAACCTGTTAAACCGTGACAGCATTTTTAAAAAGCAAAAAGCCTAAATTAGGTTACATTGTCCCACAACATCTATTCATTTTTCAGATTAATAGTGGAAAATCCTGTATAGGCCATTGAATTTAAATGTTTGAAAGAATTTGATAATGAAAAAAATAATTATGCATTGGCTTTACCACTTTGAATACTGGGAATGCCACAATTCTTAATTTAAAACTAAACAGTACAGTATGTTACACCAATAAACCCAATCCTGGGGCAAGTGAATTGTTGCAAATGTGCTGCATACCAGTATGTGTATGATAAAGGTGTCAATCTGTACTGCTAAATGTAAGAAGAATGTATTATTTATTGTTTTTTTACTTCACATCAAGCCTAGTATGAACCAACTCAAAGGTTTTTCTTCATTGTTACTTGCTTGTTATCAAATTTTAAAAAGGATTTATCCAACTTTTTTTTTGTTTTGTTGTTGTTTTTTTGTTATACATCAATCATATATCGAGCTGAAACAGAACCAAGACCCAAAAATTGAGGTTTTAACCAAATCGTGGGGATAGGGAATCATTGCATTACATACAGGATTTGATGCAAAATTGCTCAAAGAGGAAGAAATCTGTCATTTCTTTGCTGTAAACTGCATTGAAAAGACAACTTAATCCAATATTTGAGTTTTTTGCAATCTACTGGAGCTTGTATGTTTAAATTTCCTAGACTTATTAGGTCTAGAAAAGGGATCAATGTGTCCAATTTGAATCAAATAAAAAGGAACAGAACAGTATTGTTCAAGTCCTGCTATTTTTTTCACATCCTACTTTTACAGAAAAGCATCCAATTCAATTAGATTTGGTTTTTCTCATCCTATCATCTTGATGACTTTGAAAATGAAGACAATCATTATTCCAGACAAATGTTATAATAAAAATAGTTCAGTGAAAACGGGATATTATAACACTGCGGTGTAAAACATCATAGTACGGTTCAGAATTTGACATAAATGCAAAGGTCTGGTCTGTGTCTGGCATTTCCTGTAAGTGTTATATTCTAACTCCACCCAATAAAATGTATTTATATCTTATTTAAGGTAAAACTTGATTTTCACAGAAAACAGTCACGTATCTTAGCATACAAAAATGGCTAAAACCCGCTTTTTCTCCTCAGGCGTAACGGAGAGTAAGTTAAGAAGGAGCAGATCGTACCAACGTGTTTGAGCCATATTTAGATTCATTATTATTCATGCTATTTGCCCGGGCTAGAAACCAAAAAAAAAAAAAAAAGTTGGCTTCTAAAACTGTGCTGTATTTGCTTAAAGACCAAAAATAGATATTTTTGCACAGTGTGTACTGCCAGCTAGAATAAACAGAGAAGTATATGACATTTGGCACATAAGAATCGGAGAGGTGCTTTGCTTGACTCAACACCCGCAGTGGTTTTATCTTACATCTCCTTCATGACATTTTAATACTGTTGTTCATTTTGTCATCTTTTTCCTCCCTAAGGCCGGTTTGGATGAGGCCGTGTAAATCATTGTACCATCCACTTACTTGCCGCGTTTCAGCATCACTGATTTTGCTCTTCTTCCCTCGTTAATGGCTCCGCCCTCCAGAACATTTTGGCACCGGCTTCCCCTCTTTAACTGACAAAATACGATGCGTTAGGATGTCCAAGTCGCTGACTGTGCCTGCGTGAGACGGTGCATTAGTAAATCAAACATTAATTTCACACAGATTGCAGAAGAAGCTCAGGCAAACAGCTTGATTACCTGGACTTGGTTGACATTACCAGAGTTATTTTCCTAATGTATTTTTTATTACTTTAATGTGTTTGTGATTTTCAAGACACTCAGCAAAATGTCAAGTCATTGTAGAGGCTACAAGTTTATTCTTCCAATAATGGTTGATGTTTTTCTGTCAAGGAGACCATTTTGATCCTTTTTCGATCCTAAGTAGAGTTTCTATGGTTGTAATAGGAGCAGGAGAGACCAGGTTTGCTCACTAACTAGCTCCCTTGTTGCTACAACAGTTGGCGAAGCAATTAATAAAGCTTCGGCAGTTCTGTAGAGGGAATTATCATCAAGGCTTGGCCAATCGGATGGCTGGGATGGCAGTACCTGCAGTGTGAGTTATCGAACGGCTCGGAGGCAGTGGGGTTGGATGACATATGCCTGACAGATGTGGGTGCGGAAGCTTATGTGTGGCATAGAACGTGGGAATTCTCATTCTTGCTAGGACTACCTCACAAAATCCGGCCCCTCCTCCTATTTGAAGCCGAGTCTGGCTTCCTATTCATTTTTGATTGCCTCTGCGGCTGTCAGTCACCGGGAGTTGCAGTCGCAGCCATGTTATCCGTCCCACAGACAGTTTGACTTGACAGACTGACTCTGAACGCCTGCAGGAAGAGCTCAGCTCACTGAAGCAGCGGAATCATCAGGGTGTGTCGAGTACACAATATCCAATGGGTCATACGCTTCCAGTTACACTAACAGACATAAATCTGTTTTTTATTTGTTTTTAACTGGAGCATCTACTCACTGGTAACTATTTATTTTGAAGCAGCCCTAACAAGCACTTTAGTTTTTTTGTAGGGCAAAAAAATTATCAGTCAATAAGCCCATAAATGCAAATATACCTCACACATTAGTTGGCGCTTCTTTTATTAGTGGATGCTGACGCACCAATATTCTAATAAAAGTATTATGGTCTTTTACCAGCAAAAAGCCACAAAAAAAGGAGGATTTTGGAACTTTTTTTGTAATAAAAAAACAGAAAGCAACATGTCTCCTTGTAATGGTTGTTTAGAGATGGCTTTTCAGAAATGAACTGTTTTATATTAGACAGTTTAGGCTTCCACGGCGTGCGTTAATTTCTGATAATGCACACTTCGTCGGCCCTTATCCCTTACTTATTTCATGACCACTGAAACCACTAGCTGGCATTGGCATTCGCTTTATCCATCTACAGCCAGTCGTTCCTTATTAGACTTCTCTTTTATTTCCATTAAAGAATCAATTTTGGCTCAAACATGCACTTATAAACTTTGCAACTGTCAAATCCCAAGAAGAGCCATTTCAAATGTCACAGACATCAGGTCATTCACTGAGCCTGAGAGAAGGAGACCATGGATGAACCTTGCAGCTTGTATTTAAAATTTGCCAATCACACGCCCACATGTAAATAAGACCTACGGTAGTGCCGTGCTAGCATTCCTCACTTCCATTGCATCTCTGCTTTCTTTTAGTTAAACAGGGTTCGGGGAGTCATTTGCTAATTGGTTTTTGCAGAGGAACCGTCTCTGTTCGCCCCCTTCTCCCCCAATACCCCAGGGCTCTCCTCCTTTTAGATGATTCCCCTGTCTCCTGCTCCTGCCAGCTCAGCCGAGCATTCACGGAATCTTGTTATTCTTCACCGCGGTGTAAACCTGCAGGGCTGCGGGGGCTTGGAAAACACTTTCCCTCCAGACCTGGAATTTATAGTGTTTCAGTGGAGGAATCTGTCACCTAAATCCTTGTTTTACAAAGGTTTAAAATCGGGCTGCTTTGAACAAGTTTTTGGGCCTGCTTTAAAGATGATTTTACAGATGCACCAAGTCACATTGAAAGGCTTTTTTTGGTGCAGAAACATGAATTTAAGGTTTTTTTATAGTAGAAAATGATCATAACACTTCAATTGGAAGGGTGTCTAGAGAGAAACCTGCAGGATTATTTTAATTAAAAATGCTCCTCAGCATTTATTAATTAGTGTGTCATTTGTGGGTCTTGATCTTACTCTTCTCCTGTGAGGCAGTGGGTCTGGTGTTTAATTTTTCCCAATTTGATTAAAGGTTTAGCTATGTATGAAATTCCCTAACTACTATAAAACAATGTAGTTTGGGACTATCTAGTGCCCTGGATTTTAAAAGCTATTTGGACAACATACTAACATTTCAACATTTTTTAAAACAGCAAATATGACATCACCAATTTCATATTTTCACATGAATAATTGTTCATACGCACTGAATTGTGGTCTACAATTGCCAAACTAATTAGCACTAATGCATGCTGGGGATTTTTTTTACAGACACATTCATAGAGCACCCGATTTTTGAAATAGTAGATTCCGACAGCACTGCAAAATGGCAAACACACTATATAGTGATCGATGTAGTGTGTAGGAGGGAAATAATTCAGATATAAATTAAGAAATATTTAACTTTCAAAGGAAATTAAAAATCTCTTAATTTCTGCATTGTCGAATTTTCTTTGCTTCTGCTCATAGACATACGTGTTCTCCAAAATTATGCAAATTGTATTGATAGCTAATTTTCTGTCAAATGTTGAAATATGACAGTAGATATTACCCTAAAAAAAATCAACTATTGCTACATAATCCAAGTTTTACCCAAGAAACATCACAATTATCTTTTTATATACAATTATATAAAACCATAACAGCCTATTTTTCTTTTTAAATGCACATTTGTGTGTCAGAACATGATGTTAGTTTGAAGGACTATTAACACTTTTATTGAAACAATCATCCCCAAGAGTTTTTGACATTTTAGGTTAAATAGCCTTTCTGAGTTACAACACAGAATTCTTGCATCCATTTAACTTGAGTATCTTACCTTTTTGCAAGATTTCCAGTTTTGGTGACTTGTTAAAGACCCACTTTGAATACATTTCGAGCTCAGCGGTCTTTTAATCATGACTATGCCCGTCTCATTTTGTAGGACATAGTTTCTGCAGAGCAGGTGATTAGAAATTCACTTCTAAATTAATGTGCAGGACCGTTGGTGCGGAGCAACCCCACCCCTCTTCCCCTCCCTGTTGCTGAGAGCTCTCTGTTTTGAGCCAGATACCAGCTTGTACGGGGGAAAACAAAGACGTACATGGAGTGTATTTTTCATGTCCCAGATAAGCCTTTCTTTCAAATGGGATTTTTTTTTGTCTGCTCCTGCTTCACAACAGTTTTTAGAAGGAATACTTAATGTTCTTTATGTCCTCCATCATCAGAAAAATGCCACAAGAACATGTTAAAAACACCAAAAGCACAATTTTCCTCTGAGTGGGTCTTTAAAGTTTGAACATGGACCAGAATTACTTACTGTTTGACAACTTTTTTATTTACTTAATTTTATTTTGTTTACTTTATTTATCTCCTGTACAAAAAACTTTTTTCTTTGTCACATATGTGCAATAAAGAAAGAAATTATTTATTCACAGACCTGCAGCTCTACCTGAAAAAGAACAATGATAAATAAAAAGTGAAAAGTAGTTCCAATAAGCTAAACAAAACTTCAAAACACACATACGCAGCAAGAAAAGCATTTCTATCTTTGAACTTCTGCATTCAAACTCTCGCCAAAATATGTTGTTAAGAACTGTGAGTAAATGCCAAATCTGTCAAAGTACTTTTCCTTTATACCTTTTGCATTTGTGCAGCCACTTGCAAAAAAAACTGTTTTGAGTCTGTTCTTGGAGACCTTTTAAAGATATAATTTCGCAAATTAAAGCTGTTTTCATTAAATGGTTCCCATATAGTGTGGACGTTTCTGCAGAACCAGCAAGCTGTTCGCTCCTTTTCTCATGGATCACCATCTGATGGATACCACTGATCGGCACGTCTGCTCAGGGGTATTTAGGTGCAGTTGAGGGGGAAAAATGGTGGTAATAAGTTGAAAACTTCAGAAACATTTATCATTTGGAGGAGGGAATTAGGATGTGAGAAAGGTTTTTAGTCCAGATTCCCCTTAAGCGACCCTACAGCATTTCCTTAAGTGAGTCGCTGGAAATGTAGATGAAATCTGTCAAGTGTTAATAGGAGGGTTTTGGGTCAATTAGCAATCTCAGTTGACCAATCATTTGGGAGGGAAAATGTGTTTCTTCCAGTCCATCAGTCAGTCAAGCGATCAGTTCAAACTTATCTGAACTCAGCAGTTAGGTTCGTGCATAGTTAACTCCAAAGGTCACCAGGCTTTGATCGCTGGAAACATCCGTAATTACACATCGCATTATTGTGTACAGCCTGAACCTGCAATAAAGTGATTTACACCAGAGGGAGACCAGAGCTGAAGGTCATGTTTTGTGTTGATGAGTGTTCACTTGCTGTGAGAAAGCCTTGAGTTCACCCTAAGGTTTCCGTTTGTCTGTTTGTGTCAGCTCAGAGATGCTTGATTCCAGTGACAGGTGTGTTTTAGTGGCTGCAGAACTCACACAAGGGAAAGCGTTTTTTCTAATTACTTGCATCGTCTCGCCTTAAACCCGCCAGAAGTTTCTTCTTTCTTTTTTTTTCTAACACAATATGAACTGAATAAAACAGAAAAGCAGAAACGATGAGACAGGTCCAGCGTTGGCCTTTTGAACGCTCAGAGTTTTGCCCATATGACCCCAACTGACAGTGAGGCAGGCGTGACAGTGTGGAAATCGTGCCCACAGGGTTGTTAGGGTGTATCCCACACCAAAGACGAGACGATGTTCAACTCCATCCTGAATATTGTGTCTACTGTCATGCTGAACTGTTTACACTCCAAGCTCCTTTGACTTCCCTAAAGCTAAAGATACAATGGCATCAAAATCTTGAGGGTAAAAAAAGACTATGGGCACCACAATATTTAGTCTTTGCTGTAAAAAAGGTGTGAAATTCTGGCTAACTGGGTTGACACCAGTGATGCTGCCAGTGATATCTGAATAACATACGCTTTTTGACACACTGTAAACTCTTTAAACATTTACAAGGTCAATGTGAATCCGCTGTGATGCAAAAAAAAAAAGCCTCTTTGCATTTTGGCTTTGCACTGAAACGCAACAAATTGCCACAATTTGCCACAAAATGCCACAAAAACATGTAAAAAAACAAAGAAAACACAATTTTAATCAGAGTGTCAGAACCCTGCCTTTTAAGATGTGCCATTTGTGATTTATGAATAACTGATTTTTATTATAATACAAACGTTTTGATCTATTCTACTTTCTTAATTATATTTTAGGAGATGGTCTCCTTTAAATGGTTTCCCAAACAACCAGTTTTAGCGAACTGTAGCTCAGGAGAAAAGGCTGAGAAATACTCTGAGGTTTTTAACATTTAACAGATTATATTAGCATTTCATCAAATTGATAACCTTATCTCCCATTCATAGATTAGACATTCTCCACATAGACCTAGATAGAACATAATTTTACAAAGAGTTAAGCACTTAATGTTTTAAATTTGTAAACTTGAAACTATGACTATCAGTAAATACATTGGTAATGCTTGGCATTCAGAGGACTATCCCAGGTAAAATATTAGTCGTGAGCGATGTGAGAAAACTTTCTAGTCTAGAACAAATGCCGTACATAAGCAAACTACATGGTCAATTGTATTGAATCTTTCCATGGGAATTCTGAAAAGGTTTCTTAATAATGAATTGCCATGATTTGTCTGTTTAAAACTTCAAAGCTGGGGACAAATATTCACAAATCAAGCAACTAGAATCCCACAAGATTCCTACAAACATTTATGAGCATGCTGAGCTCATAGCTCTCTTTTATTATAATGCTAAACGATTTATTTGTGTTCCTTATGTCAGCACTCAAAGCTCTATTGGGGATCCGGACATCACAGCAAGTGGTGGGAATAAATAATTGCCCAAAAGTGGGAACGAAATTGTCTCAGACTACCGTGTTCTCTGGAGTGTTACTTTAAGTACAGAAAAAGGGAGCAGGAGAAGAAAGGTTTTTACCATTCAACTAGCAACTCAACGAGGCAGATGGTGCCAGATGGGACCAACTACACATTCAGCGCTAAACAGAAAAAGATGGAGAGAAGAGAGCTCAAGTTGAGTTTGTGTTTAAAGTGTCTCAACAAGAATGTGGTTTTGAATTATGCCGAATCAGTAATATCATTTACTGGGTTGAAACTACGGTGGCCCTGAAGTGCAAATCATGGAACGTAAAAACATATAAGAGATCACAAGGACAATTAAAAAAGTGAAAACATTAATTTAAAAAAAATGAATTTTAGAAAACACTTTCAAAAAAAATTAAACAAAAAAAGGAAATGTATTAAAAATCAAAAGCAATTTCCAGAAATGAAAATGAACTGATAAAAAATGAAATACAATAGGAAACTGGAAAAGGTAGGTACTATGCGACATCACTGATTGGATGATGACATTTCAACTGGAAATTCCTTGGCATGGCAACATCTTCAGACAGAAAAAAATGTTAAGCTTTTGTTTACAGCTGCTGCAAAAGTTTGGTGATTGATGAATCAACTATTGATCACATAGGTTTGTACCACATTTAGGTGAACCATCCTTCTGTTGTCCCATAATACCCACCTTTTCTCATTTTTTTTAATTTATTTATTTATTTATTTATTTATTTTCAACTTTTTCATTTGATTTCTGGGCATTACTTTTTATTTCATTTCATTTCCTTGCGTTACTGACAATTTATTTTGGTTTTCAAAATTTAATGTTATTTTATTATTTGTTTTGATTTTTTAAATGTGGTGATCTTTAATGTGCTTTTTGCATTGAGTGATTCGTTGGTGTGATTTGCTCTTCAGGGCCACCCTATGATACTCATTACAATTCACATAATTGTAGTTCAGACATTCTCAAGAACAGAACTTCATTATTCTTTACTGTCTTCATAAGCCTCTCAGTAACTTTTAAATTTTAGGTTGGCGTAGAGTCTTAAAGTGGACAAATATGAGCTGTATAGTAGGGAGGTTTGTAGCACCGTCCTCATAGCAAGAAGGCCCTGGTTCAAATCACAACTGAGTTCTTTCTATGTGGAAGTTTTCTTTTTCATCTCGTGCTTGCTTTGGTTTTCTCCGGACACTCCGGCTTCCTCCTACACTCCAAATACATACTGAGCCCAAGTCATCATTGTAAATGAAAATTGATTGACTTCTTATGTTAGATTAAATTAAAATATTATAAACAAGAAAACGTGACTAAGATCAGCTTTTTGAAGCATTTCTGCTTCATCGTTTTGTAAACAGGTTTCTCTGAGTCAGTGTGTCTTCAAAATCCATGTTAAAAACAAAGCCAAAGTGAGGAAAATGTTGTTTTCGTTTCTTAGTTTCCATTCTGACTCTATTTCTGGCTAGTTCTAGTTCATTTAGTGCCATGCAGAACACAAGCTGTGACCATGCATTCAATACACAAGCCAGTCACTTTGTTTCTTCGTCACTTTCACTGCATATCATCACCTTGGTAACCAACTAACCCCTAGCCCGTTTACAAAACAGCCACTGCTCACTTTCATAATGAGGAAAAAATGCATGTGGAGATGTAAAAATGATATCACGTCTGGGAAATAACTACCAAAGTGATTATTTATTTTTTATTTACTCATTGTGGTGATTTGACTTTGTCACCACTGGCTTGGTGATCAATCACATTTCTTATAAAACATTTTGTTTAAAATTATTCTTTTTTTGTTTATTTGGGGATTTTCGATTCCAATAGAAATAAGATTATTGTGTCTTTGTCTATTATAGCATGTTTTTGTTTATAACACGTAATTTGGGGTTAGGAGTATCACACTAGTAGAAACGGATGGTAGAGTACGAAGCTACCAAGGATCCTGGTAACATAACAGAAATAAAGACGGAAAACTTGTACATTTTGGAAACATGCAGCTCTTTTATCCCTTTATTGTTGTTTTTTGGCTGATACTTTGAATAAACAATATTTAGTTGTTTTTTTCACATTTGTTTAGATATGTAACGTGTCAAATAACTGAGCAAAATAGAAAATGCACCAACAGAGTTGATATTAAAACAAGCTCAAAGCCAATATTGTTATCATCTGCTGAACACAGTTGTCAGGTATACATGGGCAAAAGTAATCTGAAAGAATGCCTGATTGGAAGGAAAATGCGTCATGTAAACACGCCGTTCGGAATACTCTGCCCCGATCAGACTCCTTCGAATCAAAATTTCTTTCCGATCGAGATAGGTGGGTTATACCGATTGTTGACGTCATACATAGATGGTGTTTCGCTCCAGAGAAAGCTTTGGAGCTCAAACAGGACCGACCGGCTGCTCTGCGGACGCCCGGTGCGAAGCGCCGCTCCGCTTTCGCCCCGCTGGCTCTCCGCCAGGGGGAGGAGCACTTCCTGACCCGTGACGTCTGCACTGTCCTGGCTCATGTGCCGGTGGACCAAGCGAACTGTGTGTCTCTGAGCAGCTGCAGAGCAGCTGGATCAATAATTTTGTGTTTAAGGGGAGGGAAGATGCTTTGTTACGTGTGCGTTTTGTTGTTTGTGTGACTGCGATCCGTCCCGCCGCTCTCGGTTAGCTGCTGTCAGGAGAACCGTGTTCGAGCAGAGCTCGGACTTCCAGCTCACAGCAGCTTTGGGGCGGTGTGCGAACTTTTCAAAGCAGAAATGTCGCTCGGTCCTTAGAAACTGTTCAAACAATCACCTGGATTTGTGTTTCCAGTCGTGTCCCGACAAAATAAAGGCTGATGATATTCCCAAATATTTACATGCAGCCAAGATGCAGATTGTGGTATGTCCCGCATGAGTTTATGTTCATCAAACAAGACTAATGTTGTTAGCATATGTTAGCCTCTCCTGGGAGCTCCGTTCTTCCACAAAAAAAGCACTGACCACACGGATTAAAAATAAAATGATGAGCGAACAGGCGCTTCATAATATCAATAACATTAATAAAAACACGCTTGGAAGATCGTCTCGTCTATTACTGAGCTGCTGCATAAATTTAAATGACAGCAAGGTTTGTTTACTGTGGGACTCATTTCCTTTTTCCGGTATTTTCGACACCACTGTGCACGCCCCAATGATTTATTCCTACCGAAAGTGTGATCACGTGAACATTTGTTCTAATCGGAAAAAGTTTTTCTGGGCCCATGTGCACGGTTGAATTTTAATCCGACCATTGATCCGATCAAGATATTTTGCCCATGTAACCGCGGCCAATGTCTAGTTGCTGTTCAGAGGCAAAGTCCTTAACCCTTGTGCTATCTTAGATGACCCCACGCTTACATTGACGTGTTCTCCCTACCATGACAAAGGTGGATAAAGGTGGAAAGATTTCATGTAATCCATGGACACCAGTGAAAATCACAAATCATTAAAGAAAAAAGGTTCAGCGCACTGTCTAGTGGGTCTAGATGACCCAACTCCCAATGTTAAAGTGCTTAGGATAGCACAAGGGTTACAGTAGAGAATTCCATCTATATGCAAGGTTTTTTTTTTTATTATTTGCTTCAGCATCAATGCTGTTTATAGTTGACAGTAAAAGGGCAAAAATGGGCTTTCTTGTAGTTTAAAATCTATTTAATCTGTTGTAGCAAGAGGATTCTATTTGTATTTTAATTTGAAAGGAACTGGGCTGATGTCAAAAGTAAAATAAAATGCAATTGAAATATAAAAACTTAACAGTTAAATAAATATTTAAATGTCAAAGCTTATAAAATAAACATTTACTGGCCACAAAATCATAATTTAAAGGTTTTTAAATGGTAAAGCGGTGCTATGGGACTTTGGCATTCTTGCTTGGTTTTGGTCTCTAAGAAATCAGACCAAACAATTTTTTTAGCTTTACAGGTTGCAGACTCAAAGACACAATGGAGCTCCTTCTGATCTTTTATGTGTGTACTGCATCTGTGATTCTCTTTCTACGTGAAACCATACTGTTGCTCTCAAATGTTCTTTTCTGACTTCAGTCTAGCTTCCACTCCTCTTTCTCATTCCTTCATTGTGTAACTCATCGGCTTTATTCGTCTCTAAGTTTCCACAATTCTACATGTCTCCTTTCTTCTTCAAAATGGACACATTCAAGCCCTTCTCCTCCATCAGAAACTCTACTGCCACCTCTCCCAAACACAACCATACCTCCACAGGTTTGTCGACAGGATCAACTGCCTTTTCACTCTTCATCATCTTCAATGCCTCCCTCGCTTCATCCTTGCTGATCTATGCTACTTCCTGCTCTCCTCTTCTGTGCTGTCTAATATGTTCTTCACTCTTCCATCTTTCCATCTTGTGGAACCTGCCAACATATTTTTATTCTTGTCCATGGTCAACTTGACCTGCTGCACGTTCGTCCATACAGATCCACCTTTGTATCCAACCCGTCGTACTAGAACCCATTCATCCTTTGTTCAACCTTACCACCTCCACCTTATGCAGGATCTCCCTTTGCTCTCCTTTGTCTGTCCTTTTTCTGCTAACTATACAGTAAAACCATCTAAGACAACCACAAGCACCGTCTTCTGACCAATTTTTCTTGTACAAAGCTAATTTAACCAGTAATCCTTGTTTTCTCCTGAGGCCTCTTGGCTTTGTAAATGTCTGAGTGAATAATTAGAGACCTTTCTTCCAAGGTTTCATTGACAGCTGAATGCCTCCAACAAATGTCTCTCATCGAGCTGCTGTTGGCATGTAAATGTTTTTACTGTATTCGAACTAATAAACTCATTTGTAAGTAAAAATTACAGGATTTCAGAAAGCTCAGAACTGTGAGTTTGTACCCATGGTGACTAAAGTAGTTCAATGTAAGTTTAACAAATTCTTAACATATCCATGACCTAAAAAATATCACAGATTTTCTCTCCACCAGTTTCAGAGGTTAATTTATAAAACTTCTTATTGACACCGATTTAGGAAATGCTCATTTTAGGTAAGGTTTATAAGCCAAGACTCCCTTGAAAAAGAGATTCTTGATCTCAATGGGACATTGGTAAATGAAGGTTAAATAAAAGATAAACCATTGTTTTAATTTTCCTAAACTTCAGAGGTGTCAGTTTGCAGAAACAGAAAGCAAAACTTGTTTTACTATTGGTTTACAGTAAATTTATCAAGATTTGAAGACAAAACTACATACACTATTTTTTATTTAAGAAAAAACAAAGTCAATGAAAGTTGTCATTCTTTCTTTACTTAGTTTATTTGACAGGGAACATGTACAGGTGCATTAATCAAAGAAAAGACGCTTTGTACCAGACTGCTCTCAGAGCTAATTTCCATCTGCAGTCCCCAAGACATACAAATACAAGAATAAACAATTAGCATAAACAATACAATGCCATTACGTAAAAATGACAATTATTTTCACAATATCAACAAGGGACAGAAACACAAAACTTTTTAAAGAACATGTCTTTCTTTTAAATTATTGTTCCATTTCCATGCCATACAGTTTTTTATGTTTTTGCATAATTTCAGGTGTGTTGACGGTTTATTCCTCTTAGTTACCAATTTAAAAAAAATGCTGATTGGCTTGAAACAGTCTTTTTTTTGTGTGTTTTTGGTGTTTTTAACATGTTGTGGGTTTTTTTCTGGATGTATATGAAAGAAAATTCAGAATAAATTCCATTCCTACGTATTTCTTAGTGAAAATCGTTGTGAATCCGGAGCAGATAAAAAAATGCAGTTTGAAAGACATTGTATTTGTGACGCAGAAAATACGCTGGGGGGGGGGGGGGGGGGCACAAAGTAATTCCTCTAACCTTTCAGCTACAGTGAGGGGAAGGGGCGGCGGGATTGCTTCTATGCCAATGCCGTTACCCCCCAACTACTAATGAACTACTGCCGCTCTGCAGAAACTATATCCTAAAAACCGACAGACATTTATATCACTTATAAACCTGGCTGTAATGATTGTAAACATCCAGCAACTTGTTGCTTATGCTGCCTCCCGGTTCAACCCCCGATCTGTCTCAGTTCTAAAAAACCGACAGATTTTTAAATTTTTGGCATAATCATATTTAAAGGCCACTGGGATTGGAGTGGGACTTTAAGTCCAGATGCCATGATTCAACTAAGACATGCTCCAGATGAAGATGAGTGCCTGGAAGAAGAGTAGACACAAAAAAATTCATTTTGTGAATAAACTGTTTGTTTTTATGGTTTTTGCACCAAATAATGCATTACTCACTCATTGTAAAAGAGTCGCACACTGAAGCCTACAGAGGTTTTCCAGGCTAAATCACACACAAGTGTTGCAAATTGTCTTGCGAGATAATCTTCATGAGATCTCAAAAGTAGGTCAAGCACTCACTGAGCTAAAAGGTGCTTTTGCTGGGACCGTTGCTGGTGGGTCTGAGGCATTAGATTTCCTGGATCCTCCATTAAACATAGATGTTGAGTCTGTTTTACTCCGCACGAACTACATCAACCTACAAAAACAGGACAAGTGGTCAGGAAGTCTGAAACAAAAGTGAAGACGCAGGATTATAAAAAATATATGTGCAACTAGCATGTTTACCTGCAGCTGAACCCATGATCTCAAGAGTACCGGCAAACACCTCCAGTATCTGTGCTTCCTGAAGTCTGACACTTGTATTTTCTCCCCAGATAAAGGCAAACACTTGGCTTGTGCTGTTAGTATCCATGCTGTGTGAGAGTTTCCTGAAAATTCCTTGTCATGGACTTTATTGGTATATTGAAAATCCCCATGAACACACTTGTAGCTTATTAAATGTGCTGAATTTTGTGGCATAAACATAAAACCGTGTGTACTCAGGTAGTATTTCTTTTTTATCTTCCTCTGGCTATTTTTTGTTCTTGTAAAGTCTTTATATGTCAGGTTTTATTAGTGTAGCACCAAAATTGAATCGCACAACTCACAAAATGTTAGGGATATTGTATTTTATATGAGTGATTTTCCTACTTGGTCTGAATGTTAATGAGATACATTAAAGATCCCTTTGATATCACTAATTATGAATGAGAAGAAACACCACTTTTACTATTTTGATATTTCCTAAACCCAAAATTAAGACAATGATAAAAAATAACTCATAATAACAAAAAATTGACCATGTAAAAAGCTGGCATTTGCACCATTTTCCACAATGACAGTGACATCTGATGCTCCTCACTAGCTTGATGATGATGTGCTAAGGCCCGGCGTTCCACTCTTCCACAAGTGCTACATCCAGTTCTACCAGGTCACTTAGGGGTGGAGTATGATCATCCAGTATCTGCTTTAGTTGGTTGCAGACATGCTCTGTGGGGTTCACGTCAGAAGTCATTGCTGGCCAAAGAATATGAGGCACTTTGACTTCCTGAAGTCCCGCTGTGACAATTCTGGCACCATGTGGTGGAATTGGGGGATGATGATTGGTTCTGTGTTGTCTCTGAGGTAAGAACGTGTATTGACTGGGTCAACAATAACCAAATTGGTTTTCTGACTGGTGATGCCTGCCCAGACTGTTGCACCTCCTCCACCAAAGCCAGTCCTGGGGACCCTGTTGACATATTGCTCACCTCACCTTCTCCAGCA
Organism: Oryzias latipes; assembly: GCF_053564925.1. NCBI lineage: Eukaryota > Metazoa > Chordata > Actinopteri > Beloniformes > Adrianichthyidae > Oryzias > Oryzias latipes. The sequence goes on from NC_136238.1 coordinate 10,382,977, forward strand.
ACTCTGACCACCATAAATTCTGCACTAGGTGAACTGACACTCATCCGTGAACAGAAGGGTAGACCACTGCTGCATTGTCCATGGTCTTGTGCCCACGGGAAACGTTGACGGCCCTGTCTTGGTGTCAGTGGAGTCGCCTGCAAAGGTCGTCTGTGATTCAAGTCAAAGCGGTGGAAACGGTTGTAATTGTAATTGGTTTGTAATTGGTACTCCAGTACCTCTCAGATCAGGTCAACGGGCCTGTGGCTGCGTGGCATCTTCTAAACCGTGTCTGAGTGCACAGGTCCTTAGGTAGTGGTCATCACTGACGGGGTGCCACTCATGGGTCTGTCGCAAACTCTGCCAGTAGTTCTGTGTGATTATCAGGTGGCGCTGCTCATCCGTTAAGAGACGCTGCACCTTCATGGCTGTTTGAATTATGAACTTGGAATGACTTACTGGCAAAATCATTTTTCTACCCACGGGATGTTAAAATGAATATCACATTGAAAAAGTTTTTGATTTGACCCTGATAAACGATGCTACATACACATCTGGCACTTTTAGCATATGGTGTTCACACAGGTCTGTTGCTACCTGATTCTAGCGCAAGTAATCACAGTTGGAAGAGGCTTGGTGCAAAATGTTGAAGCGTTGCAAATCTTGCTCCAGGTCTTTTTTCCTTCACAGCTCTATTCCAATGTATGAAAGACTTAGTATCATATAATTCCGGCCGGGCACAAACCGCAATTGTTAATATGAAAGGACACTACCCAAACATCTCTACAAAATCCGAGTCCCTGATTGGTTGAACCTTTTGTGTAATTTTCAGCATGTGTTCAGTTGCCACACATAGAGCCCGAAAACTGACTTAAAAACATGCATAGCTACTCGTGAATGTGAGAGCTTTGAATGTGGAAGCCTGAAGCTCGCATATACGCTCGTGTACATAGACGGGTGAACATAGCATAAGGCTTACTGTACACAGTGAGACCAATATGTGGAATACACAAAATGAGGTGTGGTTATCGTTCTGAAACAAAAGTTTAACTGTCTCAAAAATCTGTGAAGTGAAGCAGATACTGTGTATGAGACATCCAATGAGTATTTGAACTATTTCTTGATGCAACATTAGTACTGATATAGTAACCACTGCCCAGCAAACATCGTCCCTCTTTATCTTGAGAGCTCTCTATCTTGCTGTATCTTGAGTTCGGATTTTTCCAGCCATTCATCAGGACCTTGCAAAAGCAGTGTAAGCAATGTGCAGATGGAGTTTTAAATGAAAACAGCCTTGTACATCTGCTTTGTATGTAAAAGCCTTGTAATGTATTGTGCTTTGTCAGAGTTTTTTTCTTCTGCAAAAGGGAATGCAAAATGCTGAAAACCTCAGGGGATATTTCAGGTTTCAGGCTGGTGGTAATTTTGTGGCTGTGATGCTCTTCTAGTTAACACAAAATGTGACCCATTCTGAGAGTAGACACCCAGTTGAAGCATCATTTTTAATTAAAGTCATTAACTTGTGCTGTTAAAGTAATGCACTTTTAACATTTTAGCAAGTCATTTTTTTTTTCTTGTTAATAAACTGACTCCAGGTGTTTTGCAGTGTCTTCTTAATAATAACAGTTAATCTAATTTTCAGGTATAACCACTAAAAACAGCAAATGTTATGCTGGATAGTTTGACTGTTGCTTCACACTGCTACTGAAATGCATTCTGGAGGTATAAAAGCGCTATACAAGTATACCCCATTTACCATTTTTCACATGAGTGACTGCTTGCTGATGCCATTTTTCCTCCAGCTGCTGATAAAGTGAAAACAATTAGCATGTTTTTTTTTTCTTTAGTGTTCATTTCCTTTAACTGAAAGAGTGGGTGTACAATCAGCAATATGTCTATTTGGCCAAACTATCTGTACTATAGCTTTACATGAAATTTCATTCTTATTTCAATTTCAAGTTTTAATTTAATCAAGTTGGCCCAACTTCAAACTGGGCTAAAAGGTCCAAGATGATCTAAACCTTTATTTTTATTATAATTTTGAGATCTTTTTCTTTTAATTTTAATGTTCCAGCCTTAACTTTGCATTTCTGGGTATTTCTTTATTCAAATTGTTGTGAATTGACAAAGGGTGGAAAAAATGCAGTTGTAAAAAGCATCTAGTTTTGACGTAGAAACTTCTATTTGCAGGCCACAAGCTCCTTGTATATCCAGGTACGTCCCCTTTTACCTCGTCTGAGCTGCCATCTGGCTCAAAACTCAAATATTGCTTGCCGTTTTTGTTGCACTGGTGATGTTAGGTTGAGGGTGTGAGGAGCTGTAAGCTAGTTGGAGAGAACGTAAACAGACGGGTGACTGGAAGAGGAGCAGGCTTGCTCCAGAAGATTGGAGTGGGACTTTAAAGAACAGTAACCCTTGTGCTATCTTAGGCACTTTAACATTGGGAGGTGGGTCATCTAAACCCTCGTAAGATCCGGCGACTAACATTCCAGTAGCATGCAGGCTAATAGATGGTCACAAGGTCTAATGAGAAACTGTCTTTCAATCTCTGTGCAACCAGAACGGACTGCGTTTCAGCAAGAATACCTCCTTGTGGAAAGTAGATACTGGTAAATACTGGTCTTTTAAATTCCATCAAGGGTCCATAATGTAGTACAGCTGATCAGATTTTCCAGTCTGTTGGCAATGATCTGTGCATAAACCAGCAAGCTGTATTGCTCACAAACAAATCTGATCCCTTGTCTTCAGTCGTCTGTGGTGGTAACGCTGTCACTTTGCAGCAGACTATTGAAATTTGAAACATGAGCTGAAGCCACGTCTCCTCTTTAGGGACTATTTGTATTCAAATTTGAGGTGTTTTGACGGACACAGAAAGGTACGTGTGATATAAATTCAAATCCAACAAAAGTGATTTTCCTCTCCCTCAGTGCATGGAAATGCATGCTGGACACCACCGCTGTGCTTCTCTTACTGTATTAGATGCAGAGTTCACAGAGAAATATTCATGACAAGCCTGAATGTGTGGGTTCTGCTTCGGTTTTCACCATGGAAACTGCAAATGATTGGAAATTTGAATGACAAAGGTTGATTTTCTAATCCAAGTGGTGGCTTTTGTAGCGAAGAATGGGGATAATGACACTCACTCCAACATGGTGATTTTTCTCACTACACACTTGACCTTTTACCCCCTTTATAGTTGATCTTTTTTTTTTTTTGCACCATGTTTATCTTAAACGTTTGTCACAACCTGTTCAAATCAGACTTGAAAAATCTTCATGACCCCATTTAAATGCTTTACTTTGATCTGCTCTGATCTGCAGTCTAGAAGTGTAGCAGCACTACAGTTAGAAGATCCAAAAAATGTGCATGTCTTTGTGAAGCTAACTTCCCACGCATCAGCTCCCACCATGGTGCTGCTGTCATCCCAAATGCTGGAGAATCCCATGAGACTCCCAGACGTGCGTGGTGTGGTTAGGATCATGCAAAGACACGTCTTCCCTATCCCTTGGAAGTCTCTTGAAGTACAAGAAAAAAGAAACTTGTGAGACATATTACAGTCATTTTAAAAAAATATTAATAAGATTATTTTCCATTTGTGTGAAGTTTCTACTAAAGGTTGTTTTTGCAATATCTTGCCACCTTAACGTAGATGACTCATTTAAGTTGATAAAGAAACCTAATTTTGTTATACTAGGTCTTTACCATGGAAGGCTACAAAAGGCTAGGTTGTTTCACAATAAAATAGGTAAAAAAATAAATGCAAGATATCAAAGGTTATTGCATGAGTGTAGGAATGGGATTAAAACTTAAAAGAAGCTATTAAAAAGCATGTTAAACCAAAAATGAAAAGTTAATTGTTTCATTTCTACTTCAGATGTTATTTTTTAACTTTATTTATTTTAAAACTCAATAAAAAACAACATAGTTGACATGACAGGTTTTAAAATGATCCTTTTTTTATTTCTAAAGTCTTAATTAGTGTCATAAAAACCCAGATGGAAAACCAGGATTCTCTTAATAAACCACACAGAGAATACAATAACAACATCCAATCTCCTTGATATTAACATTGAATAAAATATGTAAAAATGTTTGACTATAAAAAAATGCAAATTAGTCCAAATTCATGAGATGTTTATTCACATTTAGTTAGGATCATTACTTTAACATCAAATAGATTTATTTGATTCACCATTACATTATTATTTTTCTATGTACCGTAAATTCCGGACTACAAAGCGCACCCGATTACAAGCCACACCCACCCATTTTCACGTGTTTAATTAGTTTTATACATAGAAAAGCCGCGTCAGAGTACAAGCCGCGCATGTGTTAAGCGATATTGTCATCCTGACAGATCACAGCCAGCATCCCAGAGTGAGTGCAATTCATTAGCACATTGTGGGTGGTGCCAGCTTTGCCTCTGGCTCATGTATTTGAGTGTATCGACATCTGACAAACAGCATGGAGCTGTATTCTGTTCACAAGTTCCTCAGTTATGGTGTTTTTATTTCATTTTTTTTTTTACTTATTGACAATCTAGGTATCATTCATAAAATTACAAACAGTAACCATATAATCAACATTACATCCCTCAGTTATGATGACGAAATTTACATCCGCGATTCCACATTTCCCATGAGTCTTAGGGGCTAAAGGCGGGGCCAATGCCCGGCTCGCCATTCTGTTGTACGTGTTTAAGAATGAGCAAGTATCAGCAGTGCATGGAGGGGTGAACGGGTACAGCTCTCCTTCCGCTTGTGTCGCGGCAGCGTTATGGGAGTAACAGGACTGGTTAAAAAACACACCGGTAAAATAAAGCAGCGGCGACTGAAAAGCGCGCGCCTCAGCGTGATACGCGCGCCTCAGTGCGGCGCGTGGGTCAGAAGTCAGAAGCCTCTGCACTCCGCGGACGCCTCTGCGCTCCGCTCCCGCCCCGCGCGCTCCTTGTCTCCCCTTCCTATCTACTCCGACACCTCTGGCCAGGGCGGCTTCAAGGAGGAGCACTTCGTCCACATTGCGCCGGTGGATGGAGCAAATCGTTTCTGTGCAGAGCAATCGGACTACTGTACGTTTTGTGTATGAGGGGCGGGTGCGTTGTTACGTGTGGGAGCCTTCAGACTGCCATCGGCCCCGCAGCTCAATCAGCAGGAGAAGATGTCTCCAGCTCACACGGAGGCTGTGAGTTTTTCAAAGCAAAATTCCGCTTTTACGGTTTCCTTAGAAACCGTAAATGGAGAGTAAATTCACTCCATGCGCTGTTCTCTCCGGCACGCAGCAAACCGGCTTTTCCAAACCCGTTGGTGACGGTGGACTTTTTTACGCTGCTTTTAACGATTGCTTTTAACTTGAAAGCTTCATCATATTGTAGCGGCGATCACGTGCACGTTGGGTCTAATGGCCCCAAAGGATTCTGGGATGCGGCCGGGCATGCGTGTTTCATTTTGTTGAACCATGACTGAAGTGTCTAAGACCTGAAGTCAACTCCATGCTGTTTGGCTGCTAAGAGGTGTGTTGAATATAAATGCCTTGTGCTTGGTGTTAGATAAAGAATTCAAACTATTCACTGAGTTCGAAAGTACGTACATGGCTGCCGCTAATTAAATCCATAAATTAGCCGCGTCACTGAATAAGCCGCAGGGCTGTAAGCGCAGGAAAAAAGTAGCGGCTTGTAGTCAGGAAATTACGGTAATCCTATATACTGAACACACAGTTAAGTGATTATAATAAAATCCATCCTTACAAATAAAATTTCAAAACAGCAGGAGAGGTCTTCTGTGATTCCTCGTTAGGGACAAACAGGATTGAAAAGAGTCCTACAAAAACACAGGAACATCTGTTAAAAGATAAGAACCAGATCAGAAACAGCAGCAGAGACAGATCGACAAAATGTGGAAGGTAAGGTAGTGATGGGAGTATCAGTGCCAAGGTATCAAAGTATCGATGCCTGTACATCACCAATATTGTTATCGACTACTTTATTAAAGTATGGATTACTAAGTAATTAATAAATGAGAAAATAAAAGTGCCTGCGTCATAGATTAGAGTACAGTATGAAATGAGTAGGTGATTTTGGGAAAGAATGCTTCATGCTTTTCACCTTGCAGATTAAAGTTGTTACAAGTTTTTGATATTTGTTTTTACGATAGCAAAAAAGATGCTTAGAAAATATATCCCCAATTAGAAATTATCAATATTCAGTATAGGTGATTGCTATTGACCAAGATATGCAACATGTAATTGGTGTCTTAGAAGTGTGGTACCACCCATCACTAGGGAACGGAAACATTCAATCCCTGTATTCTATCCTACATATTTTAGTTCTTTTATAAAGTTGGAAACCTTTTTTGAGGATATTTCAGAAGTTTTTAAATAGATCAATTCATTTTCCAAATCTGCTTCCTGTTTGGGGTCCAGGGAGTTGCTCCACCCAGCAATAGAAGGGAATAGAAGGGCTACACCCTGGACAGCTCGCTGGACTATTGCAAGTACCTAACCAAAGGTGCTGCAGCCAGTAACTCTGCCCCTCCCACATCCTGCATATTAACCATTCTCATTTTCTGCAGTTCTCTCAAGCATTTTCCAGTTTTAGCACAAGGCACATTAGTGAGTCATTGGCTGATTTTCACCAAACATCATTAAAATAAATAATAATAAAATCTTGCCTGCTTATACAGTTAAGCCGTAGATTCATGGTTAATTGGTTACACACAAAACAATTACATATGCAAACAAAAAATTAAGTAATAAATTACAAGTGTTTTCATTTGATTACATCACAATATTTTCTTTCACTTTTTTACAAAATCTAAACAAATATAATTTAATGAAAAAAAAAAATCATGCTCACAGATTAAATGTTTAAAATATGTTTCAGTGTGCAAGTTTAGAACAAGACCACAGCAGGGAAAAAGAATGATGTTAGCCTAAAAAAAACTTAATGTAACATTGAATGAAGCTGAAAATTTGATTTAAAAAAAATCTACCTAAATTATTAAGTGAAGAACTTTTTTTTATCAAAATGATTAAAGTTTTTACTTTTTTTAAAACTAGTAAAATATTTCAGCAAATTTCTCAAACTAAAAGTATTCAACTCTCACTTTCCATCGATGACAGAGTATCTGATGTTAATTATGCAGTCTGTAAGATAAGTTTAAGCTTTTGCTGTGTCAAGACGGTGTCACGTCACTCGCTCCGCTCACTCATACTTCCTGTAAAGTCGGTACAGAAAAAGAGGGAAAAGAAAGTCTTAGTTTAAAGATGTCATATTCTGTTTGATCTTACTTATGAAATATTAAAGGAATCCAAGTAAGTGATGAGTTACTGAAGACAAGTCATTTTTTGTGCCATTTAGTTGTAGATTCTTCTGAATCATGACTTCTCTTCTTCTTAGTTACACAAACTTAATGAGGTCAGACTTAGGCCAAATTACTACTAGTTGATAATATTTGGGTTAATTGAGGCCAGTTTTACAAAGGGTTTGAATGTTGGTTTCTTGCAGTTAAATATTTTGTTTTAAAAAGTAAAATTATTTGTACACATGACCATAGAGTCGATTTTTCTTTCTTTTTTATGCCATGGAACCGGATCTTCTGTTTCTTAAAATTGCGTCAAAGGACATTCTTAATTTATTTGAAAGGACACTGGAGATTAAGGTTTATCTTTAACTGTACTTTACAATGACGGAATGAGTGCCCCTTTACTTGATTCTATTTTTGTTTTCCCTATTATTTTTTTTAATAAGTCATTTAAATTGGAACACTTTTTTTTCAATATAAAGAATTTGAATAAATAGGAATGGCAAGAAAAAATGTCTTTCAGATAATATATTTGCTAAACAACTGAAAAAAAGCGTTCAAATTGAAATAATCCAACAGAGTAAGTTCATGTTTCACTCGTTTATTTATTTTTTTGGAGTCGTTTGGTTTCACACTGCACTTTTGAGAGGGAATCACATGCACACATACAGGGGGTTGTACTGAAAAGAGTACTAAAAACTGATTGAATGTTTATTTCTTTTGTAAGTGACCATGGTATAAGCGGATTAGTGGCCTTTGAAGTGTGCATTATCAGAATTAACGCACTTGGCAACCATCTGATGCCAAGGAGTTCAGGCTTTCACAGCGTGCGTTAATTTTATCTTTATTGCTGTCGAGACCAGTGCGCTTCAACCCAACTACTTTACCAACAAACCCACTGACTAGGCCATGACTGCTACCTATAGAGAAGAAGACAAATTGAAACAGCTTGGAAAGAGGGCATATACTTTTACAGAGCACTTCACAGATTTAGCAGGTTCTAATCTATGACGGTATGTGAATGCACCTCAGTAAGACAAAATGTTTCAAGTAGAGCACAAGACAATGACGCTGTTTTTAGAAAGCTCCCATTTCCTCATCTTCCCAAGCAGAACACTTTCAAAGTGAATTTCATAGCACCGCCTGGCAGAGGTGGGAGATGGTGATCAAAGGGGCTACGGTGCATTTTCAGATGTATCCACCTTCTGCTTTACTGCTGCTCCGTGGCTGATTGATGTGATCCCAACACGCTCGTTGTGTTGACCAGAAATCTCTGATCAGCCTTGATTCAGAGATCTTTCTCTTTTTGAACAGTTCCACAACCTGCTATGCTGTGTTGTGGTCGCATGCTGGGGGAACACAATCAATCTGCTACTAAAGTACTTAGGAAAAAGTACTTTAGTCAGTATTCTTTGATGTACTCAAGGTTGGGACACCATAGCTTTTCCTGAGCTAATCATACAAAATCTTAAACAGTTCAGACTACATTTGTTGCACTGAGATCTTTTTTTTAACAGCCTGTCTACATTGAAGAAAGAGTGAAACACCAAAGTCCAGACACAGAGTCATCAAACTAAAACAGGAAAATATATGCAGAGAGGAAATCCCAGACTAACAAAGAGCAGAGGCAAACACTGCAGCACACCTACGCCTGGCAACTGACGTCATGACATCACAACAGGAGGAAAAATGTCTGTGCTAGTGAAAGAAACTAAGTAAATGGAAAAAGAGAGTATCTAAAAGTCTCTGGATGATTGTATTCTAGATGGACATAATCTGGAATGTTATTTTTTGTAGTATGAAATTCACAAAAACTATGTTTTTATACATCCACTGCAGAAATATTGGAACATGTTCTTAAAGATAGGTGGCAACATGATGAAGAAGCATGATATAGGCCCACGAAAACAACATACAAACTTTTGCATTGATGATGGGTGTGCATATTGTGCATCAAAGCTTGCTCCGCGAAGAAAGTGTGTGTGTGGTTTAGCTGGGGCGCGGTGCTGGCAGTGCAGACTCTTCCTGGAAGGGCTATTGCTCACTATCATACGTATGAATGTGAGAAGCCAACAGTTTTTGTAGACTGGGAGGGGCTGGTGCTCAGAGTTGAGCGAAATACTCAAATATTTGCGGATCAAAATACCAGTTAAGGTTGGTTTTTGTGAGGAGTTAACATTATGTAAGGGTTAATGGTACTTCGCGGAAGCAACTGTCCTCCGCATCGCATCAGATGGTACAGGCTTCCACAGTGTGCTTTAAAAAGTGATAATGCACACTTCGAAGGCCATTAACCCACTTATACCATGGTCACTTACAAAAGAAATAAATATTAACTAGTATTTAGTCCTTAATTCTTGTTTTTTATTTCCGATTTGGATCGATTTGGATCGCCGCACCACCACTGCAGTCAAGATTCGGCAATATGAAGCGATATATCTATACCGATCGTCCTGATGGGTTGAATAAAGCATCAGTTCAGAGAGAAGGTTCTCCTCTTACCGCTTGTTTTTGTCCAGATGATGAAGATAAAGGTTGTTTTAAAGAAGCCGGCGCAGTGATACAGAAGATTTAAGATACAGTATGTGACTGGAACTTCTTTTTGGGGCGTCCGCTTATCACTTTTTAATGCACACCCAGCAGCCAATCAAATTCGAGTGTTCACCCGGACCATGTTATAAAATATAATGGAAAATATGTCAAAAAAGTCGATTTTGCTTGATATAAAGCTTACTCATGAAAAACAAAAACTAAGCCCAAAATTTAAAAAGGCTTAAAGGGTTGTCTAACTTTCTTATATATGTTCCTGCACATTTGTGAATGTTCCATTTTCATGACGTCATTTAAGGTGGCTGCGCAAGCCACAAAGGACACTCTTGTGCTCACCTTAAGATCGCCCTTTTAGTCTAAGACCGTCTATGGGCCGGGAGAACTAAAAAACCTGCAGCACTCGTACAGGTCAACCCCCTTAAGGGTGCACGTGACTTAGGCTTGAGTGTCATGATTTTTGCGGCGCTTCTTTTGAAGGTTTGTGTGGATTTTTTCCATCCTACTAGCTGGAATATTATCTCTACCCTATAAACGCACACAGTAGGACAGATGGTAATGACTTTGTAGTCCCTTTGAAATGATATTCGTAAATGACTTCATTACATAGTTTTAAAATATGTACGATCATAAGCACATTGAATTGTGGATATGATTGTTTAAGTTTAAATACTGTAAGCACTTCTGAGCGTTTTATTGCTAACATTTTTAGTTGTTTGAATTTTGTGGCTTTACCCCACATTTTGTGCTACGGTACTTCAGAATTTCCTAGTTTGTTTTCGTCGTCACTGTTCAGCAGTAGCTGTCGGGATGTGAGCTCTGTTGAGCATCCACTCTAGCAGCAACACAAAGGAGTCAGACAGCCCGTTCTATCTTAAAACCTCCTTAAGGTTGTGCCACATATCCTGTCAAAGCCACAGACCAGTTCTTTCCACAACATGACCCACTGCGCCGCTGCTGCATAATACATCACCTCCTTGACACCCCACTGTAGAGGCACCACTGAGGCTTACATGCTCTGACTCATGAAAGACACGTCTTTGAAGCAGCTACGCGTGTTAACTCCACAGAGTGCTGGGATCATGGTGACCTGACAGAGCCTCTGAAATAGATTTAAGGGAGAGAAAAAAACACTGGACTTATAGGGCTGGATACATTCCCTCCTGGAATATAGGGACTGGTGGGGGAAAAACTGAGTTTATCTCAAAAGCGGGGTTGTACGCAATGAGAAGTTAGTAAGGGCTTTTAACAGAGCAGGACAGATAAAAAAAAGGTTTCTGTTTTGTTGCAACCTGACAATTCAGTGTCTGTCATGTGCTGCCGAGCTGCAGAATCAGACTGGCTTCTTCAACCGCTGCCAATGCGGATGAGTTCTTACATAAAAGAGGCACAAGGGGAGCAGTCAGTTTGAGATTGCAGCCAAGTACAGCCACTGGAAGATAGCAGGGAAATGGCACCGATGAATGGCACTCTCACATCTGTTGTATCCACTGCAGTGAATTGTGGGAGTGCATTTTACAGCCATTATGTTCCCACGATGAAAAACTTTGTATCAAACGCAACATTGATCTGAGGTCAGCCATAAATTAGGGGCACTACTAAAGACCAACACAGTTAACCTCCACTGTATTGCGCTTCAACTCAGCTTCTATAGTGTTTTCCTCAAAAAACAATTGTTGGAGCACATCAGAGACATATTTTCTGTTATAATCAATAATGGAAAGGTTATCTGGCTTCTAAATACCCAAGTCAATCTATATAGATGTAATTTAACCAGGGAATATGATCATCCTAATCATCAGAAGCTCTTACAGTTAGATGTAAAAATATTATCATATTTTCTCTAAATGCTGTTTCCCAACAGTAGTCTTTCCTGTTAAATGTTCTCAATTTTTGAAGCTTGTAATCTTCCTATTTAGCATTTTTTAGATAGATAGATAGATAGACAGACAGACAGACAGACAGACAGACAGACAGACAGACAGACAGACAGACAGACAGACAGACAGACAGACAGACAGACAGACAGACAGACAGACAGACAGACAGACAGACAGACAGACAGACAGATAGATAGATAGATAGATAGATAGACAGATTGAAAAACCAAATCATAGAACCTTAAGCAAAGACTTGTAACATTTTACAAGTAACTGCATTTAAATTTGTATTTCTTTACTCAAATTTTTGTGAATCAGGAGAAGACAACAATGCCATTGGAAAAGCCTGTAGGTGTGTCGAAGCTACAACTGACAGGCCACAAGCTGCGTGCTCCGCTCCATTCCAATGTGAAGTTGGGGTTGTGAGGGACTGCAGGTCAGCAGGAGAGAGTGTAAACAAAGCTATAATGGGAAGTCAGAGCACCAGTGGTTCTATTAATAACCCAGAGGTGACTTATGAGAGGCCGCCTGAGAGATAATTCAAACTTCATATTCACAGATACCATCATACTCTCACACATATACCACTACAGTCTTACTCACACAACAGTATACTCTCTCTCATATACTTCCATACTCTCTTGCTCGCCTAATCTTACTCTTATATAAATATTGGTGTACTCTCTCATAAGTATTTATATACTGTTTTATGAGCATAGTTATATCTTCTTGTATTTACATTCATACATGCTCACAGAGACTTCAATACTTTGACATGTTCCACAGTATCATTTTGCACATACAAACATACTTATGTAATATGGAAGTGACAAAATAAATGTGAATGCAAAACAACATGCTATGGTATGAGAAGAGGAATAATTGCACATATAAGAGAGTTTGATTGAAATGGAAGTTATTTTGATTAAAACAGACATAGAACTAACTTGCTATTGGTTATTTTTCAAGCGGCGCGAAATGATGGACCCGGCACGCCCTTCTTTGAAAAATTGGAGCATGGCGGATCAGGAATGTCTAAGTCAGGATATAGGATTGCTAAATAACATCCTAAACACCACAATTGTTGCCTCTACAATGTCAGAAATGTTGGAACAAAGTCGGCAGCCGCCATCCACAGGGAATTTTTCTAATGAGGCAGTTGAGCAAGAAATACGGCGGATTTTTAGAGCAGGTGCATCAGGGAGCGCCAGCAGCATGTCCTCCGAAGCTGGACTCCGCATCAACCATGTGACGTCACAGCTAGTGCTAGCTAAATTTGGAGAATTTGTTTTTAAACATATTAACCAATAAAGTAATGAGAATTTAAGATTCCTTCCTGTTTGATCAAAGCAACTTCCTTTTCAGTCATGCTCTCCCACATATAGTACTATTCCCTCACATATATACCATCAAACTTTTGTAAATGCACAATCATTGTATTTTTATTGAGACAATTATAGTCTTTTAAACACCTTCCTAGCACTATTTAGAAAACTATGGAATAAGCATAAGAGTATAATATAATTTAAAAAAATAAATAATTGTATTTGTAACAAAGAATTGTTGTGCGTATGCATGAATTTGATTTGCAGCTCAAACACTACCCTCTGTATGAGAGTATAGTAGTGTTTGTATGAGAGTATGATTGTGCGTATGAGAGTATACTGTTGTGGGAGTAAGACTATAGTGGTATGTGCGTGAGAGTATGATGGTATTGTGAAACAAAGTTTCAATTATAGTGGTATGTGTGTGAGAGTATGATGGTATCTGTGAGGAAACTGGAGATTCTAAACAGGACTGTAAAATAGGTAAATTAGGTTGGTTCGTTCCCCTTCAGCTTCCTGCACACAGAAATGGATGAATAATGACTGAGAGACAGTTACTTACCATTAGTGGTTGTTTTACTCCGCACAAGAAGCACAGATTCGTACGAAGGGTTACAGACAGATGAACAGGTTGCTGCATCAAAGTCCGAACAAAGAAAACAGGGAATGGGCTTGGTATATGAACCCTGTATTTGCATATTCAGAAGATCATCCGATGTACCCTGATGTGAAAATCACACCCACAGTTTGCTGCTGGAGAGAAGCTCCAAGGTCAGGGAGCTTCAAGTGTCAGATCTCTCTGAGGTTATCACAGACATTTGCCAGAGCACATACACCAGCACACACAAAGTTGAAAAGGGAGGATGAGGAATGTTATGAGACAATAGTCTTGGTTGTGCTTTCTTCGAATGTCATATAATTTTGAGATGATAATACATAGTGAATCAAGTTTAAACCATTAGTGTAATAAAAAGTAAAAGTTAGTGTAACAAAAGTAAAAGGGAGTTTCTAACTATTCTGTTTCTAATTATTCCTAAAGGCCCGTACACACCGGGACGAATATTTGCCAGGCGTTATTCGCCAGCGTTTTTCGCCACGTTTTTTGTGTTCACACCCAGGCGATTTTCGCTGACGATGAGCCGAGCGAACATGCAATTTCATTCCCTGACGTTAGATGGCGCTTAATGTAAACAGAAATACTCCTGTACACAAGGTGGCGCTGCGCAACTTTACGCTTCTTAAAGTCGCTTTTCACTCAGAAGAAGAGAGCAAGTATTTACGCGCTTGTCAGAATCAAACAAAGAAAACATGAATATTTCAAGCACCAGTAGCTCCAACTGGTACTTGGTAAGGGGATATTTTAGAATGTCCGTCATTATTTCTTCACGGCAGTGTAGACGCTACTTGGCGTCTATCTTCTTCGCTGGTATATGTGCTCAGAAAGGCAGTTTTGTGTTTGAGCGCCCCCAAGTTGTGTTTTACTGTAATTTCAGAACCTCCAGACACGTGTGCAAAAGCGCCATTCTCATTGGTCGAATAGATTTCGACGCGGCGCGTCAAACCAAAAAAACAAACCCGAGGCGTTTTTTAAAAAAAGACGCTTTGACGCGTGGCATTTTTTCGCGTAGGTGTGCACACTCACATTGGTGTCCTTTGTTTAGTCACGAGGCGTTAAACGTCGGCGAATATCGCGCGCGAAATTCATCCCGGTGTGTACGGGCCTTAACAGTATCTGTGAGTATGAAGTTTGAATTATCTCTCAGGCGGCCTCTCTTAGCGACTTTCTGATTAACCACTACCGCTCTGCAGAAACTAATCTCAGAAAAAGATCACAGGTTTTTGGATTTTGGCTAAAAAACAGCATCATCATCATCCTCATCCCCTGCCTTCGCCCATAAGTGGCCGGGATAGGCTCCGGCAGCCCCGTGACCCCGAAAGGGAAAAACGGTATAGAAAACGAATGAATGAATGAATCATCATCATCATCACCATCAAAAGACAACTGGAAACACTTTTACTTTAAATCAAAAGATGTTTGTAGTCGTTCTTAGAAAAAGCTTAATTTTCTAGGTATATTTACTCCATCATCAAAAATTTCCACGAGAGCATGTTAAAAACACCAAAAACACAATTTTCATCTGAGTTTGTCTTTAAGGACGATTTACATAACTCATTTTGATACATCAAAATGTTTTTTTTTATACTTTTGAGAGGTTGACTTAAATACAATTTTAAAAGGTCGACTTTAAATGTCTTATTTCTTGAAAAGTATGAATACTTTTACATAAATACTATTGTCAGATACTTTTTACAACACTGATTGTATTCAGTCCAGTCCAGTACAACTCGTACTTTTGAAAGTGACTTTTTAAAATCATTTTTTGTCAAAGGATATAACCAAATATGGGTGTTACAGGGACAACAGGTCTCTCTGAGGGATAGAATTCTTGCTCATTTTATGGGCTTTAGCCTGATACATATTTTCTGTACTGTTTTTAAAAAGCATACAATGTGACTACCTGGATTTTGTTTTGACATTTTGTCCTTTGCGGTAAAAGTGCCCCTATGACGTACCAATGAGGAACATTACATTTTTCAGAATGCTGACAAATACCAAAGTATGCAAAAGTTTGCCCAAAGTATGAATGGGTTTTTGTTCCTAAGATACACAGAAAGTTGTTTCCTGCTATGCTGGGACTTGAAATTAGCTTTTCCTTGTGTTGTTGACAGTGCTGTGTTAACAGCAGTCTGCACAGCTTGATTTGTAACGCTATCTACTCCCCTTTATCTCCAGTTATAACCGTTCTAGCTCACCTTTGCTAAGAGCTCTACAAGGGCGGACAAGAGCACTGATTTGTTGTCAGAACAGAGCGTGCCTGGCCTTTGTGCTTCAAACACAATACGCTTCTATTGGAATCAGACAACAAAATCCAGCAGTGGACATAGTGACTATCCTTTCATGTGCGCACACAAACATGCATCTCCAGAAATCAATTACCTGCTATTGCCCAAAATAGAGCTTGAGTAAGCAAAAGTGTAAAAATGTAAAGGTAATTAGCTAGAGGCAAAAAGTCGATTTGGAATTAGAGCGAGAACGCCGGTGTGTGTGTAAGTGCATGTGTTCATGTGCGTATGCGCATTAGCACAAGCAAACCACTGCCAAGGGTACTATTGTATCTCACTTTCTCTGCCCCCAGCATTTGATTTTGCTTACACCATGCTTCTGTACAGCCGGGGACGACACAACAGCTAGTACGGGTGTCTTTTAGTGTTTACCGGAGGACCAAAAGTATGTTGACTTCCTAAAAGTAAACATTGCCAGCTTGCAGCTGCTGACAAGAGTATAATGTCGACAAGATCGTTGTGTGACATATGCTTACGATACAGAACAAACAAAAGCACTAAAAAGTGTGTTTTGTTAAAAGAAAACACCATAGCTGGTGGGCGGATTGGGGGAAAATGCTGAAATACGACATGAGGCTTGTATCCGATCTGAGAAAATCGGAATCCATGCGCTTTTGTCCTGCTTACACGTTCAACGGTCATATCCGATCTGTGCCACATGAGAGGAAAAAATCGGAATTGGGTCACTTGAACCATGCAGTGTAAATGGGGCCTAAGTGTCGTGCAACTGTCGTGTCTCACGGCAAACTTCTGCAACTTTATTGTTGCAGGAAGATGAGTTTGTGAATAGTTAGAAGACCATAAGGGCATATTCGCAGTGACACGTTTGATTCACACCATGGTTCATTTCCTTTAATGCTCCACTTTGTTTGGCAACGATGAAAGTTCACCTGAACAAAGATCAACCCCTGATCTGTGTGAAAACAAGGATTTTGGTCCACTTGTCAATGGACACTGAAGCAGTTTGCTTTAGGGTTATTACAGAGGCACTTCAGTGGGTCAGAGAGTAGAAATGAAGCAAATAAAATGACATTAGCACAGTGCATTACGAAGAGAGCAGAAAGAAAAGGATTAGCTGCCCACAAAGAGAATCTGAGAAGTGTGACTCACGAAAAAAGGTGTGAAAATGTCTGATGGGTAAAGTGAGGAGGTGGAGGAGTTAGTGGAGATGTGATAGTCAGAGACGCAGCATGACTTATTAGTCTCTTCTTCTTGTTTCGTTTCCCTTACTGTTTGGAGCTTTTTTGCTACCCCCAAATAAGCAACTGTGGGGACTGGAGTTTTTTTTTAACGCAGTTTGGTCCAATTTTATCTTTCGTTTGGTTTAAAAAAAAAGTATGTGTATGAAAATAAGGTCTGTTTTGGCAAAAACCTTTCCATGTCTAGAGCTTAAATCACCCTGCAAGACCACTGATCGCGTCTGTACATTGACTTCACATTGAAACTGGACGCCCCTGATCCAAGAATCACGTTTTGTGAATGCAGGTTACGGCTTTACGTAGTGAAAACTTGACAGATAGTTTCTAATGTCTTGTCAGCTGTGCAAACCCATACCTGTTTTTTTAGCTGGATTTTTTTTTGTTTCAAAGTCATTACAGGGCTGTTCTGTATGTGCACATACTGTAAGTTATGCACCATTGATTGTTTACTCAACAATGAAAGTTAATTTCACAAGATATAAGGTACCGCTTTCTTTTTTTAGCTGCAAAATGTGCCAGGCTAAAATCACTCCCACAAATATCTTAAAAAACAACCCAGGCTAAAATCACTCCCACAAATATCTTAAAAAACAACCTCGCACAACTCATATCTCTACTAGCTTATGCAAGTATTTTAAAACAGTGTTTAGGAATTGAAAATATTTTCAGCAAGACTGAGTAAGGTCCCACAGACCTCACAAAGCAAAAATAAAATGCACAGAAGGACTGATGAATGAGATTTGTTTGTGAAACTGTATTTATTTAAGGTTGCAACTGTTTTTAGAGCAGATAAAAGTTATAATTGTGGTTGTTAGACGTCCTCAACTAAAAGGACCACAAATCGCAAAGCTAAAAGGAATCAGACATGTTGATGGAAGAACAGCAGCTGGGGCTTTTTTGCACCTCAAGGCTATCTAATGTCATTCTGTAGATTCCTCTGAAGCTATATGCAAGAATGTCTACCCAGATACTAAAGTTGTAGCTGTAAGAAGTAGGGGTGAAACGAAATTATTAAATTAATTGGATCTTTGTTATAACAAATCGTAACACCCCTTTATGAAGTTGTTCGGCGAGTCCAAGAAACACAGCAGCAAACATTGATCTGTAAGGCTGTAATGATCTCCTCGCAATCTGCTCCCAAAAATATGTATATTGTATATTTTATAATATTGTATATTATAAAAGTATGAATATTGTCGACGTCCAAGATCGCTGATTTGCGATCGTTATAAATATTATAGAGTGTTGTAAAAATACAGAGTGTTGTAAACAATATATTTATTGCTCAGAAATGCAGAATAATACTGGATTTTATGTTTTTAACGGAAAAAAAGCGCAGTGCGCAGCGCCACTGTAACTAGAAGTACAAAATATCTTCAAACTAAAGTGTTGGTGAAGCTTCATATTTTATAAGTGAAACATTTTTTGTTAAAAAAAAATAACTATGCTGACGTTCAGCTTATTGACATAAATTTTGAAAAAACGAATGTGCTTTGACACTGGGGCTTTATCTCCAATGTTTACATTATTTTAGTTACTGGAACTCTTCAAGAGTTGACGCGACGTAATTTCAGCTGATTCTTAAGCAGAAAAAAGCTACTTTTTACACTGACATAGCACGTATTTGCCATGCTAAACTGTTGCAGCAATTTGAGTATGGAAAAACTTTTCAGATGATCCAAAACAAATGTGATGTTTGGGTTTTTTATGTTGATTATGTTACGACTTAACTTATCCAGAAGCTTGTCAAAAAAAAAAAAACTTGTTTAAAGCGACAAATACTATTTCTTTCTTTCTAAATCTCTTGTTTTATAATCTGTTTTATTCATTCTGATCTCCTGTTCTAAATAAAGTTATGAAGGATGGTAATTTAATAGCCTACATTTAATTTTAGTGTTCATACATCCAATATAAAGTAAAAAGAAATATATATAGCAACAAACATATAATATTAAAATCAAATCAAATCAACCTTTATTTATAAAGCACTTTTCCAACACTTCACTCAAAGTGCTTTGCATAGAATATAATCAAATTTAAAAACAAAATGACAAGACAAACAATGCCGAAAACCCCCCACCCCCACCCCCACCAACATACACACACACATAAACACACCATGATAAAAAGAGTGATAAAATTATGGAATGTAGAGACCTGGCTTTGTCCTGAAGTGGGAAAACGATATTTTGGGGACACTTGTCCACATCAGTGTAAAAGGTAAGAATCGTGGTTCATTCTGTGAATCGTTAAGCTTGATTTGTGAATTGAATTGGATCCCCATCTAAGTAATGATCCACAGCCTTATTTATTTAATTGTTTAGAATAAGCTAAACAATCAATGTTGTGAATGGTCAACATTCAGACTTTATCGATGAGAGGAGTTGTTGAGTAGTAAGAGATGTCATCACAGACTCTCGTGCGCTGTTGACTGCATCCAGGTGGATACCATCAGAGTCACTTCCACTGCAGTCACTTCATGGTTCCTTAATATCCACACAGAAACATGTACAAAGCAGAGTTGACGGCATAGAGTCTGATAAGAAGGGTGGTCTCTGGCTTCACTCTGTGCATCTTCTTATCAGTTTGTCAGCTCCGTCTGTCGCTCTCTGTGATCAAGGTAAGTTCAGCCCTTCACAGCCCAGTGGGCTTGGAACATTTCCTGCACGGGTGATGCCAGTGCACCATGTGCACACATCCACACGTCTGCAAAGCAGGGAGTGGATGGAAGCCAGGACAAGCGTCAGAATGCTGGCGTTTCCGGTACACGGGTCTCATCCCGCCACACGTCGCCCTCAATTGTGGTTAATGCCGCAGTGATCAGACGCGGCTCGACACCCTTCTGTTGCTTCAGCACTCAAAGGCAAAGGAGAAGATTGTAAAGGGGGTGTGGGCAGTGATGGAGAGTAGAGCAAAAACAAGAGGCATAAAGGAGAAGGGTGTTAGGCCATGTGTGAGGAAGAGGAGGATAGAGGCGGGTAGGAGTGTAGATGGAAACATCACCCTGTTAGTTCTGCTTCGCTCTCCTGTCATTATCCAGGATCCCAACTGCGACAGCTACAACCGTTTGCATCTATATGTGTGTGTGTGTAAAGATTAATTAGGAGAAAATAGGAGACAAAGGTAAAGGGGGATGTGTTGACATGAACAGCCCTGTAGAGACTGTCTTCGTCATTACTTTAATAGTCACGTGTGTCTGTTAAAAGCATGTCTGCGCAACAGATTGAGCACCTCCGTACAACTTGGCGTCTCCTGCTGGAGTCAGTCATACGTGCAAGTAGGTGGTTCTCACTTTGTACACCACTTTTTGTGACACAAGCTGAATCTGTGGGGGCCGTATTTGTTCAGTGCCAGTAGTAGTAATAGTAGTAGTAGCATCTCTTCATTTGAACCCAGTCTGTTTGGTACTGTTATGCTTTCAGTTTCTCTTTACACTCTTGATTTATTGTTTTATTGGATGTTTTAAGCAATAAAAAAAATGATAGATATTTCAAATCTATTTAAAGCCTTAGCCACAACTTCCCTTATGGGTGGATACGGGCTGCCTGTGGGTGAAAAATGGGCAACATAATGGGACACGAAGTATCAAGGTCATAGGCCACTTGGTTGGCCCATGGACGAAAATGTTGATGCAGATTTTTTCTATGGACATGGTGCTTGCGACAGGTTGCAGGGAACACTTGTAAGGGTAAGTAAGGGTGAAGTAGGTGAGACTGGTGTGTTTTTATCAGATTTTTCAGTGTTTAAACCTACCCAAAAACATTGCACTGCATTAGTTGCCCGTAAGTGCTGTTCATGTGATAAATGCAAGCTCTTTGTGTGCAGAATGACTGTTAGTAATGAGGAAATTAGAGAATCAGAATGTAATTTGTGTGGGCATTTTACTGGCACTTTCTTATCACTGGCACAACCTGTACACGCAACATTTGCATGCTGTCAGTAAGGAACCAAAACACGCACCTTTCCAATGACTAGTGTGGCTTAAGGGCGTTCAACTTCCATTATCTCCTTGATATGTCACGATACACTTACCACAGGCATTACAATGGTATATTGCATTTTCATAATGTCTCTTGAGGTGGCTGTATGAGGCTCCAGACAACTGAAAAACACACCTGTGCCCCTTATGATGCAGCCGCTCTTCTCTTTGACCCTCCACAGGCCAGGACAACCCAACAACCCATAGAACTGTGTCAAACCCCCATTTCCTCCTGAGAATCAGCCTGTTCATTTATGCCTTCTTTAGAGAACAGATATTTTGGTGTTGTGTCCTTTGACTCATTTGAAGTTGTCCTCTAAGACCTGATTTGCCTAAACAAAGACATCCTGGCCAATGATTTCTCAAGTGTTTAGGGGGGATAATGTGAAGTTTTGTTTCCTAGGAAGATAAAATGGAGTCTATTAAGGTCATATAGTAATAGGTTGGTTCTTGGGAGGATATGACTAAGGCTTAAGACATTCATTCATAAACTGATTGGAAAATAAATAAAATAAAAGATGATCTTCTCTCCATTATAATTGCTCGTAATCACCAATAGACAAATGCAAACAGTACACACAGGACACATCTACTCTTGACAACAGTTTTTAGATGTGTACCCATCAGTGTGTATTTGTTTTGGTAATGGTAGAGTTAGCCAAGCAGTTTTGATGCCCCCTACGTGGCTCTGTGATTCACCTTTCCTCCTCTAGGTTTCCACCTGGTCACTGGAGCAATACTCTGATGCAACCTGACACCTGTCTGGTTGCATGGCCAGCAACAGGCCTCACACGTACAGCGCCTCCATTTGAACACTACGCATCCATGCATAAACACACAGTCGCATTAGGACCATCATTCACACAGACTGGGAAGGGTTTCCATGCTTGTGGACAGACTTGAAGATTAAAGAAACATGAATGTGCACCTACAGTTTGAGGTGAAAATGCATGCAAGTCACAGATATCCCTGTAGCTGTTTTGCTTTTTCTTGCTATCTCAAAGGATCCATACAGCGGTGCAGTTTCTGAGCTTGCAATGCCTCAAAAGCAAGCAGATAAAATTCCTCTGTGTTCTTCACAAGAAAATGGCCCATGATGTGCGTAAATATGTCACGCTTTATCGTGTGGTGTTTCCATAAAGCGAGAGGACACAGTGATTCACAGCCATTCGACTCTACTCATGCAACACTGCCAGTTGTTAAAACCATTACCTATAAAGCTACGTTGATATTCCTGCCAAAGAAACCATTTCAGGAATATTTGATAGTGCTAATGTTTTCAGATATGTTATAACACTACAAAATATCTTTATTTTGACAGATGACGCAATATTTAATACCCAGAAAATGTCCAGAAAACGTTAACAGTCCTGTTCTTGGATGACTTTGACACTTTATGATCTCATTTCTAGATGAAGTTTTTTGTTTAATTCAGTCTTTTTTGGACCTCAAAATAAGGGCTGATGAATCCACCACAGGGCTTTAACTACGTCCTTTAGCAAAGCACTATGCAATGCTGCTTTTGAGGTCTCATTAGGTCCAATCACCTCCAACATGATATTTGGCCAGTACAACCCGTGCTGCTTACAGCACTGAAATGATGGTTGTGCCCAACCCTCACTTTCAATTTCTAACTTTTAGGGTATTAAATGTTGCAGTTCCTCAAGTTGGGGGGGGGGGGGGGTCACTTTGGATTTTATTAAAACTTAGATTTCAGAAAAACTCTCAACTTGCCTCTGGTTTGTCAGAAGATTCAGAACCCCTATTGTTAAAGTAAAATATGTCCAACACAAGAGGCCTTCAGCTTTCATCTGTTTGCCCAGCTGTTGGACAGGACAAGTTAAAATAAAATAAAAAAACAAAAGAAAAACTCTCAACTTAAGTTATGCACACACTGGACGTGTGGCACAGTCAACAATGCGAATGTTGAATGTTCAACAATGCGAACTCTGCAATGAATGTGGGTTTTTGAACGCGCTTGTAGTATGTTGTGTTCAAGCTGGACTGTCGCTACCCAACGATACCACATGCACTCACAGTTGGAGGAGGCTTGGTGCGAAATGCCCTAGCGATGCAAATCTCGTGAATCTTCAGTCATTCATTCATCTTCTAAAGCCGTTTCTGGGTCATGGGGCTGCCAGAGCCTATCCCGGCCACACTAATGAGTACCCCTGCTCTAGATTATGCAGCAACAAAGTAACCACATACTATCATACTCCCACCTATTTGCACTTCATGCAGGGCTTAGACTTTATGTACTGATGTCTTTGTGTTAACTCCCTCAAGAAAATCAGATGTTCAGATGATGCTTTAAGAATCATAACATTTCAGATGCTTATTGAGGCTCAAAAGTAGCTTTTTGGTGGGGGTTTAGATTTTTTGGATAAAAACTGGGTTTTAATTATTATCTGTAATGTTGTGAAACAACTGTACTGTCAGATGCATTTTTTTTCTTTGTCCATGGTCTCATGTTAACACATACAAGGCCAAACTCTGTTACAGAGCTTCACATGCATTTCATGATCCGTTCATGATGGAGTGTGTATAAAAAAACAGGGTTGAAGGGTTTCTTGGAATCTACTTCATGTGAATTATATTTGAGCTTTTATGTTCTGTGAAGTCTCTGCTAATAATTCCAATGATGACACAGCAAATCGAGGCTTTCACAGACTTGGGTGAGCAAATTATCTTTATAATAACAGCTTTTTTTTTAGCTAATTTGAGCACAAATACAGCTTCCTACGATGAACTGCCTGTGAACCCAGGAGAAAAGCTTTAATGAAGACAGGATCAATGTTCTTTCTTTGCAGCTGATTGAATGGTAGCCCCACATTAGGGATTATTTGGTGCCAAGAAAAAAAACCTGGAAACTTTCTCTTCAAGCACAAATAGTCTCTCTGACGATTTGTTGATCAAAGTTTCACAAAGTCTTCTAATTTTAGGAATCCTACAATCAAATACATCAATACTTGAATCACATTACAGACTAAAAAGAGAGTAAAATGAAGCTAATTTGCAACACAAACCCTCACCTTTAAGTCCTTGCAGGCTGTATCTATCAAAACATGCAGTAGCAGCACCTTACCACAAGTTAGGTCGCGATAAATACTCTTGCAGGCTGTTTTTGTGGTTTAGATGTTTAGAGTCGTTTTGAATGCACAGCACCTTTGCTAGTGGGACTATCTGTAAATCAAAGGTTGTAAACCATCCAGATGTGGGGCCAACATGGTGGTGATATCCTAACAGATATCCTTGATATCAACCCAAGTCATTTAATGATGGTCAGAGATTAATAATTTGACCAAATAAAAGTTTAACCAACAGTTTATGTGTATCACTCCTCCAATTATTTCAAAACAATGACAAGACTATTAACCTTTTGCGTTGTTTGTTGCTAATTTGCAAAGTACTGTGCCGGACTGAGTTGGGCTGGGGGTGCGCTGGTGCAAGAGAAAGGGAGTTAAGATGTTTACGGATTTGTTTTTTTTTCTAATGTTATTGGTGCAAGCTGTATGCTGTTGGTTATGGCCTACAGTAACCACAAAATAGAGACTCGGCATCTTAGTACCTGGAAAGGGATGCTACAGTAACATTAAATCCAGGACTCCACTTCATTTAGCATTACCTTGAACTGGAAAAACACAAAAGACATTTTTTTTTCATGTAATTGGAAATAAACTCCGGCATGAAGGGGTTTAAACTACATTATTCTGTACTGCATAGGTATTTGCCGCCGTAATTTTCTTTCTCAAAGTTCTTCCAATTTTGTGATTCAGATAAAAAAATTTATTCTAAATTTAAGATGGTAATTTCATTAATTGTATTATAGGGATATGAAGAAATTGTCTCCTAAACCTAATATCTGGCTGTGCTAAACTTCTACTTAAAGGTTTACTATTGTTCAACCACAATTACTTTTCGCATGCTACTATTTAAAACCACTTTTTTGTTGTTGTTTTTTTTTTTCATTTCTTTAGAACTAAGTACTTCCAGAGCACTGGACAGTAAGCCAAATGTTGATTCAGGCAATGCTAAGTTTTTTTCTAAGGCTGTTTGTTGCTTACATCCTCTATCCAGCTCGGAGTTAGCTTTAAAGCACCAAATATATGTATTTATAGAAGACATATTACATAGCAGCGGTCAATTATGTGTTAAGGAGCCAGTTTAGGCTGGAAGCTATTTGCAGCTGAGGGTCAACTGAATATGGAAGCTAGTCCTGGGGACAGGGACTGGAGGTCAGCCTGGGAAGCTGGGCTGGAGAGGAGCGGGACTACAGTTAGAGCTGAAAAGGCCACTTCCAGAGAAGCTGAAGGATAAGGAGACGATGACAGGCCAAGGGAAACACGCCTGTGAGAAAGGCAAAGCATGGGAGGAGGTTGGAAAAACAGGATGAAATAGAATGCGGAATGTCAAAAAAAATCTGCAGCAGCAGGCCTGAAATGTGGGAGTGTTGACGGTAGCGGCGCCTTCGAGTTTGGCAGAGGCAGAGTTTTTGACGAAGTCTTGATTGTGCGTTTGTTTGCCAGCGGAATTGGCCGCTCAAACACACCTGTCGCCACTTGGGCATTGAAAAAGTCTTAAATACTTGCATCTGGGTCACCGCTGTTCAAAAGAGGGATTACAAGAAACAAATAAAACAATAATTATAATGTTTTAGTGTCTCTGCGGGTTCATTGAGTTGACAAATCTCATACTTGTTCATTGAAGGACACCGCTGCGGTAATAAATCATTTTAGTACGTTTGACTACAATAAAAAAAAAAAACTCCACAATAAATAATCAAAGCAGCCATATGAGTGGAGGACTCATCATGAGTGAGTTTTTTTTTATACTTTAATTCTTCTATATTTGACACTTTTTGTGTTTTTCAGCCTTAACTACAGCTCTAACCTCTTCAGAAAGTGCAGTCCACAGCCAAAAGGACCTGGCATCAGTGGGCCGGCTTCAAGTGCAGCCATTATTTATAAGAACAGACTCCCTACAGTTGGAAACATCAGATAACTGATTGAATTAGGTACCTGCGGTTGTCAAGGCAGCTCTCACACCAAGTTAAAACATACGACCTGACAGTTTATTAGAAATTATTAGCAGCTGGCTACACTGCAGCAAAAGAGGATTTATCAGAATAATCTTGGTGACAGCTGCTGTTTCCACCTCTGTTGATGAAGAATAAGTTGGGACGTTCATGTCTGAGTACTGCCAGTGTCTCCTAAATCTTCATGTTTATGAGATTATTCAGGAACATAAAGTAAGTTAATGCGTTTCCAGCAGTGTCTCCATTTCAGCACATGTATTTTTCTTTATGTTTAATTCCAACGACTGTGTTACTGTGGGACTTTAATGGGGCAAATCTGTCACAGTTGTATCTCTCCGTGGGATAATTCTTTCAACAAAGCTGTTTGCTAAATTAGATTCCAGATTGATGGATTTCGTGATGGTACACATTTATTTGAACATTGTTTTATATTTGAAAAGTATTAAAGCTTGCCAAATTTGACCTTAGTGTACATCCGTGGAAGATGGTACAAATATTGAACATGTATTATTTTAATACAATTGTTTAAAACATGTTAATAATTGGAATTCCAACTGGCATTTAGGCCAGTGCAGTGATACAGAACATTTAGACCATGAGACCGCAACTTCTTTCTAAGGTGTAGTATGTCACCGGGGTATATTACTTTTTTTAATTCACACCCAGCAGCCAATCAGAATCGAGTATTCACCTGGACCATGGTATAAGCTTTTATCAATTACAGTTTTAGTTCTGATTATTCAGTATTTTTCCTTCCATAACAGGTACAAATTCTTGTAAATTTGATTGTTTTGTGTAACCAGAAAGGTTCAACCCTTCATTAATTTAGCATATTATCAAATTTACTTATTTCCCACAAAAAGCTCCAATCTTGATGTCAACCGTTTTTATTTATGAATACAAAAATGGGAAAAATGTCATTACATTTTTTTGATCTATAGTCTTTTAGCTTGAACTACCGTTCACCTTTCTCTCTCAGGAGTCATATGCTCCGATTGTCACCATAGGGAACAAAAAGATAGTACTTCATTATTTCACCAACTCCCCTGCAACAACTCTGCTACATTTGCAGATTCACTACTTTTAACCGCACAGGCTCCATGGCAACAGAGTACTAATGATGCATTGTTGCTTCTTTCACTGATTCACATAGTTTGGGTTGTCACAGCAGGCTCCTTTGGGTCTTGAATTGTGTAAGGGATGATGACGCACCTAACAGTCACTCAGGAAACATAGCCATAGGTCTTCAAACTTTCGAATGGAGTGTTTTAAAAAATATTTCTTATGGAAAAGAACTTGTGGCGGTGCAGCACTTGTGCATTTTAGCGATGCTTTATAGAAGTTTTGGAATGTTTGTGGGAAATGATCTCAGAGGGACCTGGACATGGTACCACACTCTTTGAAAAGCCCTTGAGCGACTTTGGTGTCAGAGGTTGAAATTCTAAGCACCAAAAGCAGTTATGCCTCATGATGTTCAGAGGAGTCTAAGTGGAGGGCTCTTTGACAGAAAGATGCATGAGCACATAGAGATACTTCCAATCCAGTTTTAGTCAGTACTCACCAAGATCTGATGGAGAGTCATTCATTTTGGTCTCAAACTTTGAAGTTGTTGGAGAGGTTGTTCATGATTTTATCTATTTAGCATTACATAGGTAATGAAACTCAACATAAATCAGGATTTACATTCAGCACAAACTTTAT
This sequence comes from Oryzias latipes, assembly GCF_053564925.1. Lineage (NCBI taxonomy): Eukaryota > Metazoa > Chordata > Actinopteri > Beloniformes > Adrianichthyidae > Oryzias > Oryzias latipes. Next base: position 10,410,824 of record NC_136238.1, read on the forward strand.
GCATTTTCAAAGGTATGCGACTTCGGAGCCGCAGACTGCCGACCCCTGGCCTAAATTGTTTAAAAGACCTACTCTTATAAACATGGTGTTTTTAACATGTTCTTTTAGCTTTTTTGATGATGGGGAACATATATGTAGAAAATTAGGTAAAAACTGAACCTCTGAATATTTCTTTACCTTTTTTAAGAAAATTAGATTTATGACGAAGAAAATATGCTGGGTGAGCCACATACCCACAACTAAAGCCTTGCGATACGGTCTGGTTTGGAATGGTCCGGTTTGGAATGGTCCAGGCAATTCAGGTTAGTGTTTCCATTCAAAGTTATACCGTCATGGCGCATGCAGGGTAAAGCTAACAACAACAACAACAATGGAGGTCATCCAACATTTCACTTTTTTCCGTTTGGCTTTTGGTAATTCGTATACACAAAGCTATAGTTTGAGATAGATTACGAGCTGCGAAAAGGAATACAGCTGCCTTCTTGGCGCTTTTTTTTGTCGCAATGACCTTCAGCCAATTCAGCTGTGCCCTAACCAGTCATCCCATTTTTCAATGGACCTGCAACCAAGGGGGGCCCAAAAATGGTACCGTTCGGTCCTGCTTAATGGGTCCATTTTATAATGGAAACGCTCCAAATAGTGGACTGGACTGTATCACTTATTATAAATAAGGCTTCAGCGTAATTTTTTTCAATGAACTACTGCCTCTCTGCAGAAACTGTGTACTAGAAAACTACATTTTTTTTGTGCTACAATTAGCATAATCATAATTAAAAGTTCACTGGGGACCCTTTTAGAAAAGCTCACATGATGGTCAGAGTGGGACTTCAAAAGCTCTTGTTGATGTCTATACTCTTGGGTCAATTCATTTTCCTATTATTTTAAAATTCAATCAGCGCAGTGCCCTTTCCAAAATGAGCACCTCTCAGGATTGGACACCCAAATCCAAAATAAAGTATTCTACATTTCAAATATGAGTGATAATAATTAATAAACATTTGTCACATTTCCATAATCCATTTGTCAATCGATGTGAATCCATTCCTCCAGCAATGTGACCTCAGTGTGGTGCCAGATCTGCAGAGGAATGCAGTTTCCTCTAGCCTTTATGGTGCCAGGCAGGGTCAGTCAAGCCTTGCTGAGGCATGCAGGGAAAGCAGAGTCGACTTTGACCCTGTAGGTTTGCTGCCAGACAATGATAATAAGTAGAGTGGACAGTTTCGGCCTTCTTCCACTTTCCAGACGACCAACCTGGACAAGACTGGACAGCGAGGGGAATTGAGATGAGCAGTGGGATGACGACCGTCCGTCCGGGTGTTTGTGTGTGTTGATCGGTGTGTGAGTGCACTCTCTGAGTGTGCGCTTAAATTTGCATGTGTGCATATGTTTAGCTGAAGTGGCAGAAGCGTGTGTTAGTGGGGTTATGAATTGGAGCCGTGGCTCAGAGAGCGGCTGCCTCTCCATCTCTGGAGTGTCGCACGGCTGTTGAATGCCTCTTAGAGTGTTATGTATTTTTAAGTTTAAGAAGTCAAGCCACATTTAGATGCTGAAAGTAGTGAAGTGTTAACTGGTAAATTAAATATCTAGGACATTGTGGTGGGGGTGGGGGGCTGAGGTTAAAATTTAACCCAAAATTCAGAAGAACATAAGAAGAATTTTTGTTGACCACAGCCTCTAGTTGCTTGACAGACCTTCTAAATCAAACCAATTTAAAGCAAAAGACACCTTTCCCTATTCTCATTTTTCTGCTTACTCATGATCCAGTAGCAGACAGAGCAAAACGACTTTAAATCTGTTATGGTGAAAGCACAAAAGATCATATCTTTAAAAAAAGAAAAAAAAAAAGAATTTTCCTGCAATTGATTTTCTTTTTTATCAGGTCCAGTGATCTACTTTTTGAAATGTGTTTTGGAGAAAAGTCCAAAGAAAAAAAATACTTCCAGAGTAAAGTTTTTTTTTCTTTTTGTCTATGAAGACTCATTCATCCAGGTTGAGTCCATCATAGTAGTAGTGTTGGCAGTGTTCTGAAACCCAGACAAACCGAACCAGTTCCACCTGGGTCGTTAACAGCTGAAAGAGATGACCAATTTGGGGAGGGAGTCACTGGCTCCCCAACCCCCAGCTGAGGACAAAGGACTCTAACGACCCGAAAGCATGTAGGCTAAGTTGACAATACCATCCAGTTTCAGGTCTGACTCCTCCCCAATGAGCGCATATATACCAGATCTTTTACCAGCTAATTGAGAATTGTCAAAGCCTCTTGGATAAGAGGTGAAACGTCTTCTAACTTAAAAAAAAAACTAAGTCCAGATGACAGCCCCTAAACCTACTACTATGATTTTTCTTTCTTTTTATGTATCTGCCGTATCAAAAGCAGTTATATTGAATCTGTGAGCAGCACTGAAAGGCTGTGTGTCATGCTGAACTTTGGCCCCAACTACTGTGTCATGTATTAAGTATAGGACAACGCCGAAGCTACCCACTGGCATTACAATAGAAAGAGTTAGAAAAAAGGCAGTTCTTCTAAAACAAACTGTAAAATCTCTTTTAGAGTTTATAAAAAACATCTGTATTTGAGCTGTGGTGAATTATTGTGTAGTTATTTACTCTCAGTGTAGTATAGGTGTTGGGTTTTCAGTTTCTCAGTGTGAGGTCATGTGCTCTTTTCTGGTTTTGTCACGTTTCAGTTTTTTTATTAAATGTTGTCAAAGTTTCTGTCACCAAGCCTGGTCTCCTACATGATGGGTCCTACACCACTAGTCCCTGACAGCTATAAAGGGGATGTCGCATTCACTCGGCCCAGTTCTCTTTTATATTTACTGGTCATACTGCATTTTTTCCACAATGGCACTCTTAACAGATGCCAGAGGTCATGGCAATAGAAATTGTATGTCTTGATTTGACAAATGTGTGTACCAATCTCTGCTAGTTAAATGTAATTTTAGTTGTGTCCATTGTTTTTGTTTCTATGGTGATATGAAAGCGGAGTCATTGGATGCTGTTTTCAAGATGACACTTTATTCAGATGGGTTGTATTTAGTCTGGCATATAGGAAATGAACCAATAAAAAAATTACACCTCAAAAAGAAGCAGCAAAGACAAGAAATAAGTGTTGTTTAAATGGTGAGTTATCATGCACAGTTGGTACTTTAAATCAGAACAAATGACCAAATTAGCAGGAATGATAATATTTGGTAAAATGTCAGAAAATGGCAAATATCACTGACTTCTATAGCCCTCTTTTACCTTCATTGAGGCCCAAACTGCTATACAGTTACAAGTCCCATTCACTCGTGCGCGCACACATTGACATTGATGGTGGCAAAGCTGCCAAAAACGGTGCTAACCAGAATACCAGTAGCAATGTGAGGTTAAGTGTCTTGACAATTTGGGATGTAGTTAGGTAAGGTGGGAGCCAAACCTGCAACCTTTTTTATAGAGATTACAGCCGTCCCATTTTTCATAGGTACCTAGATTTATGTTGAGAGTCCATTAAATGAATATATTGAAAACAGAGACCTAAAACTGAGAACATTAGAAATGTGTAAATAAATAAATCAAGCAAAGTAAAAATATTCATATCCAACTCATTTTTTAGCACAAACAATAAAAAAGAGAAAATATTCCCACCATTTCCATGTCATTGACCGTTGCCTTTCCTGACCCAGGTCTGTGCATTTTGCTGGATTCTGACTGTCACATAGAAACACTGGAAAAAGGCCTCCATGTGGTTGCAGTTACTCACAGCACTTTGTCATTCCAGGTGGTCCCATTTGATGACAAACCAGGCCCAACCCTGCTTAGAGACCAGGCAAGATAGGATCTTACTACAGTGGCAGGACACATTTGAAGAAAAGGACTTTATTCACTTGCGAATTTGGATGGCATTAGACACATGGCTACTGATGCTACGGTCACAAATATCACTTCCACCACGTGATAGGGAGGAATCAGCAAAATCTTCAAGATTAGCTTGACAACATGCCTCCCATGAACGCAAAATGTTCTGTCAACTGAATGTGGATGACCGGTGAACATTAGTGACTTCATCTAGTGCGTGAATGTGTGTGTGAATGGGTGAATGGGTCCGTGACTGTAAAGCGTTTTGTCCTTGTAGGAAGAAAGGCGTTGTATAAGTATATGCCATTTACCATGATGTCCGAATTAGAAGACACAATTTTCCATAACTCTCTAAATGAAGGACTAAATGTAAGGATACGGAGAAGCTGTAGGGGCAGGCAAAGAATTTCGGATTCGACCTAAGACAACTAAGAAAGTGGGGGATAAAAAAGCAAACTGCTTTATTCCAAAAATGTATGGACTGACCTTCAACAATGTTGGTTAGAATATTAAGTTTGGAGTGGCTTAATCCAATGAAAAATTGAACAGTGGAAATCTGTAAGATCTATTTTCTTTTAAATAAATCATTGAGTTACTCAAACCCATCTTGAACCATTGACTTAGCCTTGGTGAGTCAAAAACTGCATGTTGTATGAGACGAGAATAAGATTCCAACAGTTCAGACACAGCCTGTAATAAGCTCGTGATGGACCAATTCAGTGTTATTCCAAGCAAATGTTAAAATTACTTTTGTGTAGTTTACTGCATCTCTCAGTCTCAGCCAGGTTTTCATAAGTGTGACCACATTAATGTGCAGAAACATCACTATAATAAACTCAGACCTGATGCAACATATGGCCACTGTGGCTTTCATCACTACAGGGCACCTCAGGTCTTAATTGAAAATTAGCTCATCAGCTTGCCAACACACAAGACGCTTTAGTGACAGCACTGAGCCTATTAATGCAAAATGCTGGGAAAAGGTGCAAGGAGCCACAGTTTCATGCAAAAGTCTAAAATAGAAAGCTGCAGATAGAACCTTTGTGAAATAGTGAAGAAAATAAACAAAATGTCAACAACAAAGTATACAATTCCACAGAAAAGCAGTAAAAAGATGCAGAATAACCAAAAACAAACACATATTCCTCCAATAAAGGCAAGTCACCTGTTGTAAGAGGCAGACATCTGCATGTTTGGAGAGCAGATGAATGGAAAGGTAGAGAGGAATAACAATACACTATAATTAAAAGATGTTGTTTATTTAATTAAGAACTTTGTGATTCCCTTTTTTTCTCAGAGGAACATACTGCAGAGCCATAATTTGAAATAAAGTCAGTATAAAACACAGGAATGATGACGGTCCTTCAATGACAGATGAGTCGATGAGCATGATGTGACAGTGGGCCACATTTCATGAGATTTTTCTGATGCAAGGAAAGAGCATGTAATTGCTTTGTCTAATGGGAAATATTAGAAACTTACTATAGAAGCCATGAAGTGAAAAAGGTCAAGTCTTCTTGTCCTAACATCAAGAGGAATTTCATTACTAAACTAAGTCAACTGTAAAACCAAATTGAGATTCAAACGCGTGGAAGACAGGTGTTGTAAACAAAAACCAACTATGATTAGAGTTTTGTTTATAGAAAAACACTAGGAAGGTGACAAAAAAAAGCATTAATTATGCAGTGCTGTGCTAACATTCCCTTTCTTATAATTATTTTTCTAAAATATTAGAGATAATAAAAAAAAACGTCCTAAATAAGTTTAAAAAATAGACTTGTTTTACAGAATGTTTTTACACATAAATTGGCCAAAAAAGATTAAACATATCACAATAACCTTCAAAGGGTTAGAAATATGTTTGAATCTTATGAGATGAAAGCAAAAAAGAAGACAACATTTAATTGAAAAACCTTCTTGTGGAAAAATGAAAGACATTCTAGCAAAAAAGGGTAAAAATTCTTCCAAAGCCTTTCGAAAGACTTTTATCATGAGGTTTTAGACCGGGTGAGTCAAATAGATTTTTCTCAGTGAATAAAGCCAATGAATAGCCTTTTAGTCATGATTATGCCGTTTTAGCCCAAAAACCAGTGTTTTCTTTCTAGGGCATGTTTTCAGCAGAGTGGCAGTTCATGAAAAATTCGCCTCTGAGTTGTGAGTGGTGCTGTTGATGCGAAGCAACCCAGCTCCCCTTACCGTCACCCATAACTGAGCGTTTACACACTCCCCCGCTAGCTTACACCCCAAACCTTACATTGCCGGTGTGGCAAAAAGGGCGAGCCATACTGGAGCTTATCCAGCTGCACAGTTTAGAGCCAGATGTCAACTCAGAAAGGGATAACAAAGACGAACATGGATCTAGTCGCCTACAAGTCGGTGCATCAGAACAGAGATTGTGGCCCGCCCAGCATGATTTCAAGACGAAAAACAATCTTTTTCAAATAGCATGTTTCTGTGTGTTCCGGATTCACAACGATTTGAATGAAGAAATACTCAGAAATGCAATTTTGTGCTTGATTTTCTTTATGTATGTCTTCCATCTTCAAAAAATGCCATAAGATTATGTCAAAAACATCATTTTGTGGGTCTTTGAGGCTGTGATTTAGTTCCCATCATCACTCTATTGTTCATCATGCACACCACACATAGTATGGCTTCTCATGAGAAGCATGCAGTGTCACTCTTAGAGACATGAGAAATATGAACAGAAAAACTAACCAAGCGCACTGGGAGATACACCACCTCAAGACCATGCGATACAGTTATAGCTCAAAAAGGCCACTTAATAAGATCCCTCTCTTTATCCTTGTACAAAATTGGTTTATTGACTAGAGCATTCAAGATATTTTCCAATATTTGGCACTGTGGATTTGTTTTGCCTTGCAAGTCTGCCTTTTTGTTCCTTTTGTCTCTTATTTGACAACAACTTGTTATCAATTTAGCAAGTTTATTACACATAGTGTGAAATAAAATAGTTTTTTTAAGTATATCAAGTCCATTTTTAGTCAATTTTTTGTCAAATTTCATTCTAAATTAAAAAATAGTGAAAAAATGTAGACGAAAAATTTGACTTTTTTATCCACATTTACATCTCTAGGCTACGATTTGTATCACCAAAGTGCACAATTTGAGCTTTAGAAAAACAATGTGTAAATTGGACAAATGTGGGCTGATCTGAAGGAAAAAGAAAGGAGTGTTGTAAGTATTCCCAAATTAATTAACATTTGTGACATGAATGTTTTTGACAGAGCTTTTCATTTATGGAACACCCTTTATAACTTTTTTACAGATAATCAATTCGCACTTCTTATACAACTGAACCACTAATAACACATCATGCCGCTTGTCTTCCAACTAAGGGATTATAAAACACTGTGGATGCAGGTGAAAATTGCAGCAGAGAACAAGCATAAGCATTGATTTCCAGTCACGGTAGCTGTACAAACTCGCAATTTGCTGTAGACGGTAGAGAGGTGAATAGAAGAGGAATGTCTCTGCGGGTTTATGTTATTGAAAAGGAGTAATTGGCTAGGTATTATAGAATTTGTCCCATTTATCTCCACCAAGATATCTTCACTCAGCAAGTGGTCCATGTGCTTTGTTCCAATATTTCGTGCAATCCCAGACGTGGGTGTGGCGTTGTTGAGGTGGGAATGATGGAATTAATTAAAGCTTTGTTGAATATTCTAGTCAAAACACTTACTGTGGCCTTTAAAAGTAGAATACTTCTTCTCTACAAGAAAGTAAGTCACCTTTTCTTGTGAAAAAGGGTGTAAGTGGTTGAACTTTAAAGACAAAAGACCACATAAAACCAGAGGTGTACCAGGCTCTGCTAGGGGCCTCACTGCAGTTGATTTTATAGGCTGTTAAAAGCTGCCACTCGATAAGATGCCCAGCATTTAAAAAATACAGACACCTACTCCTTTTAAAATGATTGCTGCCATGAAATCCAACCTCAGGATTTAGTCCTGTGTATGTGTGAGATTACAAGCTCTGTCTGAGGCCAACAGCTCACTCCAATTAGCATTAATAACACGATCTGATTCCAAATAAAAGGCGTAAACAAATGAGTACAAGCGCACCTGGCTTCACAGACTCAGTCAACAGATGGGTGCTCTGCAAGCCTGTTATTGCAGAAGAAGAAAGAAAAAAAATCAAACGCTAATGAATATTCACTGTGGGACACAAATGCATAAAGACCAAGGGGGACTGATTCATATTCTTTTGGCCAGTGTTTGTTGCTGATGGCAATGCCCAGAAATGGGATGGTTGTGAGCGGGACGCTCTTTGAGTCTTCCAGTTGTTGGCTGAACTGCAACTCTCCTTTGCCAGTCACTGGAATTCATGTGCAAACATGGACCATTTCCAGTTTGTACATAGTTCTCTTAAAAAGAGCCGCTTCTTCCAAATGCCAGAACATGATTTATTATCCCAAAAGACCATTTATTGAAGGAAATAATTTACAGTTGGCGAACCTAAACAATAAAAATGTGCTTCTATTGCTTAGGAGGTGTTTAGCGGTGAATTGTATCCATTTGCATCCCATAAATCTAAAGTAAATGGGATACAAAAGGAAGTTTCGAGTAATACACATTTTTTTTTTTTTTATTTAGTCTTTTTAGTTTGAAAAAAAAATTGTCACCATTGGTCTTCAGAAGCAGGCAGTCTACCTGATAGTCAACACTAGAAATGCATTATGTTTCAACAAGAGCACCTGAATTAATAAAAGGTTATTCATTTTTTGACTGAACAACCCAGGTTTTTAATTTATGTTGAGCCTGACGTTGATACAGACGTTCAAAACCGGTCAATGAAAGTTTGATTGAACTTCTCTGACTAGAACTGCAAAGCCCAGGACTTCCATAACTTTTGCCTCTAGTTACTTTGACCCACCCTCTGGATTCCTGACTAATGAGTGAAGAGTTCTTTAGTCACATGGTTTTGTTTACAAGCTTTGGTCCAGAGCAGGTAGTCCGCTTGACGGTAGTCTGACCACAGACCAAATGCAATGTTCAGGACTCGTTCCAGGCCAAATTAAACGGACTCAGTCTAGACCAATGGACTTTTCCAGTCTGAATACACTCAGAGATATCTGTTGGACACCGAAAAAATACACTCTTTGATATGCCGTAACTCTTCAGGTACATGCAATTAAAACTTTACTTGCCATCTTTTGCATAGGACTTTTTCAGGTGCTCTTATCAGAACCAATTTATTGATTATTTTCACATCCAATTATAAATATATACCAGCCTCAGCAATGCGCCTTCAAGCAACCACTTCCACTAAAAAGTCTAAACATGAGTAAATGCACTGCATTCATGCTGTTCAGAGGAGGTGTTGTGCCTGCAGAACGAAGCGGACTATCAAAAAACCAAACAGCATTCACTGTTTTACATTTTGGCTCTTATTTTCGCTTCCAATTTTTAGGTTCCTGTTTCTGTTTTGGAATTCTTTTTAAAATAAATCCTGCAATTAATGACAGAGTTGGTAATGATTTACAACATTCACTGATTATGTCACATATGTATTACCATACTGAAACACAAGGTTAATATTATTTAGACAATTAGGTTCAGTCCAGCATCTTTTCATCATATCTGACCCTTTTTCAGAAACACTAGTGCATTCACAGTAAGTGAGCGGTAAATCAAAAACTCTTGGAGTTCAGGGAAAATGCTGGATTGGCAGCACTATGGCCGCTGGATCAGAAGCACTCAGTCTGTTTGAGGGTGCCGCTGCCCTCTGTGTTAATTAGCCTTCTCTTGGCTTCTCTCCCTCTGAAAGCAGCATTCAGCAGCAAGGTATGTAAATCTGAAAAACAACCGCCTGTCTGCCTCTGTCAGCTGCACACTGCGCTCTTTCTGTGGTTTCCCTTGTCCGTGTCGTATTGTTTTACGACTTGACTTCACGGCTGGGATTATTGCATTTCTGCGGTTGTCACAGTGATTGCAGGGAAACGTTTCAGGGAAAAAGCTAAATGAATGTTAGCGTGACTGCTGGTGTGCGCAGGTATGCTTTTTTTTTCAATCAAAAGGTTTTAATGAGGCTAAAAACACAGCTACTACGCTTTGGTTGAAGCACAGAGATGTGTTGTTTTGATGTCTTCTTACCAGCTTGATTTGGAGAGTGATGTAGCACGGCCTTGACGTGCACAGAGGCTTATTTAAACAAGTATGTAACGCACGCAGTGAAACCAAAACCATCATGCAGCTAACAAGGGAGTGGAAAGTCACACTTTGGTGAAAGTCTTTTTGACCCCGTTGGCCTTTAACTCCTCTTTCCTGTGCTGTTTGACTTGTGCTGCTGTTGATTAGCAAAACACGTCCCTCTACCTTTGTTTCTACCTTCAGAGATGCTGGCTTTCAAAGGGAACACGGGAATTGGTCCCTTTTGAGTGTTGCTTCTGGTTCCTGTTCAAATACGGCTTCATTTTTGCTAAAAAGAAATTAAGATTGCAGTTACAAAAATTTTCATAAAAGCTCTTTTACTGTAGTAAATAAATATTTTTCACCTTGTGTACTTCACAAGGTTCTACATTTTCTACATTTCTTTTGGGGTCGTGGGGATGCTGGAGCCTATCACACCCACTGTCATGTGAAGGTGGGCTGGACCCCGGACAGGAGGATGTAAATGAGCTCATTTAGCAAAAACAAGTGTCTAAATTTCTGCTATCTATATTCAAAGTTAGGAAAGAGCATTTTAAATGTGACCCTTTAACACCAGAGCTTAAGCTCAAGTATTGACATTCTTTCAACTACCATAACTCCTCAACCGTTTACTCCAGGGGATGCCCAAATCCAGGCCTTCAGGGCCATTGCCCAACATGCTTTCCAACCAATATGCCTTTAAGCTCCTTATTGGCTAAACACGCCTGATCCAGGTAACCAGCAGCAGATGAGGCAGGGTTTCTGGAAAACCAGCAGGAGGCCGGCCCCGGAGGCCTAGGTTTTGGGCACGCCTGATTTACACAATGAACGTAATTCCAGCAGAGGCAGCAGCTGAGAAAAGCAGCTTTTTGTCATTAAGCAACACTTCACATTAGGAATGTGTCGCATATCAGCACAAAGTGTACATGAAAAGCCGCTTTTCCCCACATCAGAACCAGCTGATTCACGTTGACCATGCGATTGCTCCAGGACTACAGTACATCAAAAAGCGTGTTATTCAGGTGTCATGACAACATCTCCCATGTTAAAGGGTTTAAAAAACCTAAACTTTTGGGAATGTTGTTTGTAAAAGTAAAGCAACAGGTGGAAATAAATGTTAAAGCTCCACAGTTCTTGGCAGCTTCTTTCAAGGTTGAAAAAATTTTGAAAGAAAATGGATTTCAAAGTCATAGATTGACTGGGAGTCATGTTGGTCCCATGGTTGTAGGGGTGCTGTTTGGAAGTTCTCTGTTCTTAAATATATCTTTAAAGATTCCCACTCATCCAGGATGGTTCCATTGCAAAAACAAAGTCCCAAAGAAGGTTGTCTGGACTGTAGTTGAAGATGTTTCACCTCTTATCCAAGAGGATTTTCTAAGTTCTGAACTAAAGTGGTAAGAGTAGTAACCGGTTTATAAACTTCACAAAAAAAAGGGTTTGGACTTACTAATGAAGACGGTTAAGTGGCCAAAACAAAGGCTGAAAAGACCTGGAAGTTCATTGAAAGCCACACCTCTACCTGTCTTCCCTTTAGCCCAAGAAGATGAAGCCGTTGTCTTTAACATTCTCCTGGTTGAACTTGATGCTCTTATCCAAAGAAAGAATACAGCTTGTGAGTGCCTCTTCGTCTGAGATTTTTAGGTGATTTGAGATTAAAAAGGAAATCAATCGGCATACAAGGAGCAGCGGCACTCTGAGCATCTTCATCATTAACCCAATTTCCTTCACATAATTTCACTCTGATTTGTTTTTAAACTTTGTAATTGGGGTTTCTTCTGCATCCTCACCTGGATGGTTTGCTTCACTGACTGTTCACTGGAGACAATTAGACTAATTAAATGAGCGGATTGTTGTTTCCCCCCTTGTTCAATTCTGCGTTTTGTTCTAATATGTAAACATGTTTAAATATCTATTATGATGATGAATAACAAATAATGATTTATGGTGGAGGCCACTGTTGCTCTTCTGACTTTTGGTTTGTAGCGTGAACCTATTTGGTTGGTTTCTATCCAAACCATCTGGTGTAGAAGAATGTGTTGTGAAATCCAATAGGTTTAATAAAGAAAAAGGCTGTTTTAGGGCAGAAACCTTTTATGTAAACATAATTTTGTTGTTTTGGGGGAAATCATATCATGTTTCAATCCTTTTGAGCTAACAGTCAAACCTTAAGGCCTTTTAAGGTTAAACCTTACAGTGGAAACTGGGGAAGATGGCCCAAATTTGTATACATTTCTACATTTCTACATCTTTGAGTTTATTCAAAGATAACCTGGGATCTGCTGGATCAGGTGTTTGCATGCTGGTGAAGCTAAGATGCAGAAAACTGGACTGACACACTTTAAAACACAGCAATCCAGTTTGTGTGTCCCCAATATTGTTTGGATATAAACGTGGCGCAGTACAACTCAAGTCCCTATTTATGTTAAAAGGCACTAAAGTGTGACTTAATCTTTGTTCCTTTGGTCTCAGCTCTGTGCAGGTCATTCACTAGGTCCCCCAATCACTAGGGATTTTTGCTCACCGTTCTTGTGATCATTGTGACCCCACATGGTGAGATCTTGCAAGGATCCCCAGATGGAGGGAGATTATCAGTAGTCTTGTATGGCTTCCATTTCCTTATAATTGCTCCCACAGTTGATTTCTTCACACCAAGCTGCTTACCTACTGCAGATTCAGTCTTCCCAGCCTGTTGCACGTCACCAATTTGGTTTCTGGTGTCCATCTCTTTGGCTTTAGTCATAGTGGAGTTGGAGTGTGACTGTTTGAGGTTAATTTACAAAGAAATTCTTTAAAAATCAGACAATGTGATTTTCTGGATTTATTTTTCTGATTTTGTCTCTTGTAGTTGAGGCATATCTATGATAAAAAATTGCAGGCCTCTCTCATCTTTTTAAGTGGGAGAACTTCCACAATTGTTGGCTGACTAAATACTTTTTTGCCCCACTGTATATTGTAATGAGGATGGACAGGGGCCCATTTGCCATCTATACTGGCTTGTAGTTAAGCTTGGGTCATAGGGATTCCTTGGAAACTTGGACAGACTGCCAGTGCATGAGTCTCTGCAGTTCATGGAGTCATTTCAAGTCAACAATTGTTTACACTTTCTCCCACTAGCTTACAGCCCCTCACATCCTAACATTACCGGTGCAACAAAAATGGCGATCCAGCCTTACAGCTTTGAGCCAGATCCCAGCTCAGATGAGGGAAATAAAGATCTATTTGTCTCCAAGTGGATGGATCAGAGTAGAACGGAGCAGGGACTTTTTTCAACCGCATATTTTTCCTCTTTTCCTGATTCATTCATTCATCTTCTTAACCGTTTTGTCCCTTTCGGGGTCACGGGGCTGCCGGGGCCATGCCAGCCACTCATGGGTGAAGGCAGGGTACATCCTGGACTGTTGCAGCCTTTGCTCCTGATTTACATTTGAATTTTAACACACACACACTTTCTTCATTATATGCCTTCCATTATGAGAAAAATGCTACAAAAACATGTTCAAAACACCAAAACCACAATTTTTAATGTAATGGATCTTTAATGCAGATTTTCTGTCCTCCTTCATCCTGATCCAAAAGGATTATACTGTGGAAATTGATGAGATATCGCCTTCATGTGACTGCTGCCTGGTTGTATCCTAAAAAGCTCATTTTAGTCCACACAGACCACTTGGCACCCACCTTGGTCGACTCTTTCCTTGAAAGAGACTCTGCCTCTCTGCCGCATGGGTTGAGCAAATGGCTTAACTGGCTTCTAACTGTAGCTTTCGCCCTTCCCTTTTTTCCTGCCTCCATCTTGCTCTGCACTACCTTCTCTCCGTCAGCACAAAAGAGATGCGGGCACCAAATTGCAGACTAATGACATTCTTGTAGCAATTTGGTCATTTGTCTGAGCATCAGCAGGGACAGATTCCTGTACAGAGCTTCTGCAGCTTCCACACAAACACACACACGGAACCTGCGTCACGTGCACACACTGTTTACCGCGCGCTCCCACAGGCCGCATACTGTACCTCCAGAACTGCACACATCCTCATAAACAACCTCACAAGAGAGGCACAAAGCAAATTAGATGAAAATGAATCAATGATAATAAAAACTCAGCTTTATATGCAGCCTGACATCGCCAAGACCCCTGGCTCCTGAATTATAGATATCCCAGTGACATATGAATACTGGGAGGAGATTGATGTCTGTCGCCAGCCTCATGTGTGTATGAGATGCACTCTGCCATGCAAAAACATTTAGAAATGCCAGACTTTAAATGTGACTAAGTGCTGGGGCTGCAAATGAGCACGTGCACACGCTCAGATGATCTTATGTCAACAACAGGTTTCGGTGTCTCCTTTAACCACGCAAGCTTTTCGCTGTTGTGGTGGAGCAGAGTGATTGACTGGCTGGAGCCTGATCAGCGTCAGACAGAGCAGCAGACTCTGAGCTTTGCTGCAGGCAATTACTTTGTTTAAAAGCAAAAAAAGAAGGGGAAAAAACGAGAAGGAACAGAAGGAAAGAAAGGAAAGCATAGAAAAGAAGAGAGGAAGAAGGAAGGAGGGCTTTGTTGTGCCAAGAGAAGAGCTTGTAAGTTAATAGTGACACCTGGTGGTGTATTATAGAACTACAGTCTTGTTTCAGAAAAAATTTGGGAAAGCGTCACAGTTTTCCTCATCAAATTTTTAAACGGTGAACTTATCAAGAAATGTGGCTTTTATGGAAAAATATTAACAGAATATAGCATTATTCAGTTTGTGCCTTAGTCACAACTGCCCTTATGAGTCGATACAGTGGTCAAACCTGTACAGGGCACACCGATGGCTGAAAGAAAATTTTGGGACTGTAGACTCCTTGGTAAACCCATAGAGCAAATAAGGGTTAATGGCCTTCGAAGTATGCATTATCACTTTTTAAGGAAGCCTGAACCGTCCTCCGCGTTGCTTCCGCAAAGTGCATTAAAAAGTAATAATGCACACTTCGAAGGCCATTAACCCGCTCTTATCATGGTCTCTGACAAAAGAAATGCATGCTAACCAGTTTTTAGTCCTTAATTCTTGTGGATCGCTTTGCTCTCTTACCGCTTGTTTTTGTCCAAATGATGAAGCAGAAGGTTGTTTTAAAGAAGCCGGCGCAGTGATACAAAACATTTAAGCTAGGTGACCGTGCGGTTATCCTGTGGTATATCACTTTTTAATGCACACCCAGCAGCCAATCAGAATCGAGTATTCACCCGGCCATGGTATAAAGAATGTTTATGCACATATTTTGACGAGTATGCTGTGGGCGACGGGTCGTGGTGAACACATATACAACATGTAAGGGTAAGTAAAGCCCAGTTCATACTTCATATCCAGTCATATCCAGAATCATGCAGTCTAGTTCATACTAATGTAGACTGGTTTTGCTTGCAACTGCCTCCATGATAACTGCAATGAACTTGAGTGGTGTTTATAGCGTTTATTTTTAAGGAGACCTTGCTTGTACACGTCCCGCGTCTGCGAACGCACAGGAACATGAAAGGCAGTGGAGGAAGTGGTGCATTTGTCCACTTGAGAGAGACAGGCACTACAGAGGTGAAAAAAATAAAAATAAAAGAACGGGTCAAATTGCATTCTCTAGTGCTGCAAGATTTGAGATATAAGATTTATTTTTCCAGTGACCTGCTATATTTTCTATCTAGTTGTCAGCGCTCTCTGTCCCTCTCTCTCTCTTTCCTAACTTCTTCAGTCAAGTTTTCATCAGCAGCAATATTAAAAATAATTTTTTTTTGGACAGAGTTTGATTCGTCATCGTGTACTCAAAAAAATTCAAGTCAAATGAGCCCAATTTTTGCGCGATCACTATTGGCGTAAGATTCCATTTGCTGGTGATGTCATCAGCAATTGTCACCTTTCCCACCAATCGGGGCGATTCCACTCCGATGGTCCTGCGACCGATGTGACCCGAGCAATTACAAATTGCTTTGAAGGAAAAACTGGCCCTAAGAGGGAAATAGGGGAGATGCAGGTGTGTTGTAAAGATGTTTTCTATTTTTTTTGACATCCCCAAACCCTGCGCACTGCCCAAGCTGCCCAATCGTTTTGTTCAAGTAATACGTGTCGGATCCTTGCAAGAAGCCAGACTACTATGCTACGTTCACACCAAGCATGCGAAGCACGTTCAAGAACGCCCTTTAACGTGGGTTCTTGAACCCATGCTTCGCATAGGGTGTTCACCCGGGCATGCCGCCACCTGATACTAGCGCGTTCTGTGCCTAGAGTTCAAAAAGTGACCTAAAAACTTTTGTAGCAAATGCCAGGGTTTCAACGCGGAAGCCTGAAATGCACATATACGCGCGCTTACATTGACTTTACATTGGGAGCGGTTGCTTAAAACGCATCTTTCTGAGCCCGGTGTGAACTTAAGATAGAACAGTAAGAAATGACTTTGTAACTTATGTATCACCTGCCCATTGTGCGTGCAGCAGTTTCACACGGTCAATAAGTGGTCAGTGTGTGTACCTCACTATTGACTTGAGTGCAGCACCTGTCAACCCCTGTACAGGTGGATGAGACAAAGACTTTTCTTACTTGAAACCGCTGCTCAGCAAAAGTTATCTCAGTGTTTCTGCAAGTAAGATTCAGTTTGGCTAAAGTTTTGCAGAAATTCCCCAAAACCGATTCAATCAATGGCAACTTGTCTGAATCCGATTCATTAAAATATTTCCAAAAAATGCCAACAGTCTGAATCGGAAGGAAAGCTAGGGATCAAAAATGACAACAAGAAAAAAAAAACATATTTGATCAAATGTGGAAATCAAAACATTAGCAGCTGCATGGTTGCAGACCCACACCAGGAAGGTAAAAGAGGAATTATAGGAAAAGTGTAAATTTATGAGCATTACATCATTAGACGGCTCCTAACAGTCTGGGTCTGCTGCAGCACAACCAAAATCTTGCCTCAGGGCCAGCCGACCAACCTTGAGAAGCTTCATCAAAATGGAAATGTTTAGGTCTGACCTTCAAAAAAGGGCATCTTTTCTAAAGCAAGAGCTGGCGACACTAGAAGTGAGAATAAACACTGATGGCTCTTTGAGATAGGATATATTAGGATAAAAATGTATTCCCAAAAACTAAAATTTGGCTTGTGGAACAGGTCAATTGGTTCAGTGACTTTTGCGTCAAGATACAGTGTAAGAAATGGTCAATTCTGTTGTCACTACAGGCAGAAAAGTTGACTCCTTCATCTTTCCTCTTTAATGACAACAACGGTAAAGCACAAATGGCCTTTCCCGAAGGACAGAGTCGTCCTCTTCTAATCCAAGTGACCCTTGACTGAACTGAACAGCAGTTGCTCATTCACAATGTTGGGCTGTATTGAATTTTCTTCTCTCTTCAGGCATTTCTAACAATTATTGGATTCCTTCCTCTGCATGGAGGCGTACCTCAGCTCCAACAATGGATCTGTCCTTGCATTGTTTATGCTTCCCACCGCTGCTGTTAGACCTGTCACCATTATTACATAATGACTTGATCGCACTTATTTTGAGTAGACCTCCAAGGTTCAAATTGCCCCTTTTCACCTATTGTACTTACATCAATATACCAATGTGCCTTTCACATCATTTGGACCTCCGTTACCATTTTCTCTCCTAACTTTGCAGTCAAGGCAATGTTAATGCTAAATGTGTGTTTTTAAAGTCAAACTAAAGGACTTTGATTGATTTCAATGAAAAAATAACATTAAATAGAGTGAAATCTAGCTGGGGAATCCCTTGTCCGTCTTACAGAGCACAGTCATCAGACGTTTTCTTTGTATAAAATTTAAATAAATGTATTTAAACTCTCAACAAAATCTCAAACCTCGCGTAAACCTTACATGTAAACATAAAAAAGGAAAATTCACGAAACTTCACTGGGATCTAATCAAATCGTGATGAACTGCATGGGAAACGGCACGCAGCATCACTTTTTACTGAATATTATAATGAGGGACTGTTTTGGTACCATGAACTAGAAAGACCGTGTTTCTTTCCAGAGAAATGTTGCGCTGGATAATATTTGCGCCACACTGGTTTGGGTTGAATCTGAGTGGTGCTGAAGGAAATCGAACCAAAATTGTTTGGAGTTTTAAACATTTTTAATAACAAAATGTCTCCACAAGCGTTGGGCCAGAAAAACTCAAAAATACTTAAGAAGACTTCAGGGAAAAACAGAGCAATGCAACACACAAAAAGCCACTCTATAAACAACCTAAATAATAGTAGATGATTTCAAGCAGTTAAGATGGCTTCAGTAGAAGTCTTCCCATTACACAAATGCGCAAAACTCTATCGAAATGTCCCAAAAATAAAAAACTATTTTGCAGTAAACATAATCTCCATTCAATATAATTACGCGAATAAACACAAACCAAATCACCCTAAAAGTCGTGCAAAAACATGGCGGCAGATGTTAACAATACTTTTCTTTTTAATATCAGATACATTCAAATTTCTGCCACGGCACTACCGCTCATTATCACCTATCAAACGCGACGTTGGCGTCTTATTAAGGCCATGGAGCGGCGAGCTTCTCACACAGTGGCTATGGATGAAGCCATTTTGGGAAGTCGTGGTTGGGATTTTACAGAGAAGCTGTGGATCCAACAATTCCGCATGACACGCTCAACGTTTGATGAGCTGTAGGACTTCTTCATTTTGTTTAGAAGCCCATTAAAAGCAATAGCGTTGCTCAACAGACTTAATTTGTTGCTTACACACTAAAGTTTGCCTCCAACAGACATGTGGATGCAAAAATGTTACTTCAATTTTGCCTACAAAGATTTGTATTAAAGATGTCATTTACAACTCAAAACTTTGCCTTTTGTAGCTAAGATTTTTTTTTTACAAACAAATCCTTTGCCCACGAACATTCGTAAACAAAATTATTGCTTTCAGAATAAATATTTTGTGTACAATCTATATTGCTTACAGTAATAATGTTGCCCAGAAGCAACAAACAAAATGTGAATCTTCCTTTTTTAGTGTCATTTTTAATATTGACTTATCTAAGCACATGATTTTTGCCTTTTGTTTGTTTAATTTGCACAATTATTTTTTATAATCATATAAAGAAATACAGAGACATCATCAAATTAGAAAAACCCTTTCGACAAATGTTTTCCCCATCTTTCAGGTCAACAGCGTATCATGACAAAATCCTTTATAAACCAACACAAAGAAAAAAAAACATGTATTTGTGAAAATCCTTTTTAAAAGAAAATTGCTATTTCTTGTCATCCCAAGGACTGTCAGGCTTTTATTGTTTGTATTGTTTTAGCAGATAGTTCAAGATCATAGCTTTCTGTGCAGCTTTGAGGGTTAATGTGTTTTGTGATTTGGCATCAACACTGCAGAAAAAAAGAATAAAACGGAATCAATCCTTAGATTTGAAGAAGAAAAAAAAGTACAATCAAACTAAGAATAAAAATGTGTGTACTGTTTTTATGTTCTTGAACGGAAAACACGAAGCAGGGTTTAACAAATTAAAAAATATTTTTATAAAGAAATCACATCACTGATTGACAATTGGATAGGAAAAGTACATTAAAATATCCTTTTATTAATATTGACATTGATATGTTAACAATACCAATGCTGTAAAAGAAGAAATTATTAGTTTAGTAACAAGTGATCTATGAAGGAAAACGGCAAGTTGCGTTCATACCGAATGCGATTCCCACAGCGGAGCGCCCAGTTTTAATGTAAAGTCAATGGACAGACACGATTAGAGGCTATGCGGCTCAACTTGAGAATTGGGCGAGGCGCTTTGGTGGCAACACAGCAAAATCTATGATGTGGATGTCCATTTATCTGAACTTTGAACAAGAATTCACATAGCAGTAACTTATCAGGGACTCAGCTTTGGCCCGTGATATCTTGATGTTACAGCAGGTGGAGTCCAAAACCAAGATGGAGGACAATCTGATCACTCTCTGAATGAATTCGTCTGAATTTCAAGTGATGTTTTTATTTGCATTGAGACAGTGGTGAATAAATTGTCTAAATGTATTCTTATTTTTATGGTTTCCTTCCTTTGACTACTGCTGGACAGCAAGTGATCAAACTGGGTCACAGAAAGACAGAAGTATCACTTGTATAGATGCAGCTCCTGCAGTAGATAGTGGGGCTCAGCGTAGTGGGAGAGTCTTTGAATGAGCTCATGAACCCAGACATGGGGACGTGATTACTGAACCTGATCTGTCCACATCATCCATGCACTGACTGTTTTGAAAAACAAAGTTATACAGCCAATGCTTCCACGTAGTAATGTGGCTCCTCTCACACACATCTGGAGTTTTTATGAACACATACAAGTTTCTAGGAGGTGTCAAAGCAGACCCAACATTGTCGCATGAGTTGCGATCTGTGTGAACACAGCATGAAACCTCTTTGTCTTTTTTTTGGTCCGTAGAAAACCTTCTACAGTTTTTAAGACATGATCTTTAAATCACAGAAATCTCTGTAGTATTAAACTAACTAGACTTGTGCTCAACATATGCTAGCTGAACAGCAAAACACTTTAATAATAAGCTAAATTAAATATAAGAGCAAAAGGCTTGTGCCATCTCTTAACTTTGTCCTAAAAAATGCACAAATGATCAATGGGAGTAGGGAAAGTTCCATGATTTTTATTTTCATTGAATAAAGAAACAACTATTCTTTCATTCATCTTCTTCCATGTATTCCCTGTCGGGGTCACGGGGCTGCTGGAGCCTATCCCAGCCACTTGTGGGTGAAAGCAGGGGGGCACCCTGGACAGGTCGCCAGTCTGTTGCAGGGTAGAGTGTCCACAATCACACACCCACTCACACACCCACTCACACTCACACCTAGGGACAATTTAGATTAACCAATTAACCAATGAAACATGTTTTTGGACGGTGGGAGGAAGCCAGAGTCCCCGGAGAAAACCCATACATGCACAGGAAGAACATGCCAACTCCACACAGAAAGGTCCCCCCCATTGATGATCTGGTTCAGGTCCCCCAGCCGGGACTGGAACCGGGGCCTTCTTGATGTGAGGCAAGAGCGCTAACCATGCAGCCTGAAGCAACCACTAATCACTTGGAACATTTTGAACACAAAGTATCCATGTCACTCTTCTAGCACAACCTTTTCAGTTGCTTGAATAAGTGTACAAATTAAATATATTCTCAATTGAAAAGAAATTCACAATAAGGTTTTCATAATCCCGCCTTTGCCCTAGAATTGGCAAGACAAGCTTTAGCGGGTTAAGGAAATGGACGGATGGTTTTCATAAAAATTTGAGTTTAGATGGTTTCATTGTTCAGTTGAAGGAAATGATTGCCTCATTTCTCAGAAAAGCTAATCAAAGCTTTAATGTGAAGAACCCACATATTTTTTTTCTCAGCTATACTTCAAAGGCCAGCTGCTACAAAAGACACAAGTTAAAAGCTGCTTCATGAACGACAGATGAGGCAATTCACCGCAAGACGGTCTTCAGATTTAGCTCATTCAACCTATATGTTTTTAGGTGGTTATTGTCAAATGCGGTTTCCATGTTTCATCCAATTACAAATTGTGCTCCAAAAAGTGCTAAAACTAAAGATTACCACAGTTGCCAAAACGTGTGTTAAATAAAACACTCTCCACCCAAGCAGATCATAAATGTTTTAGGAGTTAAATAATAATCCGTGATGAATCTTCTGCTGTGCATTTATGATGCAGCCAACACCTTATACACGTCTTTCTGTAACTCCATCTGACCAGGAACTTACTCAGAGGCTTTTTGAGTTTAGATAGATGTAATGTCAAATAATGTTTTTTCCCGTTTTCACTATAAAAAAGTAAAAACTTATTAAGATGCTTTTTCATGCTATCATTAGATGCGTGTCATAAAATTCAAGCATGGTTTAGTTACATAGTCACCACACTAAAGGGATGTGAGTGAGCTGATATTTATGTTGGAGGCTTTGGTGTCCCCAAACGTAAAGAGAATAATACACTACCTCTAAAAAGTTAATGTATACGGTAGGTTCACGAGTATTGTGATTTTTGGACCAATAGGATTATAGCCGGATTATAGAGCGAACTAAGCAGTCATGAAATGGGATCTGACTACACTACCCAGAATGCCTAGAGGGGAAAAGAGACAGGCAACTGGTCACATAGGTTTGAAGGGAAGTTTTCTAGTTAACAGTGTTTTTTTCCTCTTTTATCTGCAGTAAGCAGTTTTAGCAGAGAGAGCAACACGACAGAAAACTTTATGGACAGCAACTCTCAACATCGTTGAGTTGTAATGACTTTTGCTGCTAAGGGGTATTGAAAAAGAACTTAAAGGTAAAAATGACAAAAGAGGAAATAATTAATGTTTGAAGTGCATTAAAACATTCACAGCAGGTTCAGTTTTATTTTTAAAATACGGCTGCAAAGTTTTTTAAAGGCAGTTGATCAATTTGACAGTGATTTACGAATTCAAGAAACAGTGTGTGTGGGGGAATCAAATTTGAATATATATGTGCTGAAGAAGTGGTTAAAACATGGAGAACAGATTTAAATACCTAAAATTAATCTACGAAACAAATATATTGTTTACTATTTCAGTTTTCTGGGCACAAAAAGTTTTCTAGAATAAATCATGAATATGCAGAAGTGAAAAACTGAAATATTTGCAGTTGATAATAAGCCCCTGCTTTTCTTCATCTGAATTCCTGTATTTCTTATTTGCAGACGTCGGGAGAAGTCGTGCCTGATGCATTTTGTCAGACATTTATTGGCTTCTCGACTGGATGCAGCCCTTCCAAGGCAAACATACAGAGAATGCATTCAATTACTAAATCACCTTGGTCTGGTTGCCAGGCAACATTGGAGCCAGAACTGCTGAATCCATTTTTCTTTCAGCCTCTTGTGATTTGTTCTATGTTGTTTATGCACATTATTCCAAGAGAATGAGAAAGGGGGGAAAGATTTATGATGGGGCAAGTACTTTGGTACAGAGAAAAATACAAGTCTGCTTTCATGCAGCCAACCACAACCTGTGTTTTTTATCCCTTTATTTTGTTTGTGTTTTTGTTTTATTGGGTTTATGGCTTTTCTGCTTAGATATTTATGTTTTACTACATTTTTGACATCTTTATTGTAGTTAGTTGTAAATTCTGCCACTATACGTCTTTGGAGACAAATGGAAGAGTAAAGGGTTGTGTCTGAACGTGTCCACAGCAGCTCCGTCTCTGTGGCTGAGTGAGTGAAGACAGGTTCACTCTGTCTTCATAAGAATCATCCGTCACCACTCGACAACCAACCAACCACACATGTGCGCACACTCGTCCACAGGTTAATGATCACGCCATGTTGTGTGGGTTCTGCCCTGAGTGGCAACGTTGTGTGATGAATGTGTTGCTCGATGTGCTGGATGCTTAACTTTGTTGCGACTGTATCTAACAGGGAGAGGAATCTGTATTTTGCCTAGATTTGGAGTAACTTTATTTTGGAGCTATGTAAGGGGATTGGGATTGCAGCGGGAGTTTAAAGCCTTAGTCACATGCACCCAGACCCAGATGTTCGTTGCATGCATTTATGACATATGCGTGATGCTGTCACACACTGCCCTAATGTCACACTCTAGAAATTGGTAAGGGGCGTGCACTGGACCCTTACTTGTGCTCCTAAAATGCACACAAACTACACTCAGATTGTCTAATTTTCTAGTTCCTAACAGCCATGCTCCACGCAAAAGGGGTGCAAGAAGCACGCACTTATCACTCCCAAACCCTTAAGACTATGAAAAAAATGTAAAACCTGTACGACAGGCCTGTGTCTCACCTACTTCCCCCTTTCTTCCCCCTGTGTTGCTTAAGTGTTCACTACAATCTGTCACCCACAGCCCGTCTGTAGAAAAAAAGTAGTGCATAAGCTTTTTTGCCTTATATGTTCAGTCCACGACACTGATATTTTGTGCGGACCACTGGATGCCCTTTACATGTTTATCCATTTTTTCCCCCACAGACAGCACATATCCAACTGTAAATGTCAATGTACAGACAAGACGTTAGTCAGAGGTCCTTCTGGTGTGTTTTGAGCTTCGGGCACGGAGTGGTGGTCCAGCAACAGCACGTTTCAGGTGGCTTGATCTTTACAGAGTTTAGAAAATCTAAACTTTGGCAAAGAATTGGTGTAGCATCAACAATATAGGAATTCGGCTTTGGCATGTGACGCGTTGATGATGTCATCAGCAGGTGGATTCCAAAACCAACATGGAGTTCAGGAGTTTGATCCCCTCCTGAACTTAATGATATTTTTCTTATTGTGTGCAGGCAGTAATGAAAAGGCTCTAACTAGACCACCCTCTAGTCATATTACTTTTTTTTTTTCCCTCCTCTGACTTATTTCGGGACAGCAAGTCGTCAAACTTGGTCACAGACAAATGGAAGTACCGCTGAAAGCTGCCATCTTCCAGATGCAGCTACTGCTGTAAATGGTGAATCTCAATCCTACTGGGAGAGTCTCTGAATGTTCTCATGAACCCAGTGGTGGAGACATGATTACTGATTCTTTTTAGAGCTCTCTAAAATAAATAAACAACATCATTTATGTCTTCCATGCATGTAGCTATGACACTAAAAACCCTCATGCATCAGAAGTTTATGAACACATAAACAACAAAACAACTTTGAGCTGCTATTTAAACTAATTCTTTCTAGTGAGATTTGTAGACTTCATAGAACACAAACCACTGATATTAGTAAATAAATACAATCGTTGCTAAAATTTTATTTTGGACATTTTGCCGTTGTTTGTTAGTTGGTAGTTTTTTTGTTTGTCTTTTATGTACTTGTATGTGTTGTCTTTTGAATGTTGTGAATGACACTTTTGTTGTGATGTCAGTTCCCTTTCAGTGTTTGTTGATGGCTAAAAAAAGATGTGCTTGGACATTGTTGAGTGTACAATAACCGGCTCCTAGATGCAGCAAATGAGGCTCCAGTGAGTTTCTGTCTCCCTCTCCAGCTTCCATTACATGGATGCTGGTAACCGCTTGCACTCTGCGAGCTAATTTGACCAAACCCCACACCAGCCCTCTTTGTGAACCAGTGGGCTGCTACAGCAGAAATGGTCGATGTGTGTGGTTTAGAAGTTTTCTTCCACATATACCTTACCTGTGTTTACGAAGCTTACGATTTTTAAAATAAATTGTTCTTGACAAAAAACAATGATATGGCCTTTACTTTTCATGTTTATGCAAACATTAGAGACCAAAAGAGTCAAAACACAAACAGGTAATGGTGTGCACTTTAATGTTGCGCTTTTCTACCTAGATTCTCACCCAAAGTGCTTGAAGTTACATTCATACCTCCCTCTGCAATGCACGTTCAAGCAGACTTTCAATGAAAAGTCTATGTAAAAGTTTCCACAATTAATACTTTTTTAAGATCCCTTTTTGGGCTGTATGTAAAAAACACTTGGTCATAGAATGTGCGTTGCCAGATAACCCGAGGCGACGTTCGACCAATCAGGACCTTGGATTTGGTTATGACCTATGGATGGCGTCACTTTTAACTCACTTAAGTGCCAACCATTTGAAAATTGATAATGAAGGAGAAATTACCGTATTTTCCGGACTATAAGTCGCCCTTTTTTTCATAGTTTAGCAAGGGGTGCGACTTATACTCCGCAGTGACTTATATTAAATACATTGTCAACCCTCCTGTTATGTTCATTTGTGAGGAACAGAGATGATGTTCCTGGGTCAATTTGATGTATGAGGTATGTTAAGTGTTAAGAGTATGTTAAGTGACTCAGAGAATCAGCAAACTTTTTTTAAAGTAAGATCTTGAAGGCTAAAAACATAATATTCTATTTTCCAATGATTTCATAGATTCAGAAATGCAATAAAAATGACAACTGTTTCTACAAATACAGGATGAAAACAGAGTATTAGTTGGCCAATGATGCTTCATGAAAGGAATAAATAAATAAGTATGAGAAAGAATTACTGTGAAATTCTGAGATAAACAGTCTGCTATGATTGTGTCATATGAGGTTGTGCAAGTTATTAGTTTTTGGTCTCAGATTTTGTCAAATAAATTTCCCGTCAAAATGCGACTTAGAGTCCAGTAAGACTTATCTGTGTTTTTTTCTATTTTATAATGCATTTTTGGGCTGGTGCGACTTATACTCTGCAGCGACTTATAGTCCGGAAAATACGGTAATAGTTCTGGCTTGTGCCCTGTCAGAATTATGCGACACAAAGTCTTTGCTTTTAAACAAGTCTAAATGCAGGTCAATTTCAGCAGCAGACTTTCATCTCAACACTGTGCCACGGACAAACTTAGAAAGTCTTTTGTCCCACAAGCCATCAGACTGCACAACCCACTGTCTTAGCACAGAAGGTCTTTCATTAAATGTTTTTATTTGATCAGATGAAATGTTCTGGGAAACTTGATTTTAGGTCATTAAGTTTTATCTACTTATTGTGTTTTCATTTTTTTCATGAATGATTGTAATATTTAGGTTATCATTTAGGTGTAGGCTGTTGGCCACTTGAAATTTCCTTTGGTATTAATAAAGTCTATCTATCTATCTATCTATCTATCTATCTATCTATCTATCTATCTATCTATCTATCTATCTATCTATCTATCTATCTATCTATCTATCTATCTATCTATCTATCTATCTATCTATCTATCTATCTATCTATCTATCTATCTATCTATCTATCTATCTATCAAGAATGTGCGTTTAGCGCGTTCTGGAAAGTACGTCAAATGCCTGTTGTGTACGTGGCTTTACTGTCACAGTGCCATTCACCCATAAACACACGCACATTCACACACTGATGGCGGCTTCTCTATACATGGTGCCAATTTCTAACCACTGGTAGCGATGTTGAGTTTACTGTTTTGCCCAAAGACACTTTGACACATGGACAGGCAAGGCTGGAGGAAAACCTGCGACCTTCCAATCAGAGGTTGACTGGTCTACCTCTTCACCACAGCTACCCATCAATCAAAAGTCTGCCAAAATGTTCTAAAGTTCAATGGAAAAAACATGATGATACTTTCATTTTAAGAAATACAAAAGGAAGAAGCTTTTCTTATCAAAGGTGAGATAATGAAAACTGTAAATCGTAAACTTATGGTAGTTACACAACAAACCCAACAGATAAACGAGATTCATTTACAACAGTTCAATAAAAAAAAGTTAGATTTAAGCCAAAGGATTTTAACGGTGTAGCTATGAACAAAGGTCAAAGCTTTCATTGTCCTCTTGTTGCCATTTTGACCAGGGTAGAAAATGAAATGGCTTCAGTTATGAGAAAAAAGCCAGTGATGGTATCCAATCTACAACTATAACTCCTTAGTTTATAAACTTGACCAGTAGCAATATTTCTAAATTGCTTTTACAAACAGCTTGTAAGAAGTTAGAAGCACAAATATTTTAGAAGTAAGAAATGGTCTTTTAGACCATTACCAATCACCTGTCAGCATTTGTCTGTTTAGCTGGCCCCCTGTCAAATCAAATAGTTGAATAGAAACAACTTCATATGATTCTTTACAATATAATAGTTATCAACAATGTGTAAGCCCTGCTGTAAGCTAACACATCTAAGCATATTTGTAGCTGTTTATTTTTTTGGTCTTTAACATGTTTTATTGGCACGTGTCTTCAATCTCCTGTACATATTTTAGGACATTGGAAAACTATTACCATTTTTATTATATCAAAAATGTTTTACTTAGAAATAAAGACACTCTGCAGCCCTCTAATCTCTTGCATCTGTCATCAACTATTTAGAATCTAAAAACTTTCTTGTTTTTATGTATTAAAATAAGGGTAATTATGGCTATTTTTTCCCCAGAAAGTCTTGATCAGATTAGTGGATTGCCATGACATTTAGTGCAGACTCTTGTGGTACTTTAACCTTTCATAAAATATAGTTTAAAATCCATGTGAACTTCTATAATCTCTATCCTCAGCTTTATTATCTCATAAGGGAAATTTCCAGCCATTTTTTCTCCATAATTTGCATAGCTTCCCAGGTTAGCAACAGGAATTCTGTCAGTAATCGATGCAATGTTCTCACAAAGATTACTATTCCATCACTTGTGAGCCAAAGATAGACTTGTATGTTTAAGAGCAGGTTTTTCTTTGTAACAATCAAATTGATTGGACTTTATTTAAGGTTATAAATCCTGTATCTTTGTTAATTAAACATCAGGCTGAGAATCTCATTGTCAGGCAACCCAAATAAGTACTCTTGTGTTCCCTTCAGGATCCACAAAAATGTACAAATCTGAGACAGTCTGAGTCATGATCAGTGCCTTATTCTATAAGGGACACCAAGCTTCTAACATCAGTGTTTTTCTTGGAAGATTAAACATGCTATCAACGAAATTATTTTTATTTTGCTTCCAATTGAATTGGTGTTGGGGGGGGGGGGGGGGGGGGGGAAGGAGACAAAAGAAGAAGATAACAGTGGGGGGGGTGGATGAAAGGAGGGAGAACAGTTTCAAAAGGATGAGAATTAATTCCTGGGATTTATTCAGCTCATATCACTCCGTTCTATCTGGGCTTTAACTTCAGAAAGGAGAGGGAAAGGAGAGAGGAGGCAGACAAAGGACAAAGACGAAGCTGGGATCAGATTAATTTGGGGAGCGGGGTGAGGGTGGGGGGTGTGGAGTGCACTGGCCTCAGTTTTGAACCAGTTTTTGTGTAATGAAATGAAAGCTCTCACAGGCCAGCGGCTGCAGAGAGGTCGGCCTCTCCTCCACACTCGAGCATCACACCGGGCTAAACTCAGACTCGCTGATATCCAGCACTGCTCTCACTTACATCCACTGAGGCAGAAAATCAGCTGTCTGTGAAGCAGATGGTACGATCCCACCACAGTTTAGCTTTGAAACATGGAGAGGCCATAGTTTAAAGAAACAACACCAAAGCCTGGCAGGCACTTATTTTCAAAGATGGCTGATTCCTGGACTATTACTAATGGAAATGGGAGGAAAGCAGATGTTAAATATTCTACTATTGATGGCACATGATCTAAAATACTTTCCCAGATGAAATTGAAGGATATCTTATTATTAAGAGTTACTAAAGACTCACTCGGATCATCTTTTGATCTATTGTAAATGCGTTCCCAGTGGTATTTTAATCAGGATCATGCAGTTTTTAGCAAAAAACTGTGTCTTTTTCTTGTACGAAGTTCCTGCAAAGGTTACAGGAATTGATTAGAAATTCACCTCTGAGTTGTGGGTGGGACTGTTGGCACGAAGTAACTCCGCCCCCTTTCCCCTCCCCATTGCTGAGAGTTCTCTGTCTAAGCAGAGCAGCGAGATTGTAGCATTTCCTGCACCACAAATGTACTATTTTTCAAACCACATTTTTTTTCTGCTCCTGATTCGCAACAATTTGAATAAAGAAAAACTCAGAAATGCAGGTTGAGCTTAATCTTAATATATGTCGTCCACCATCAGAAAAATGTCACAAGAACATGGTAAAAACACCCAAAACACCATTTAGATGGGTCTTTAACTAATAACGTGTGACACTTTTGAAATTACTTTCATAGGGCTGTTCAGTCTCCATGAAGTTTTGTTTCCTTGGATTATCTGCCTTATCGTGCAAATGTGTGCGATATGTGCATATGTGGATATGTGCAAATATGTGCATATGTGGTGTGAAGTTTCTTGAGTTTATTTGCAAGTGAACCCTGGTACATTTCACAGTGTTCCCTCGCAATAATTCCGTTCACCTTTAGTGGTCTCGCTATTTTGAAAAATTCTTTTAGTGCAATTTTTTGACAGCACATCATGCTTCTGCATCCTGATTGGTTGTAAACCCAGTTAATCAATGTCCTCTGTGACATGTCTCCTGTATAGGATGAGCTCAGTTTGCTACAGTAACAGATCTTTGTTTTTGTTCTATAAGACTTGACTTATTTTTCTATGAAGATTTGAACTTTGAGAGTTTAAACAAGAGACAAAAGTTTGAAAAGGTTCATGTCTGTCTGAATGCCTGTATTATGTGGAGTTTTACAGCCTCTAGAATCCTTACTTCACTGATTTCTTCTATTGCGCGTTGCTATTAACGAAACTTTCGCAATAAATGAAGAAATGCTATGTTTGTTTAGGGTGCAGATTCACCCTGTGAACTATCAAGTGGAAATTACCAATAAAGCACAATAAGAAAGAGACATAAAACTATTTCCAAATGTCTCTTTTACACTGATTTTGTTTCTTGAATGATGTGATATTTTGTTTTTGAATTATATGCCTTGCTTTAGTCTAACACATAGACATCAACAAAGGTTCGAATGAAGATATTCAAACACGATGCATCTCTAAATAGCCCTAAGTACCAGTTTTTTTAACATTTTAACATCGCCAGCAACATCTAAATAACACACGATCTTTAAAGTACCAGAACTCTTCAACCGTTTGTGTACGCGATAAACATGAATCAGCTGATTCTGACTCACATTACAGTATAGTGTTGCATATTGCTGTAAAGCAGTTTTTTTCCTCTTCGGAATCAGTTGGAATGGTGCGGTTGAATAGTAGTCGATAGAATGTAAACACTGGAGCTAAAACTCAGGTGCTAAAGGGTTACCCATTTTTCAGGGGAGACAACATGTCCATGTCTTTTGAGTGTGCTGCAGACTAACTGCAGGTTGATTCTAAATGTCATCGAAGCAACCAGAACAAGTACAATGCGTTCTCATCACTCCAACCCACTTGAGCAGCAAAATCTCCTATGTGGCCACTAAAGTATGTGGATGGCTCTGTTCAGAAAAGAGACAGAAGGCTTGCAGAAAAGTGAAAGTCAGAAACAGCTGGTTCAGAGCAATCACAGTAAAATCTTTCATTCTGTTAGTGTTTACATCAGCCCCAGCAGTATCTGCTTTTCACGACGTACAGCAAAAAAAGCACAAACATCTTTCAAGGTTGCAGCTAAAAATGTAAATCAATTAGAAAAGAATTAGGATCTAGAGGAGAGGAGCATCACCCTAAAAGCCAATTAAAAAAATTAAAGGATATTTTTTACTACTATAAAATAGACTTTTTTTAAACTGATGCAAAGAGAAACTGTGGTCTATAGGTATAAGACTTTGGCCGGTGTGACGAATCCAATCTGTGCCCAGCTTGCAATGGTTGACGGATGGAGTTGAGGATTTTTAAAAGTTTTGAGTGAACAATCGTCTTCTTGGACAAATCAGCACAGATTCTGTTCAAACATTTTGGAAATTAATCTTAAATTCAGGATTTGGGATTGAAAGTGGTACAGGTTAGGTCAATCCCTTTTACACCAGAGCATTAGCTTCAGTGTTGACACTCTTTTGACTACTGTAACTCTTCAGTCGTTAAAGCAGTTAACGTAATTCAATCTGAAGCGGAGAAAAGCGACTTTGAGCCATTGCGCAATGCCAATATTTTGGGTTAAAACAACCTGCAACATCAGAATAATAACTTAAGGAAAGAAAGACAACAGACCAAAGGTACTTTTTTCGAGGAGAGCAAACAGTGATTATACCCAGCAACAATCTCTCTCTAATCTGGCACATATTCTGTCGCCTCCTCTTTTATTAAGTTTGTTGGGTATTCCCTAATTTACATATGCGCTGAGCTCTAAGGAGGGGAAACAGATAAAACACAGCTGCAGCGCTGTCAGAAAACATTAATTGCAATATGTCCATCCTTTCACAGTCTTCCCACACCATCTCTGGCCCGGCAAAGCCTTTTCTCACGGATAAACTAACACAGAGCTTCCTTTGATTCCAGTCTGGAAACAGATAACATGCTGTTGTTGGGAAGACGCTAAGACAGTCGGTTTCCTCCCTAGAGTTTCACCTTCACCTCCCTGTGAAACAGAACTTGGACACAAACACTTCTACATGCGATTATATTACCTATATAGCCAGGTAATTCATAAAAGCAAATATGAGATAACTTATATACATTTTTAAAACACCATATAAAAGTTTTTTCCTTGCGCCAGAGTCATGTTGTTTGCATGAACAATGAAGGAGTTACAGTATGTCAAAGAGCAAGTTTTCTTTAGGAGTCGCTGGCGACATTCCCGTTGATTAAAGGTTAATTCTGAAAGAAACCATTTGGAAAAACTATCCCTAAGATTACATGGTATTTTCAACTACCAGTTTGTCTACCAAATCACAGTAAAATCGTTCACTTCAAACAGTATATAACGCTCTAAAAACTCAATAAAATCCTACAAATTCAACTACGAACGTCTAAAGACAGAACTTTGATGTTTTTCTTGTGTCACACATGTCCTTTTTATAAAAAAATGGAAAGGTTTCTGTTTTGGACCCTGCCATGTTTAGTTCTCAAAGAGCTGAAAGGTGGAACAAAAGAGATCAGTTATTTTGATACCCTTCAAAATATTCTGTCAGTCAAAACACAAAAAAAGAACACACTCCTAAAGTGGACTCAGTGGGAAGTTGACACTAGTACTTTGGGACAAAACCTCTACATAAAAGTACATTGCTTTTTTGGAACATAAAAAACACATAAACGTTGAAGACATAAAAAAAGAACTGTACATCCATAAATGTTATCACTGACAACAAATCAGAATGCTCAACACATGCGTCCTGTGCCCCCCAGCTCAGCCCCTGCTGCCCACCAGGATCAAAGACTACAGTGCGTATGACGAGCTGGAAAAAGAAAGGAAAGAGTGGAGGCAAGTGACAGATGTAGAGGTGGGTGTGAGGTTCAAACTAAGCACACTGTGTTTTCTGTTTTTACTGTGGATGAAAAAGGATGAACAATAGAGGTCAGCCCCTCGTGAACCATCATGACAATGTAAACAAAAGAAAGGGAGAATAAGTTTAAATTAAATATTCTTTATTACTTATTAAAAGGCTTGAGGAGTGCTCACAAATTGTAGTAAGTAATACAATTTTACTGTATAACTTGAGTAAAAGTTACAAAGATATTTGATAAAACGACTCAAATACTGAATAAGAAATCTCGATTATGATGTGAAACCAAATTCAGACAAACAACAATGAATGCAAATTTAGATTTTTTTTTTTTAATTGAAGTTATTTCGGAATTTGCAATTATAAGTGGGTTTTTCCACCAGTATTTGCCACTTTGTTTAGCATAGTCTACATTCTATTGCCCTTTCAGAGCAACGTAAGCAAGATAAATAACATAATTTGGTAACGAGAAAAAAACACCATAATTCCTCTAAACTTCTTATTTGCAACCACCTGTCAAGCTACGTTCACACCATCTTTGGAAATGTACATTCAAGCGGCCAATGAAAACTCTATGTAAACATGCATAAACGCACGTTATGAGCTTCTACGTTCTACACTCTAACGTTCACAAGTAGCTACGCAAGTTTCTACAACCAGTTTTAAGTTTCAAGTTAAACAATATCATACTTTTAAACAATCAGGGACTCTCATTTGTTAGTGACTTATGAATGGCACTCTTTTTAATTCACGGCAGTACCAACTGTTAAAAATTGATCATGGAGGAGAAATTAATAATTGTCGTTTGTGCCCAGGTGAAATTTTTTAGCACCAAGTATTTCATATATCAGAATAAAGCCTGGAGCAAGATGTCGCGCACACATTTCGCACTGAGATTTTTCCAACTGTAGGTGGCACTCAGAGCTAATATCGTGTAGCAACAGTCCAGTGTCAACACCATGGGCTAAATACGTGTTCAAGAAAGCATGTTTGGCCTGTTCTTGATTGTAAGTTGCATGTCTGGTGTGTCCATAGCTTCACATTCATGTTGTCATATACTCTGTGGAACCAGTCCCACTATTTTTGACCAGCTCTACGCACAGAGCTGTATTTAGGAGCACTGGGAGTCATGTAAAAGTTGTAATTAAATCCCAGATTTGTATTTTACCTGATCAGTTAAATTGTCCAATCAATGTGGAGCATTTGCCCCAACGTCACTCAAAATTATTTAAATAAAAAAAGGCGGGGTTGGCTGAGTTCGGGAGGATCTATACTGACATTAGTTGAATGTGTTTTCTTACTTAGGTAGAGACCTAAACTTGGACTTAACACCCAATATTTAAGTTTTTGGTGCTGGCTTTATGTTTGTTTTAGATGATATACCAGTGGAACCTATAAGACTAAAGATGGGGCCATAGTGCAGAGGTAGAGCAGTCGACCTCTGATCTGAAGATCCCAGGTTTAGTTCCCCCCCTTGCCCGCCCTTGTACCAAAGTTCTTGGGCAAAACCCTGGACCCTGGATTGCTCCTGCTGGTTATAGGTTGACGCCAGTGTTTGGCAGCTGAACTGCCATCAGTGTGTATAGGTGTTTTGAAAGGGTAAATGGGACTGTGACCGTAAAGCACTTTGGGACTTCTATTAAGATAGTAGAGCATTATAGAAGTACAAACCATTTACCGATAGCACACAAGCGTGCTTCAGCACACTGGTTGAAAACAATGCCAATATAGACAAAAATATTTTATAAAAAAATCTCATAAAACTAGTCAATATACTATACTATCACCTGTATTGTCTACAGTATGTACTTCCATCGCTATCACTCACTGCAGAAATATTTAGCCTTAACAGTGGGCATCAGACGGCGAGAATCAAGATGCATCAAATTTAGCCTCTCCAGGATTCCACTTGATTTGTTTTTCTGTTAAGGACACTGTACACACACACTGATCTTACATAGGATAAGATGTTTTGAAGCAGATTTAGCTACAAGCTGTTTTCCTCTCTGCAGTTCCTCAGCATGGCAACACAACAACAATCAGCAGGAAACATATACACATATACATGCAAAGTGTATTTTCATTTCAAATTTGTGAGAAATTAAGTTTCTATTTTGTTTTTCCATCCCTTTTGACAGAATTTAGAAACAGTTTGTTAGCAGAGTAACAAATGAGGTAGCACTTACCTTAGTTCCCCCAAAAAAACTTATTTGGAAAGGTGCAGTGGGACAGATCTACTCATGAGACCATTCAGACTACAATCACCACAGTCTACGTATGTTCATCTTCTGTGCTTATTTGATTCTCCCCCGTGATAACTAAGAATTAAAAATCATGTGTTGTCTTCTCACTTTTGCTTCAGCTCCACACATGTAAAGCCTCCTTCTAAGCTTGAAAGGGATTTTAGCTCTTTTTGAAGGCACTTAACATTTTAAAATGGTAATGAGCTGCTTTTGCTTGTACACAAGATGTTTGTTGCCATGGTGACCCTTTGTAACAAGTGCAGAAAGTCCTTGAAAATCACCTAAATTATGGTGGACCCAGAGCGGTGTGCAAAAAGCTGCCATTTCAACTGTGCTGATCTAAAATTGTAGTTGTGGCTTCGTTAGCAAAGCATTCTAGCTTTGTAGCCCAACCAGAAACATCTAAACACCCTTTATGATATGTAAAACTGAAGCTTCCTATTTACAAATACTGATAAATACTGTATTTCTTGTCTTTGTTTTTTTGTCTTTTTTGATGGTAATAATTTATAAATTGGTACTCTTCTTGACTTTTTTGTAGTGAGTTACGTTGGTCTCACGTTGTTTTGCTCGAGAAACCACTTTTTGGTCTTCATCCATCCGAACTGCAAATGAAGCATTAATTTTTCAGTCTTTTTTACTGTTTTAATCCAGTCCTGTTTCTGTGTCTAAGAAAATAAGACAAAAAGCTGGAGCAAAGCTTACCAAGAGAGGCTAGAATTAACCTCCTGCCAGTTATTATTGTATTTTCTGTATCTTTTTTACACACTTCGCTTGTGACGCTTTAGAAACCCAACTCGTTTTGTCCCGTGAGAGCTACTGTTCCCTTGTCAGTAAAAACAAATTCTGTTTCAAATGTTGACCTGCCAGACTATAGCACCAAACACCCCACAGGGATTTAGTGGAACCCCAGACAGGTATAGTGTGACTGTTTATTACTTGCTAAATGAATGGGAATCGTTCTCACAAGAGAATTGCAAAGGTGCGCCTTTTGTTATCCTGCAAACTGAAAGCTTTCTGTCTCCAGCTGCTCCACTGTTGACCATCAGTTCCTTTTCTGAAAGAGCTCCTATAAAACTCGTATGTACCTCAGTGATTCTGTTCTCTATTATATAGGTCCTAAAAGAGTTTATTCCGCCATGGCACAGTAAGAACAAAACTCACGGGGGATGAGGGGGCAAGGAGGAGAAATTGGTAGCCTGGATATTAATAATTTATGTCTTCAACTTTCATTTATCTGTCTTACCCCATTTCCTTTAATATCCGATATATGACATGGACATGTGAGCAAAACTGTATATAAACCCCCTATGGGGCATTTAAAAAGGTCTTCTTACCAAACTGAACCACGGAAATGACACTCTAAATGACAGACGTCTTATTGTTAAGGCGGTTCTCCTTTTACATGGGGAATATTACCACCGGTGTGCTTAGAGATTCTAAGGTTATTAAGGAAGGAAGCTACGTTTACAAA
The DNA here is from genome assembly GCF_053564925.1 of Oryzias latipes. Taxonomy (NCBI): domain Eukaryota; kingdom Metazoa; phylum Chordata; class Actinopteri; order Beloniformes; family Adrianichthyidae; genus Oryzias; species Oryzias latipes. The sequence continues at coordinate 10,447,224 of NC_136238.1, forward strand.
GTCAATGCCAAGAAATTAAAACTACAGCCGAATGTATGTATTGTTTTAGAAATCTCTGATGAACCCTGACGGATTGGCAGGAAAAGAAAAGAACCTGAGGTGGCATTCTCCTGGTTTGGGCTTCAATGGAGCCATTTTAACTAACAAATAAGTAAGTAAAAAATTAAATAAGAAGCAAGTTGGAAACTTGCATGCAACGTTAAACTTTAGTGTAAAGGTAAAATGTTAGCATTGATGTGTTATAACTTGACACAGAAAACCCCACAAAAGTCTGGTTGATTATTTAACCATTTTATGTCTCCAATCCTTTCTATTTAGGCTAAAGACAGAGCACCAATTATAGCAAGTGAGCGACCTTCGGAGCATTTCAGGCAGATTACTGTAGCAGTGTTTTACTCGGTTACTCCCCTAGGGCGGTTCAGTAAATCAACTCAGCTGTTCAGCATCCTATTGAAGTCCAGGTGTGCAAGTTTTTCCTTCTCTTCCTTTACCGCAAGCGCTGCGTTCGTCGCCCCACCCTCCTCCCCGGCTTCCACCTGTGAGCTCCGTTAGGGGTAGTTTATTACCCAAAAGTTTTCTATGGAGATATTGTCTTATGTAATTGAACGGAGCCTTATGCCAAACTAAAAGAATGTGAAAATAAATGTCTTTACTGCATGAGTTGTCTGACTGAAATAACTAAAGATTCTGATGACTATTTCAGAAAATAACAACACCTGTTGGGTAGTGTGCAGATGCAGCTCCAGTGGAGTTTAGCTGGGGGAACCTTAAACATTTTGGGGCCTCATAGTTATCACATTGTGAAGGTTTACAGTAAGTCAATATACAAAGGTTGGTCTTAACATTTACATATATATAATGGGGGGGGGGGGGTGTAAAGATGGATAAAAAGTACAAAGCTGAGTATTTCCAAAGACTAAAGTCTTTTGGGCCCAATAAAACAAGTGGGACTACACTGAACAGGCCTGACCAAACTCAGCCCCAGCACCGTTACACTGGGGAAGCTTTATAGGCAGGGGTAAAACCATACTGGACACATGACGAATGGAGCAATCCCTGATCCGCTCCATTCTGATGCATCCACTTGTAGACAAATAGATCCAAGTACGTCTTTTATTTTCCTCGTCTGAGCTGGAAAGTGTCTCAAACCTGTGCGGCTGGATAGCTCCAATATTGGCCACAATTTTCATTGCATTGTTATTGTTAGATTTGGGGTCTGAGAGGATGTTAGCTAGCAGGAGAGAGTAAAAAAGACAGCACAGGTAATTTGATTTTGGATAAAAACAGCATACTCCTAGTTAAAAGACCACAGGGAACACTTTTACAATAGATGAATAGATTACCGGAGTAAAAACATACAAAATGAGAATTCATAAAACATCACTCAGATCAGATCAAATTGGGATGAACTGTCTGCATGGCAAACAGCATCACGTTTTACTGAATGTTCTAACCAGGTTCTGTTTTGGTATCAGGATCCAAAGAAACTGTGTTTTCTTCCAGAAAAACATGGCGCTGGGTAAATTTTGAGTTGACCCAAAGGTGTTTAGGACACAATTGGTAAATCCAAGTGCTGCTACAGTGCGGTGGTGGACACTCCAAATTAGCAGAATAGAGAGATGGAGCTATGTTCATAGCAATGGATTTTGGCTTCACTTGCCTTGCTGATGCTGAAGTAGTTTCAATAGTCTAACCACTGTTTGTGCATACAGTTTTTATTTTTTTATTTTATTTATTTGTTTATTTTTCAATTCTAGTGTATACTTTTGAAACAGAAACAATATGGTAGCATCTTCCTACTTTTTCTTCTTGGCTTTAAGGAGGGTAATTCTTGCATTCTCATTAGAATAAATCACACCAGAGTTCATTAACAAGTGAACCAAGATCTCTTTCCTCAAGTGGAACAGAGTTCTTTTGTTTGGTTTCCACCAGAGTTCAGGGGCCTGTTTCAGAAATGAGGTTAAGTGTAAACTCTGAGTGCGTTAACCCTGAAATCAGGGAAACCCTGGGTTTTCCGTTTCAGAATGGGAGGTTTGTTAAACCAGAGAAAGCAGAGTAAGTCAAACCCGTTTCTGAAAGAGAGGTAACTTATACTCGGAGTCAGTGTCCATGGTTACTTTTGCTGTGAACCTAACCTGGTCGGGAGCAGGTTTTATTCTCCAAACTCGAAGTTTCTGCCGGTCCCCTCCCCTTTTTAAAGACGAAGCGGTATGTTTCCCTTTAACTTTCATTGCCCAAATTTCCGTCACACAGAGACGGTCTACGTGACAAGAATGGCTTGTCCTTTTTTGGAGGACCCAATAGACGAGGAGGCTGCATTAATTCGTAGAGAATTATATTTACCTTGTACGAGGACTTTGAGAAGACTCGATTTTTTGTCATTTCCCCATACGTTTTTGTTTGAGCGTTACCGTTTTTCATTGCAGTCAATTCCATATATACAATGAAAACAACATTAGGTATTGCTATGTAGATGTTTCATATGTCAAATATTGTCAACAAAGCCTACATCCATGACATGCTCAAATTTGACCTGATTGAATTATGTTTTTATACTTCATTTTTAGCTGCTGCCATGTTCTTTTAATTCCTGCAGGATTGCATCTACATGAAAATGAAATCAGGGACATTGAATTAGATTAATGTAACAATTACTTTTTGGAAACACAATTTGCTAGTACTGCTTACTTTCTTAATCCCATATAAACCTATACCACTTGATCAATACAAGGGTAGTGTTGCAGTGTGTGTGTGCTGAGCGGGGTGCGATCCACGAGAGAGAAGGGGAGGGGCGATTGCAGGTGCAGATGGGGGGGGGGGGGGGGGAGACGGAGCGGAGGTGTGTGCGTGGTATATATTGTGTGTTCGGAGGACGGAGCACTGAGTTAAATAAAGAGAAGGTGTCATTCCCAGAATAACTGTTTTGGAGTCATTCTTGATCCGCTCTGGAGGTTGAGGGTTTCGAACGGGAAGTGAACCCCGAAGGAGAATTCCCTTCGGCCCTGAAGGAAATCTCCCCTGCGCTTCTGACCACGGTCGGTCGGAAAGACGAGAGAAAAGAAAGGAGAAGTCTTCGTGCAGCGAAAGGTTAAACAGTAGACAAAAGTTCACTTTTAAAAACACAATTGCATGTATTAATATTAAACTGACCTACGTTTGCAAGAGGGGGAGGTTAACAAAAAAGTCCTCTAAACATTATCAACATTAAATGCATTTTCCCCCCAGATTGGTTCTGAACACTATGCAGCATTTCATGCATTTACACCAGGAATGACACTTCAAAAGTACACCTAAATATCGCCATTTTTTTATTTCACTCCTTACGCTATTTAGAAAGTTATTACAGTCAATATTTTATAACAATGATTTAAATGCAAACTTAGGCATTAACTTGAGCAGCTATGTTTTCCACGCTAACTGTCTCTGTTTTGCAGATGCAGCGGTGTTGCTTTTCTTCTGGAATATGTGCTCATATTCACTGTAACTCTGCAGCAGCACGTCAAGTTCAGCTGGCGAAAAATATGCAGACCTCTTTTTTCACGGTTGCCATGGTGACTCGTGATATCTGCGCTCCATTGATAATGGCTTCTTATAGACGCGGTGCGCACGCTTAACTCCGAATCAGTCCACTCAGAGTTGATTGATCTAACTCGGATCAGCTTCTCTGAAACAGAAAACTCAGAGTTGTTAATCCCCTGATTGACCAACTCAGAGTTCAAGTTCAACCTCAGAGTTGGTTGAACCTCCTTTCTGAAACAGGCCCCAGGTGAACCAATTTATGTTACAGAATTAATCAGGGTTAGGAAAAAAAAAATACATAAAATGTTCTTTAAAAAGGAAAGCTAAAACAAAAAAAAGCATTTATTTTTATTTTGCATTAATTGAATTCAAAACATTGTGAATGAGATTTCTTTAAGCAACATGTTTGTGGGAAGATACAGAAGACTGCTGTTGCTAAAAGCCTTTTTCCCACGCCAAGATAAAAATAGTTCAAATCCGACTCAGACTGAGAATAAAAAAATAGAAAAAGATCCCATTAGATGGTTAAGATGTTAAGCCTGTGGCCTCATGGAAATCTCTATTATAACTAATTGGCTGGAAGGAGGGCCAGTGCCAGTTTTGACAAGCAGCATTAGGAAGTTACCGCAGTATTCAGTTCAGACAAAGATCACACCTTTAACACACACACATACACACAACGCTGACACCCTGACTGGGTTAATTTGCCCCAAGCTACAGAAGAGACAAGGTCAGGCGTGTCCATTGGTCTCCAAAGTCCAGAGTGGAAAGAATAATTTAAGATTCAAAATGCTGAGTTGGTTCGATTTCTGAATAAATGGTTTGCAGCGGCATTTTGCCAAAGCAGCTTGGAGGGAAAAACTGACAGCTTTTGACCATTCAGGTGATGCAGATTGAGCATGCATGTCAGGCTTATTAAGAAAAGTGTTGACAAAACAGGCCCGGAACAGTAAAAATACATGTTTTATTCATTTTTGTTCAGCATAAATTCTAGCATAACCTTAAAATAAAGTAGGAACAGCACATCTTTTTATCAAATTGTAAAATATTTTGCCTTTCGCTCATTCAAGGGGTTTTTGATTATTTTATAAACAGAAACTTTACACAAAACAAGTTCTGCTAGCTTTTTCCAGGTGGAATATGGAGGGTTATGCTTACTATTTGACGTTATGATGGCAACAATAATAATAAAATGCTAAACTTGGCTCTTAGCAAACTGCTAAATGAGTTCAGGGCTGAATCTGTTTTCAAAAGCAACAAGAAACATGTTGCTTTTTCTTTGCACAGAAAAAGCCATGAAAAGGTCTGTTTGGTCTTTATCAAAGTGCTGAAGGTGACAGCCAGTGTTTTCCACTGAAAAAAGAAGAAGTAATGGAAGTTACCATTCCAGAGCTGCAGATTCATCCCCTAAATATCCCACTTTGATGAAGATTTTCTGTTCGTTTATGTCCATATTTTTATTTTAGAAAAAAGAAAAATTTATGAATCTTTTTGAATCTGCTTTTTTGGATGTTTTAACCGCCATGAAGCTGAATTGTCATCCCAAAAATACTTTTTAACCACCAATTGTGTGATCCAGTCCAGCGGTTAATTTTAGTCCTTTTTTAAAGACCATTTATTGAGCTTTTATCATTGCATTCTTGATTAAACATTGCAAAAAGGCAAAAAGACTGTAAATACAAAAATGACAACAATAATTGTTGTTTTTTTAGAACAGAGTTTTGCCAAAAAATTTTGTCAGTTTGATTGAATTGGGAGTGACTGAGCAACAAGCCCCACCTAGTGGTTGCTTAGTGACCTGACCTTGCTCAATATATTCCTGAATTTTATTTGGCTTTAAACAGGCAGTCATGAGTTTGCCACTTAATAGATTAAAAATAAATCAGAATTATAATGTTTTTATGTTGTAACTTAAAGCCAAACATCAATTTGAAGAAAAACTAACTTAGCATGATCCCTTTTATGACTTTTTAAGTTTAAATGGCCAAACAACTTTCTTAATTCTTTTTGTTTTTGAGGATTTCCTTTTGTTAAAGCATATAATCCAGCTAAAAATGTGTGACTCTGTGGGATAATAAATATCCCCCATTAACCTTAAAGTAATTGAGGGACATAGTAGAGGGAGCTATGGGTCATGACCGAAAGAACGAGGTCCCGAATACAAGCGGCTGAAATGAGCTTCCTCCGTAGGGTGGCTGGGCGCTCCCTTAGAGATAGGGGGAGAAGCTCGGCCACCCGCGGAGAGCTCGGAGTAGAACCGCTTCTCCTCCACATCGAAAGGAGCCAGTTGAGGTGGCTCGGGCATCTAGTCCGGATGCCTCCTGGACGCCTCCCTGTAGAGGTGTTCCGGGCATGTCCCACTGGGAGGAGGCCCCGGGGAAGACCCAAGACACGCTGGAGAGACTACGTCTCTCGGCTGGCCTGGGAACGCCTCGGGGTTCTCCCCAGAGGAGCTGGAGGAAGTGGCTGGGGCGAGGGAAGTCTGGGCATCTCTGCTTAGACTGCTGCCCCCGCGACCTGGTTCCGGATAAGCGGAGGAAGATGGATGGATGGATGGATGGATGGATGGATGGATGGATGGATGGATGGATGGATGGATGGATGGATGGATGGATGGATGGATGGATGGATGGATGGAGTAGAGGGAGCCAGTTTAGCTCGTGCTGGTTTGCGGCGCCTTCCATCCATGAAACCAGGGTTTGAATCCAGGCTGCTCCCTGTTCCCTTCTCTGCTTCTGTGCCAGTCACAAGCCCAGATAAATTTAGAGGGTTGCGTCAGGAAGGGCATCCAGCATAAAACATGTAAGGGTTAATGGCCGATAAAGTGTGTGGTTATTACTTTTTAACGCACGCCGTGGAAGCCTGAACCGTCCGACGCGAAGTGTCGGATATGTAATAAGAAGCAGCTGGAAAATGACTAAAGAAAACACCAAAGTCCCAAATCATGACACTACCGCCGCCTTATGACTGTTGCTTTCATGTTTTTCTTTAAAAGGCTGTCAAATTGACAGACTCCCTCAAATATCTTTTGTCACATCAGTGTCATGATAGTCCAGATGTTTTTGTCAAATGTAAAGCAGTTTTTGTCTTTTTGTTTAGAAGTCCTTCTTCTTGAGCTTTTCTCCAAAGGTTTATCTCCAATTGTGTCATGGTGGCCTGTCAGACTCCTCCCCCTCCCAGCTCTGCTCCTGACTCACAGCTGTTTCTACTCATCTCATCTTCTCACCTGCCATTTAAGGAGGACCTCCACGTGCAGTCTTCGCCAGTTCGTTAAACCTGATGGTGCTTACCTCACCTTATGCCATGTCTGGCCCTCTATGCCAAGTTTTTGCCTCGCTTACCTTGTTTTTGCTGTGCTTCAGGTCTGCCTTTTTCCACGAGAGAAACCCGAGTCCGCATTCCACCTCGAGCAGAAACTGAAACCCTCCACGCTCCTCAAGAACTCCAGCCACGCCACCGCCAAGAACTCCTGCCCCGCCTCAGCCTTATACTCCAGCCACGTCGCGGTCTAAGGAACTCCAGTCACGCCGCAGTCAAGAGCTCCAGTCACGCCACAGTAAAGTTCCCGCGCTCACCGTTGGTCGAGGAATCCTCGTCAAGCTCCACGCCCCGTCCTCCTCCTGGATCCTCTGGCTCCTTCAAAATAAAACCAATTTCTTACCTTTCACCTAACCGCCTCTTCCTTCTGGGTTTCAGCATCTGGGTCTGCCTTGTTCTGATCATGACAGAACGAACTGGCCAAAACCCCTACCCAGCTGACCCAGAAGGTCTCCGTCTTGCTGTAAACCAACAGGGCATCATGCTAGGACGCCAAGTCGACGCCCTTTCTAAAATGGCTTCGGTTCAACAAGACCTTTTTTGCCGCCTCGATGGTATGACCCAAACTTTATCAGATCTAACTGGACAATTTTCTGGTTCTACAGTGCAAGATCCTGCTCCACCTTCAGTTAACCTGGAAAACTACCGTCTCCAGCCAGAGCCATTTTTTGGTGATGTAGAAAATTGTGGGGGTTTTCTACTCCAATGCCAGCTTTTGTTCCAACAGGCTCCCAGATTTTATCGCACGGATCATAGCAAAATTGCAATGGTCGTTAACTCCCTGAGGAGTAAGGCGCTCCAGTGGCTCAAGCCTTCCTCGCTGCTAACCCCATCTCCCACTTGCTGTTCGAACGCTTCATCGGTGAGTTCAGACTCGTTTTCGACCAACCACGTAGACAAGAAGAAGCCACCAGGCGACTTCTCAATCTGAAACAACGCAACCGTTCAGTCAGTGATCATGTGGTGGATTTTCGCATCCTGGCGGTGGAGGCAGGTTGGACAGATCCCGCCCTGCGAGGTATTTTCTACCAGTCACTCAACGAAACTATAAAGGACCATTTATGTACTCAGCCTGAAGCCTCTTCTTTTGAGGAACTCGTGGCCGCTGCTCTACGCTCTGATATCAGACTAAGAGAACGCCAACATGAACGTCCACCCCCTGTACGTAAAATCACCTTGACCAATACTACTCAACCATCCATACTGGAACCACCACCACAGAATTTTCAACGTAAAAGCCTGGACGAGCCCATGCAGATTGGTCTCTCACGCCTATCTGCTGAAGAACGTTGCAAGCGTCGTAAGGAAGGACTATGTTTTTACTGTGGTGGTCAAGGACACCAAGTTTCTCAGTGTTCATTTCGTTTAAACTCTCAAATCCCGTTAAAAGACAGGCCGCGGGGGGGTCAGTCGGTCTTATCTACCCGTAAAGACTTCTGTTATATTCCTGTCAAGCTTTGTTTCCAGTCTAAGTGTTCCGATACCCATGCTCTTGTTGACTCTGGTGCCGAACAAAGCCTCATTGATCATTCTCTGGTTTCCCTTCTCTCTCTTCCCATAGAAGCCCTCGACAATCCCATCAATGCCGCTGGATTGGGGGGTCAACATCTTTCTCTCATCACCCATCGCACTAAACCCCTGTTACTCATCACCTCTGGTAATCATCACGAGTTTATTCAGTTTTATGTCACCTCTTCTCCTCATAACCCTGTAGTTCTAGGTTACTCTTGGCTTAAGATCCACAACCCTCATTTTGACTGGGCCAGGCAACGCATAACTAATTGGAGTGGGTTTTGTTTGGCCAATTGTCTTCAATCTGCTATTCCCCCTGTTTCTCCTAACACTCCTATGCTCGAAAACATCGACCTATCTTCCGTCCCTTCTTGTTACCACGAGTTCAAAGCCGTCTTCAGTAAAAGTAAGGCTGGTTCTTTACCCCACCATCGCCCCTACGATTGTGCCATAGAGCTCCTTCCTGGCGCTACGCTTCCCAAAGGCCACCTATACAACCTCTCCGGCCCTGAGAAAACCGCCATGGAGACTTATATTCACGAGGCTCTTTCTTCCGGTCAAATTCGTCCTTCTTCGTCCCCTGTAGGCGCTGGCTTCTTTTTCGTTGAAAAGAAGGATAAGACCCTTCGTCCCTGCATCGATTATCGCGAACTTAATCTAATAACCATAAAGGACAAATATTCGCTTCCGCTCATCAGTTCCGCTTTTGACTCTGTCCAGGGGGCCCAGATCTTTTCTAAATTAGATCTTCGCAACGCCTATCACCTCGTACGCATTAAAGAAGGCGACGAGTGGAAGACGGCTTTTAACACACCTCTCGGCCACTACGAATACCTTGTTATGCCGTTCGGTCTAACCAATGCTCCCGCCGTTTTTCAAAGACTCGTCAACGATGTGCTCCGTGATTTTCTTAACCGGTTCGTGTTCGTTTACCTCGATGACATGCTCATTTACTCCCGTGATCCCATCCAGCACAAAAATCATGTCCGTCTCGTTTTGTCCAGGCTCCTCGAAAATCAATTATATGTTAAGGCTGAAAAGTGTCAATTCCACACTAACTCCATTCAGTTCTTAGGGTATATTTTCGAAGCCGGCCAGGTCCGCCCCGATCCTGCCAAGCTGGAAGCCGTTGCCCAGTGGGAACCTCCCACTACCCGCAAAAAACTTCAACAATTTTTAGGGTTCGCAAATTTCTACCGCCGGTTTATTCGTAGCTATAGCTCAATAGCCGCCCCTCTCACCCAGCTCACTTCAGTCTCTAAGCCATTTATCTGGACCCCTCAGGCCCAGGAAGCTTTCGACACTTTAAAGGCTCTTTTCATTTCTGCCCCTATTCTTATTCAACCGGACACCACGTAACAATTCATAGTCGAAGTCGACGCCTCGGACACTGGAGTTGGAGCCGTACTCTCCCAAAGAGAAGAATCCTCCAGCAAAATGAAACCTTACGCCTTCTTCTCCCGCAAATTATCACCAGCCGAACGCAACTACGACGTGGGAAATTGGGAACTGCTAGCCATTAAATTGGCACTGGAGGAGTGGCGTCACTGGCTGGAGGGAGCTACTCACCCATTTATAGTTTGGACAGACCATAAGAATTTAGCTTACCTACGCACGGCCAAAAGACTGAACTCTCGCCAAGCTCGGTGGTGCCTTTTTTTTGGATCGCTTTGACTTCATTATTACTTACAGACCCGGAAGCCGCAATACCAAGCCCGATGCTCTCTCCAGAAAGTACAGCCCTGACGATGTTTCGCCTCCTGCTCCTATCATCCCCGCTACCTGCATCGTGGGCAATCTAACCTGGGACATCGAAACCCGCGTCAGAAATGCCCAAGGTGAGGAGACCTGTAATACCCCATGTCCTGACGGCACTCTCTTTGTTCCCACGTCCCTTAGGCCTTATGTCATTGCCTGGGGACACAGCTCTCAAATCGCCTGCCACGGAGGAGTTCACAGAACCCTCTCCCTCCTCCGCAAGAGATTTTTTTGGCCTCACATGGACAAGGATGTTCGTGAGTTTATTAGTGCCTGCACTGTCTGCGCCCGGTCCAAATCCGGTAACTCTCCATCTGCTGGTTTGCTCCGCCCTTTGCCCACTCCTCACCGGCCCTGGTCCCACCTTGCTGTCGACTTCGTCACAGGGTTACCCCCCTCTCAGGGTAATACAGTTATCCTCACTGTGATCGACAGGTTCTCTAAAGCTGTGCACCTCATTCCCCTTCCCCAGCTTCCCTCTGCCACAGAGACCGCCAAGACCCTGGTTGACCAGGTTTTCCGTCATCATGGCATCCCTGCTGACATAGTCTCTGATAGAGGACCTCAATTCGTATCACAGGTATGGAAGGCATTCTGTACTGCGCTTGGTGCTACTGTCAGCCTGTCCTCAGGTTACCACCCGCAGTCCAACGGACAGGCAGAACGGGTTAACCAAGAACTCGAAGCCGGCCTCCGTTGTCTCGCTGCCCAGAACCAATCCGACTGGTCTGAATACCTTATCTGGATCGAGTATGCCCACAACACCCATCCTTCCACTGCTACGGGGTTATCTCCCTTTGAAGCCTCGCTGGGCTACTGTCCCCCTCTTTTTCCCTCTCAGGAGCTCGACCTTGCGGTCCCCTCCGTCCAGGAACACCTCCAGCGCTGCCAGCGCATCTGGACACAGACCCGTGAGGCTCTCCTACGGACTAAGGAGGCTAACTGCCGCATAGCTAACCGGCACAGGCTGGAAGGTCCCGTGTACCAGGTCGGGCAGAAGGTGTGTCTGTCGTCCAGGAATGTCCCCATTCAATCCTCATCTCGCAAACTATCGCCCCGGTTCATCGGGCCCTATGTCATAGACAAGATAATCAATCCCGCATGTGTCCGCCTCAAGCTGCCCGCGGCGCTTAAGGTTCATCCCTTTTTTCATGTTTCTCAAATTAAACCCTTTCTGGACAGCCCTTTGTGCCCACCTTCCGTCTCCCCACCACCCACCCGTATCATCGACGGCGCTCCGGCGTTCACTGTCTCCAAGATTTTGGATTTTCGCCGCCGTGGCCGTGGAAGCCTGAACCGTCCGACGCGAAGTGTCGGATATGTAATAAGAAGCAGCTGGAAAATGACTAAAGAAAACACCAAAGTCCCAAATCATGACACTACCGCCGCCTTTTGACTGTTGCTTTCATGTTTTTCTTTAAAAGGCTGTCAAATTGACAGACTCCCTCAAATATCTTTTGTCACATCAGTGTCATGATAGTCCAGATGTTTTTGTCAAATGTAAAGCAGTTTTTGTCTTTTTGTTTAGAAGTCCTTCTTCTTGAGCTTTTCTCCAAAGGTTTATCTCCAATTGTGTCATGGTGGCCTGTCAGACTCCTCCCCCTCCCAGCTCTGCTCCTGACTCACAGCTGTTTCTACTCATCTCATCTTCTCACCTGCCATTTAAGGAGGACCTCCACGTGCAGTCTTCGCCAGTTCGTTAAACCTGATGGTGCTTACCTCACCTTATGCCATGTCTGGCCCTCTATGCCAAGTTTTTGCCTCGCTTACCTTGTTTTTGCTGTGCTTCAGGTCTGCCTTTTTCCATGAGAGAAACCCGAGTCCGCATTCCACCTCGAGCAGAAGCTGAAACCCTCCACGCTCCTCAAGAACTCCAGCCACGCCACCGCCAAGAACTCCTGCCCCGCCTCAGCCTTATACTCCAGCCACGTCGCGGTCTAAGGAACTCCAGTCACGCCGCAGTCAAGAGCTCCAGTCACGCCACAGTAAAGTTCCCGCGCTCACCGTTGGTCGAGGAATCCTCGTCAAGCTCCACGCCCCGTCCTCCTCCTGGATCCTCTGGCTCCTTCAAAATAAAACCAATTTCTTACCTTTCACCTAACTGCCTCTTCCTTCTGGGTTTCAGCATCTGGGTCTGCCTTGTTCTGATCATGACAAATTGTCATTTATTGAAATGTAATTTTATTTATTGTGCACTTTTTCTTTTTTAGGACACCTACAAAGTGCTTTACATTAAAAATAATAAATAAAAAGATAATAGCAGTTATAATGAAGAAACGCACGTGCACATTCTGCAAAAGCACACAGGGGGAAAAAATGTCCATAAAATTGAATTAAAAATTGAGGAAATGTTAAAAAAAAGAAGACCTTAAAGTGAAGCTAGAAAGATGGGTTTTGAGTTTTTTTTTTTTAAAAAACCTCCACAGTGAATGAAGCCCTCACATCCTCAGGCAGGCTGTTCCACAGACGAGGCTTACAGTGCTGGAATGTGGCCTCGCTGCGGGTTTTTGTTCTGACCTTGGGGACCACCTGCCAACCTGCACCTAAGGACCTGAGGGCTTTGGGAGGATCATAAACTAAAAGCAGCTGATAAAAACTCTAACCCTGAAAAAGTCAACTGAGTTCTTTACGTGGAATTCTGCTTCTTTTGGGATTTCCTGGAACAGTCTTTGCAGTGTGACAGATTTTGACTGATCCGATTTCTAGTCATTTGATTTCGAGTATCTGCCGATAGCGAGTCCCAATCCAAAACATTTGTAACACATACAAAAAAAGAACAAATTAAAGGACCTATATCATGCTTTTCTTAGGCTATTTCTAAACTATATCCACATAATATATTACCTTATGCACACTAAAGAACATTTATTTAATGAAATATGAGTTATTTTCACAAGTCATTTTCATATTCAGAAGTAAAAGACTTAATCACTGCGGTGCCGGCTGTCGCTACGTGTGGCTGCCGCCCATTTAATGACATCAACCTCAAGTCGACCTCGGCAGCGTGTCATCATTTCGCCCACAAAAACAAAAAACATTCAAACTGTCATGGCTGACGTCGTAGACGTGACTGACCCAGACGCTGAAACCCGGAAGTAACTCACGATCCGAGATGTGGGTTAGAAGAGGTTTATTTTTACAAGGTTTTTGTGGTTGAATCCTCTTCGGATGGAGACTTATAGTTCTTGGGACGGGCGTAAGGCGAGGCGTGGGCACCGTGGAAACTGCCTGAGGCAGGACGTGGACGCCGAGGATGGCGGGACCAGCTTGAGGCAGGACGTGGACGCCGAGGACGGCGGAACCAGATTGAGGCAGGACGTGGACACCGAGGACGGCGGGACCAGCTTGAGGCAGGACGTGGACGCCGAGGACGGCGGGACCAGCGAGGGGCGCGGTGGAGAGCTCAGGATGATGAAACCAGCAAGACCAGTGGTGAGGGAACCTGAAGGATAATGCAGAGCGTGGTGAGTCAAATAACTTAGCTTGGAAGGTAGATACTAAAAGGCCAGACATAAGCACCGGAGTGAGTATAACGAACTGGCGCTGAATTCTGATGAGAAGATCCCTTAAGAAGGCCGGCAGGGTGATGAGGAGATGAAGGTCAGCTGGTTCCAATCAGCAGAGCAGGTGCAGGAGCTGAGGGAGGGGGAGGTGAGCTGACAGGCACCGTGACAGTACCCCCCCCTCAACGACCGCCTCCAGGCGGTCCAGGACGGCGATCAGGGTGAGCCCTGAAGAAATCGTCCAGGAGGGAACGGTCCAGAATCAAGGAGCGGGAGATCCAAGAACGCTCCTCCGGACCGTAACCCTCCCAGTCCACCAGGTACTGGTGACCACGACCCCGGCGGCGAACGTCCAGAACCCGACTGACCGTAAAGGCAGGGGCGCCGTCGATGAGCCGGGCGGGTGGCGGGGAAGCGGACGGCGGGCAAAGGGGACTTTCCTGGAGGGGCTTGATGTTGGAGATGTGGAAAGAGGGGTGTACCCTCAGAGCCGCTGGGAGTCGCAGCCTGACGCAGGTCGGACTGATGACCCGGTCAATGGTGTAAGGTCCGATGTAGCGAGGTGCAAGCTTGCGGGAGGTCGCCTGCAGAGGTATGTTTTTGGACGATAGCCACACCTTTTGCCCGGGTTGGTAAGTGGGACCCTCTCTCCTACGCCGATTGGCCATGCGACAGTTACTGTCCCGAGAGCGCTGGAGAGCAGCCCGAGCCTGGCGCCAAATGCGTTGGACACGTTGCAGGTGGTGTTGTACAGAGGGCACGGCTAAATCCAATTCATGAGAGGGAAACAGAGGGGGAGAATAACCAAGAGAAGCTTCAAAAGGGGACATACCAGTGGCGGCAGAAGGGTGGTTGTTGTGTGCGTATTCTATCCAGACGAGAAACTTGGACCAACTGGAGGGATTCTGGGCCGAGAGACAACGGAGAGCGGCCTCCAACTCCTGGTTAGCCCGCTCCGCTTGTCCGTTAGACTGGGGGTGGTATCCCGAAGTCAGGCTAACGGTGGCTCCCAGAGCTGAGCAGAAAGACCGCCAAACCTGGGAGACAAACTGGGGACCCCGGTCGGAGACAATGTCCTTGGGTATCCCATGGTGACGGAAAACTTGGTGGACTAGGACCTCAGCCATCTCAGCGGCCGTGGGGAGCTTCGGCAGGGGAATGAATTGGGCGGCCTTGGAAAATCTGTCCACAATGGTTAATATAACCGTGTTACCTTGCGACGGAGGCAACCCGGTGACGAAGTCCAGGGCCAGGTGGGACCAAGGGCGTTCGGCGACGGGCAGGGGGTGAAGGAGACCAGCAGGAGGGGAGTTAGAGGACTTGGATCGGGCACATACCGCACAGGCGGCGACGAACCTCCTGACGTCTTGCACCATAGTAGGCCAAAAAAACCTGCGTCTCAGAAGATTGAGAGTCCGGTGGACCCCTCCGTGGCAAGACACCCGGGAAGTGTGCCCCCACACCAGGACGTCGGAGCGGAGAGAGGAGGGGACGTAGAGAGTGTTATCGGGAGGAGGAGGATGGTCAGGCTCCTCATCCTGGGCCTGCTGGACCCGAGTCTCAATGTCCCAAGTGAGATTGCCGATAACGTATGTGGGCGGAATGATGGGGGCTGCTTCCTGATGGTCGTGGGCACTGAACATACGTGAGAGTGCGTCAGGTTTAATATTGCGACTGCCGGGTCGATAAGTAATGGTGAAGGAGAAGCGGTCGAAAAAGAGGCACCAACGGGCCTGACGGGAGTTAAGGCGTTTAGCAGCGCGGAGATATGCGAGGTTTTTATGATCGGTCCATACGATAAAAGGGTGCTCAGAACCTTCTAACCAATGACGCCACTCTTCTAAGGCGAGCTTGATGGCAAGGAGCTCGCGATTACCGACATCGTAATTTTGTTCCGCGGGGGACAACTTCCGCGAAAAGAAGGCGCACGGCTTGAGTTTACCAGAGTGTTCCTCGCGTTGGGACAGGACGGCTCCGACCCCGGAGTCAGAGGCATCGACTTCCACGATGAATTGGCGTTGCGGATCGGGTTGTATTAGGATGGGTGCGGTGACGAACATGGTTTTAAGTTTATTAAAGGCGTTATGAGCCTCGGGCCCCCAAACAAACGGTTGATTCACCGAGGTGAGTCTGGTAAGTGGTGCGGCGAGACTACTGTAGTTTCGTATGAATCGGCGGTAAAAGTTGGCGAAACCAAGAAAACGTTGTAATTGCTTGCGTGAGCTGGGAGTCTCCCAGTTAGCGACTGCGGAGACTTTGACAGGATCGGGTCGGATGTTGCCGGCTTCAATGATGAAACCGAGAAAGGAGACGGAAGTGACATGAAACTCACATTTCTCGGCTTTAACAAATAACTGGTTCTCGAGGAGGCGTTCGAGGACCTGACGAACATGAAAAGTATGGATTTCCGGATTGGGCGAGTAAATAAGAATGTCGTCCAGGTAGACAAAAACGAACCTATTTAGGAAGTCGCGAAGGACGTCGTTAACGAGATGCTGAAAGACTGCTGGGGCGTTAGTGAGCCCAAAGGGTATCACCAGGTACTCAAAATGCCCCAAGGGTGTGCTGAACGCAGTCTTCCACTCGTCCCCCTCCTTCATGCGAACCAAATGATAAGCATTCCGGAGGTCTAATTTAGAAAATATGCGCGCTTCCTGTACCGAGTCTAAGGCAGAGCTGATGAGGGGCAGAGAGTATTTATTTTTGACAGTGATCTGGTTCAACTCACGGTAATCGATGCAAGGACGCAGAGATTTGTCTTTCTTTTGGACGAAGAAAAATCCGGCCCCTACAGGAGACGAGGAGGGGCGAATGTGGCCGGAGGCGAGAGACTCGTGAATGTATTTCTCCATGGAGAGCTTTTCAGGACCGGACAGGTTAAATAACCGGCCCTTAGGAAGAGTAGCGCCGGTTAAGAGCTCGATGGAGCAGTCGTAGGGACGGTGTGAGGGCAGCGCATCGGCTTTGCGCTTGCTAAAAACATTCTTAAGGTCGTGATAACAATGGGGTACCTTTGAGAGGTCGGTCTCCTCCGGAACGTGCTCGTTATCGAGGGAGACAGGAGGGATGGCGGAGCGGAGGCAATTGGCGAGACAGTGGGGGCTCCAGTTTGTGATGTGGAGATTAACCCAGTCGAACTGAGGATTATGACGGCGCAACCAGGGGAATCCTAGAATTACAGGAGACTGAAGAGATTTGGTGATATAAAACTGAGTGACTTCATGGTGGTTGCCCGAGGTGATCAGGTGCACGGGTTTGGTACGGTGAGTAATGCGTGTTAGAAGTTGGCCACCCAGGCCAGCAGCTTTAACGGGATGATCTAGCGGTTCAATGGAGAGGTCGAGCTTGGACACCAAACTACAGTCCATGAAGCTCTGTTCGGCTCCGGAATCGATAAGAGCCCGACAATCATGGTTACGAGAGTGATGACTAATTTTGACAGGAACATAAAGGAAATTATTTCCCTGAGAGTCCGTAGGGGCAGCCTCCCGCGGCCTGTCTTCTAGCGGGGGGCTCTCGAGTTTAAACGTAGTGTGCATTGCTGTACGTGGTGACCTGATCGTCCGCAGTAGAAGCAGGTACCCTCCTCCATGCGTCTGCGCCGTTCCTCAGGAGTGAGTTTGGAATGGCCGATCTGCATCGGTTCCTCCGGGGGTCGGCTGGTGTTTTCTCGCAAAAGGGAGGGTGGCGGCTTTGACACAGGAAACTGAGGAACAGAGTCAGCGATGGTTTTTCCGACAGAACGTGTGCGTTCGTTCTGACGTTCTCGGAGCCGCACATCCGAACGTAGGGCGGCGGAGACAAGCTCCTCAAAAGTGGTAGCTTCGGGCTGAGAACATAGATGGTCTTTGATGTGATCACTTAACGATTGGTAGAAAACGCCTCTGAGGGCAATGTCCGGCCAACCAGCCTCAACCGCTAGTATGCGAAAGTCGATCAGATGTTCACTTACAGATCTGTTGCGTTGTCTTAGGCCCAGAAGGCGGCGAGTGGCTTCCTCTGCTTTGCGGGGTTGGTCGAAGACCAGACGAAACTCCCCAATGAAGCGTTCAAAAGGTTCCTGGAAGACGGGGTTAGCTGAAAGATACGCCTGGGCCCACTGAAGGGCTTTGCCACGTAGAGAGTTAACAACGAGAGTAATTCTACAGTGGTCTGTGTGGTAATATCGCGGGGCCTGCTGGAAAATCAGTTGACATTGTAGCAAAAAACCACCACATGAACTCACGTCTCCTTGGAACGGTTCGGGTTGTAGCCGGAAGTTCTCCTGAGTCCATGCAGTGGTGGCTGGGTTAGAGCTACTGGCAGCGGAAGCTGTGGAGTTGGAACTAGTGTTAGCCGTTTGTTGGCTAGTTAGCTCAACCAGTGTTTGGGAGATGCTGTCCAGACGGCGAAAAAGATCTTGCTGCGCCGTGGCCATCTGGTTGAGTGATTCAGCTTGACGTCCGAGGGCTACACCTTGTTGTGAGACGGCGAGGCGGAGTCCTTCCGGGTCAGCTGGGTCTGTGTATTGGCCAGTTCGTTCTGTCATGGCTGACGTCGTAGACGTGACTGACCCAGACGCTGAAACCCGGAAGTAACTCACGATCCGAGATGTGGGTTAGAAGAGGTTTATTTTTACAAGGTTTTTGTGGTTGAATCCTCTTCGGATGGAGACTTATAGTTCTTGGGACGGGCGTAAGGCGAGGCGTGGGCACCGTGGAAACTGCCTGAGGCAGGACGTGGACGCCGAGGATGGCGGGACCAGCTTGAGGCAGGACGTGGACGCCGAGGACGGCGGAACCAGATTGAGGCAGGACGTGGACACCGAGGACGGCGGGACCAGCTTGAGGCAGGACGTGGACGCCGAGGACGGCGGGACCAGCGAGGGGCGCGGTGGAGAGCTCAGGATGATGAAACCAGCAAGACCAGTGGTGAGGGATAATGCAGAGCGTGGTGAGTCAAATAACTTAGCTTGGAAGGTAGATACTAAAAGGCCAGACATAAGCACCGGAGTGAGTATAACGAACTGGCGCTGAATTCTGATGAGAAGATCCCTTAAGAAGGCCGGCAGGGTGATGAGGAGATGAAGGTCAGCTGGTTCCAATCAGCAGAGCAGGTGCAGGAGCTGAGGGAGGGGGAGGTGAGCTGACAGGCACCGTGACACAAACTTTTCCAAAGATGGATGTGCATATTGTGCATTTAAAAAGAAAAGCGTTCTTCCGCTAGCTCCGTGGAGAAAGCGGTCGTGTGTGGTAGCCTGGGGGCGGTACTAGCAGTGCAGACTCTTCCTGGAAGGGGCTGTTCCTCACTTTTGTTACAATGTGTGGATTCACTCGTTTTCGTTGGTTGGGAGGGGCTGTTTGTCAGAACGCAGGCCTTTACAGGAAAACATAGAGATCCATGAATGGATCACAAACACTGTGGGGTTGTTTTTTGTGAGGAATAAAATACAATTAAAAAGTTCAAAAAGTTGATTTTCCATGATACAGGTTGTCCTGGATTTTTATTTTATTAACCTTCTTTTTTCATTTAACACTTAAGAATAGTCTTTCTGTGAAGTAGCTTGAATGATAAAGCAAAAACAGTGCAACTGTTGCCTAAAAAATATTGATAACTATTACATACATTGGTCATGATTAAATTGTTGTCGTAGCATGACAATGATAATGAGTATTCATGACTAGCTCCTATCAATAGAGCCATTTATTTCTTTTAGTTGTTTCTGAGACATTGATATAAATGTCTATTATTTGGTTCATTTTTTTCCTGGAGCTTGCACTTTGTAGACAGTTCCTTGGCAGCCGTCTCACTGTCTGTATCACAGAGGGAGCGGTTCTCGTTAAAAAGAAACAATGAAACAACTTTAAAAATGCCTTTGTAGGTCGTTGTATGAGTTAAGACAAACTGCAATAAACACTTGGTGTCAGTTTAAAAGGGCTCAACGTAGAGCTGTATTCTGCTGTGTTTTGCAGCATTAAAATATCGTGATCTGTTTATCTGTATGTGATTGTGTCTGATTTCTGATCACATACAGATCATGTGATCAAATCGGTACATTCTTAGTTTTAAGACAGCAAAATCGTTCTTGTGTTGCAGCGTTTGTTCCTTTTTTTCTTTTAAGTTTGCTCTGTCTGACCAAAAATAAACAGCTTTTGTCTGTAATGTCAATGCATTCATTCAGTCCGCGATTTTTCTGCTTAAAAGAGTCATGCTACCGGAAACAGGAAAGACTCATTGTGGCTTCTAGACACCTAATGAAACTTTATTTGCAATCAGGGGACATCCATTAACATAAATAGAAATGTACATTTGCATAAACATGGAGACAAACTGTGAAATAAATGTAGATGATTGGATGATGGAGAAAAATGAGAGGGAGAGGATGGGACAAAGTGGAAGGCATGAATGGAAGCTGATAAAGAAACGGGAACCAGGAATGTTAGCTTCATCAAAGCTAAATGTAAAATAAAGAAATGGAAAGCAACAAATAAATGGAAAATAAATGAGTTCAGCATAAAAAGTATTTTTCTAAACTTCAGAAATTGGTTGAAAATAATTACAGCAAAATGGAGATGGCTATGAATACAAGAAAAAAACCCTGATATCAGGGATGAGCTCTAGCAAGAATTTGTATCACGAAGTACATGAGTTCATCAAATACTGTTGATGTGGCATCATAAAAGAACTGTACATGTCATTGCTTCTTATCATTCTTCCAGCCAATTAGCAAGTTTCCTGAGGCATGAAAAGGGTCTGTAATTATACGAGTACTGGGACACGCAGCATGGCAAATCTCAAGACTAATTTAAAGAACAAAACCAGCGCTAAAATGAGATGCTTTTGAGGCGCCTCTTTGTCTTGCAATTGGAAAACCAAAGACACATAAAATCTCCTTTGAAGTTTTTATATAATGTTTCTTCAAAACAACAGTAGAAGCTGTTGTGCATGTTTGACTATAGTGTTTGTGCTTTAACATAGCGAGATAACTGGTGAAAAACAAGTCTTGGTTTGTCTGTTGGTTCAAAGCCCATAACAGTAGTAGGATTAACGGTTACTCTTGAAAAGCCTTTGTCACAACTGGCCTCACGGCTAGGTATGGGCTCTGTGTGTGGGTGAAATGTGGTCAGACCTGGACGAGGCATGCAGGTGGGCCAGCTCAAAATATTAAGGTTGTATGAAAAAGAATAAGTTGGGCTGAAGTGCCACATATGGGTGTATTCAGACTGGAAAAGTCCTTTGGTCCGGACAGAGTCCGCCTCATTTGGTCCAGATCGAGTCCTTAACTTTGCGGTTGGTCTGTATTCAGACCGTAGCTTGTAAAAACAAAACCACATGACTCCAGATCTCTTCACTCATTGTCCAGGAATTATTAGGGGAGGGGGGGGCAAAACAACAAGAGAAAGAATAATGGGAGTCCTGCACTTTGCAGTGCTTGACGAGATAGTTCACTTATTCAAACTTTATATTTCGCTGACAAATAAATATCAACATCAGGTACAACACTTCTTTAGGTTTCTATTTTGGTATGGCGGAGGCATGCTGCAAGGCGGTTACTGAGGAGACGACATTGAAGGTACGCTGATAAGTGTTTATGACATAAAGGTTGTGGGAAAAACAGTGTGAGAAGCACTTTTTTATCACGTTAAAAGTTGTTCTAATGAGCCTGAACTCATTCAGTCACATTTCAATGAGTTGCTGTGTCTTATTTTCATGGTTGTTACACTCCCTCTCTGTTTACACCCCATAATGCCTGGCTAGTGTGTCTGTTTTGGTCCAGTTGTTCTGCTACAAGCACGGAACCTAATCAGACTGAGTAAACTCGAGACGAACTGGAGCTCAGTCCAATTGGAAACGAACTAAGACCAAGAGCGGTTCCTGGTGCCGGACCAGGGTGCATTCGGACTGGAAATTTGCTCCGTATTATCGGGGGAAACAAACTCTGCAAACCAAATGTCTCCAGTCTGAATTCACCCTTAGAAATTGGTAGAATCTATTTCAGCACTAAAGCGTTCCCTCGTTTATGGCAGGAGTTCTACAAGTAACCATCAATAGGTGAAATTAAAATCAGGGCTAAAATCAGACTCCGATGAAGACATAAATGCTTTAAGGGAATTTGCAGGTTAAACAAAAAGCATTTCTATATAAAATTCTGGTTTTTATGCTAAATCAAATATTTCTCCCTCCTTTCCTGCACTCATTTACTTCTTTCCTGTAGATTGCAGCGAATGTTAAGACTGAAAAAACATATATTCATGATTCTATGGTTTAGATACAGTATGTTGGGACTGAAGCAGACACGTGTTTTGCCATGAAATTATGAAATTCATCAAGCTGCAATTCAAAGAAGAACAATCATTAAGAACATTCTGCAAGGTCAGAGGCCAAAAGTTGACAGCAGTTGCTACGATACACTTCCTAAAGTCCTGCTTTGGGAAAAGAAGATGTGTGTGTCCACTCCTACTACACAGTGGAGCCAGCAGTGGCTCCACTCCAGATATTCATCTTGTTTCCGCTGCAGCCTGCTTGTTCAGAGATAAAAAACGACAAGACAACCAGGGAGGATGGTGAGGATCCAAGCAGATGCTGTTGTTTCATTTGATTCAGTGGCAGTTTATAGGAAGCAATGAGGTACGGGCATGAGTTGGGATGAAAGATGCAACCATTCCTGGAGAAAGATCGCCGCCTTTGGCTCCAAACCTTTGCTCCTGGAATCAAACGACTGTGCAGAAGAAGAGAGCAGCTGTCATAAAAAAAGCCTCCACCCAGAGTCTGCTTTATAAAACATAACGCTTCTTTCTACCACGTCATTTGCCCCCAAACCACACCACTACCCCCTTCCTCCCCTGCGTTGGCTCATCTGAAGATGACAGACAGCGAGACTTCAGACAGCTGCTGCAAACTAGGTCAGTAACAAACTGAGACGAGAAGGAGGGGAGAGCTTGTTACACTGCAGTTTGGATACAGGCCAGAACAAAAAAAGAGTATTCATTATTTAAAATGTATGCTTATTGTTTTAAAGCGAAGCTAAATGCTAGTTAGCTCAGGCTGTTGGGCTTTAAAGTGGAGTTACTTTAGAATCAGAGGAAAACTATTTTATTTTAGCAAATAAGCAAGTGTTTCTGAATATTTTTTCCGAGTAAACTAGTAAAGCAGCATTTAAATTAGAGTGAAGCAGTCAGCCTCTCTCGCATTAACAGATATAGATAAAGCCAAGCCGATTTGGATCCTTCCCATTTTTGTGTAGCTTGCCACAGAAAAGTACATCTCGCACGTGTTGACAAACTTGACCTGATGAACTGGAAATAGTTTTTAATCAATTCCAAACTTTTTAAAATAAATATGTTTTCAATGCAATCGAATATTTTAAAAGATTTTCATTTTTTGCTTGAATATTTATTTAGGATGCTGTCGGTTAAAAGTAGTAGACTTGAAGTTTATTTTATAAAATATACTTGACTATAAGTATTGTAGTGACGGTCACACACCCATTCGTCTGCTGTCAGATCTGGCAGCGCAAAGAATTATGGGATGCAATTTCTTCTGCTGGTTTTGGCCTGATCTGAGTGGGTGTGTGGGTTTAATCTATGTGTTTTATGTCTGACTGTTCTTCCGTTCGGTGTTAGAACGGAAGAACAGAACGGAAGAACAGAGCGACACTCCTGGCAGGTCCCGGCTCTGCAGCTCAACTGAGCAGCAACTCGCCACCGCTGCCACTGCTGTTCCCAAATCCACTGTCAAGTTGCCGAAGTACGACGGAACTAATCAGCTGGAACTGTACCTCAAGCAAGTCCGAATTGCAGCGGCACACAACGGATGGAGGGAAGAAGAAACAGCCACTCACCTGGCGCTGGCCCTGGAAGGACGAGCACAGCAGATACTGATGGACCTGGCACCGGCGGAGGAGCGGGACCTGGGCGCCCTAACCACGGCCCTGGAACGGCGGTTCGGCCGGTGCGCGTCAGAGACGCACGAAAGAGAGCAGCTGACCAGTCGCTGCCGTCGTGATGGAGAGAGCCTAGGCGCCCTAGCTGCAGACATTCAGCTACTTGTCCGGCGGGGTTACCCCCGATTTTCTTCAGGAGCGCAGGAAGAGTTAGCTCTCCATGCGTTCCTGCAAGGACTCACACCTGAACGGCTCCGCCAACACGTCCGCCTGGCCACGCCCCAGACACTGGAGCAAGCAATCCGGGAAGGAGAACGAGCAGAGGCCATCCTCTCCACTTCACGTGTGGTGCCCGGCACTCAGCCTTGCGTGAGAATGGTCAACTATGAGGAGGAGGAGGCAGAAGACATCTTCAGCGTCCAGTCATCGACGCCACGGCCGTCTCAGCGCCATCCATTGGCCTCCCGACGTCAGCACCGTTCCTCTGATCGTTGTTACCGGTGTGGGGAGCCTGGGCACATCGCACGCAACTGCCCTGCGCCAGCACCAAAGACCAGAGCAGCTTCGCCGGGAAACGACAACGGGATGACCAGGTGAAGGGGCTGCCATCCCACCCACCAACGCCCCTTCAAGGCCGATGCACTCTGGTTGGACGTTTGGGGTATACCAGAGGACTTTATCTGAGTTGCCAGCTGGAAGATCAACGGTGTCAAGCGTTAGTGGACACCGGGTCCACCATCTCTCTTGTTCGGTGGGGGGTTCTGCCAGGCACCGCTGGTTCCCTTCTGGAATCATGGACCCCCACCGGCACCCAGCTAATGACTGTGACTGGAGAAAAAGCGGGGCTGGTGGCGAGGAAGCTGCTGCGGATCCAGGCCGGAGGACAGGACATTGTGCACGAGTTCTGGCTGGCCAACATTACGGAGCCCTGCATTATTGGCCTCGACCTCATGTCCCGCTGGAAGGCTTGCGTTGATGCAGCCCGGGCAACCATCACCATCGGAGGCGAGACTCTGATGCTCCAACGCGGAAGAAGGAAGAGCGGCGATTCCAGAACGACTCCTGCCGCCAGCAGCGCCGCACCAAGCGCTTTCATGGCTCCGTTGAGTGCAGCTTCCACCAGCAAAACATCTCCTGAGACAAAGAAAGCAGTCCAGGATCTGTTGCAACGTAGCAGCAAAGACTTAGACCCCCAGCAGATCCGACACCTTTCGGATCTCCTTACAGATTTCATGGACATTTTTGCTGCCAAAGATGAAGACTGCACGCAGACGGGGCTGGTTCAGCACCACATAGACACCGGTTCGGCCCCGCCCATCCGGCTACGCCCACACAGGCTTGCCCTCGCCAAGCGCCAGGCTGCGGAGGACATGATCCGTCAGATGGCTGCAGCTGGAGTAATCGAGCCATCCAGTAGCCCGTGGGCGGCACCGGCTGTCTTAGTAAAAAAGAAAAACGGAGACTGGCGGTTCTGTGTGGATTATCGGCGCCTGAACAGTGTCACCAAGAAGGACTCCTACCCCCTCCCTCGGATCGACGATGCTCTGGACTGGATCACCGGATTCAGCTCCCTCGATCTTAGGAGCGGGTACTGGCAGGTGGAGCTAGCCCCCGATGCTAAGCCGAAGACTGCCTTCACCATCGGACAAGGTCTGTGGCAGTTTAGGGTGATGCCGTTCGGGCTCTGCAACGCACCAGCCACGTTCGAGCGGCTGATGGAAAGGGTCCTGGCTGGCGTGCCCCGGAACCGCTGCATCGTCTACCTGGATGACCTGCTGGTGCATGCAGACAGGTTCGAGGCGGCTGTGAATAATCTGCGGGAGGTGTTTGCTGCAATTAGACAAGCCGGACTAAGACTTAACCCAGCCAAGTGCAGCCTCCTAACCAAAGAGACTGAGTTCCTGGGACATGTGGTCAGTGAGAAGGGCGTTGCCACCAACCCAGCCAAGGTGGCAGTCGTGAAGGACTGGCCCGCCCCCACCAACGTCGGTGAGTTGCGGAGCTTCCTTGGATTAGCCTCTTATTACCGGCGTTTCAACCGAGGCTTCGCCACTATTGCCAGCCCTCTTCACCAGCTAACTAACAAGGGACAGCAGTTCAGGTGGACTGATTCCTGCGCTGCCGCCTTTGACCAGCTCCGAGGGGCGCTGACAGCGGCACCGGTCCTGGCGTTTCCAGACCCCCGTCGCCCTTTTATTGTTGACACGGACGCCAGCAATACAGGGGTCGGAGCAGTCCTGTCGCAGCAGGGGGAAGAAGGAGAGCGGGTGGTGGGCTATTTTAGCCGTGCCCTGAGTCGTGTCGAGAGGAACTACTGCGTGACGCGGCGGGAGCTGCTGGCTGTGGTTCAAGCGGTGCAACACTTCCGGCCGTATCTGCAGGGCTGCCACTTCACCCTCCGGACTGACCATGCCTCCTTGACCTGGCTTCTAAATTTCAAACATCCAGAAGGACAGGTGGCCCGGTGGCTGGAGACTTTGCAAAGCTACAACTTCGACATCCACGGCAACGCCGACGCGCTGTCCAGACGGCCGTGCCTGACAGCAGAATGCCGTTACTGTCACCGCCAGGAGGAGCGGGACGGCGATGTCCAGACTGTGGCTGCTGCAACGACCAAAGATGTTCCGGAGCTGTGCCCAGAGCAGCTGAGGCAGCAGCAAGAGGCCGATGCGGTGCTGGCTCAATTGAGGAGCTGGCTGCAGGCGGGGCAACGGCCGAAGTGGAATAAGGTCGCAGCGCAGAGTCTGGAGCAGAAGTCCTACTATTCCCAGTGGACTAATGTCGAGCTCCACAACGAGGTGTTGTACCGGCGGTGGCAGGTTCCGGATCGGGGGGAGGACATCCTCCAGCTGTTGGTGCCCCGAGCGACCCGCTCCCAGGTCCTTCAACTGGTTCACGGTTCCACCGGAGCAGGTCACTTTGGGAACGCCAAGACCCTGCGTCGTCTCCGGGGGCGGTTTTACTGGCCAGGCTGCCGCAGAGATGTGGAGCTGCACGTCCACTGCTGTGATGACTGCACCGCACGGAAAGGACCATCCCGGCAGTCCCGAGCACCGCTGCAGCAGTACCTGGTAGGAGCTCCGATGGAACGGGTCGGGGTGGATGTCTTGGGCCCGTTTCCAGTGACCGATGCAGGGAACCGCTATGTCATTGTGGCTGTGGATTATTTCACAAAGTGGCCTGAGGCATATGCTGTGCCGGATCAGAGCGCGGCCACCACCGCTGAAAGACTGGTGGAGGAGATGTTCACCCGCTTCGGGGCACCGGCTGAGCTCCACAGTGACCAGGGCAGGAACTTCGAGTCTCAGGTTTTCAGCGAGGTTTGCCGTCGTTTGGGGATACAAAAGACAAGAACCACCCCACTCCATCCTCAAAGCGACGGGCTGGTGAAACGCTTTAACCGAACCCTGGCCACACAACTGGCGATCTTGACCAGTCGCCACCAGCGAGACTGGGACCGTTTTCTGCCTTTGGCCCTCTGGTCGTATCGCACTGCAGTTCAGGAGTCAAGCCAGTGCACACCTGCTGCGATTATGTTTGGGCGGGAGCTCCGGACTCCGGTGGACTTGGTGTTTGGGGCACCACCTGAACCTGAGATTCCGGGCGGAAGAGAAATGGATTACTGTCGCAGACTCAAGGACCGCCTGCACGAAATCCACGAATTCACCCGCAGAGCACAAGCTGGTGCTGGAGTGCGGCAGAAGAGGGCCTATGACAGCCGGTGTCGGGGCCAGGAGTTCTCACCTGGGGACAGAGTGTGGGTGTACTGCCCTGAGCGGAAAAAGGGAGTTTCTCCCAAGTTAAGCAGCCATTGGCGGGGACCCGGTGAGGTGCTGCACCGACTGTCAGACGTGGTCTACAGGGTGCGTGTGCCGGACAGGAGACGAACTGTGGTGCTTCATCAGGACCGGCTGGCTCCCTACCAGCCCCTTGTTCCACATACTATTGGAACGGCAGGTGGATCTACTAGTGGGGACTTGGACGTGCCGGAGCCGAGCACATCCTTAAATGACTGTGCACGACCAGTGCGCTCACGCCGGCGCCCCGCTTATCTAAATGACTTTGTGGTTGATAGGGTCGCCGAGGACGGCTGACCCTTCAGAAGGGGGCTATGTAGTGACGGTCACACACCCATTCGTCTGCTGTCAGATCTGGCAGCGCAAAGAATTATGGGATGCAATTTCTTCTGCTGGTTTTGGCCTGATCTGAGTGGGTGTGTGGGTTTAATCTATGTGTTTTATGTCTGACTGTTCTTCCGTTCGGTGTTAGTTATTTTACCCTGGTGGTTTATTTTGTCCTGCATCGTAAGTGAGGAGGGGGGCGACGAGAATGACCCCACTGCATGTCACACTGTTCGAGGATAATAAAAAGAAACCAGTTCTGCAAAGTTCCTATCTCTGCCTCGTTCTTCGTAGCGTTGCTACAGTATAGACCAGGGGTCGGGAACCTTTTTGGCCAGGAGAGCCATAAACGCCACATATTTTTAAATGTAATTTCGAAAGAGCCATACAATAATGTAGTGTCCCTTTCCCACACTAAGGCACGGAGACTTAACCTCTTTTAGGGTTCTTTATTCTGGTTACTGTAGACCGCAACAAACGCCGTACAATCAATTCAGCAACTCCTGAATCTCTCCCGCCGAGACGAGAGCGCTTCTCCCAACTTTATATTCCCCCGTCCTGCTCCAGCCCTCCCATTTCCTTATTCGGCCCATGGCTGAACCCCATTGATCCAAACTCCCTAACAACAGGCTGAGCGACAGAACTGAGGGCCAATCAGATCTCTGCTTGAACGATGCGTTCCATGAACTCCAGAACTTTTAACGCGGCCCAACAGCCAAGTTAAACTCAGTCCGCGACAATATGTTTAAAACTAAATATACAAATGAATGTGTGCATTTGATGTAATTTCAACATTTTTAAAGTCCAATAAGTCTGTGGATTCTTTTTAATAACATTGTTATACTGTTGCTAATAAATGATGAGTATTTCTCGTGGTGGTTTTGCTGATGTCTGGTTGATCCGTGGTGAGTTTCTGCTTCATGCAGGCGTTGAGACTTTAAACGTGATCGTAGGTCTGAATTTTCTTTAGATGTGAGACAGACATGGAACCAAACACACACCCACGCTGCAGGAGTGACGGGCAGCAGGTTTACGTTTTTACCATCTCTGCGCGATTCACCTGCTGCCGGTCCCCCCCCCACCCCCCACCCCCTCTGCTTTCTTCCTCACACATCCCGTCCCCAAAACTGCGCGCTCTTCCTCAGGGAGGCAATTCAAAGGTTTCCGGGTGGTACAAACTCTGTGAAATAATAGATAACAGTAAACTGATAGTTTTTTCTCCAAGCACCGCTACTACTGCGCGCCTCTGGCATTGCATCGCGCCCGAGAAGGACTGGTCTAATGAAAAAAAAAAAGTATAATTAAGGATTTGTCTGCGAGCCACATGTGACCATCAAAAGAGCCATATATGGCTCGCGAGCCATAGGTTCCCGACCCCTGGTATAGACCATGAATGTGTTGTGTAGGGCGAACACTAACTGAATACTTCTTTTGACTAAATTGGAATTTTTTAAGTTTACAATATATAGATAGTATTTAAAAGGTAAACCTCAAGTATACTATTTCACTTCAAGTATATACTAAGAATACTTAAGCACAGTTTAATAGGCTACTTTTAACTAAGGGTAGCATAGTCCTTCATTCTAAAAAAAAAAGCAGTGAAAACTTTCCATGAGTCAATGAGTGCTTTACCTTCAAAAATGCTAGACGGAAAACTTAGCTTGACAGGGATATAGAGAAAAGGTCTCTCGGTGGCGAGAGAGGAATGACCCGCCCGTGGACTGCCTTCTAACGGGGGGGTACGGGTGTTTAAACGAAGCTTACACTGGTGAACGAGGTGACCAGCTTGGCCGCAGTAGAAACAAACCCCCTCTCTACGCTTCTGCCGCTCCTCAGGGGTAAACTTAGAATGGCCAATCTGCATAGGTTCCTCTGTGGGGCGTCCAACAGAATCATGGGAGACGACATGAACAAAGTTAGCGGCTGGAGAGGAAGAAGGAGGATTAGAAATAGTCTTTTTGTCTTGACTTCCGCCTGACGTTCGCCTACGGGAACGTCAGGCGGAACGTAAAGCTGCAGTCACTAGTTCTTCAAATGACTTGGCTTCTGGCTGGGAACATAAATGGTCTTTGCGTCACTGAGGGATTGGTAGAACACCCCTTTTAGGGCTATATCCGGCCAACCCGCCTCGACCGCTAGAATCCGAAAATCTATTAGATGGTCACTAACGGATCTGTGGCGTTGTTTGAGGGCTAGCAGTCGGCGGGTGGCTTCCTGCTCCTTGCGGGGTTGATCGAAAACCAACCGGAATTCCCCTAAGAAACGTTCAAAAGGAATTTGGTAGATAAAATTAGCAGTCAAGTAGGCTTGCGCCCATTGAAGCGCTTTACCCCGAAGAGCATTCACAATAAGGGTGATTTTACTGTAGTCTGCCTGGTAATGCCGAGGAGCCTGCTGGAAAATCAATTGACATTGAAGGAGGAAGCCCCCGCAGGCTCTTACGTCACCCAGGAAGGGCTCCGGTAGGAGCCGGATGTTTTCGTTAGCATTGCGGTCCGCAGCGGGACCCGGAACTCCAGTGGCGGAAACCGTGTTGTTAGCAGTGGCGTTTGTAAGTCTTTGGCTGGTTAGGTCCATCAGAGTCTGAGTAATACTGTCCAACCGACGGGAAACGTCCTGGTGAGCGGAAGCCATCTGGTTGAGGGATTCAACCTGTCGCCCTAGCGCGACGCCTTGGTGAGTGACGGCCAGGCGGAGTCTTTCCGGGTCAGCTGGGTCTGGGTGATGGCCAGTCCGTTCTGTCATGATCGGAATACTAGGGAGACCCAGATGCTGGAACCCGGAAGAAAATCAGGAGACGAGGTATAGTCAGGAGGTTTAATCAGAGAAGGGGTGGAAGTCGTGGATGCAGGAAACGGCTGGGAGCGAGGTGGAGCACCGAGGACGGTGTGAGCAGCCTGTGACAATGGGGAGCGCCGAGGTCGGCGTAGACAGTCTGCGACGAGGTGGAGCGCCGAGAACAGCGCAGACAGCTAGCGACGAGGTGGAGCGCCAAGGACGGCGTTGACACCCGGCGACGAGGTGGAGCACCAAGGACGGCGAGAACAGCTTGGCGTGAGTGGAGACGCCGAGGACGGCGTTACAGGAAAGAGGCGAGGAACCAGCGTGACCAGTGGAGAGATGAGGCATGAGACAAAGAGTAAGTACAAGGCTTGGATTTACTAGAACAAAGTTACTTGACTTGAGGCCAGACGTAAGCACCGGAGTGAGTATAACGGACTGGCGTAGTTAGCTGGGATGGATCTCCTTAAGAAGGTCTGCCAGGTGATGAGATGATGAAGGCCAGCTGGTTCCAATGAAGGAGCAGGGAGGGGGGAGGTAGCAGCTGGACGAACCGTGACAGGCATGACGATGTTAAATCTGCCTGGACCTGGTCCAATTACTATGCTTTAAGAAAGACCACTAATTTTGGAATGTAACTAACGCCTTTAAACATACTCGTAGAGGGGGTTGACCCGTACAGGTGGCACAGGTTTTTGGGTTTGCATGGCCACCTTAAGGAACATCATGAAAATGAAATTTACCATTGTTGTGTGTGTGGTAAGTGTACTGTGAACTAAGTGTAAGGATAAAGTAAGCTACACACACTTCTGATGTACAGGTGATGCTGTTGTACTGTGTCCCCTTATGCCACACTAGTCCTGAGTAGTAGTAGTAGTAGTCAGTTACTGTCTCTTTGTTGGCTGCAAGTGTAAAGCCCAACATCGATACAAACGTTCAAAACTGGTCAGTGAAATATAAAGTTTGAATGAACTTTCCCGAGAAGGACTGCAAAGCACAGGACTTCCTTAACTTCTGTCTTTGGTTCAAATAAGGTTAGTCTGCTTGACAGCAGTCTGAAGACAGACCAAGCGCAAGGTTCAAAGCTCAATCCGGACCAAATGAAGCAGACTGGATCTGGTACAAACGGTTTTCCCAGTCTGAATACCCCCCTACTTACTCTCACGTATTGTTTAAGTATTTACCACATCCTATTCCCTGCAGCATGCCCATGGAAAAAATGTGCATGATCGTTTTCGCTCTACAGGCTTACCGAAATCGAAATCTTAAAATTTCGTGCAGGCTTCCGACGTACCCTGTAAAGGTTTGCACATTTTTTTAACTGCAGACAGTCCATATTCACTCTTAAGGACACTTGTTATTAAGGCATAAGTTAGCATCCAGAAATTTGACTTACTTCTATCAGGAATCAGATTTCAAAGCAAAAAATCCAAAGAAATTCCACTACTTGTGTGAAATATCTAAAAAACTTGGCTTTGTCCTTACCTGAGAATCAGCACTGCAGTGTTTGTCCTGGTGCTTTGTGTCAGACCATTGATCTCATTGTTCTTTTATGCAAGAGAACATGAAGCTTTGAGTCATCTGCTTGTTTTAGCTCATTTCACCCCAGCACCCTTTTAAGATTTACCCAAATGAAGCTCAAACAGCATTGAAGCCTTTCTCACATAAAATATGTTATTTCTCTTTTGTTGGAAAATAAAAAGTGGAGGTTAAAGCCGCCAGAGAAAGCTGTGCTGCGTGATAAATGCAAAGAACTCCCACACAGGTTAACGAAGGTCCTGAGCCAAATTGCTGCCAAACACATCTGTATGTTTTAACTGTACAGGCAAAGAGTTTGTGTGGGAGTCTTACACCTGGCCTCTCAGCCATCAGACTAACAAGGAAAAGTTATTTCCAGGTAGATGTAAGATTTCTTAGCCTTGTATTCTGTTTAAAAATTAGTGTTGGGTATGTAGATATTCCTTTAGCAATACAGAGGTTGGAGGAATATTTGGGGATGGAGGATATTTATGAAGAGTTTGCAGCTAGGTCAGACATAAGGAAGTCCCAGTAGTCTCTGGACCTCTCTCCCCTGACACTTCAGCTCCCAGAAGTCCTCAGCATCTGTGGACGGCAGGTGTTCAGTGGTGGACACATTGAACCATTCTCCTCCCAGCTGTTGCAACATCACCTGTGCCATTTTTCCTCCGAAGTTGGACTCTTTTTGTCCAAATCCGGAGAATTGATAAAAATTTTAACTTCAAATGGCTTTCGGGTCACCTCATTTGCTCATCTGTGGGAATCACATTGAAACCACAGAGGAGGGCTAAGTGCAGAGGATGTGCCGCTTATTGTCATGGGCTGTCTCTGCACCGGGTAGATTGTCTCTAAGCGCTGCAAACACAACTAGATCCACCCGCCCTAATAGCCATCAACCTTTATTCAGAATTTCTCCTCATTCCTCTCAGAAACTCCTTTAGTGAGTAAAAAATATATTTTATTCATGTTTTCAGGTTCTGTTAAAGTGAAAACACAATCACTGCAACCTAGAGAATTCATATAAATCCATACTGATCGTTAATGAATAATGTATTTGTCTTGACCATTTACTGTATGTCAGAGTGACGTCATCAGTTGAAAATGACTCACGTCTGGCACCAACCTGAGGAAGTCAATTTAGTTGCCATTTTTTCCCAATACCGATGTCGCCATGTTGTAGCCAGACAAAAGTTTGAGTCATTGTATCTATGGCAACAACTCTCGCCCATCAGGGTTGAGTTTAGTCCACATTTCTACCACTCAAAAAGCGGGCTCGGGATAATCTGTCAATCAATGTTTCAAATGTTCAACGTGAGACCATATACTTGAATAACTTGCACTTAAGAAAAAATATAATTGAAACAATTCCTATTAGCAAGATCATGTTGGAAAAAAAGGTAGTATAGTAAGAATGGTTATTCTGAAAAATAGCTGTCTATTCCCCTATAGTCTATGGGATTGTGGCTTCTTGGAACCAGCCTGTACTTCCTGCTTGGAATGTGAGGGGGGAAGAGTCACTCAATCCAGTCCTCATATACAGTCAATGGTCTTGACATTTGAAAACTCTTAAAGTAAGGGTAACAACTATTGCATGACACGTGTTCAATAGCGTGCTAAACGCTGATTCATTAACACCTGTTTAGTTCATAGTGTTCACACTGGATGAATGGGGAGGGGCTTCTTCTTTCTTTTTACTCTTTACTAGCGCATGTCCACCACTACAGTTGAGAGAGGCTTGGTGCGAATTGTTAAAGCGTTGCAAATCTCGTGAATCTTGCTCCGGTCTCTCTTTTTCACAGTTCTATTCCAATATATACATCTATACATCACCACCCTGAGTGGTCAAAGTTCAAGCTAGTTTAACTTGCAATCAGTGGCCACACGTATTGTATAGAACACTGAAACGGTTGTGGAAACTTGCGTAGCTTCGCATAAAGTTTTAAATTGGGAAGCCTGAAACACGCGTTCACGCAGGTTTACTTAGATTTTTCAATGGAAGTGGCTGCTTCAAAAACATGAAAACCATAGGATTTGAGGAAGCGTGGTCATTTAGAGATACGTATATATAGATATGTATATATGCAAGATAAAAATCCTCTTTTGGTGGTTTTAACAGGCAGCAGCAGGCAAAAAAGGGCTAAAATTGGAGAAATTCTCAACCTGTTCCCTTATAATCTCTAGTTACAAAGTTTTTTTATCATGAAATTACCATTGTAACCATGTGTTTGTTATTATTATACATGGATTGGTCATTTCCAGAATTGCTAGTATTGCAGATTATGTTAAACGAAAAGTAGCACAAATAAGAAAGAATGATTCGTTGTTTTATTTATACTAAAGTGGCAGAGTTTATACACTCCCGCTGCATTCTGTACCCCTCATTGGAAGTCTCGGTCTGTGAGTGCTTTCTGGACTCTGAGTGCAGTGGTGAGATGGATTGTTTAGAATACTGATATGTGACACTGTTGCACCGATCCTACCTTGACTTAGCCGTACCACTCAGTAGGATTGTTTTCTCATGAAAAATGGGCCTAAAGCAAAATGCCAACCCTGCAAAAGTATTTCTTTGGAGCACACTTGTGGGGAAAAGCACCTTTACACATTAGATTCAGCTTCTTGGTGTGTAATCTAAATAATAATTTTATGCTTTAACGCTTCTAAAGATATAAAGCATGAAATAAACTTCAGACAGGACGCATGATCCGGATTAACTGCTGGGAACCATCGGAATGCTGCACTTTTTTCTGCACTGTACATAACAGCAAACATCCAAGAGTTCGAGGACTAAAAGCCATAATACAAAACTTTCACGTTGCACTTCCATAATAACAACTGATTGTGTTTCTGAAAACGCAGCAGAGCTGTTTTCCAGCAGGACAGACTACTGCAATATTAATAACCAAGGGGAATTGTCTCACAGTCCCAACCGGCTCTAGATTCTGCAGCCAAAGCCAGGCCATTAAACAGGCTGCTGCTCGCCAGTCTGCTCACGTTGGGCCCAATAGCAGATTGCCCTGCCCGGTCTAATGCAGCACCACTATTGGCTCATGGCACATTGGGTATGGCTCAGGCATCATTGGCTTCCTGAGGACATTAGGGCCTCTTCCACTGCTAAGACGGCCTGCTATTCACCCTTTTGTTGCAAGAAGGAAAAGAATGGGGAGCAATTTTAGTGGAGAGAAAGCAATTGAGGTATTGATGTTTGAAAAACGGGTGTTATTCCCACTAAATCTGAGCCAGAGAACCTTTTTATAGGGATTTGGATTCAAATGCAGCAGGCGTCTTTGCTGTTATCAACACACAGGAGGGGGAAAATGACACGTTAACCTCAGATGACCCAGGACTAATAGTTTGAGAGTCAAGGAATAGAAGATATGTGTGGTGGAATTGTCTAAAGTTATTTTCTTTTCAAAAGATTCCACTGAAGCTTCACTGACTCAAAGCCTTGACCATACTAGTTTGTCTATTGCTTAAACCATAGTCACATCAACCGTGTGGGGGATTGACCTGTATGGGTGCTGTATGTTTTTAGATTTTCCGGGCAAATGAAGGGTTGTAGAGAGGAGCAGCAACATTTTCAGAAGATCTCAGGTATGAGTTACAGCTACAGTGTCTAACAGCCATGCTGTGTGCAAGGGGCATGCACTTATCATCTGAACTGCACTGCCAGGTGCCCTGCACGGTTTGGGAAGTTGCAAAACTGAAAAATCCATACGAGGTGCCTGCATCTCACCTACTTCACCCCTATGCCACATTCACACCTGGCTCGGAAACTGCTTCCAAAGGTCTATATGAACCCATGTATACGCAGGTTTAGGGCTTCCTAAAATCAAAAGTATCGTATCCACGCGTTGCTACACGGGATTTTAGGGCCGTAGAAAACGTGCCGCCATTGAACATGCCTTAAAAGTAAAACCAGTTGAACTTTAACCAAATGGGACTCGGATTTGGTGGCGACGTGTGGATGGCGTCCTTTTCAAAACACAGTGCCAACCGTTTGAAAATCAATCATGGATGAGAATTGAGAAATTGTGGCCGGAATTATATGACACCAAGTCTTCCATATTTCAGCATAGAACTGTGAAAGATATAGCCTGGAGCAAGATTTGTGAGATTTTCCCCGCGTTGGCATTTCACACCAAGACTCCTCCAGCTGTGAGTGCATGGTAAAAGCGTCATCAAACACAGGGTGTTCTTTAACGCGCCACACATGCCTGGTGTGTACATAGCCTTACTTACCGTTACATGTAAGTGTTCACTGCGATTGTTGCTCACAACATGCTTGTAGAAAATAATGTGCATGAATATTTTTGCTCTGGACCAAGCGGGCCACCTGCATGCCCCTTACAGATTTGCCCATTTCTTTGCCCATGGGCAGCATGGATCTACCTGCAAGGGCAACTGTGAGGCTTTATAGACTACTGACTCCCCTGTGGTTTAGGTTTTATGAACTGTAAATAAAAAAAAGATCAGTTTTTAACACCATAAAGTATTTCTATCACTTTCATGGCCAACCTAGAAGATCTACTGGATTGATTGGCCGACTTTGGGCGTTGCACCTTAATAGCTGTTAGCAGATCCAGCCAAATAACAAAGCAACAGTGCAGAAATTCTACAAAAGGGTCATGAATTTTTCTATGTTTCTTCATTTCAGGTTATATGGAAACACAAAGGGAGTAAAATACCAATAAACCAAATCTATTTTTCTGACTTTTAAATAGACATGTCATTTACATCTTGAGGGTTTATCATTTTAATTTCATAATTAGCTTCAGTGGGTAATTTTGAAAGTGATGCTGAAACACTGTTCCTAATCAAGAGATAAAGACATGGTTAATAAATTGTGTGGTGATTTGGCAGCGTTGGGGCAGCTTGAGGCTTAGAAAGAAGAACTTTGCTTACAAAGCATGGTGTTCGCTCACATACACTGTCAGGGAGCTGGTTTTCATTGAGTAATTGAAATTGGCTCTCGTTTCAGCCCATTAAGAATATGAGCAGTGTTAATGAAACTGTGGCAACCAAAGACTGTGATGGCTTTTGCTGAATCGGACATTTTAACTTTTTTTTTTTTAATGTATGAGTTGGATTTGCTTAACATGTTGGAGCCACTAAATGGGGAAAAAATGCAGTTCTACGTAAAAAAGTATTAGAAAGGTATACTAAATATACCATTAGACAAGACCAGCGCCTATAAGTGCTGATCTTTGATAACTAATATGTAAGAGATAAAAATGTTAATTTCTTAATGTGATGATTCAAACCGCTTCTTTAAACCTTGGAATACATTTTTTTTTCTTTTTTAAAGTTAACAATACTGCATTTAAATAGTTAGCTACCCAATAAATTAGCTAACTAATAAGATTTATAAAAAGGGTGGGGGGTTTTTTAAGGTAAAAAAGTAAGCTTGCCAACAACTGCTGTAAAACCAAACATTTTCTCTGTTTTAAATAAGTAATTTTTCTAAAACTACCTCAACTTTTAACACATATAAGACAATTATTATTTTTTAGGGGTTTGTTGATCCTTGTCATTGTTGATCCAGTTTTTATGTAACACCACTGTTAGTTTTAACAGAAGCTGAAAACGGCCTGCGCTTTTATTTTGTAATTATAAGTTTTTGCAATTACAAAAGCACAAGTCCCAAGTGGCACGCAGTCATTTCAGACTGGCCTCCTCATGCATCATTTTGTAACTGTGTATAGACGGCCTGATCCCTTCATCTGGTCTCTAATGAAATGGACGACAATTGCAGATTCACTGAACTGAGAGCCAACCTTCTCTACAAGTGACGATGACTGATTTGAACGCTGTTTATGACCGACAACATCAGCACAATCTCCACCTGAGTTCGACCACAATTAAATTGATCAATTTGAAATCAATCAGTTGTTCTGGTGTTTGACATTTTCTCTAACAAAGTGTTTTGTTTTGCAGCGGATTCTAGAAAAATGAAAAAAGTATTGACTGAGTTGGGCTGGGTGGGTGTTTGGGTTCCCCTGATGTCCGGAGCTCAGTGAATGCACCACGCAGAGATATTTGTTGGCCCTGGGTCATAGACTAACATAACATGTTGTTGGGGGTTTTAGGAGAATAAAGTGGCATGAGACGGCATTACGACGTCTGAGGAGCGTAGTTCTACTGATGAATCAAAAAATAAAAACTACTTATGAGGAGCGTTTCTGTTGCTGTTGTTGAGAGTTGTTGGTGAAAGCTGTACAGAAACCACAAAATAAAGGGAATTTAAAAAGAAAAGTCTCAGCGTCACAGTGCGGGAAGGAGAGAGCGACGCTACAGCATATTCTTCGTTTTCTCGTTATCACGAGAAAACGGTCAAAAATAAAAATGTAGGATAGGCTGTTTTCGGATTCGATAATTTTTCTAAACAAATTCTTAAAGAAAAATTCCAAAAAGTCACTCAAAAAGAAGTTTGCAGCTTTGTTAAAAAAAAAGTTTCAAAGAAAGTTTAAATTAGAAATTTACACTTTTAAAAAAGGAATTCTTAAGTTAAAAAGGTTTTTTTTTTAATTGTAAAGTTATGGTTTCCAATTGTTTTTTCTGCTGTTTACATTTTTTTGTAACTGACATTCAAGGCTCATTTCAGAATTCCAATAAACTATTTTAAATTGTTAGCTAATCTATCTATGTTAGCTAAAGTTACCATAAGTAACATATCAACAATAAAACTGGATAGGGGAATGGACAATTTTCAGTTGAAAATATGTCATGGCTATTTACATAGAGAGAAAATAGTTACAGGTTTTACCTTTTTATATCAAACCTGCTTCAGTCAGTTTTGTATTTTTTTTCAGTTTGGTTGTCTTAAATTTCACTGTAAGTATCACAAAAGATAAATGTTGATCTGACCAAAATAAGCAGAAAGAGTGCTTGTTAATTACAACTGTAAAATATTGTTTTTTTTGTAATTGTTGGCTTTAATTTTTGTCTTTTTGTTTTGATTCTTCCTAGTTATGCATTGCTTTGTGATTATTTGATTTACCCTGCTTAGCTGCTTCCACGAGTTACTTTTTGTAATTATAACCCTTTTCTGCTCTGTTTAGTCTTACTCTCTGTTAATAGTTCACTCCTGGCCTGGGTTTAATAACTAGACCAGCTGTTTGGTTTCCCAGTCCCTCCGTTAGTTTAAAATCACCTACTTTCAGCTGATAGACATTTCTTTTTGTTTCCAGTTTTGTTATTAGTACTCGGTTCTGTTTAGTTGTAATTAGTGTCTCCCTACTTTGGGTCATTCTGTACATTTTACTTTACACTGTCATAGATTCATTTGAATTTATTTTGACTTCACAGCTTAACTCTTGTGCTATCTTAGATGACCCCACCCTTACATTGACGTGTTCTCCCCA
Source organism: Oryzias latipes (assembly GCF_053564925.1). Taxonomy (NCBI): domain Eukaryota; kingdom Metazoa; phylum Chordata; class Actinopteri; order Beloniformes; family Adrianichthyidae; genus Oryzias; species Oryzias latipes. Next base: position 10,486,477 of record NC_136238.1, read on the forward strand.
TGACAAAGGTGGATAAAGGTGGAAAGATTTCATGTAATCCATGGACACCAGTGAAGATCACAAATCATTGAAGAAAAAAGGTTCAGCGCACTGTCTAGTGGGTCTAGATGACCCAACTCCCAATGGTAAAGTGCCTAGGATAGCACAAGGGTTACATAAGGTCAAACAAAAACTTATATGCCAAAGACTTTTAAAAAGAACAAATTGAGACTACATTTTTACCCACATCTGCCTTACAGATAGATAGATAGATAGATAGATAGATAGATAGATAGATAGATAGATAGATAGATAGATAGATAGATAGATAGATAGATAGATAGATAGATAGATAGATAGATAGATAGATAGATAGATAGATCCTCTGCGGCAGAAAAAAAAGACATCCAAAACAGCAAAAGTGACATTCAAACAAACAAACATTTAGCATCAACCTTTTGTTGCAACAGTATTTATAAATATGTGAATACAGTAAACCCTTGTTTTTCGCGGGGGTTACGTTCCAGAAAGAGCCCGTGATAGTCAAAAACCGTGAAGTAGAAACCTCTATTTTTTTTTCAATTATGATACAATTAAATACTCTATTATACATTGAAAAGAAAGAACACACCATTTTATAGGCTCAAGCATTTGTTTCACAAATCAAAGTACTTTAGAAACGTGTTTTAACAAATAACTTCTGTTCTGTACTGTCAAATAATAATTTTAATCATCAATGTGAACAGAAGGCGTCAAATCGCAGAGATTAGCCCCGCCCACCGCGACCCGCGTAATTGGATTAAACGGGAGAAAATATAAAATGATGATTATGAAAAAATACAAAGTAGAGTCGCACAAATAGTGACTCGGGTGTATTTAACTGCTCTAAGTTCAGACTGAGCCGCTGCATCCTGACTCCGCTCTGCAGATTTTTCTTCTTTTAAAGCCCGCGGTGCAGCTGCAGGTGTGTTTGTTCGGGAGAAGAACATAGTGATCGGCAGTTGGTGTCGTTCTTTTTTCTTCTTCGCAAAAACATCCTTATACACTGACATGCCAACATCAAGAGAATTTGCAAGTACATAATGTAAATTTGGCAAGCTGTTTTACGTACGTGTACATATTAAACTGCAACGTTCTTGACGCACAGGTAGAGAAGAAGCAGAGTGGCTTTTTAGCCAATCAGAATGCAGAACACAATGCACGCTGCAAATCCGTGAAGTAGCGAAACCGTGAAAAGTAAACCGTGTTATAGCGAGGGATCACTGTAATACATCTCCACTGAAAATATGCTGTTGACAGTGTCCTAACTCCTTGCATCCTAAGTTTATAGATATATATTCCTCTCAATGCACCTCCCTTTGTGTGGCTTTCATCTCTCTGGCATCACTTTGGGTTAGGTGTGACTAATATCAGCCAACCCATTTTGACATAAGGAAGAATAACACAATTTATTCTATTGCTAACCAACAAGAACACCTGATCTGTTTCTTCAGATTTTTTTCAAAAACCCTGATGCAGATCCCACAGACCTCAACAATCTTTGTCCCATTTCCAATCTTCCTTTTATGTTTCAGGTTCTTGGGATAGCAATGGCCTTTACAGCATTTTTCTTCGAGGCAATTTAAATCCTGACTCTGCCACAGCTCTCTGACCTCATCCACATCTCCATACTAGCTCACACCTGTTCATAACTCCTCTTCAAATCTAAACAGAAAACTCATCTTTTTTGAGTTTTCGATTCTATTGAGATGGAAGACCTTACCAGTTTGACTATAAATTACAATGCATGCATGTTTGCTGCTTTTTTCTCAAGGTTTTGTTTATTGTTTGATTTATACTTTGAGCTTGAGGGTCAAAAAAGTATCTGTACTGTATATTCTCTGACCTGACAAAGGAAAGACATCATTGTTTAAGTTTAGGCGAAAAGCTGGTTATTGGCCAATACTTACAGATGAAATTCTATTTAGACCAAGGGACAAAATTGGTGCCAAAACAGGAGGAGAACCTTTGCTGCAATGAGTTGAGTCAACAACAGAAAAATCCATTTGTGTCCACGAGTGTGGATGAAACTGAAGCTCCTGTAGATGAATGTTACCGTCTCAAAGATAGATAGTTCTTTTACATAATTAAAACAAAATAAATTACCAAATGACATCTTAATTAAATGAAAAAACATCCATTACTGTCAGATGTACTACAATTTGAGCAATTGGTTTTATTTTGTCATCCAGTTTGTTGACGCGAAAGACTATCATCTTTCACATGAAGAGCCAAACACGCTGAAAGCCTAAACCAAACTATGGCTCAAAAACCATAATTTACTGCACTATACAGCACACTTAATAGCCTTAGTTCTTTCAAAAAATGGCAGTGTGCTTTACAATCTGGAGCATCTTATATATGGATTATTTGTGGTTGTGCTGATGTCAAAGCACTTTTGAAAGATAGACGGTGGTCTGTCAAAATGGTTTGGTGTTATAGTAAATGCGTTAACACAGTTAACGGGGCAAAGTTGGACTATGTTGTTGACTTTTATAGCAGGGTTTTTATATTTTTTACCTAATGCTAATAAGGTTGGGAGTAACAGGTATTGCGACTAGCCAGCATGTAGCGGTGTGGGACTGTGTGTTTTTTTTTTTTTTTACATTTTACTGACAAGGTTGGATTGACACTCAACCCTGTTGCGCGAAATTACAGTAACATTTGTTCTAGTGCTATCAGTGGTATAGCAAAAAAGGTTGGAAATTTCAGTTATTGTGAATACGAAAAAGCGGTTAATTCTTTTAATGTTAGGTCAGGTTTAGGGGGTTTTATGCTACATTCACACTGGCTTCTGCACTGTGCATTCATGTCTATGTAAACGCGTAAATGCGTGGGCTTCCGCGTTCAAAACTCTCGTGTTTACACATTGCTTTTAAGTCAGTTTTGGGGTTCTACGTGCAATACACAAATGTCATTGAATGCACTTTGAAAATTAAACCAATTGAACTCTGACCAATCAGAGACTCAGATTTGGTAGGGACGTATTGGGGCGTCCCCTTTAATTTACAGAAGTGCCACCTGTTTGAATATTGATTATGGAGGAGAAATGAATTATTGTGGATTGTGTGAATTATATGATGCCAACTCTTTCATATATCGAGAAAAAGACTAGAGCAATATCCATGAGATTCACACTACTTTGATATTTCGCACCAAGCCTCGTCCAACTGTGAGTACCTGTGCTAGTAGTGAATGCATGTTAAATACATAACATTAGAGTTACTGTGGATGCAGTTGACAAACTTGCCTATGAAATTGCGCAAATTGGATTTGTAAGGAGTAAGGTAGTTTGCCATCTCTCGGTGGGTGGACTGTCCTTACCCCAGGTGGAGGAGTTTAAATACCTTGGGGTCTTGTTCACGAGTGAGTGAAGATCGGAGCGTGAGATTGACAGGCGGTTCGGAGCGGCGTCCGTAGTTATGCGGTCGCTCTATCGGTCCGTCGTGGTGAAGAGAGAGCTGAGCAGAAAAGCAAAGCTCTCAATTTACCGGTCGATCTTCGTTCCAATACTCACCTATGGTCATGAGCTATGGGTCATGACCGAAAGAACGAGGTCCCGAATACAAGCGGCTGACATGAGCTTCCTCCGTAGGGTAGCTGGGCGCTCCCTTAGAGATAGGGTGAGAAGCTCGGCCACCCGCGGAGAGCTCGGAGTAGAACTGCTTCTCCTCCACATCGAAAGGAGCCAGCTGAGGTGGCTCGGGCATCTAGTCCGGATGCCCCCTGGACGCCTCCCTGGAGAGGTGTTCCGGGCATGTCCGACTGGGCGGAGGTCCCGGGGAAGACCCAAGACACGCTGGAGAGACTACGTCTCTCGGCTGGCCTGGGAACGCCTCTGGGTCCCCACAGAGGAGCTGGAGGAAGTGGCTGGGGCGAGGGAAGTCTGGGCATCTCTGCTTAGACTGCTGCCCCCGCGACCCGGTTCCGGATAAGCAGAGGAAGATGGATGGATGGATGGATGGATTTGCAATAATAATTTGCTTAATAGAAACACAACAATTTAAAAAAAAACTTGAAATTATTTGGGGGGTTATCGAAATGGACATATTTCACAAAACTGCAACGGAAACACTTTTTTTCCAATTAAATGCCCTTCTTGGTGGGATCTGAGCCCTGAGCCCCACACAGCGGTCATATCAAGAGGTCCCACAACATAACGCAGCTCATCAAAAGTCGGATCCACAGCTCATCTTTAAAATCACCAACCACAGTTTCCCAAAATGGCTTCATGCCGTTCCCACATGCAGGGAGTTTGCCGCTCTGTGGCCTGAATAAGACGTCCCCTTTGAGATGATGATTAGCGCTAGTGCTGTGGCAGAAATTTGAATGTATGTCGTCATGTTATCAAACAGAAAAAAAGAGTCCAACTGCTTACTTTTTGAACATTTATCGTTTTAGCAGTGCTGAACAGGCTTCTCACATGTGTGTCTTTCTCATTGTCATATATATAGAGTCTATCAATGGTCTAGCTGCGCTGCACATGCTGTGACGTCATCCAAATGCTTCCATTTGTGAATCATGAAACCTAAAACCATACTTTTTCTCATCTGTCGCCATGTTTTTGAAAGAATTATCGCATGAGTTGTGATTGATTTTTTTTTACATTTTATTACATTTCAATCAAGTTTTGCGCATATGTGTAATGTGAACACAGCTTCTTTCGTCTTGCTTAATGTATTGTATTATATATATTAATTGTAGTCCGGTGTGTCTTATATATGACATGAACTGGAAAATAGACCTTTCCTCTATGGTGCGGCTCAAAATCCAGTCTGCCCTATACTGTAGTGCAGAATTATTATTTAAACACTTTTATATAGCAAGGAATGCCACAAAAAGGGTTTGAAAACTTAATTGACAGACTTTGTTTGTTAAATCTGATTATAAGAGGAGCTGTGTTACAACACAACGAAATTCTTTTAGCCTTCACACTAACCCAGGGGTCGGCAACCTCTTTACTCAAAGAGCCATTTGGGACCGCCCCTAATAAAAAAGAAAGCACCCGGAGCCACAACCCGTTTTGATATCATTATATATATTATGCATGTATATATTATTCAAAGGTGCTCATTACGTCGATCGCAACCGACTGTCGATCTTCAATGACATGAGTGTAGATCGCGGGCCAGAAAAGATTAAAAAAATACTTCTTTAAAATCCACCAGCCAATCAAAATCCTTGCTGAGAAGTACGGGACTTGATTGACATGTAGATTGGCCAATCGGACATCGTCTGAAGCATAGATCGCTGCAAATGCACATTATGTTCTTTAAAGGATGATACCGCGGCCGCGTGTGGGAGGAACTACTGGTTCTGGTCTGATCGCTGCATGGAGCAATGTGTTTGTCCATGCATGGTAGACACTGAGAATGTGGAGAGATCAGGATTATTATTTTGAAGAGTTCTACTTGGTAATCATGTTTCCATGTTTGAGTTCATAAAATCATCCCAGGGAAAGTCTCTGCTTCAACTCCCGCAGGGAAAGCTGCGTCTGAATCTGACGCCGTGTTTGCATCTCTCTGACAGAGTTTGAAGCCAAAGCTCCTCCTCCACCTCTTTACCTGCTTTTCCTCTCTACCTGTTCACACCCTCTGCAGCTGAGTGTCATGGTTTATTGTCTTGTTTTTCTGTCTTGTTTTTTCTGTTTCCTGTTTTATTTTGAAAGTTCTCCTGCCTTGTCTGTTTTCTTGAGTTTTACTTCCTTTGGTCCCCATCTGCCCTGATCGTGTTCACCTGTGTCTTGTCTGCCCTGTCTGTATTTAAGTCATGTCTTTGCCTTCCTCCTGTGCTGGTTCATTAGTCTTGTCATGGTGTTTCATGTCATGCTGTCTCTTGCCACGGTCCATGTTTCATGTTCCTCGCCACGTCAAGTAAGTTTTGTTTGTTCAGAAATCCTGCTCTGCAGCGCTTTGTGTTTGGTTTTTGTTTATTAAAACCCCTAGTCCCTGATCCTCGTGCCTCCGCCTCTGCTACTGGGTCCAACCGGCTCTCAAGCCACCCCTCCACCATGACACTGAGATTTGTTTCCCCCGCGCTCCTCAGTGTGTCCTACACAGAGAGCGCAAAATACGATAGTCGGGGCGCTCCAGCGCCGCACAAGGATGAAAGAGCCGGACGCAGGTTATAGCGGGGATATAGCGGGTTAAGCAAATGAATGGAATAAGGCGGCCCGCTGAAGAAATATTCAATATTGTACACATTTTATTATTAGTCTGAACTATCTTTTATTTAGAAAAATCTTTTATTTTATCAGTCCAGTACGACAAAAAACATCAACAAAAGCTGTTTTGGGCGGTTTTTGGCTGGGTCTGGCGGTTTTCAGATGACTTTTCGGCTGGAAACCTGTGGCTCTATCTGGCAACACTGGCGCGAACTCTCAGTTTGTCAACAGCGAGTTGGTCTCTGCCCCACGGCACGTCAAGTTCCCGGCAGAAGATCGGAGTGTTTATTGAAGCCGCCCAGCCTGCCTCTCCCTGCTATCAGCTCTGCAGGTCTCGCCCGATAAATACGAGCTCATTACGAAGCTGTTTTTTACGTGGCTCGCGCTTCGTGCGGAGCCAGCAGCACCTTTGAAATGCCATGAAAAATGAACAAACCAAAATAAAATTTAATTATTATAAAATACTCATCATTTTCCAAAGTCACAGAGATGGATGAAAGAGCCACATGTGGCTCCGGAGCCATGGGTTGCCGACCCCTGCACTATCCCTGACGAGCAATCCTGCAAAGTCACATTCTGTCAAACCGTTCTGACTCCATCCAAAGTGTTTACTGTACTGTCAAGCCTTCGAAGAAGTTCACTAGAACAGGGCTGCTTAAACTGAAGCCCCAAGGGATATGATAAATAAATCTTTCTTTTGTTCCAACTTTTATGTTTTGAAACAATAATATTTGCTTGCCATGATCTGCAAGGACTTGCTTTCAGAAAAGTAATGGTTTGTTCGACATTTCTGAAGAGCAAAAAGGCAGTGTGACCCACCAAGCCACAAAAGATCCATTAAAAGAAATGCAGCAAGCAAGAATATACAAAAATACTAATTTCATGGCTGGAGTCCCAAGAGGGGCACAGAAAAAGTCAAGGTGTGATAAAGTGTCCAGAACACACTTACCTGTATGCATTATGAGCAGAATGCAAGAGAAAAACACTTAACCCCCAAGGTGGAGGAGGTGAAATATTAAAAATACCTTGATTCTCCAACAGTTGCCTCTACAGGCTGGTACCAAGAATAAAATCCAAATCAAATCTTCTCACCAACAGGAGCTGTTAACACAGACGTCAAAGTGGTTTCACTTGTACAATTTACCCTGGAATATTCGAAAATATATTCTGGTATGGGGTTATTTTCTTTGGACGGTGTAGAAACGGTTGGGATTTCTGAGGATTCAATACATTTTGTGTTTCAAAGAAGTACTTGCACCCCTGTTTTTATTTAATAAACACACATTGGCTTGTTATTGGATGCATTCGCACCATCATGAAGTCCTTTCAGATTCTGAATTTCTTAGACTTCCATAGCAAAATCTTTGTTTTGCCTGGTGTATTCATGTATTCCAAGACCTGCACAGCAGGCGTCACGAGGGCTTTCTGATATATTCTCTAAGGCTGAGTAAACAAAGCTTTATTGAAAGAGACTATTTTGCAGCGCACATACTATACGAACACATTCAAAGACCCAACCGCTAAGAAAAAAGAAAAGGATGAAGGTCTTCAGCGGGCCCCTGCTGCAAGGATTACTCTGATTCTCCATTCTATCCATCCGTCTCCAACTTTTTTTGTTTTTTTGCCACCTGACGTCTACTCAAACGGCTCAGTGCCGCCGCCGCCGAGATGTCGGTGGCTTTGCCCGGGGGAAATTATCTATTATCCCCCCGCCTCCTTGTTTTTCTTGCCCGGCAGAGGAATAAACGCTCAACGATCCAGGGCTTTCACCTCTACTCTGATAAAGGTTATCTTGGCAATTTAGTGCTGGCGATATCACATTATGGGGAGAGTTATGAGGCGGAAATCAAATTTTGCTCCCAGTGACTGTAAGGAGAGGGAGGATGAAAGGTGTACGGGACTGCACGGTAATAATACGTTTGGAAATGTGTGTGAAGGATTCTTGCGTGCATTTCTCTATCTTTATGCAGTGTAGTCTGCAAAACATAGAAGCCTTTTTGTTTGCTCCTCTAAATCTGCTTATGAGGTGCGCTAGTGTTTTTGAGGAAGTAGCTTTACTGGAGATACTTGTTGAATCTTGCTTATGAGTCTGATGGTACGCTCTTCAATCAATGCAACAACTGGTGGATGACAGGACTATCTCTACCCCTAAACTTTAGAAAAGCAGAAGGGACTTAGGATTTGCATCATGAATCGGTTTTTATGTTTATGAACCTATTTTCTCTGTACAGTGGTCCCTTGTTAATCGGGGGAGTTGCGTTCTAAAAATAATCCTGCAATAGACGAAATTCAAACCTTTGCAGAAAAATGAGTCCAGTAAAATGACAACAAAGACCTGCATGCGATTGAAGTTTTATGCAAATTAAGACCACATCCATGAGGACGCAGAACACAATGTACTGTAAAGAAGACAAAAAAAAGCATGCAAAATTGCACACAAAAAAATCAACAAAACTGCAAAGAATGACTTTAAAGGTAAATAGTTGAGAAATTAGAATGTTCAGGTGAAAAAGGAAGGTCTCTGTAGTTAGTGGAAGTCAAATGTAAAGTAAATGTTTGGGAACAAGGAAAATGTGTAACTTTCAATTTGTAATCCTACGCCTGGTGGTAAAACCCCCAAAGATACATCATCTCTGATTTCACTGTAAGGATTCCGGACGCCCAAATTGATGCCTATTTGTTTCAGGCATATTGATAGGAGTTTGCACTACCAGCCTGGACAACATGTCGAAAATGGCAGATTTGGTGGGAAAAAGTAAAGTGAGTTTTGTTTACTCCATTCACCTAAAAAAAAAAAAAGAAAAGAAAAAAATTAGATTTAAATTGTTTTTTTTTAATGTCCCCTAAGATTTGTCATCAAGACAAATGATAAGACTTACACATCAAGTTTTGGACTCCAGCCTGAACATTTTAACTGTTTAATATTAGAAATCCATCAAAAACGTCTTTCTTCTGCCACTTGCCTCTAGTGTTCTTTTAAGGAACTACAATGTTCGGTACTTGCTTGGTTTGAAATTTGTAAATGAAAGGTGAAGCTTATGTCCCACAAGCAATTTAAGACTTTCATTGACATAAAAATATAAATTTCAATGGAGGTTCATTCCAAAACACTTGGAAAATTGACTTTTTGTGTTAAAATTGCCACCATTACACTGCTGATGGACGAATAGCTGCAAGGATATTTTTGGCTAGTTAGTTATCATCACTATGTTCCTCCATTTTCATGACCCCCTAAAACTAATATTTATGACTTTCCTTTGTAATCGTGTAAGCCACACCCACAACAGAAAAAAGGTAGTCTTGCTTATGAGGTCATTTTGTTCATCTTCATCCAAGCTTTGAACCTACAAGATTTTATATTTTCTTTAACCAATGGGAACATTGTTTATGTATCTTCAATGATATCAACACCTAGTACACAAAGTAAATGCATGCAAAAACGGTCCCACAGTTGTGTTTCTGACAAATGGCACTCACTGGGTCGGGACATCCTCCTCCCTTGAACAGGAAATTACAGAAACACATTACTATCAGGGCAGCTGGCAACCTACAAAGCACACCGTTGCATCACACCTCGTTTATTTGTCAGATACATTATCACATTATTATATTCACAGTTTATCCAGCTCCCTGGAGAGCAACAAAATTATGCAGTAGCGAGGGTCTTTGTGCCAGAAAGGTTGCCATGACAATCAAATACATTCTCTCTGATTTTCCTTCTTAGTTTCGCCATATTCAAGTTTCTCCACTCAGTCATTTACAATTATTAAAAAATTACCATTCTAACGCGTTAGCCTGCGGGTATCATTACACACAAGAACTGCTTGGTAGACTATAAAATGGAATCATAGAGAAAAGAGTTTGCAAAGTGTCACGCCCTTAAGGTAGTCGCTCTGCTAAATTGGTTATGTGTCAGTGTTACTCTCACTTCATTGGATACAAATGCAATTTCAGCCAAGCTGAGGAACATGTTTCTACCACTCTGAACACACACACACACACACTGTGATACCGGGGAAATAATGGTGCAGGTTACACACTGATTGAATTCAATGATCACATTTCTTTTTGTGCCTCGTCAGAGAACATTTGCTCGAAAATTGATGATATCCAGCTTTATGGTACTAAATACCACAGGTGGATGACACTGCAATTGTCTGTCAATCCCTCTGCTGGACCACATCACAAACAAAATTTAAATTGAAACAGACCAGGAGTTAGACTACAAGGTTAGATGTGCAGGACACAAAATGGGGCTTATTTTAATCACTCACCACAAGGTTTGCACAGCACTTCAAATCAAATCAAATCAAACTTTATTTATAAAGCACTTTTCATATAAAAATATAACACAAAGTGCTTTACATTAAAACAACAAAATATAAAAACAAGCAAGCATTAATAAATAAATAAATAAATAATAGGGCCCCCCTCCCCGTACCTAGCCCCCCACGCCTTTCACACCTCCCACTCTCTAACTGATGGAAAATGACAATGAAAAATAGGCTGTAAAACATATGCTGAGCACAAAAACATGATGCGGGAAACGCTAGTACCGGTAATTGGAACCTCCCCCCCTGTGAACAGCCGCATAGACAGCCAAATGCAACATCACAGGCGGGGACCACTCCACCACAGCTAAGCGGTGATGCAGGTCCCCACCCAGAGCCGCAGTGGCTGAACAGCAGCCGTCCCAGAGGGAGAGGTTCCAGCTGAGGAAGCACCAGAAATAGAAATGAATAAAAATTGAGAATCAAAAAGTAAACATATTGATAAAAACGATAAAACATTGAAATAAGGTAAATTAAAATAACACGTTAAAAATCAGGTTCAAGTTCATAAAACAAGATAAAATGGATAAAGAAATAAAATAAAAATAGAAAATACATATAGATAAATAACAATAAATAAATAAAAGTAGTAGAATAAATAAATAATAAATAAAAATTAGCTAAAAGCCAGGTTAAAAAGATGGGTCTTGAGCCTTTTCTTAAAAGTATCAATGCTCTCTGCGGCTCTCAGGCCCTCTGGCAGACTGTTCCATAAGCGGGGACCATAGTGCTGAAATGCAGCTTCTCCATAGGTTTTAGTTTTTACAGTTGGAATGGTTAACAGACCAGTGCCAGAGGATCTCAGGGTCCGCGAGGGTTTATATCTTACTAAAAGATCTGATAAATAAGAAGGCGCAAGACCGTTAAGACATTTAAAAACTGTTAAAAGTATCTTAAAATCAATCCTGAAGCATATGGGGAGCCAATGCAGGGATTTTAAAATTGGGGTGATGTGAGCCCGCCTCCTGGTCTTTGTAAGAACTCGTGCAGCAGAATTCTGGAGAAGCTGAAGGTTCCTAATATTTGTTTTTGGAAGACCAGCAAGCAGGGCGTTACAGTAATCAATTTTACTCATGATAAAAGCATGCATTAGCATCTCCATATTAGCAAGAGAGAGTAGTGGGCGGACTCTAGCCAGATTTTTGAGATGATAAAAACCAGTTTTAACCACCTGTTTTATATGTGGGATAAAAGTCAGCTTAGAGTCAAAGATAACACCCAGGTGTTTCTGAATGACTTAATGAAAGTTCCTGTAGCTTCAGAAACTGTTTCTCCCTCTTGGCTTCAGGACCAATAACTAAAATTTCAGTTTTTTCCTGGTTGAGCTGCAGAAAATTATTTGCCATCCATAATTTTACATCTAAAATACAGTTAAAAAGTGCTTCTATTGGTCTTGTGTCATCAGGAGACATAGCTATGTACAGCTGGGTATCATCAGCATAGCTATGAAAACTGATGTTGTGGCTCCTGATGACATTCCCCAGAGGAAGCATGTAAATGTTAAAAAGCAAGGGGCCCAGGATGGAACCTTGAGGCACACCACAATTAATTTCATGGACCCCAGAAAAATATGTGTCCATGCTTACCATAAAGCTTCTCTCCATGAGATACGACTCGAACCACTTGAGAACAGTCCCTGAAAGGCCAAGACTTTTAAGTCTGTTTACAAGGATCAGGTGATCAACAGTATCAAATGCTGCACTTAGATCTAACAGAACTAGTACTGAGATCTGACCTGAATCCAAGGCACACCTGAGATTATTAACAATTTTTAACAAGGCCGTCTCTGTGCTGTGGTTCGTCCTAAAGCCAGACTGGTTTATCTCAAAAATGTTGTTTTGTAAGACAAACTCGTTTAGCTGAATAAAAACAAGTTTTTCTAAAACCTTACTTAAAAATGGCAAGTTGGACACAGGTCTGTAGTTATTAAAAACTGAAGGGTCTAAATTAGTTTTCTTGAGTAATGGTTTCACCACTGCCGTTTTAAAGGCAGCAGGAAAAATACCCGTCTGTAGAGAGGAGTTCATGATATTTAAAATCTCACTCTCAAAAGACCCATAAAATGATTTAAAAAGTGATGTAGGGATGGGGTCTAAAAAACAAGTTGTTGGATTAACTTGGGAGAAAACTCGACCAAGTGTTGCAGCTTCAACCAGGTCAAAACTGTCCAGTGCTTCCTCAGGTAAAATCAAGCCATCATAACCAATAGAGAGGCTTTTCTGTTCTTTTATGATGTTCATTCTGACAGAATCAATCTTGCTCCTGAAGTGGTCTGCAAAGTCCTCACACAATGACTTTGCAGCTGACTTTTAAAGCACCTCTAAAACTGAGAGAGGACACTTTTATACAGGGATATCTGGTACATTTCAATGTTCAATGAGTCTTAAACTCATCTCAAAACTGCTGCGTCTAACAGCACAGTTTGCTTGCAAGTGAACTCTGGTGAGGTTTGAAGACCCACTTCAGTTAAAATCCTGTTTTTTGGTGTTTTTAACATGTTCTTGTGGTATTTTTCCTTACGGATAAAGAATATTAAGCTTAAAATTTCATTTCTCATTATTTCTTTATTCAAATAATTGTGGATCAGGAGCAGACGAATACATCCATGAAGGTCTTGGTTTTCCTCATCCGAGCTGGATTGAAACTGTGTGGCAGGATAGCTCCAATGTTTCTCAACATTTTCGTTGCACCGATTATGCCTTGTTGAGGTTGTGAGGGGCTGTAAGCTAGTGGGAGAGAATATAATCACAGATATGATGGGAAGGGGTGCAGGCTTTCTCTGTGCCTACAATTCATACGAAATTTTCTAATGAACTCCTGCTGCTCTGCAGAAACTATGTCAAAGGACACAGGTTTTTTGGATTTTGCCTCAGTCGTAATTTAAAAAGGTTTTTTGAACAACTGATGAAACCAGAGTCTTAGGCTATTTATTATGACCTCATAACATTGCTGAGCCGTTGGGTTTATTCTTGAGAGTGCGGTGTAAAAACAGATTTTTACACAGGTTTAAGGAACCTGAACCAGATCATGGCCATAGAAGCAAAGCAACGGCAATTCCTCATCAGGAATGCGGATGAGAAATCCAGTCAAGCCACAGTGTGGGCAGAGCTATCGGTCCCCCATTTGAGAAACCAAACCATTAATCCTGCTCATGTTTTTGTTTGTTTGTTTTCTGCCATCACATGAGGATTAAAGTAATCCCTACCAGATAGAATTAAAGAACTATGACAGAAAGGCAACACAGGATTTCAAAGATTTATTAGAAAAACACTGAAATCCATTGCATGTAAGGACTTTAACACAGAACAGTCATTGAGCAATGTAGGGTCATATGTATGCAAAGACAGCTACACCAGCTCACGATCATCTTCGACACAAAATTAAAGGAATGTGTGCAAATTAGCTACACTTTCATTTGGATTGCACTGAACAGTGTTGCACCAATGACCCAAGGCTTAGTTTGGGCTAATATGAACATGGAGTTCACTGATTGACTTACTGGGGAGGCTGTAGCTCACTGAGTTGAGCAGCCATCTGCCAATCGGTTCATTAAAATCCCAGGCTTTGCAGTAATTGTACCCTTGGGCAAGACGCTAAACCCCCACACATTCACATTGCCTTAAATCGTAAGATACTTGTAAATCCCTTCAAATGAAAGCATTTTCTGAAAGACTAACTGCAGGTGACCTGTCGCAGATATCTCAGAGTATTTCCCGTTTGGTTCCAATAGGTTAAAAGGTGCAAATAAACTGAGACAACTTTGAGGTGATGGGGACCTGTGAAGCTAAATTGAGACATATTGTAACTGAAATGAGAATTTGGTGTCAACAGGAGTCTTTGTGGAGTGATTCATTTATTTATACATGTCATTTTAATGTGTATTTTTGCCCAATTTTGAGTCTCCGATCTGCAAAAAGAACCTTTACTGTCTGTTAAAGGTGACTCTTCCTGTGCATAGACTCCATCATCAACCCCAATGCTCCTTATAGCTCAGAAAAACTTTCAAGACCCTCTGAGTCACATGATGAAAATTCAGCAATAATCCTCTTAAAGTAACCCAGCTCCTTTGTTTCTTTACCCTGCTTCCCCTGCATCTCTCACTCCAAACACAAAGCCCGAAGATGATGGAGAAAGCGTTCCCACAGAATTTTCTAAACACATCACAACAGTGACCCCAACTGGACGGCCTGAATCCTGAGGAAAAGCACAACACCTGCGTTTTTTATCTCCTGCATTTCTGCACCATCTCAATCTCACCTCTATTTCTTTCATTTCACAGCGAGACAATAAGATGCAGGTTTCAATTTCAGAGACTTTGTACTGCCGCACAAAACCCTTGTATCCATGGGCAAAGTACTGGATGGATTATTTCAGTATCAGACAGCATCTCGTCTCTTATCCCCTTTTCTGGCACTTCTTCTCGTCTTGTTCTCCAGTAGAGCTGCTCCATCAATGGGAATATGTGCAATCCTGTCCTTTTTGTTTGCACAAATGTCTAATTTAAAAGCACAGCGTTCACACACACTTGTGCATCTCTTCCGTACATGTAACACTGCTAATCGCAGAACTTCTTTTCCTCCAGCTGGAGTGGATTTAGCTGACTTTGCACACGCTGCAGATAATAAGCTTAACACAAACGGCCGTCCACAGCAGGGGATGCAGGTGCTGAGAGGTGGAGGTCCAAGTTTGCAGACAATTGGCCAAAGAAAAATGAGGCGTGTTGGTTAATTCCTATACCCACTGCGGGCAGGGAGTGTAATTTTTCATTTTTGCTGAGGGGAAGGTGGTCTCAGGAGCAAAGACTATCTCTGGAGAAGAAGAGCTCGGATGATCCGCGGTATTAGCTCATAGTTCTGGATGGGATTTTAAACATCAGAGACGGGGCAAAAAACAGAAACAGAATAAATTTGAATATATTTCCATATATGTTTGTCTTATAAAAATTAACTGTGTCAAATAATCCACTGACTCCTGCATGTGGTTACTTCACTAACAGTAGTGATATCTAAATCTTTTTGCATATAAAAATCCCTCTTAAACTAAAGAAATAGAATCTTTTAGACAGGTTTAATTGTAGGAACCGAACATTTATTCAAAAACGTTTGTATAAACTATCAAATATATTCCATCAAATAATTATTAAAACATAAGACCCTTTTCTAAAAAAAAAAAAAACTGACCGTAAACCCTGATATTCTTAGGCATAACAAATTTATTGCAAGTCCAACTGATTTTTTGCCTTTTTTACACAAAAAATAAATCAGTTTTATTCTAACATTTTTGTAGATGCTTATAGAACTCTTTAAAAAGCCCAATGTTAACATTTTCCCTATTTTTATGGATGTCTTTAAAGGCACAAGATTATACAAATCCTGGATAAATTAGGATTCCTTCATGTTTAAGTTTTTGTTTAAATGTTAATTACATTTTAAACATTTGAGAGAAAAAGAACCGAAAATGTATATTGAAATAGATTATGGGATGTTTACTCAGCACATAAAATATGAGTGTTATTAGGTCAGAAATATTACATCTTTATAAACAGTTACATGTCGGGCTAAAGGATATATTTATAACAAATACATGAAAAGTGCTACACCATGTAAAACACAAGGATTTGAAAGTATTTATAGTATTTTATACAGTATGCTCCAAAATAAACGTATGATTTGGACAAAGATGCTGATTTTTTTTCTCATTTTTTAACAATTTAAACACATATTGAAGCACTTCATGTATTTTCATGTATTATTTATTATTTATAGTAGTTTTTATTTTATCTATTTTTTACCAGGTGTTATTTTTTTTAAAGGTATGAATGACCAGGAAGCTCTTTTGATATCATTATACTTGTGACAATAACAAATAAAGATCTATTTATCTATCTCTGTTGGTTAAAATTGAGTAATCTGGAAAATATATTGACAACATTCTAATTTTTGCTCTTTTAAGATTAAGTTTCTCGATCTAAAAATGTTGGTAATACTTTATATTAAGATTCCTTAACAAGCTTTGTTAACACATAACCAAGCATTATAAATGAATTTATAGGGTGTTAGTAAGACATTTATTAGTACAATAAGTCTAATAAGGTTTATTAAATTACTTAGGTAACACATTAAACATTAAACACATTAGTCATCCAACACCAGTATATATGTTTTTTTATTTTTTTTTATTTGTCTTAATTAAATTATTATATATCTTTCACAGAACGATTTGTGTATGTTTAGTCTGTTTTAATGTCATAGAGTTCTTTTTACAATCTTTATGCTTTGTGGTTGTTTGTGCTAAAAAACGTCCACACTTTAGATGAGGTGCTGCAAAACAATTATTAAACTATTAACAAAGTTAATTAATACATTTGTAAAGTTTATAAGCAGTTTAGTAATATGGATTTAGAAGACAATGGTCTGACTTTAGATGTTAATAAATCTTATTAACACTTTCAGGTATTTGCAAGACATCTATAATGCTAATAAATATCTTCCTAGCATCTGACACATTAATAAAGCCTATTAATTTGTTAAGTTAGTTAATAAAACTTATTAAGCCTATGAACACTTAAGCTTGTGTGAGACATCTATAATGCTAATAAATATCTTACTAGAACCCCAAACAATAATAATACTTCTTAATTTGTTAACAAAGGTTGTTAATAAATCTTATTAAGCTTATTAACACTGACACATTTTTTAAACACCTATAATATCAGTAAAGGCATCATTAGCATCTTAAAAACATCCTAATAATAATGCTTGTAAATGTGTTAACTAAGTAATTTAATAAACCTTATTAGACTTATTGTACTAATAAATGTCTTACTAACACCCTATAAATTAATTTATAATGCTTGTTAATGTGTTAACAAAGCTTGTTTAGGAGTCTTAATATAAAGAGTTACCAAAATGTTTGTTGTAAAGGAAACCCCTTCCCCATTTAGCAGCAGCAAAGCTCTCATCAGCTCTGTAAAAAAGTTTTTGCAATTAAAATCTATTTATTAGCTAAATTCAAGTCAGGAAAAATTATGATAAAGGAAGAAAAAAAGGAGAGAAAAGTTTTTCCTTCATTGTTTAGCCAACAAAAGTTTAAGATTGCAGTTATTAAAAGTAAGAATACAATTGGTGATGTTTCTTGCTTTTGTCCAAACACAAAACCCGTTTCAGAATAAGGGTCAGTGCACCCACTGAACCTGGTCTTCAGGCTACAGGATCCCATCACAACCCTAAGAGCTCCAGTTGCATCTGTGTGCCATCAGACAGGAGGTGTGATGGACTTGGAGTCCTTTTCAAACAATTTGCAGTGTCTGCTCAACAATCCAGACAGTTTATCTCCCGCGGCGGCAGGGGGTTCAGCTTTCACTTCAATTTTCTCCCCATTTTTTTTCTTTTTTTCCTGAGTGAAGTGTATTTTTATGTGGTGAGCAGGACTGACTCTCCCTGTTCAGGAATGGACGGTGTTTGTGTTCATGCTCCAACTCACTGCAATTCTTTTGATTATTAAAACTATAACCCTGTTTTTTTTGTCTTTATTTAAGTAACTAAACTCAAATTAGATATAATATGATGTATAATAAGAATATTTAGACATAAAATGTAATTGGCTCCCATTAAAAAGCAGAAAAAGATAAAAGAAAGTTGTTTATTTGCAGATAAAAATCCATATGTTCAGATAATTAGTGAGTTATTAGTCTGATTGCATACTAGAAAAAAGTCATTCATCAAATAAGAAATCTTTTGTTTCTTGCTAATTAATATATTGGATTTCATATTTATAAATTCTATATCCTTTTTGGCTACATAGACCCAAGTGATGATATTTATATTTTTAAATTCTGAATAAGTGTTTTTAGTTCAGCTTTTGACACATTTGTCCGTCTTGTTGTTGTTCTGGGCTAAGTGGGGTCAATCGTGGACCCACTCCAGTGAAAATTGTGTTTCTGGTGTTTTAACATGTCTTGTGGCTTTTTCTGATGATGCAGGACATATAGACATAAAGAAAGTTTGTCATTGCACTTCTGAGTATAGTTTGTCAAATAGTTGTGAATTAGGAGCAGACAGATAAATACTGTAAAAAGGAAAGTAAAAAGATTGTAGTTGTGGCGTAGAGTTGGCGGACCACAAGGTCCCTGCTGCGGCCTGTTCTGATGGATCCACTTGTGGACAGTGAGATGCGTGTACGTCTTTGTTTTCCTCATCTGAGCTGACATCTGACTCGAAACTGTATAGCTGGATGGCTCCACTATTGCTCCCCATTTTTGTTGCACCAGTATTGTTAGGCTGGGGTTGGGAGGGGCTGTAAGGCAGCAGGAGAGCATGTAAACCAGGGGTGCTCATCATGTTGGTTGCAATCAATACTTCATGATTGCAACGGTAGATAGCGGACCATCAAAGATAAATATACTAAAAACAAAAGTATGCAATGATAAAAAAATCTGTCAAAAAATCATAATCCTCTGCGTAAATATGTTGCTTGATTGACACGCAGAACGGCCAATCAGACATCCTCTGAGACGCAGGTCACTGTGTTGAACTACAGTGAGCACACTTTGTTTTTCCTGTCTTTCTTCTCCCGGCGCGCAGCGAGGCTTCTGCCGGCTCTGATGCCCACCGGGTCCACGGCGGTGGACCACTCCGGCCAACAGGAGCATTTCATAAAGTCCAGGCCGGTCCGTGATCGGAGCCGAGTTCGGAACGCCCCGTCTGACCCAGCTGTCCTGCCACAGCGCCAGCTGTGGGTCAATGGGTCTGAGCCCACTTAGGCAGCAGCGTGTGCTTCTTGAGCTCTGTCCACGAAGCAGGGGCCGCCGTTGGTCGTGGTTAAGCCAGCCGCGCTTTAGAAATGTCCTGATGTTTCATTACATAGTATATTTATATATTTGTGCATCGTTTGGAGTTTGTCACTCTGATGTAGACGGATAAATGACGGGAAGTGGGGGAGGGCTTCCTCTGCACTAACTCTCCCGCCCACGACAGACTAAAGGGCCGTACACACCGGGACGAATATCGGCCCAACTTATTCGCCAGCGTTTTTCAACACGTTTTTTGTCTTCACACCCAAGCGATTTTCGCTGATGATGAGCCGAGCGAACATGCAATTTCATTCCCTGACGTTAGATGGCGCTTAATGTAAAACAGAAATACCCCTGTACACAAGGTGGCGCTGCACAACTTTAGGCTTCTTAAAGTCGCTTTTCACTCAGAAGAAGAGAGCAAGTATTTACGCGCTTGTCAGAATCATACAAAGAAAACATGAATATTTCAAGCACCAGTAGCTCTAGCGATGAAGAAATAATTGTTCTGTTGAATGATGAAAGACGCCGGAAAAGACGCCGATTTTGGGTACATCCCATAGTTACGAGAAGAGAAGAACATGGGGAGTTTTATTGACTAGTCCAAGAGCTGAAAATGTATCATGAGCGTTTTCGGGGATATTTTAGAATGTCCGTCAGTGAGTTGCATCTTCTTCGTCTTATTTTTTCGCGGCAGTGTAGACGGTACTTGGCGTATATCTTCTTCACCGTGACGTATGTGTGCTCAGCAAGACAGTTTTGTGTTTGAGCGCCCCCAAGTTGTGTTTTACTGTATATTGAGAAGCTCCAGACACGTGTCCAAAAGCGCCATTCTCATTGGTCGTATAGTTTTTGACGCGGCGCGTCAAACCATAAAAACGAACCCGAGGCGTTTTTTAAAAAAATGACGCTTTGACGCGTGGCGTTTTTCGTGTCGGTGTGCACACTCACATTGGTGCCCTTTGTTTAGTCACGAGGCGTTAAATGTCGGCGCGAAATTCGTCCCGGTGTGAACAGGCCTTAATAATGAACTACTGCTGCACTGCAGAAAGTGTGTCCTAAAAACAGACATATCTTTTTATATTTTTTGGATAAAAAAGGCGTTATCGTAATTAAAAGACCACTGGGAACGCTTTGAACATAGATCAAAAGATGACCGGAGTGAAACTTTAGCCTGCTTTTATTTTGTAGCTTGCTTTTATTCTATTTTTTTTTTTTTTTTTATGCACATAGACATCAGGTTCTCTTTTTAGTCTCTGTTTTTTTTCATGTAAAGATGTTTGGCTTGCTGTTTCTTTTTTCCGTTTAATAGACCAAACTGACTGAAGCTGTGGGCTGGAGCTTTTTATGAAAACAGAAACTGTCTGTGATCATAACTTTTGTGCTTTGATTTCAAAGAGAATAAAATGATGAAATATTAGGGAAATACAAAAAAAAAACATTTATGTTTTTTACATTTAAAAAAAATCTTTAGCACACTAATTAAAAAAATATTTGTAAGTCACAGATTCTGCGAGTTGTTTCATTTAGGTAGATTATTGAGGTCTGTAATGCTCCTTATATATACACTTCAGCTGTCTGAGACAGAATGTAAAAGAATAATCTAGGCAACCTCACTGAACTCCAAAAGAATGAATTTGTTTGTATAATGGTACAGAAAATAAACATTTAGCTAGTGTTTCAACGGTCCTCCTGGTTAAGCCAGCACATGTCCAGAACTGTCTGAGGTTCTCCGTGATCCAGAGGAGGACTGGGAGAATGTTGTGTGATCAGATGAGACCTAAATGGAACTTTGGTGTAAATGCCTCTCGTCGTGTTCGGAGGAGGAAGAAGCCTTAGTTGCATCAAAAGAACACCACGAAGCATGGGGGTGGAAATATCATGGTTTGGGGCTGGTTTTCAGTATGAACAGCAAGGTTTTGGACAAAAACCTCCTTCCATCAGTGAATGCATTAAGGGTGAAACATGGCCGAGTCTTCTAGCATGACAATGATCCCAAAAACATCACTAAGATAACAAAGGACGGTCAAAGCAATAAGCAATTTTAAGGTTCTGGAGCAGTCGGTGTCTGGACCTCATTACTAACTGACTATTGAGGTGAACTTTTGTTGTTGAACGAAAAGATTTAATTCTCATATTTGAAGGAAACCATAAAGTACTAATTGTTGCGGTTTTACCAAAGACTACTAAAGGCAGGTTGAAGAAGAGAACAATTCTGCATTGGCTCAGTTCTTGAAAAAGTCCAAATTTGCATCCAAAATAAACCTATGTGCGTTCTGGGTTCCAAATTTTTGGGACATTTGATGTTTGCTGATTTTTTTTGAATAAGTGAGCAGTCAAATGCACGTATTTTTATGTGGATGGTCTTTGATTGTCCCGCCCATCGCCGTCTATCGGAAAGTGGTTGAGATGGGCCATTTAGTTTTGCGGCACAGAATCCAAACAATGAAGTCCAAAGTTGTCGCTACAGTCAGTTTTATGTTTTTTCCAGAAACACAATATATGGAATTGAACCTCTTACCATCCATTTGGCAAACAGTTAGCTCATTCCACTAAAATACAGCCATCTCAAAAAAAATAGTCCTTTTAATTATCTATTTTTTTATCCAAACAAACAGAAAACAATGAATGAAAAAAAAAACCTGAAAAGCTTTTTGACCCAAATTTAAATCAACCTGCAATGTGGTACTTTATTCTGATTAAAGTGGCTTCTGTGTGGCTCTAACACCATTATTCCATCTGCAATTGATCGGTTCTACAGAGAACAAAGAAGGAGGATGTCAGAGTTCTTGGTTTTCTGAGAGGAATCGCTTCTTTTCATTTCCCCCAGACGTTTTGAACAAAAGTAAAAAGGAATTTAGGTTATCTTCTAAGGGGAAAAAAGAACTACCGGTAAGTTGAATGAAATAATGTCTCAAGCTCGGGCTTTTAGGATGATGAAAGACCACCTAATTCCATATTTCCCACAAAGCCATATTTGATTGTGCCACTTGCTTTTATTACATTAATCTTCTAAAAACAGGTTTTCCAATAGCACTTGTAGAAAGCCACTTACACATATTTATATATTATTGGTCTTTTGCAATTAACAATAGGTATGCACACTATTCAATGTATTTTTCTTAAATGTCTATTTATTTATTAAAAATGTATTTTAATAATAAAGTGTATTTCTTTCCATACATTCTATATATTTCTATATTTTATTTATTTGAAATCTATTACTATTATTGAATATATTTATCTATCTTTTCTATGTTTCTCTTCATTTCATTTAAATGTGCTATCATATTCATTAAATATATTTAAGTGATATAAATTATAAATATTTTTTATAAATTTCTATATATTTAATTTAAATCTATATTCTTAATTATTAAATGTGTTTTTTTTATATTTAGTATGTTGTACTTTAAATTTTATAAAGATTTTACGATTTTAATTTGTCCTTTTTTTTTTTTTTTTTTTTTTATTGAACAATTGCAACATACAAAACAAGAAAATACAACAATTATGCACATATAATGTACAATAGAATTCTGAATACAGAACAAACATGTTGCATTCTTTAAAAAATACTAATTATTAATAATAAACACAAAAGGGAATAAGAAATAAAAAGAAACAAAAAAAAAAAAAAAAAAGAGAAAAGAGAAAAGAGAAAATGCGAGAGTAAATCTATGTCAGCAGTCCAAAAGAATTACAGATGCTAATTGTTTTTTGAGCTTTTGTATTTTTTGAAGCAGAAATTAAGTTTAAATAACGCTGCAGTTCCAGTTTGAACACAAAGAAATCCGGTTTTTTATTGGAAAATTTTCTTTTGTGTATATGAAATTTAGCGATAAATAATACCATGTTTACACAAAAGAAAGCATCACGGTCTTTGACATCAAAGCTATGAAAACCAAAAAGTATGTTTTTATAATAAAGTTGTATGTCAGCAAAAATAGAATCGGTGATAAATTTGTGAATGTTTTTCCAAAATCTGTATGTAAATTCACAAGACCAGAATAAATGAGAGCAGGTTTCAGGTTGTTTCTGGCAGAAAGTACAACTGGTGTTTATGTCAGCCTTAAATTTAGTTAAGTAATGCTTTGCTGGATAAAATCTGTGTAGGAGTTTAAAAGAGATTTCTTTGACTTTATTTGTTAAGAAGTATTTTTGTGGTAAAGACCAGACTTTTTTCCAATCAATGTTAGAAGTGAAATTAGCCCAATAAAAGATAGCTGATGGAACAGAAACTAAATTATCTTGAAACAAAGCTCTGATTTTTGAGTTCAACTGTTTAGCGGAAGTGAAGCAGAAATTACCCAGAGGAGATTTGAGCACATCAGGAGGATGAAGAGTCAGAGGATGAGCGCTGTAGAAACCCCTGAATAACATGCAAAGCCCAGACGGGACGGCATCAAACACTACTACAAATTCTTTGGGAGTTATTGGTATTTTATACTGCATAGTGAACTCTGAGTAGTTATATAATAATCCAGGTTCTTTGAATAATTGATTGAGGAAAATTATACCATTATTGAACCAGTTACTTAAAAACAGAGTTTTCCTTTTATAGACAATATTACAGTTATTCCAGATAATACAACTCTGTGGAGAAAAGTTGTGTTTGTAGATCAGAGCCCAGGCTAAGAGAACCTGTTGATGAAAATTTGACAGTTTCAAAGGGATTTTTGGAATACTATAGTTACAGCACAGCAGGAAGTTCAGGCCTCCTACCTTTGAAAATACAAAATGTGGAATAAAGTTCCAGATAGATGTGGGATTATTAAGATATTTCTTAATCCAGATTACCTTGAGTGTATTGTTAAGGGCAGTAAAATCAATGCAATTTAAACCGCCTTTATCAGAGGTATTTAAAATAACAGATTTTCTGATATAGTGAGTTTTATTTCTCCATAGAAAGTTATATAATATTCTATTAATTGTATTGCAGACTGTGTTATTAACCTGTAGAGATTGAGCTGCATACGTCAAACGAGAGATTCCTTCTGCTTTTGTAAGCAGAACTCTGCCTTTCAAAGACAAATCTCTTTGCAGCCATTGGTTTAGGGTTTTTTTGGTTTTATCTATTATTGGAGAGAAATTTGTAGAACATCTGGATTGCATATCTTTAGTGATTTGAATACCAAGGTACGTAACAGATGTTTTTACAGGAATACCTTGGATAGATGTAAGTAAACAGTTTTTAACAGGCAGAATTTCACATTTATTTAATTTGTCCTTTTCTTGTCTGCTTTTAAACAGCCGTATAAATAAAGATTACTAGATTTAAATTTCCCAGATTCCACTGCGTCACTTGTTGATGACGGAAGGCTGCAGTGACGTTGAACGTCCACGCGGGGGCACTGCCACATTATTAACCACGCCAGTTTGAATGAGCCTCATTGATAAGATTTTTTACAACTTTTAATGGGAAAATGTCGACTTTGGATCCAGCGCTGACAGGTAAAACAATTTATATTTTCTAAAGAACAAAGTTTTTGAATTTTTATTAAAAAAAATTATCGAAAAATGGGGATTTAAGAGACTTATTGGTGCGGATTTATTCAAAACAATATTTTTGGAAAGTTTAAGAAACCAAAAAAAAACGTGACGCAGTTTTTTGCTTTTGCTCTCAAGCTCTGTTTAGTTTTCCTAAAATGTCTCCAAGCCGTGACAGCTCATTTCCTCATAAGAGATATGTCAAGTGGGGGCTTTGAAAAGTGGGTCACCGGCGATAAGAAACTGGAGGAGTCCGGGACTCATGCCTCCACAGCTGCGGTATAATTGACTGTGAAGGGCTGCTCTTCAGCAGCCAATGGCGGCGCACCGGATGCGAGATATCCGCTGCAACAACAAGTACTCTGTTCCCCCACCACCACCACCACCCCTACCCCTCCTTCAGCTTGACGCCATGTACAGCCCAAATCCCGACCTCCTCTCCGGAAAGAAAGCGCGAGGAGAAAAACAACAAGTCTCGAGAAAAAGTAAACCGTCGGAGTCTGTCGGATAAAAAAAAAAAAAAAAACAATTTAAAAAGTTTTTTCCCTCTTTTTTTTCTTCTCGCGGAGGGATTTTTGAATCGGCAGCGGTGCAAAGTTTTCCTCCTTTTCCTTTCGTTTTTTTTATTTTATCTTTTGGGTCTTTTTTGTTTTTGTTTCGTTCTTGCGTAAAAAAAAACACGCGATATTGAGCTGCGTTTTCGTGAAGAAAATGCGGCGGGAACGTATTTCGATGGATTTTACCGACGGCTCTCCGGACTGCAGCGCTCGAGCGGCGGCGTCGAACCCCAACTGAAGTGACCTTAAAGGGAGCGAAAAGTGCAGGAAGCTCGGTGAGTGGGCTCTTCTTTTACCGCTACCTTTTCTGTGGAAAGTCTCCATTCCTGTCTTTGCCTAGTGCAACTTTTCTCCTTAAAGTTAAACGCTTTTACTATAATATGAACTAGTTTTTTTATTTTGTGTATTTCTTTGGTGGAATATTCCGTCTTCATCACGTCTTTAAGTGTTTGTACTAAGTTCCAATTAGGTTTACTCAGATGTTTTAAATTAAATATAAATGTCCTTTTTGGTATTAAAGTTTTTATTTACAATGCCTTTTTTTGCATTTTTAAAGGTAAAAAATTGTCCAAATTTGAACATTCTTCTGACTTTTACCCTTTTCTTTAGTATGGTTTGACAATTCCTTGTGGCTTTAATTCATTCTGATTTATTTTTATCATTTGAACTGTAAAATAAAAACCACTGATTTTTTTTTTTCCGTTAAATTGTTATGCATTACATATTTTCTAAACATTTCCTTAACAAGTTTTGCAAATAGCTTGTCTTTTTGTTCTCAGTTTTTTAAAAATGTTCACGCGTTTTTAGCAGTGGCTGCACCAATTTACTTTTATCAGTTTGAGACTTTTTAAACTACTCTTGCATGTCCTCTTCGCCTTGGTTTGGCAGTTAATATTGGGGTCTCGTGCTGTTATTTACTTATTTAGTCTTTGGTTTCAGCTTTTTTTGCCTAATTTAGCATTAAAAAATAGATTGTTGCATGTACCAACAGTTTTTGATTTTGATAATTTTGATAATTTTGTAAATTATTTTCCTGCAAAAATCTTCTTGTAACCCCCCCCCCCCCCCCCCCCCCCCCCGTCCAGCCCGATTCATTCAGACGGGGGCCTTCGTCGGGCCCCAAAAGAACCTTAACAGGGACCCTCATGGATGCTCGGTGCTTCCGCATCCCACCCAACTCTACCCAGTCACTCCCCCTTCCCCCAACTCCTGTAAAAAAAGTCTCAAATCCCTTATTTAGGCTTTGTTTGACCGCCGTACAGGAGCACATGAACGTGCAGATCCCATTATGCATTAAAGAGGACAAACTGGGATTATTTTGCCAGATTCATGCATTGGTTACAAAGAGCGGAAAGACAACAGGAAGTGAAGAATAGCGGCCGAGGCCTAGAGCGGATTTTGGCCCTCGCATTCAGCTGCAAGTGATTTATCTTCTCTCGGGTCATTGTCAGATCAGTGAGAGGAAGTTGACTCGAAAAGCATGCAGATTCAGTAGACAGATTGGTTACTGAGGTAGTTTGGCGTCCTTTTTTGCCGTTTCTGCCGGAATTCTTGTTCGACAGGAGGCTCGATTTGCCTTTGGTGGCGGCGAGCCGCTCCTCTGGTGGCCTTGGTTCATCAGAGATGCTCCCTGCTGTCTTCTGCAGATAAATACCCATAAGTATTCCAGACAAACCACTCAGAAAAAGTTAAATCTCCCTTTTAACATGAAGCCCGGCTGTGGAACTTACCGCGGCGTCGAGCAAACACAATTTTTTTTTTTTCTGCACAAAGACCTTCTGTACCTGTAGCTTGGCGACTCTGTCCCGATTCTGGAAAAACAGATGGTGCCTCCCAACTCTGAATGCCGTGTAATCCAACAGATTCACCTCTCCAACCAAACACCTGCGTGTGTGTGTTTTGAACACATTTCCATAGATGTGCTTGTTACCTATCAGATTTGCATTGCATCATTTGCATGGCTCATCTCATGCAGATATAAATGGTCTCTTTTCATTTGCAGGACTTCAGATGTGTCCCCTGCCAGCCGCGGAGCCCCTTCAGTCCCAACATGGATTCCATAAGTCAGAACGACAGCGATGGGGGAGGAGGGCGCCGCGAGTTGGAGAGCACGCCGGGTGACACCGGTAGAGGCCAGGTGCAGAGCGTCGCTGCCTCGCCAGACTCGATGCGTTCTCAAACTGTGCTATCTCTGGATCAGATCAGGGTAACCAGGAGCAGTAATGACTACACCGATGGACCGTCTGCTGCTCAGCAGCGCCAACAGAAGAGCGACTTTGTTCCGCCACCGGGTTCAAGGACGGGCGAGCAGCAGGAGATCCAGGAAGAGAGGTCTCAAAACCACCGCAACCTCCATTCCTTGACGCGTCACGGAGACGGAGATGGTTCGGTCTCCTCTGCGGAGGAATTTCAGGGCAGCAGTAGGACCAGCATGGGAAGCACTTCTTCGGCTCACAGACTGAACGGTCAAGGCGGCGTGGAACCGATAATCAGAATCCAGCCCAAACGCTCCTCCAAGCTGAACCAGGACGAGCTGAAGCCCTTACAAAGCGGGTTCACAGAGGTGGTGACCGTACCTGGCAACGCAACCTCTAAACCCAAAGGCATACACTCCAGCAAATGCACACACTGCGGTCGGTGCACGTGCCCCGAGTGCACCCGCCCAAGGATGCTCCCATCCTGCTGGATGTGCGGGCGGCGGTGCGTGTGCTCGGCGAGGAGCGCGGTTGAGCACTGGACATGCGTTTGCTGCGTCAAGGCGCTTTTCTACCACTGCTCCAGCGATGACGAAGACACGTGTGCGGATAAGCCCTTCTCGTGTACGCAGTCGCACTGCTGCGTCCGGTGGACCGCCGTATCGCTCCTCTCCTTGTTCTTCCCGTGCCTGCTGTGCTACCTCCCGGCCAAAGGGTGCGTAGCCGTGTGCCAGAGCTGCTACGACCGAGGCGCCCGACCTGGCTGTCGCTGCGAAGACTCCGCCGCTTTGAGCCAACGGAGACAAAGCTGTTGATGGACCGACTCAAGACTGACTGAACCAACGTAGAGATTAGAGCCATCTAACGAAATTCATTCTTCGCCCCTGAATTGGGAGTTTTACCTTCGAACCAAAGGGGCTGGGAACTCTTCTAGTGTCCTCAAAAGTATCTCCGTCTCACCCAAGTGCCCCCATTAGTGACGTTGCTAATGAAGTCCAAACTGATGGCCTTGTTGTTGTTGTTTTTTTTTAACACTTAATACGTTGTGTTTGCCAAGAGCAGACTCCTGTTACTAACTGTTTGTAAAGTAGGACATTAGAAGCTGACTGGGACAGATGCTTTTATTTTTGTACATACAGGAAAACTTCAACTGTGAAGACTGCCCCAAAGAGGCAGAGCCACGTTTCTAGAAATCAGTCACTCGATGCTCTTACAGTCACTGGAGTCTACGTCAATCTTTTTTTTTTTTTGCCCTTTCTGGTGTAAATTGTACAGCGAAAAATTTATTTTCTAATTCCGACATTGCCTAGTGTAAAGTTAAAAATATATATTTATTTGAAGGTTTTATTATTTTATAATGGAAAAAAAAATATTTATTTTGGAGAGAAAAAAGTCCCCTCTTGTGGGGCTCCTCAGCAGACAGGAGTCTCAAAGACGGATGAATAGCTCACTATGGATTAGACAACAAATATATTAACGTTTGAAATTAAACAGCCTTGAAGTCTGACTTCTTTTTTTTGTGGTTTTTCATTGAGAACAAAAGCTTTGTTTGTGTTTGTAGACGGTTGTTTACAGAGATGGGGAAGGAAGTGAGGGCATGTTCGTGCTCACGCCTGGCACTTCCTCAGGAACATCTGTGCTCAGGAATGTTGTCACCTTTTTTTTATTATTTTGTTTTTACAAATCAAGCACTCCACCTGTGTTTGTGCCTCACGTAAGCCTGCTATTACACTCTGGCCTGGCTTCAGCTTCATTTCAATCAGGCACACTGGGTCCTATTATTTTCTATACCGCCTTTTTTTTATTTTTTTTTATTTAATCAAAGGTTTGTTCAGGAATTCCTGGGTTTTGAGTGTCCCTGCAGGCGAAACATAAGCCTGAAACATGAGGCTCCTGACACTTGTTGACAGCATACGGACGTGTTTGCAGCGCGGTATGCATTCAGAGTTCTGATTGACAAGTCGAGGCCCAACCTGCTCTCACTTGTTTGTTATCCATCTCCAGCCTCTGGCTTGATGGTGTGTGTGTGTGTGTGTGTTTGTAGTGGAGGGGGGGTTGTTTTACGTAATTATCAACTTTCACCTATTTAGCGAAAGGTGGTCGAGGCGATGGAAACATAACGGGCAGAATCCCATTAGGAAACAGAATAGGCAGGGTTGATCTGCTGTTTGGTCTTAATCTTTGCAGTCGCAGGCTTCCTCTCCACCTCCATTGTGCCAGCCATGAATGAAGAGGGGAAGGCCGAGCGACGAAGAGAGAGAGAGAGAGGGGGTCAGGTTTGTTAGGAAGATAGACCGCAAAGGGTTAAAAGCATCACTTTGAATGACAAAGCCCTAACAGTTTACCCCTGTATTCAGCCCGGCGTGCATTCATCCTGTTCTCAATAGTCGAGGTTTTTTTTTTTGTTTAGTTTTTTTGGCTCCTCTCAGCTACCTGCTCCTACTTGGTATTCTCATAGGTCATCTTGATGGTGCCTAGTTCTGCATTCTAAAAGAAAGTTAATATAATAAATATGTCCACCTTAACGGTTTGTGTGCATTTTTAATAATTTTTAGCAGCTGAGAAAAGCCAGAGTTGATCATCGTGAAACCATTTTTCCTCTAAGGAGCATATTTGCCCAATAAAAACTCCATTCACACACATAAAAGGATGAATCAAGATTCAAACCCCAAAGCTTGTTTGTCCACCCTGTGGTGGCAGTAATTTGGCAGCAGGAGGAGGAAGACGGGATGTGAATTAGAAGAAGAGAGGCGGTTGGAGGGGGGGGGGGGGGCCAGAACGGCCCTCTTTGTTGGTTTTAGCCACCGTGGCCTCGGCGGTTCACGGCGGCTGTGGGGCAGAGCAGCCTATTCACCCTGCTCACCAAGGCAGAACGCAGCACAGGAAGACAGGAAGGAAGCGAGGCTATTCTTCATGGCCGCATTGTCTGTGTGTCTGACGGCCGGGCTTATGCAATCAAACGGCACTGTGAGAGAGGGGGGGCGCAGAAAAGAGAGGGATTGCAGGGTGATGATGGAGACGTGCAACTCCCAGTTTAGAGGGGGGGAAAGTTCCAGATCACAGGGATATAAACTGCAACTTCTCAATTCATGCAAATAGGTTTGAAATCCTTTTATTTATTTATTTTGGGACATTTTTCTTAGGAAAGCATCCATTAATATACTTAGCAGAAAATCCAATTAGTGACTTCAAAAAGCTAGAATAAAATGAACAGTTCATTTATTTCTCATCTGGTCTTATTGCTTGTCAATAATTTATTCTTTTGTCGTTGTTTAACCTCAAAGTGCAATGACGGTTTTCTTAATTCTTTTACCCAAAAAGCTGCAGGCCTTTAAGATGTCCAAACTTGCTGATGTAAAAAGGAAATGTTTTGTCTGCTATAAAATAGTTGGATGTCTTGCAGATGTGGTATATATGCTAATTCTCAGTTCATTTCAACACAACGTTTGCTACAGTTCCACATTATACGAGCTTCATATAAAAATTGAAACATTTTGGGGATTTAGCTAAAAAAAAAAAAACATTTGAGGCATACAACTTCAAAATAGTCCAATAGATCAGGGTTTTTTAAAATAAGATTTAGAGGTTTTATTAGATTAATTTCAAAGCTGAACTAAACATACATAATTGGTATTTGAAGGTTGTGGTTTGCTACTCAGCATTCAAGTCTCGGCTGTACAGGTAAAAATTTCAGCTCTAAGGTCACAAAGTGATCCCAAAATCTGTCTATTCAGAGCTCAGAAATAAAGGATATCTGTTCATTTTTATGAGTAATACTTAAAGTAATGTAACAAGTAAGGCTTAAGTAACGTACCTTTTTTTTAAAAGGTTTGATGCTAGCTTGAATGCTTGTAGTCGGTTTGTATGAACACGGCCGTTGCAGTTCAACTACACCCCCACCTTCTGTTCTCTACTTTAAATCAAGGATAAAAACACAAAATATTGCTGTTTCTTAAACGACCACAAGAGGCTGGTTTTAAAGTAGAGCTATCATTCAGTGAGTCGCATAATTAAATGTCACTTTTTCATGTTGAAAAATGAACATACAGTCTAGTTTAAAGATATCTATAAGTTAATTGCTTTATTTATAGGAAAGGATTTTTTGTTTAAAACTGTTTTAATGTAACAGATTTTTTGGTTGATTTTTGTCAAAATAGCCCATTTTTTCTTTTAGTAAATAAGGTTATTTTAGCAAAGACAAGTTTCAACTGAAATAATCTCAGGTGAAATCCTTTAAAAATCAGAAATGTGTGTCATTCCAGTAAAAAAAAAATGTTTTGCTTATTTAAATATTTTCAAGTATATTCATGTTAACTGCCCAAAAACAATAAGATGCTGGTTTTCCTGAATTTAAAGAATCTCGACTAAATGATTTTGTTAAAAAACACCGAGCTCGACTAAAAGCACAGCTTATCCCAAGTCTTCAAAAATGTGTTTTAAATTCGCTGCTGGTGGCAGCAGTGTCCTGAAGAAGCAATCTTTTCTTAAACTAGATGATTATAACAAAATATTTGACCTATTTAGGCTAAAAAATAGTAAAAGTGAATATTTTTCTTTACATAAGGAATTTGTTTCTGCTTAATGTAATTTGTTTTAATTTCCAGCCGTCTTAGAAGTAACAAAGTTTGTTCTTCAGTTCTGTGAACGACTTCAAAGTTTTAGCAGAAAAGTAAAAACGTGATTGAGGTGATTAAACCCCAGAATGTAGGTGTAAAGTAAGAAAGTCACCAGACTTTTTTCAGGTTTTCTGAGAAGCTTTACAAATTTTTTTTGTCTTTTTGGTTTTCCTATGTGGGCGTTCGATAGATGCATGCGTGTAGAGCTCACAGCTGAAGCGCCCCCCCCCACCTGACTATGGTTTATGGTTTTACTTTCCACTGACTTCGTCCTTTGCTGCTCAGTTGGTTTTTTTCTTGAGGAACCTCGACAGACTTTTCTGGGTGTGAAACTGACTTCAGAGGTCATTAAAACTTTGACCCCTTAGTGACCCCTCTGGTCTGGAAACGTTATGGAAATTTACGCTCTCGCGGTGCGACTTTTTGTACGTTTCTTTTAAATACGTTTAAAATCGCTAACTTAAAAAGTTTGCAAAGTCAATTACGCGGACGGCTTTTCAGTGACAGGGATTCAGCATAAGTACTGTTATGCCTAAAGGAAAAAAGATTACCACAGCCTAGAAGGCAAACAGGAGCTGAAGAGATGTTCTGCAGCGCATCTGTCATAAAAGTTTACCGGGTTTGAGAAAGACGAGTTGCAAAAGAAGAGGCAGCAGGGGAGCCTTTGAAACACCTCAAAGGCCGGACCTGCAGGCGTGCGCGTGCGCCCACGGTCACGGATGCATGTGTCTTCTTGCATGTGCGAGTTTATCTGTCAGCATCTTCAAGTCTTCTCTTTGAGATTCGTCTAACAGTGGCACTTAACTGCAATCCTCTGCAGGAAGTTGGCTCATCTGCATGCGCACACACACGCGCAGTCGGTCCACTGTTGACAGCCGGTGGATATTTGTTGGCGACACTGTGGCTGCAAGTCTCTTTACAGCTAAGCGGCCAATTGTTGTTCACCCAGAGCCACACATACACACACACACACACACACACACACAGAAAGCTAAGAGCTTCAGTTGTTATCCTGAAAGGCAATCCTGATCCCCCAGCTACACAGTAGGACAGACACACATAAAAAGAGGAATTAGTGCGGTCTGACAGCTCACTATACTGCATGGCATTTAACTTGGGGATGTGTGCCATGGTGGCAATTATGTGAGTGTTTTGGGAAGGTGAATGCACATGTGGATGCATGCGTGTGTAATGATGAATTATATAGTGACAGTTTACATACTACAAAGAGAATAGCAGACATTTAGCCCTTTTTAGCCTCTGCCAAACATTGCACTCACGCGAGGAAGGAGGCAGGCCAGCCGTTTGTGTTTGAGAGTCCAACAAAGGCACCCACAATGCAATCATGGATCACGAAACTGATAGTTCCACTTTATCGTTTTCAAATGAGCAAAAAATTAATTTGTGAGAAAAGTTTTATCTTTGTTTTAAGATGACTGATGACATTAAGTATTTGCAGTGGCATCAAGGTAGCAATTACGATTTTAGAACAAGTCGTGACACAGCAAATCCTAATTTCTGTCTGTAGGTGTCCACGAGCAGTTGAGTCATTAATGAGACTGAAAGAAGAGTTGAGTTCTCCTGCAGCTGATATAAATAATGCTTTGAATTAGATGTAGCTCCTCTTAGTTTCACAAAGTTTTACTGGACAACATGACCCCAAAAGACAAAAAAAATGTCCTAGTTGCTAAAATAAATCAAAAATATATTTTTGAAAGTCTTACAAATGCAATGAAGCTCTAAAGTAACAGCTGAGGGGGGGGGAAGTAAAAACTTTTTTGTAATCCACTAGGGGCTGTTTAGTTCATGCTGTATTTTCACCTAGCTTTTTTTTGTTTGTTATAGTTAATTTTGAGAATTGGGGCAAACTGCAAGCAAGCTGCATGAAAACAAGGGTTTGATAGCTTGTAAGTGAACCCTGGTGTGTTTCACAACAGTCTGAAGGCAGAATTGTGTTTTCCTCAGCGGGGTCCTCCACACATTGGCCAAGCGTTCTTGTGCATCAGGGTTGTTGCAGTGGGATATTCCTGGTCTAGCTGCTTGCCTTGTATTCGGTCCCATGGTGACGGCCTCTGTGATCATGATGGGGTCTTTGGCTTGGACAGTTCCCCAAAATATAACTTCCTCACATCAGCCAGGTTTCCACGCCGGTTTCTATTTCTATTTACACTTTGAGTTTTATTCATTTGTCACTTTATGTCTTATGTTGTTGGGTGCGAGGGTTGAGGGCATTCTGTGTGTGTTGTACTGTTATTTTTTATTGTTTTAAACCTGTACAGCACTTTGTGTTGCTGCGGTACGAGAGGTGCTTTATCAATAAAGTTTGAAGAAAAGCCGTCCATCAAGCCAGAGAGAAAATAGTCAAGCAAATATTTTATGATCAAACGTGAAGAAGGAACATAATTTCATAAAATCCTTTAGTCCTATGTAATTAAATGGTCTCTGTCACTTATTGGATTGGCTACAATTTATGTTGGCTAACTTGAAAATGTTATCAAAATAGATAAGGATAAGTTATCCTTTTTGAGTCCTCTAACCTGCAAAAAGGAAAACATAAAGCAACGTGGCATCTTATCAAAAGGGCACATTTTTCATAAATCTAATCAATCTAATCTAGTCTTTTGGTCTCAGGGCGGACACTATTATTCAGTCTTTTAGTGTTAAAAAGTAAGTAGACTTTTCTGGCGTGTAAGCGACCTTTTATGATGTACCTTTAAGTGTAACAGAATGCATCATTTTATAGTGTTGCGTTTGTTTTTTATTATTTTCCATTTTTGCAATTGGTGATTTAACCTTTTTTAGATAAACACTGAAATGCTGACAATTGTATAACTACTTATTATCAATGACCTGCTTGTGCTCTCAATGATATATAGTGTCATCAACATAACATTTTTGTCACCTAAAGAGAGATGGCAAACTAGCACAACACATTTTCCTAATATTAAAAAAATTCAAGAGTTCTCAAGCCACAAACTCTCTCTTTACAGTCTGAATTTGCCTGGATTTAAAACAAGCTTAACTTCTCACATAACATGCATGTTTTTTTGTGATGGAAGAACATCACGAGCTGCAGTGGGCTTAATGCATTTTCATGTTTAATTATCTGTTACAGTTTCTCTGACCACATATTGCAAAGCAACTTCTCCTTTTTCATTTGTCATATTTACCCGCACGGCACGATTCTTCCTTCTGCCTGTGTAGTCCCATTGAATTGTAGCGCAAAATATTCAAATGACGGTTTGAGGAAGGAGGAAGGCCGTATTTCCAAGTCAAATGTCCCAACATAACTGATGTCATGCAAAAGAGAAAACAATAGGATGGTGATAGGATAGGCAAACAGAGTAGTAAAT
Organism: Oryzias latipes; assembly: GCF_053564925.1. Lineage (NCBI taxonomy): Eukaryota > Metazoa > Chordata > Actinopteri > Beloniformes > Adrianichthyidae > Oryzias > Oryzias latipes. The sequence continues at coordinate 10,521,991 of NC_136238.1, forward strand.
ACAAAAAGATGTCTTTCCTTGTCTTTTGATGGAGGTTGGAAGGGTAAGGTGTGGAGCAAAGCTCTGAAAGGATGATCATGAGTTAAGGCTATAACAGTGGAGATGTCACCTATATAACACACGCTCTATGACATATAGCGACTCTTTGACCATTTCTACTGATTCTGATATGGAGAGAAGCAGATTTTTATGTCTGCCGTGCCCTGATGTGCAAGACATTAACCAACTTGAATCAGGGCAAGGAAGGTTGCTTTTTTCTGCTTCAGAATCTGCTGGAATTAAGATATTTGTGTAAACGGTTGAAGAGTTACGGATGTTAAAAGAATGTCAACACTGGATCTAAAGCTCCGGTGTTAAGGGGTTGAGTTCGTGAAGGCTAAATCTGAAACAGAAGACTAAAACTCTTCATCTCACTAATCACCATTGTCCAACTGAGCCATGTAACTGTAATTGCACATTTAGTTGATAGAGTAGACTTTTTAATGATATGTATATCTGGTCAGTTTGCTCATGAAATTTATTTTGATAATTTAACACAGTTTCTTCTGTTTTTCCACAAACTACAGAAATATTTACCTTGTAAAAAAGTAGTACAAAAGTAACTATTAGTTTTGCCAGACTTTGAAAGAGATTTTTACTGAGCAATATTGAATGAATATTAATGCTAATTATTCAGCAGACTTTAGTGACTTATACTAACCAACTCTTAACTAAAAAAAAAAGGTTAGTGGGATTTAAAACCCTTTTATTTAACATTTAATACAGCAGCAGCGGTCCCCAAGCACCACGGACCGGTTTGATGTCTGGCAAAATTCTCACAGACCGGTATGTTATATGTGGCGGACACACGCTGCAGTATCGCAGCAGTAAAGGCAGAGACACGTGATAAGACGTACGCTGCACTTTTATTTTGACACGCTAAACATTGTAGATCGCACAGGTGTCATCATCCTCTCCCCTTCCCACACTCATAGTGCTAAAAGGAAGTAAACACAACAGAAAGAATAACTAAGGGTGAAACAACATAACTGCCAGATGAAAGGACCCGTAGGCAAAACAAAACACCCGTGCATTGCTGGTTCCTGGGTTTTATTTTAGCGGTATCCTATCACGTGACCGAGACGCGCGAGTTGGCCTGCGTCAAGAGTAACATAGACGGATGCAACAGAGAATGGGGCAATTTTTCAAAATAAAACATCTTTCAGATTCCGAAATAAATAAAACGGAAGTCATGTAAGTTATTTAATATTTTCTGTGCGGCCCGGTACCAGATGACCAACGGACCGGTACCGGTCCGCGGCCCTGGGTTGGGGACCGCTGGTTTAGACCATTTAGAAACACTTTGTAACTTAAGTGCGTTCTAGAATCACTTACCTTTGGACTGTTATAACTTCTTTTTCTTTTCTTAATAACATCCTCTATTTTCGACTTTCTTGCTTTTTAGTTATTCAGGCTAATGGGCACCCACTTAACTTGACTGGCACATATCACCACGGCATTCTGTTTGGTAAACAATTATGGGATGCTATGCTGTTTACTTTTAATTAACAGAAAAAAGCAAAAAGAGGAAGCCTACCTTTGAACCTTTTGTGTGTGCGTCTGTGTGTGTGTGTGGACATGAAAGTACATTGTCAGTGTTGCGTCATAAAGAATCCAGTTAAAACACAACCATACAATGATTAGCTGGTATGCAGCTACTAATTTAGCATTTAAAAGTATTTTATTAATATTACTTTTATGTAAAAACAGAAGTTGAATTAATTTAAATTTGTTGATAATTCTTCGATGTACTCTGCAAACAGAACTTATTTTTGTGAACCTATGGTTTCCAAAGAACAATTTTTTATTGCTTTATAAATCTACCCTCTAGGTATAAATTAAATCCATATATTAAAAATATCTACAACAAAATGAAATAACTCTAAAATGAGACCACAGAATCTCTTCATATTTTACAGAGGAAAAATGTCCACACATTGATCCATAGTAGTGGTTTATCCTTGTAAACAAGTGTGCTGTAATTCTGGAAAATGGGTTAAAAGCTAAGGCGAACCTCCCCCATGCCTCTCTCTGCTCTCTGCTGGAGGAAATTGATCTCTTGAGTCTGTCAGGCAGCTATGAGACGACTGCAAGCCATGGGGTCTTGTTACCATTCACAGGTGCGGCATGTTGACAAGATGATGATGACAGCCGAGACGAGCCAAGGTGTGTTTGTGTGTGTGTCTCTTATGTGCACATAAACGTGTTTTCCCGGCCTGAGGAGAGATATTTGTCAGTGGCTGAGGAGATTGTCAAAATGCCTGAAATTCCTCTAGATTCCAAACAACCAGAAACAAGTTTGAAAGCTCGCAAGAAAGACGGCAGATTTTTGCCAAAGCTGACTTTTCTGCAGAAAGCACAGGTGCAATATATCATGGGATAAAGGCTCCTCTGTTTATGTGAGCATGCTGCCCTAGTAGCTTGAGATTGACGAAGCAGGAAGTTTCAAAGTTATTAGAATTTTTGTAGACCTTTATATGGTGTATGATCTAAAAAATGCAGAGTGATCTCAAAATAAGCATTTTCTTGAAAATTGCTGTGCACTGTTCTGTTTCTTAGTTTTGTCGTGACAATGATTGGAAAACTAAAGACAGTTTATCTCCTACTTTCCAGTAAGTATGGATATAAATTTCTACTAAGTCACACGGCCCTATTTCACAGCCACATTCATCTAAAGACCATTCATAGGAAAAACTAAAAGGGTATCCTGTCTAAATTAAAGTTAATGTCAAATTAGCTGTCATGCACCTAGGTGTGTTAAATTTATTCTCCGGATTTGACTCATCCCCTGGGGGAGCAGTGAGCTGCAGACACAGTCATGCTTTGGAGCCATGTGGTGGTTTAACCCCCCCAATTCCAACACTTTATTGCTGAGTGTCAAGCAGGGAGGCATTGGGTCCCATTTTTAGAGTCTTTGGTATGACTCTGCTGAGGATTTGAACTCATGGACTTCCAGTCTCATGGCGGACACTCTACCACTGAGCTGTTAAATGTTGTAATTACTTTAAGTTCAAGCCAGTTTTTATTGAGGAAGCTAACAGATTGAAATAAATATATTTGGGAATATACCAAGTGTAACAGGAATAAACCTCAAGAACCAGACTTGCGCTGCATTTTCATTATCGGTCCCTTTTGTTTTTTTAAATCACATTGGAGTACTGCCTCAATGTGGGTGGGCTTGTTGAAGCAAAGCAGGCAAAACAAACTCCTTCCGCTGTCTCCTGCTGTTTCCAACAACAAGGCAGAGCCACAGACAGCGGTCCTCTCGTCGGTTTCCATGAACCGATTCCACCCCGACTTGGCTCAGTGGAAACCACAGAAGAGGAGCTAATAAAAATCAAAGCCACAGAGCTGTGTACCATCCAGAGGAATCGTCCTAATGTTGACTAAACAGACCGAGCCACATTGAGTCATTGCTTATGAAAATTTGTCTTTTATAAAGCAGTTTGTTCTGACAGGTTATGTACAACGATGAGATTTTAGTGGCAAAAACAAGACATCAAGAAGCTGTTCCCCTGATAAACTGGTTTGGAACTGCAACAGTAAAATGCAAATGAACTGAGAGTTAAGAAGGGGGAGTAAGAAAAAGTATCTAATTCATTAACCTCTTTATGATGGCAGGTACAACTACCATGTATAGTTTGAATACAAAAAAAGTCGATTTTCAAGGCAATCCTGGTAAAAACAAGTCAACAAAAAACATCATAGTGGTAGAAAAAAACTGTGGTTGTGGCTGTAGGATAATCCACTAGATAAAAAAACTGTGTAATATTGATCATTTTTATAGAAAACAAGCTTAGTTGCATTAGTTCTCTATCATATAAGAAGCACCTGCACCTCTTTGTTATGCATGGCACTGATGTCATTTACTGCTTTTGGTTCACTTTTGCTACTTGGGCTTCACATATTTTGTGTGGGTTTAACACTGAATGAAACCGCCCCTAAACCTGCCATCTGAAGCAAAAGACAAGAAAACTCTTGAGCAGATCAAATAAAGACAAAACTCCACTATGAATGCCACCTTAGAAGTTATCTAGATCTTTATTTAATTTATACATACTTAAAATTAGTCGATTTGTTTACCCTAGCATAGTCTAGAACAGTCTAGTTCAGTAGAAAAAAAATGGGTGTGAGCACTAGAGCAATAGAAATGTATGCTGTTTTGCCTTTAGATGTTGCCTAATTTTATGAGTTTAACATAGACTTCACAGTGGTGTGGTGGTTAGCTCTGCCGCCTCATGGTTCCCAACTTCCCAATAAATAGATGTGCTTCTTTGAAGCATTCCAGCTTGGTCTCTCGGTCCAAAAACATGTCTAATAGGATAATTTGTGACTCTAAATTCTGTGTCTTTGTGCGGGCCTATACGTTGGACCCATGATCTTGCACAAGACTAGGCAGAAACAAAATATGGATCATACTTGGTTCAAGCACAGACCCCTGAGGAACTCCATGACTGATTCATGCTTCTGCAAATATCACTTACAGCACTGGGATAAGAGGGTACAAGTTCTAAAGCAGTAAGTAGATCATTTTATCTCATTGTAGAGGATACAATTTTTAGTCTTAGTCACATTCAGCCGTACAGGGGGTTAATCCATATGGGCGCTGTGGGCTTTTGTGTTGTCCAGGCCCATATAGGGTTATAGAGAGGAGTTGCTGCTTCTTAAAGGAAGCGTAGGTGTGTCTTGCAGTTAACTATAGGCTCATGTGGCCACCATAAGGAATGTCATGAAAATGATATGTATGATTGTCATGCGGGGGGTCAGTGTATCGTGAAGTATTCGTAAGCCTAATGTAACTTCCACGCACTCATGATGTTAAGGGGCCCTATAACTGCACTCTGGTCATTGGTAAGAAGCGCACTGGGTGTGCAGGTAATACGTAAGGGCCCATAGGAGGTCCACACAAACTACACTCTGATTTTCTAATTTCTTCATTTCAAAACAACAAAGCTGCGTGCAAGGAGCACACACTAATCACCTGACAGCATTGAACAGCCCTTTGTGCAGTGTGCAGAGTTTGGGGACATGCCAGCTTCTCACCTACTTCACCCTAACCCACCCTCTCATGTTGTATAAATTTCACCCATTTTTTGCCTGCAGACAGCTCGTATCCACCCCAAAGGGCAGTTGTGACTAGGGTTTTAAGGGGAAAAAGCGGCATGATGATGAAGGTGCTGTGAAAATGCAAGTAGGAGCTTTTTCTGAGTTGCACAAAAACGGAAAGAGTATAAGACATGGATTACAGTGTTTAAGAACACCTCGGGTGGCCAAGCTTCCTTAATTAAAGCATCTCTGCACCCCAGTCAATAATTACCTGTTTTATTTTTTTCCTACTTGTATATTTGTCTTTTTCTCAGTTACAAAAGCATGCAATTTTAAGGATTAATCAAGAATTATCCTGGACAAATCATTCTAATAAAGGAACCTTTTACAATTTTGTGTAACCATGAACTCAAAGTAGATAATGTAAATTTAAATCCCAGTAAGGTATACAGTGAGGTCACTGTAGACCACCAGACAGAGATTGCCTCAGAGCCTGGACACAGAAAACAAGACGCACACTTAGCATGTCACCTCACAGCGAGGCGTCTGAAGGAGCAGTGCAGCAGCTGGGCCTGGGCCAAAAGCAACAGAATTCCTTCAGCTTGGAATGCCTCCTTGATTAATATAGAAAACAGAGTCTGGCTTGAGCTCATTTAGGGTAGAAGTGTGGCACTTTCCTGCTAGTTAAGTTACCTGTCAGAATAACGAGGTACCTCTGCCTCCAGGAAGGAAGAACCTGGTGTTTAAGCTGGACCACATAAGCTAATGTATGAGCAGGACCAGCTTTTAATGGATCCGTCTCAAAAAAGACAACATTTGAGATGGTTTGAATTATTAACCAAATTTAAATAAGTGCTGAGCAACTCATAAACTGGTTATAGTTGTAAAAAATGTCAACACTTATTTTCTTTTCCAAGATGGTACTGAAGGGAGCTCTAACAATTTGTTGTAATTCCACAGACTGTAACTTAAACCCAAATTTTTGGGTTTAAATGACACACAAATGTGCTGAAACCCAAACGTGGATATCACGACACAAAGACTTATATCCATCGAAACATGTGGATTAATCGGAGAAATAAGAATGTGATTGGCATCATTTAAATGTCACCGGTTGTTACTAAAGTAAATAGAAAAATTCTTGATGGAAAAACTGTAGAAACAATTTTAAAAAATGGTAGGTTAATAATGTGAGAAACTATTAAAAAAGGGATTAAGCTCAACGAGAAATTAATCATTCGCGTCGAACAGTTCCCGCCTCCACGTCGTCCATTGATTTTTGACAATGGTCTCCTTGAAGGGCATTATCCAGCTTATACCATGGTTGCTTACACAATAAATAAATATGAGATCAAATATTAGTTCTTAGGTTTAAATAATTTTCAGAAGAAGCTGACTATTTGATGTACACATTGTCATGGTAACAGCTACTATGCATGCACTAACCTTGCTCTTTTTAGGTGTCCATTATCACTGTCTATTTTCACTTTTTATCAAGTATATAACAGACTACTTTGTAAGGCTTAAATCTTCCATTTACATGGTACTTCACCATTAGTGTCATTTTCTTTTTTCGATATTAACAATAAGGTTTTCATCAATGGCATGCTTTACTTAAAATATTTTACGTCAGTAAAGCAGAATGATTTGAAGTTGCTTCAGAGGTCATTGATTGAGCTGCATTTTGTTTATGTGTTTATCTACAAGGTGCATGTTTAGACTCTTGGTTAAACTTGTAATGAAGAGTTTACCATTTTTCAGAAAGAAAAAAATTACCTCCAGGTTGCTTATAGGTTGTATAAATAGATATTGAAAGGAATCATTTTAAAATGTTGTTAAATATAATGCAGCGTCCAATGACAGCAAAGCTAAAAAACCATTGACACATGTTTTAATCTGCAGCCTAGTTAGCAGTCCATTATCACTTTTTATTATAAGACAACAACATTTTTTAGTAGTTTTTTAGGAACAGCTCAACAGAAATAAATGTAAAATAAACTCACCAGCTAAAATTCTACTAATTTCAATGGTGGATGATGTCCCCACAAACAAGTAGACTAACTTGTTTTTTTCTCCATTCTTGGTCATATATCTTTCCAAAACTCTTCTTGATTTTTGTACTTTTATGATGTTTGTGTCAAACATTAATTTATTTCTGTTCTAAGAAGTAAAAGTTTTGGGTGGCCATGATGCTAAAATAGGGAATACTGGCAGATTTTATTGTTTGCTGTGATAAATCTATAAAGATGTCAGTCTTTCCGATTGTCTATTATGTTGTTTTGCTTTGTCCTTTTCAAATATAATGTTGGGTAACCAACAAATTTCCAGCTTTTTGTGACAGGAAAGCCAAAGATTTGAAAGATAACAGGAAGTAAGAAAAATGTATTCAAGGCCTTTGATGATCTAGTCAGCAAAAAAACAAAAACAAATGTATGGTGCAGAACCAGAGAAACAGTAACTGTTCAGTCCACTTTTAGAAACAAACCATTCTCTTTAAAAAAAATCAAGACCAAAAGGCTTTACTGGTTTGCAAAGATTGCCAAATTTGATCAAGTAAATGATGAGTTAAACTATGTACCAGAAACAACACTTTTCAGTTGACAGGGGTGTATGTTTCTGACACTTGCGTTAATCAAAAACATAATTTATTTACTGAAATATACATGGCTCTTCGGATATTCTTTTAGAAATCTTATCCTTGTTAGGAATGAAGAGTCATGTCCACGCTGTAGTTTTGAAATGTTGAAGTGTACCTTTTACCTGGGTGTTTGTAAGAAACAGTAGCAGCTTTTCATTTCCCAAGAAGCTGCACACAAAAGCAGTCGAGCGCTGTTTGTTTTCCAGTTGCTACAGGGAGCAGCAGTATCATTGTCTAGTCAGGAAGACAAGCAGGGACAACTTTTTACTGTTATTGAAAACAAACAGATACAAAGACGGAAAGGGGCTTTTCTACAGGAAAATAGATTCTTACCATGTGACAGACCTGCAGGGCCAGACTTAGTGTGTGAAGGGTCAAGATTCTGCAAACAAAGGGAACAAGATACTCTTCCTCAGAAATCTTACCATGACAACAGAGGATCCGCGCCCATAATAATCCACATCTATGTGCTAAAGTGGACAGTCTTACTTCACAAGCAAGGAACAGTAGTGACACAGCAAAGGATAAAAGCCCTGTGGACACAAGAATAACAAACATTAACAACACCAACATACAATACCATCATCTGAAAAGCGTTGCTTCATGTAGATAGTACTCATTATTTACTTGAACAAATATGGCGATCTTAGCAAGCACCAGTGAAGCCTTTTGGCCAGGAGTTCTCAAAGTGTGGCCCGGGAGCCAATGGCGGCCCGCAAGAAGATTTTTTGTGGCCCTCAATAAAAGAGAGCCAGAGCAATTTCCTTTGAGAAAAAAACGTTGTGTTGGCGAGGAGAAAAGGCGCTTTCAAGCTAAGTGGACAAATGGTTACTTTGTCGTACCTCATGGGCTGGATAAAGTCCTGTGCCTTATTTGTAATTGGATGAGGAGGATGATTTGTTATTGGATTTTTGTGATGGGCATGTATCTTTATGTATTGTGTATTTTGTCTTTCAGTGTCATATAAGCCCGTGTAGGCTGGGAACATTAGTGCATGACACTCAAATAAATAAATCAAATCAAAAAATGTAAGCAGGTAAATGCATTGCTTAAAGAATTCAATATAAATCATCACAATGATACAAATGTTAAACATTTACCGGTGAGGTTCGCAACATTAAGCTCCAACAACTACAACTAGGCTATGCTACAGTCAGGACCATAAATATTTGGACAGAGACACATTTTTTCTAATTTAGTTCTGTTCATTACCACAGTGAATTTTAAATAAAACAACTCAGATGCCCTGGAAGTGAGAGAGAGAGCTCTTTTGGAGCTTGTCTCTTGCGTTCCAAAAAAGTTAGGGCACCCCTGGTCTAAGATAAATTGGTAAACACAACAGCTTATCCAGGAGGTCCTGAAAGGAACCAGAATACCATGTTAGTCAGTTCAACAATCAAAAAAGTGGACAAGAGTATAGTAATAGGACAGTTTTTGCAGGAAGACCCTGCAGAGCAAAAGAACACAAAGACAAAAGTTCATAAAAACATCATAGCAGCAGTCGGCGGTAGTAGTTTATTAGTGATAGATTTTGAAGGTTTTTCAGCTGATATAGATCCACGATCTTAGTGCTATTTTTTTTTGAATGCACTGGGATTCCCGCAAAATAATGATCCATGGGTTTGCTTTCAGACACATAACATTCTCAACACAAACCAAAGACTGAAGTGGAACAAACCACCTGGAAAATCATGTAGTTCCAACAGCTGCTCATTTGAGAGTGGTGCCGACCCAAACAATCTTTGACTCAATTCAAGGTAGTAACAAATCCAAAAGAAAAAAAAAGAAAACTACCTTGTCCCACCAGTCTTATGACATTATATATTAACCCTTCAAGACTGAAGCTGTTGCCAGAGAAAAAATATCACCAGCTCTTTGTACTACTGTAACTCTTTGACAATTACCACAAAAAATGCTTCAGAATCCGTTGGAATTACGCTAACCGTGTAAACGGTTGAAGAGATGCAGTAATTGAAGGTATATCAACACTGGTGCTAACGCTTTGGGGATCTAGGGTTAATGCACCTTCTCACTACACCAGATTCAACCATGATAAATTTTCTCTTTCATGATGCAAACGTTTTTTAGATTCTCGTATGTGGGTGGGAATCTTTAGGCAACTCGATTTGATTACCAGGACGTATCAGGAGGCAACGAAACTATGTATTTTTACAAAAAATTTTCTCTTCAACATAAGGCACTGCTAGACCAATATTATATCCACCAAAGTCCATTTGTTAGTAAAGACAAGGTCAATGTACTTGTCTATTAAGAAAATAAAAATTATGAAAGGAAAAATGTTTTGCTTGATAATCAAAATATTTTCAACAATAGAAAGGTTTTCTTGGAATATTCTTTCCCTGAACTCAACAAGCTTAAATCCCATAATTGCCATCCTTTTTATAAATAGATCGCCATTAACAGGGATGACCATGGCACAAAAGTAGAGCGGTCGACCCCTATCAGAATATTGCAGGTTTGGTTCCTGTCCTTGTGGCGAAGTGTCTTTGTGCAAGACACTGAACCTTACATGGCTCCTGGTGGTAGGTTGGCTCCAGTGTTCGGCAGCCGAGCCATCATCAGTGTGTGAATGTGTGTGTGTGTGAGATACTGTGACTGTAAAATGCTTTGGGCTTTCAAGGAGGGTAGTAAACCACTATAAAAGTCTACGCCATTTACCATTTAACAGGTTGCTCTTTAATGCAAGTTAAAAAAAATAAAGAGTGTCTAGCTAACTACTGAAAATTTTATGGTAGTGTGGAATTGTGCAAAATGTTTGTTGTGTTTCCTAAATTCTTAATTTCGGTATAACACAACTTGCAAATGTCATGTCCGAAGCCCTTCACCTTCGACTTTGAATATTCCAAAATGCATCTAAACATTAGCTTCAAGCGAAGTCAGGGCTGGTCAGATCACCTAGTCTGCAGGGTCAGCCATGTTTGTGTGCTCTTCAAAAATGCATTTACCGTAAGTTCCCCTTAATACTTCTACGTTACGTCACATTACATTTTCGATTCTTAATTATTTAAAATTCACAAATTGATTCTGAATTGTTTCTGGATCATAATCAATGCATCTACTAATAGGTGTCCCACATACCCCCTAACTTTAGACTGTCTTTATTAATGTATGTTTTAATTTTTTTCCTTTATCCTGCAGAAAGTCATTCACATGGCAGTGAGCCACTCTAGACAGACCCTCCTCCCCAAGCAAACCGGAGTTCTCTTGTTCCGTTCAGGTGAGTTTTCAAACAAAAGCCAAATCTGCCAAGGGTGGTAAATCTTATTGGAATGCTGAAACGATCTTGAACACTCTGATACTGACATCTAAACAACTCTGCAAAGACGAGTTGAACTAAATTCTCTCCACAGTCATGTCACAAACTCCTTGCTTGATGTCAGAAAGGGAAGTTTGGAGACTAATAATTTTTTTTTTTCCAACGACCAGTCATCATTTTTGTCTTTCACATAATGATAGACTTGCTTCACTCCGTATATGACACAGTAATCAGTTCTGTATATGATCCTAGTGTGTTTATTGCAAATCATCACATAAATTCTTGTTGCTGTATCCATAAAAACACAGCCAGTGTACTTGTTTTTGCTGCTCTCCCTAAAACACCCCCTTCTGCTGAAGAGGAAGTTACTTATCAAGGATCTGATGTGCCTGTGCCAAGCTAAGCTTGATGTTGCTGCCACTCCAACCAAGCCAGAGTGTCATCTCTATGTGCTGGTGTGTGTGTTTTCCACAGCTCATTCCTGTTTAGACTCACGAGCTATCTCACACGGACGCACAAACGCAGCAGCAAATGATTGCCAGTAAAGTTTGCTGTTGGTGTTGACAAAGCAGCCTCTGTTCTTCATTTTCTGCACACACACACCCCCCCCCCCTTCACTTTGCGGCCCAGTCTCCTCCCACACATTTCATGGCTTTTCCCTCCCATATTCCGCTCTCTCTACCCCCCTCCCACCCTACCTCTCTCCATTCTGTTTATGTCAACCCCCTCTAACTACCTCCCCTTACCTCCGTCCTCTCAATTCGGCTCACGTCTCTCCTCATATTTCGGATGTGGGGCAGGAAAAAGTAAACAGCGCCAAGCTCTGTTTGACAGGGGGAGAGCAGGGGCTGGGACTGCAGCAAAGGGACCTTTCTGAGGGGGTGCGAGCGAGTGTGTTGGTGCATGGTGAGCGGTGCAAGCTGTCGAGTGAGGAGGTGGAGGATGGGACTCCCACCCTCACAAACAAAAATAAGGATCCTTTTTAAATGTGGTGACTTGTGCAGAGCTGCTGGCAGGATTTTATTGGGGCTGCAAACATAAGTTACACAGTTATAACCTTTTACAGTTTGGCAGTTGTGAGAGGGTTGCCACGCTTGAAAAAACAGGAGAAAAATGTATAACAAAATCTATTCACTTTATAGGTTGAGCTCAAAAACTAAATTGCAACCAAAAACAAGTTTGAACCATTTTCTCAAATATAAAAATAACAAATTAGGGGCTAAATTTTGCACTGGGTTCACGCATTTTTAAAGTATTACCATAAATTCAAAATTCCAACAAACCACAGGTAAGACTTAAAGGTCCACTCTGAGGAAAATTGAGTTTTTGGTTTATTTAGCATGATCTTGTAGCATTTTTCTGGTGATGGAAGACATATGTAAAGACTAGTTTTTCTTAGTATTTCTTTATTCAAATAAAATATTGTATTTGTTACGTAGAAAATATGCTGAGTGCGCTAGAGGCTCCATGCACTGCTCCATTCTGATACATCAAATAATAGACGACCAGATCCGGGTACGTTTTTGTGTTCCTCGTCTGAGCTGGCATCTGGCTCCAAACGGCACGGCTGGATAGCTGCTCGCTATTTTTGTTGCACCAGTGAAATTAGGTTGGCGGTGTGAGGGGCTGTAAGCTAGTGGGAGAGTGTGTAAGCAATGAGCTCTCGTGGGTGATAGGAATGGGGGCAGGATTGCTTCGCGCCAACAATCTCGCCCACAAAAGCGAATCAAATTTCTAATGAACCACTGCCCCTCTGCAGAAACTATGTTCTACACAAACACCGTTTTTAAACATTTTGGGCAGAAATGACAATCATGATTAAAAGACCACTGGGAATCTTTTATGATAGATCAGAAGACGATCACAGTGGTTCTTAAAAATCCTCTAAAATATCTTTTGGAAACTCCGTCATAATTAACCTGTTACCAACAGTTTCTGTTTCATAGATGCTGTTAATGAGAACTGTATGGTTTTGCTTAGCTCCAGACCAATGATCGTAACAGGCAGTTTTCTTAGTTACTGGCCATCAAACCAGTTTGCGCCAACTTGACTACAATGCTTTTGATTTTTCTTTTACCAAAAGAAGTTTATATTTGTGTGAGGCTGATTTATAGACATCTTCCAGCAGGTCAAGGTGAATTATTAGGTGAATTTACACACTAAAATCCCAAATTCTTCACATAAATATACCGAATAAATTTAATAATACAGAAAGGTGCATTATTTCAAATGTTCACAAACCCTTTGATATGTTAAAAGACAAGAATTAACCCTTCTGCTATCTTAGATGACCCCACCCTTACTTTGACGTGTTCTCCCTACCATGACAAAGGTGGATAAAGGTGGAAAGATTTCATGTAATCTATGGACACCAGTGAAGATGACAAATCATTGAAGAAAAAAGGTTCAGTGCACTGTCTAGTGGGTCTAGATGACCCAACTCCCAATGTTAAAGTGCCTAGGATAGGGCAAGGGTGACAAGTGCAGGAGTCAGCAGTGAGAAAGTCAAGGTGAGGACAGGAGGAGATGACAGCCTTTGCCAAAATACAAATTCGACAAAATGTGTCAAATTTAAAAAAAAAAGCTAATGAAACGTGGAATAAAGCAGCTTGTCGTGTGGTTTGCTGTGGCACATGGAGTTCAAAGCAGCTTCACAGACATGAGGAGTCAATTGTGCAGGTCATTATGTTCCTCAAAAAAGTTAGATCTAATTGAACGCGGCGTGATTCTGGTGTTGGGACATTGAAAACCCTTAAAAGATGTTAGTAATCTGAAGATAAAACTGAATTCAATGAAGAGGATGCCGCTCATAAGCAAGGGGCAGCAATTACTCCTTTTTTATAGGTGACCTGTCATTTTAACCATTTTGCAAACTTATCAACTAGGTTATCAGTCAATTATAGCATCTAGCTCCACCTTGACCATCAAATGATTCAAGTCTTGATACCCTTTAAGACCTATAATTGAAAAACTTTTTGTCTAAACTCTTCAGTTCCTACAAGTTGATTTAAACTTTTGGTCTTTGTATCCAGCAGTTTGGACACTCTAGTAATTCTATCTTACCTTTCATTTATTGTGAAATTATATTCTAGACTCCAAAATCACTGATTTAGGTTTGATGTTTTATCTGTAACACAACTGTGGCTACATGTGATGTTACAGACCCCAAAATAGCCAAAGAGGTGGGACAAAAAAACTTGGCATTTTTTAGAAGACAGTCAGCCAATCTGGAGTCATTTTGACTAGATTTCCCTGTTAATTGGTCTCATTCAGTGTTCCACTATATTTAAAAACCACTGGCACTGTAGATGAAGAACTAAACATCAATGCCAGCGCGATACGTCACCTTGTGTAATTATTAAATTAAAGTCTGGTAATTATTGGAAATGCAGCAGGGTCTTTACTGTCATAGAGTTGAACTATTTCCCATTAAGGTGAATTGAAGCTGGCTTGCTTGTTTGACCAACCTAGTGGTTACTTGGTGAACTGACATGACTTCAGTTGCTTTTCTTTTACAAAACTGCCTCAAACAGGAAGTCACGAGTTTGCAGCTGTTCTAATGGAGCTATGTTTTCTAATATTTTTGTATTCCTTCAAACTCCTTCAAATAACACAAATACTTTTATTAAGAGTCACAATTTAAGTATTTGGCATGGCAAACAAAAAAGACAACACGAAGAAGAAGATCTTGGTGTTTTTTGGGAAAGGAAGTGAAGGAGATGGAGAGCCAGGGTTAAGTCATGTGGATGGATGGATCAATTGTTGAATGCTAGAGAAAGTGGGATGAGTAGTGAGAGATTGTAGGTCAGAATGTAAAGTTGGAATTAATTAGGGCCCATTTCAGGGCAAATGAATAGCTCATTGTTATCGGGGACAGACAGCCAGGAGGAACAATTTAGGCTTTGTGCTGAATTCACCTCTCTGTCCCCCCTATTTATTTCTCACTTTCTCTTAAATAAGCACATGTTTCTTTATGCATCTTTGAAAAACCCAAAAACAAAACAGACGAAAGCACACAATTATCTTAAAATGTATGCCAAAGTGTACTCAAACCGTGTCAGAAGTTACCCACAAAAATAAGCAGAAGTAGTACATTTGTTGAACTCATATAATGTTATGCAACAAACAAGTGTCCATGCATTTTTTTTAAACACCCGTGCAAGCTTTATTTGACATGTTTGTGTTGTAGAGAAACTGCAGGCTGTGTTTGAACTCAGTAGAGGGAGAAATGGAACAGGCAGGTGGCTCTTATCTCTGGAAGACAACAGCATGGGGACACTCGCTGCATTGTATTCTCTCAAACACACACACACACACACATGGACACACTAAAATGAACACACTCCAGCACAGACTGGCTGGCTCTGTTCTGACCATCTGCTTCGGACAACAGGAGCCTTCCACTCTTCATCGGTGATGTATGGTGTCTGGCTGTTACTTGCCACCTCACCCTTCAGTCACAAGTTCAGCACTTCATCATAGAGGCACTAGAGGGTCACACTGCAGCACTAATTGCTATACGTTACACAACAGACATAGCTTGTTGGAATTAGTTGAAAGGCCATAATCCATGAGGGTTTGTATACTTTAAATTACTGGTAACATGAAACGATAAATAGAAAAACTATCATGTTTCTAATATTAAGAGCTAAACCACAAGAATTGACAGCTCTTGCCTAATCACAATTTTTTGTTAAAGTGGACAACATGAATGGCGTCCCGCCCTGCTTGTTTTTCAGCTGTCCCTGCCAAACTCTCTGCTCATCAAATGGGTTGAGTACATTCAATCAATCAGAATCTAGAATAAGCTCATCCTGCCACTCAGCTGGGAAGGATTACTTTCTAAATAAGCGGGGTGTTTGATTTCAAAGAGCAGGGCTGATCTGAGAACACTTTCACCCATTCTGTCCCATTTGGTCCACACCAGTTCATGGCCTTGAATTGTCCACTTTAATTGGTAAGTGTAGACTCTAAAGAGTACCAAATAAAAACAAATCCTGGTTCTTCTAAAAAATATAAGTCTGTAAATGAATTTTGTTGTGGTTCAGTTATTCATAGGCAAAAAAAATACTTTTATTGCATTAAGTTATTAACTAATTGGAACACCATAACCTCTAAAAAGGTCTCTAAATTTTACACTAAGCTACAGTAGAAGTTTTCTTCCAGCTCTTCAAACCACAGAAATGTACTCACACGGATTTCCCCCTGCAAAGTTATAGGCAATAACAGATTTTCTTCCTAGATTATTCTCTCTTGAAATAATGGCATAACTGAAAATCTCTTATTTTTTGGGCCTTCAAGATCTGCCGCTAAGGGAACCAGAGATTATTTGTTTAGCCATTTTACCTGAGGGTAATCCAAGTATCACAAAAACCATCCTGCAACCTGTCTGGTCCATTGACATTGTGATAAGTGGAAAAGTAGTCTGGAAATGGTGCTGGCAAAAGTTTATGCAGTCTCTCCACCCTTCGTAATTGCATCCTCCAAGACGGCTATAATTAATCTTTGAGAAAACCTGTCAAATTATTAATAGGGCCCTTAAGCGATGGCCCTGAAAGGAGGCTACTGTTTGGAGGCAAAGGAGAGGGAGCAAAAGCATTAGGAGAGGCTGTTTACAGTGAAAATATGAAGAGGTCACTCTCCAGGAGTTCCACGAGTCCACATGTCAAGGCTCTCCACACAAGGAGTTAATGGGAATGCAAGTCTCTCCAGAAAACCAGAGAGCTCCCACTCCAAACTCGAGATGTCATCGGGTATAAAGTGAGCTGCTCACCTAATTCCTAAAGGAAAACAGATTTTTTTGTCAACACTAGGGGTGTGTATTGGCAAGAGTCAGGGGATACGATGCGTATCCCGATACGCGCCCCACGATACGATACGTATCCCGATATTGTACCGGAACACATGTTCTTTCTTTTTTTCAAAAAAATATGACTTTGAAAAAAGTCTACCTGAATACCAATACGTCTTTCATTGTAATAAAATTGTAAAATTCAGTTTATTTAATGATCACAATGTTAATTAAGCACTGCAACTGTCTCTAAGACATAAGCTGCTTTTACCCAGGGAAAGTCATAGTGCTTTTATTTTGGTAGCGTAAAATTTTTAAAGGGAACAGTCAACATTGTCTGATTTCCACAACAAAATATGTTTCAGTATAGGGAAAAAAATGGAATGAATGTGCTTTAACCAGTAAGGTTCTAAAAGTAAGATTGGGGAAATAAAGCACTCTTTATTTTCAATATGGCTTAATGTAGCTTCTCCAGTACTTTTAAACAGTTCAGGAGCCTGAATGGTACTTCAAAAATAAGGGGGGGGGGGGCACAAAGTCTTTCCAGAAACAATAAAGAGTGATGATGAGGCAGCATGACAGAGTGAATGAGACGCTTTAATGTGGCAAAGATGCTTTGTTTACATCACAGTCTGCTCAGCACTGTTGCTGCCATGCTTTCTCACACGCAGAAGTAAACTAGTAACGGTCGTCGCCACGATGTTGGCCTTTTTTCAGAGCGTTGTACACATCAGTCTGATCAATCGGGTCGCTAAACTAGAATCTATTGCTTGGAGGTTCTGGAGAAATTTGGCTCGTTTTACCGATTGGCGTTTTGGCTGATGCTAAGGGCATTAGCTAATGTGCAGCTGCAGTGCTTCACTCGTTCTTATCTGAGCCTGCTAAAAAGCACAACACTAAGTAGTTCATGTCTTATAACAACGATAAAAGCTGTAGAGCTGCTCAAAGAGTGTGCTCTGCTGTCAACTAGTTGTTGGAGGTTGAAGTGAAAAAGAAGAGTCAGACACTAAAGGACGCTCAGAAATAATTAAAAAAATATCGTCAAATGAACTATCGCGATATATTGCCGAATCGATTTTTTTCTAACACCCCTAGTCAACACACCAGGCCCTATGGTTTCAGAAGATGTTCATAATTCTCAGCATCCAAGTTTTTCAGCAGTTAAGCTACACATTCTAGTCCCTGTTACAGCACCCCCACTGCCACTGTAAACACAACATTGTTCTTACAGGCCTGTCATCTCAAACTGGTCTCAATTTTGTAATCTCCCAGACATCATCGTGCTTGTGACAAAGATGTAGTGTCTAGATGTAGTGATACAGTTTTGGATCATGGGAACATCCAAAGAATTAAGCTTTAAGTGTATATGAACATGATGATTTTAGCTGGTAGTTTGACCATTAACATATTTTTCGCACTATAAGGCACACCGTCAATGGTCTATTTTTGAATTATGTTATACATAAGGTGCACCACACTGTAAGATGAGTCTATCAGTCCATCAGATTTTTGCGCTCACTGTAAATCAAATTTGTGTTTGTGACATATTAGCATGTTCACAATACCCGTAACTCCCAACTTTGTTTGAAAGACAGAAAAACCAGACTGATACAGCTAAAGCAAATTTTACTTGTTAGTAAAATTGTTAGTAACCACAAAAACAAAACACAGCCTGACACTTTAGCCTTGTTAGCATATACAATAACACCCAACTTTGTTTGCTTTTTTAGTGTGACTCATATTGCGGAAAATAGGGTTATATTAACTTTTTGTTTTAAATAAAATCTAAGATCCAATCTTAAGATGAAATCAAAATGGTTTTTGAACAAATAAATCTACATTATTAACAAACAAAACTATGATTTTTACAATTCAAATGTGATATTAAAAAGAACAAAAGTGGTCCTCGGATAGAGCCCTGAGGTAGAATTAGATTACAGGGCTGCTGGAGTTAAAAGTAACTTCAGTTTATCAAGTAGAAAAAAAAAGTTTATAGCATTTTAAGGATTTAAAAAGCCCTCATCAGTTTTTTTTTTTATAGTTTTACCATTGTTGGTTTAAAAACTAAAGACCATTGCAACCTAAGAGTCTATTATTGTACAATGGAAAAGATTTAACGTGTCTACTAACAAAATGACACCGCAGATTTTTTTTGTTAGTGAGAGACATGAAAACAAAGCGCATTGAAACAAAAATCTACATTCTTCACCTAAATATTCAAGAAGAATGTGAGCCTATGCTGTAGTTTTAAAATAAAAGCCAAGAAGAGCATCTCAACTTCATTTTTGATTTGTTCAGTTGTGCTGTTGGTATATTAATTGCAACTGACAGACCAGGTGGCATTCACAGGATAATGTCAATATTTGCTAACGTTGACTCTGTACAAGCTCTTGCACGTGTGAGTCACCGTGTTGCATGGGAACAAAGGATCCAAGATAGAGGAGAGACGAGGCTTTCAAAAAGCTAAAGAGATGTCTTTTAGCGAGAAGGATATGACGTTCAGTAGAACAAATTTAGATGAATGTGTTGCATGGGGACCGGTTAGCTATAGTTTTCACGTTTCTGCTAGTTTGACGTTTTTACAGTCCAAGGAATTGGGCGTTGAAAATGTGCAGCTTAACTAACTTTAGGCACATGAGTAAATTATTGGTGCACCAAATGGGACAACTGAACAAGTACAACCTAGTAGCTACACCAAAAAGTAAATATATACATGTTTAATGTAATTGCATGTGACGCATCTGATAGAAAATAATTAATGCAAAAGATTTGAAATTACCATGAACCAAATTTGACAAGCAAACAGTCTTCTATCCAATATCTCTTTTACCCAATATTGTACAAATTGAATGTCTATTAATTTTTGGATTTTCAAAAATTGAATTGATAACTGCTCACTAAAACACTTTAAAAAAGTATTATAGCTGATGCAAGAATAATAAGAGGCCCTTTCAGTGTTTTGAGACCTTCTGGGTGGTACCAACATAAGCTAGTCCAAGGTTAGCGCAAGTTTGACAGCTGATGCTAGTTTACAGTTGTTTTCCAATTTTAAACCCCTTCTGACAAACAGCTGTACCAACCTCATATTGTTCCATAGTTTGTTAACGAATAAAACAAAACTGAAAAACAATTGATCTGTAAGTTATCTTAATAGCTGTTTTTTCTTTTTACTACCTTGTACCTGCGCAAAAACAAAAGCGAAGCTTGATCCATGGTAAGGTTGGGTACAACTTTTTAGAAGTTAATCATAACAAAAAGTAAAGCTCCAACGAGTTTCGGACTCTTTTTGGATCATTTCTAGCAAATTCTACAGGTTATCTTTTATTGCCCTGTGCCACACAGACAGAATAAAACACATCAGCATGATTCACTCATCAAATAACCCCCACTGCTGGATGCAGCATCAGATATGCTTAAAGTGACATCCTCATTCTCCTATTAAACAATCATCTCATGCAAAAAGAATCCAAAGTTCCCTTTGAAAGGCGAAGTCAAATCTCCACTATGTGACATAGTGGAGAGCACATATATGCATGTTGTGTGCACACGCAGTCTTGTGAAATGTCACAGCTCCGTGTTTGACATTTGATAACAGACGTTCATGTGTCCTGGAAGCCGTTCCAAACCCTGTCTTCCTGCGGTTACCAAAGACGCCCCAAGGCCCAGCTGTTTGTTCGAAGTCCTGAATGAAGGAGGCGTGTGTGCGCATGTGAGCAGAACACACAGCTATTCTGTGCTTTCCGCAACACAGTGTTTCGTACCCACTTGAAAGCTCCTCTGCATTGTGCCAAAGAGATTACCTGCTTCCTCAGTCACTGCCACAGGGTTAAGAAGCTTCCCTTTTGTGTGGGCGACTGCTGTTGAGAGCCAGTGAAGGATTCACTACTGTACATAAACACACACAATCCTCGCCTCTTCTTTCTTTTTTGCTCACAGTAAAGAGTTTTGATCATTAAAAGACAGTAAAGCTGCAAATCTATTAGAACCTGAGGTGCTCTGGTAGCGTGACAACTCCGACCAAACGTCATGAAACAACTTTCTGTGTGTGTTTGAGATCAAAGCAGCAGGCGTGTGTGTGAAAAGTTTGTTCGCGGTTTAGATAGTTTGCTACTCTGATAATGTGCACTAATCTGACCAATTATTCACCAATTGACAGTTTATCTAAACAAGTACTTTCCTTTCTGTTGGTGTCATAAGCAGAATCCGCCATCAGACCACAAAAATGTACTTTCCATCAGCACCACCACCACAAAGTATTTCCATTTCCGTCCTTTCAAGACCCACTCTGATAAAAAAAATATGTTCTTGATATGTATTTGTGGCCTTTATCTGATGATGGAGGACGTATTTAGAAAATTCAGCTTGAAATTGCATTCCTGAGCATTTCCTTATTCACATCATTGTGAATCAGTAGCAGATGAAAAAATGCTGTTTGATGTAGAAAATATGCTGGGCAGACCACAAGATCACTGCTCTACCCCCTTCTGATGGATCCACGGTTCTTGCACCGATAGTGTTAGCTTTGGGGTATAATGGGTTGTAAACTAGGGAGAGGGCATGTAAACAGAGAGCTCTCAGCAAACGTGAGAGGAAATGGGGGCCAACTTAGTCCGTGCCAACGTCCCGCCCGCAACTCAGATGGCAAATTTTTGACAAAAAACTGCCACTCTGCAGAGACTATGTCCTAGAAAATGACACAGGTTTTTTGATTTGGGCACAACCTTAATTAAATTAGCACTGGGAACACTTTTACAATAGATCAAAAGATGATTTGGAGTGAATCTTTACATAGTTTCTGATCGATTCTGAAAGGAATCCCATACAGATAATTGTAACTTTTTTGTCCCAAAACTGTAAAAGTAACAGATTGTCTTAAACAGCAACTTTTTCAGCTTTTGGTAAACTCCGCTTTTGTCAATATAATCAAATGCTTTGATTGGTTTTTGGTTCCGAAATAAAAGCAGTTTTGAAAAAGACAAAGAAAAACAGCTGCTGCTGATTTTGGTGTTTGAGATCATTTTTCTCCCATTCGGTTTGATACTACAAGACATTTTCTGATGGGTTATGATTTTTTGTCTGGACACCAGTTTGTCTCCCTGGTTTACTTCCACTCTTCGGTTTGTCTGCATTGTGTGAAACTAGGACCCACTTAAATAATTGAGCTGGTCGTCGGGCTAGCGTACGGGTGCCGGGAACCCGCTGGGTGAACACGGCGAGCTCAAAGCACTTTTCACCACGCAGCCTCAACCCGTGCAACAGCGAGGCAGCTGAGGCCCGCAGATATGCTGTCGACAGGAAGTGTCAGCGCAGCTCTCTGCATTTTTCTCCGCCTGTGTCAGAGTTTACTTTGGGTTCGGCCTGGGCTCGGAAGGGGGTTCCACCTGGCCCGATGCAGATGGAGGCCTCGAGGGCCGAGCCGCAGTTTTGCTTTACTTCCAAACCCTCCTCCGTTTGCAGCTTCTTATTGTCAAAACACACCTGATCCAGGTGCTCTGCCAGCAGCAGCAGCAGGTAGAGCAGGGATAACTGCTCGGAGGATTGGGCTCTGATCCAGACTTTTTATTTTATTGTTTTTGTCTCCAGTCAGTCACAGAAGATCTTTTTAAGACTTCCAACAGTTCAAGCAATTTTTCCATTTCACAACACAAATGTGCATAAGGACAGAAATAAAGTTTAAAAAAGGTCGAAGGGTTTATAGGATCATCGTTTTTGTAAGCACAACGGAGACAAAGAACAGTGGAGACGTTGACATGTGAAGCACAGAGGAAGTGAATGACTAAGGGAGAACAATAAAAGACCAAATGTGGCCCCTATCAAATGCTTGGGTGCAAATTACACAGGAAGAGACGAACGACACCTGAGCTCCATCTGTTAGGAGGCGGGAGACGACTTGTAGCTGCAAGAACCTTAAAGCTCCCGGGCGGATGTGATCTGGCAACCTCCTGTCACCAAAAGGATGTTCGTTAGACTTGGCCTGTAGGAAAGTCTCTGTAGGAAAGGGTTTTTTTTTCTCTCTCTCTCCTCCAACACTCCAACATACAAGACACTTTTACTGAAGAGAAATCATCTAAGATATCACTTTTATTTCCTCAAAACTTAAATATTATGTTAGTTGTTACTGTTGCTTGTGTAGATCACTTCTTAGAGCTGCAGTCCAGACTAACATTCTGTGCTTGTTCTGAGAACCTGGGATTACATGTGGGATCACACCGCCCCCTTGTGGTACAAATGAATGTGCTTTATTCCTGCATCAAAGCCGATTTCTTCTTACTCATAACTGTAATCAAGACACAAGTAAATCTCAGATTAATAAATCAAAGCTAGTTTAAATCATTTTCTGGCATTTAATACAATTATTACAACATTAAGTCTTTTTTTAAAATCACATTCAACCTTCGAGAACAGTAAAAGTAAAAAAAGATGGCAAAATATATTTAGAATCATGTAACCCTTGTGCTATCCTATGCACTTTAACATTGGGAGTTGGGTCATCTAGACCCACTAGACAGTGCGCTGAACCTTTTTTCTTCAATGATTTGTGATCTTCACTGGTGTCCATGGATTACATGAAATCTTTCCACCTTTATCCACCTTTGTCATGGTAGGGAGAACACGTCAATGCAAGGGTGGGGTCATCTAAGAGAGCACAAGGGTTAAAAGCAGCTATTTCTATCCTATATCCTAAAGTTCTTTTTATTAATGAATGACAATTTGCCAAAAAAAAAAAACATATTTGAAAATCTTTGGCTCCACCTAGGGGTATAAACGTAGTTTTACCATGAATTTGTCGGTTCTAAACGCGCTTTGCGATTAATTAGCAACACTACTACTACTGATTAATAAACAGGTTAATACTTAACTAATTCATGTCAACAAATAGTAAACAGTCCAAAGTCGCTGATGGGAGACAGAGGATCCAGTTCATCTCCCTGTGGTGTTTGGTAAAAATAAAGTTAATTTTTTACAAATTTTGGAAGGTTTTCTGAAGTTTATTTACTAGTCCCTCAGTTGAATAATGTGAGATTTCTGTAAATTCTTTTCAAGAGTTCATCTAACCCCCGAAAACCCAAGAACAGTTTTCTTCTGAGCTTTTAATTTGAAAGTTAGTTTTTATTTTTATTTATGTATTTTTTTCGTTTGGATAGCAGCAATAAAAACTTTCAAAAAAACTGAAAGAAAAAGAAAGGAAGGACTATTAAACGTAAGTAAAACTGGAAACAAAGTTTGAAGGAACTTTGCATTTACAGAGATTCAAGAGGATTCTTTTTTCCTTAGTTTGCAATGATTAAAAAAAAAAAACATTAACAGAAGTAAATTGATGAATAACAATATGCACAGTTGGAAAGGGCCCTTGGGTGAAGATTAACAACCTACCGAGTTCCAAACAGTATTTTTACAGAATTACAAGAAATAAGCGCACATACTGAGGGTGTAATGATTCATTTTAACAATTCAATTCATATTGTAGCAGCACTACGATGGAAGAGGCTGAGAGAAGCAGTTTGACAAACTCTGGCTTTATTATCATCAACAACACAACAGGATAAAACAACCAAGGGCAAAACAGAGCAGAACAGCCAGACAACAAAACACAGGCAAAGGCAAAGGGAATGGTACCCCACAACTCCCACAAGACCCGTCAATTATCGTCACTACAAAATCACAAGTTGTGCTTGTTGATACGATTCATAGTCAATATTGGTTCATTTTGAGCGATTCAATTCACTTGGCTATAAAAACTATCCTTCAGTCTAAACGTCAACCAGTATGACTCAGAGATAAATACCTGGGTACTGAACACGTTTTCCAGATTCCTTGTGTTTCTTTCAAGATAGTCAAGTAGTAGTCCTTCACTCTACTGCGGTTCTTCTTCCGCGGTCTCGCTGCCTAACAGATTTTTTTGAATGCCTTTTCGGGTCTTTTACTGTGAATTGTGTTCTGTGTCCTGATTGGCTGTTGGCCTCATCAGTCTTCAAGCTCGCCAGAGTTACGGGTAAAGCTTTGATCGCAATCAGATCTTTGTTTTCATCTTAAAAGACTGAACTTAGAAGTGAGAGAATGTCTTTCAGAGTGTATAAAGTGTGCAGTGAGGAGTTTTACAACCTTGAAACATCTGTAATCCTACTTTGCAGGTTATTTATGTAACGTAGCCCACGCGATAAACGCTTTCTAAATTAAAAAGAAAAGTTGCACAAAAATGATTGCAGGCTTTATAACTTTATTGGCTTTTTTTTTGCAAGCACAGTTTTGATTCCAGTCACAGTCAATGAGTACAACTGCATCAAAAAAGAATACAAATTGTTTGGCTGCCGCTTCACTCCACCTAAAATTATGTACAAAGACGAAAGTGTATTGGAACTAGAATAATCCTAACATCAGATTACATCTTCAGGTGGGAAGTTCATGCAGCGCAGCTTCATTCGTGGGAAAGGACTTAGTATTGCTGAAAAAGGCTTTCAAACAAAAAACACACAAACTTAAGTTTGGCAAAGCTTTAAACAGTCACAGTTTTAGGTTAAAAGCAACAAAACAAGACACAAAAAAACAATACAATAGTTTTAAGAAATACAAAGTGCAAAACTCAGATTTTATCCATTTGGGTTGATTAAGAGTTCCAGTTAAAATAAAAAAACTTGGATGGCTAAGATACCTTTCGTCTTCTTCTACCCCCACATGAATCATACTGTACAGAAGTTCTTCAAAGTGCAAGTATTAGGAATTGGCATAAGCTTTTATATACATACTTTTGAATGAAGGAAAAAAAAAAAGTTTACTTGTCCTGCCAGGCTCCTTTAAAAACTCAACAGACTTCTCAGGCTCCATTTACGCTGGACTTAAGCCAGACTTCATCGCCGTCAAGCTCGCCACAAACCACAACATGCGCATCGGACGCTGTGGGTTTAATATAACCGGAGCCACGCCCAGCATCACCTACGGAGCTCCATGTGTGTATACTAATAAATAGAAAATATCAAATGAATCCATTTATTTATAATCAACAGAAGAAATGTTTTTCCAACTTTCAAATGTGTTCGAAACACAAAAATGTGATATTATCTTTAAAAATCTCTATGTGTAAACCTTAATTTCGAGATGCTAAATTTACGATGTAACAATGTGTTATTGATTACAAATATTTGTTTTGTTTTTTTAATCCAGGAGCTTTTATGGTGGAGGCAACTTTTGTTTAATAAAAAGCTCATTAATGAAGTGTAATGTTTTTAAAAACGTTTTTTATCATTCTAGCTGATCTGTATTTACTGAGCTGTGTGTATTCTGGAGCTCCATATTTAGTCAAACCTAAAAAGAAAGTAAAAAATCGTAACGTCTTCATCAAAATCCAGAACTTGAGACATCGAGAGAGCATGAACTCATCCTTAAGTGACGCCGGACCTCCGCCGGTGCTGAGAAAACTATGAAACTACTCAGTTTTTGCAAGACATCCAGGACTATTGTAAGTAAATTGCATAAGACTTGCATACTCCAAAGAGTTTTTATTCTTTAAAAAAAAAATCCAGTTCAATCCCAGCAGCCTCAAAATCCAGATTAGCTCCTCTATAGCTTCCTGATATACATATATATATTTATTTTTTTTGCACTTGAAAAAGATCCCCAAAAAAAGCATCTTTTAATTTGCGATGAACGTTTTTCGCTTTCTTTTTATTTTTCTTTTGATTCCAAAGCCGCACTCAGCAACTCCGTTTGCAGCCTGAACGGGTGGAAAACGTCCAGGTGGATCAAAGAGACTTCCTCTGTCAAAAAAGGGGAGTGGAACACCTGAAACTGAGGCATCGGGATCTGTGATATGTAAAGCCATCAGTGCACATCTCAGGGGTCTCCCTCACATGCTCGGGTTCCTCAAGTACAAAAACCGTTGACCCGTTTTGAAAGCCTGAATGTTACAGAGGAAACTGGTACCTTAGATGTTTTGAAGCTGGAGAAAACTGTGATCTCTGGAGAAGAGGGAACATTTTAAGGGATGATGGGAAAACATGGGAAAGTTTCCTCATCGGGGTTTCGGCTGCTCCTGCAGGATCCTCTCTGTGCTTCCGGGGTAAATTTACTTAATTTGCATCGATTCATTTGTCTGAACGGCACCGAAGAAAGATCAAGCTTCGATTTGAAAGGAAAACAAATAACAAAAAAACTCGCAACTTTTGCCTCCTTGGTTCCTGCCCTGCCTCCTCCTCCTCTTGGCTTTCAGGTCCGTAGCTCAGGTCATTCGAGGGGAGGGTGGGGGTTCACATTGAGAAGGAATGCTGATGCTGTGCAAACCTGAGGGAAAAGAAGCATTTAAAACGTTTGAGAGGGTTTAGTGCTGGCGTCCAACAGGAGCATCTCTCCGTTGAGTTTTTTCACACTTACCTTCAGTAAAGAAAGAACAGGCGCGTTCTGTGAGAGGTGGCCATGTTCTCTGTCATGTTGCGAACCTTTAAGTAGTTCACAAAGCCTCTGAAGAAGAGCAACAGTCCTGCGGAGAGAGAAGAGGTCAAACCCCATCCGATCAGAATTTTCTGAAGGATAAGCATGTTAAAAACTCACCGAGAAGCAGGAAGATCCACCAGAGCCAGTACTGACCGTTGAAGTAGCCAGTGAAGTAATCGGAAAACTGAAAACAAGAGGACAAAAACACTGATCGGGTTTTTCTACCTATAGGGAGACTCTTGAAAGCTTTTTGTGTCTGGTTGTACCCGAACAATGAGAATCCACTTGATGAGGGAGAGGCCAAAGCCGCAGATGGCACCGTAGCGTCCTGCGATGGTGTTGGTCAGACAGAAGGACAGACAGAAGCCAATCCAGTTGAAGAGGAAGGCCACTGCAGGAGCACAGACACAGGAAACCCTCGTCGAAAGGCTCTTATTTTGACATTTCTACCAGACTTTTCATCTTAATGCTTCAAATGAGCCCCTGTTATAGTCAAGTCATCATAAAAAAGGGTTTGCTTCTTAAACATCTTGTGATTGTCTGACCTTTATGGTTAATTTTTTCATAGATGATAAGAGCGACTTACTAAAAAAAGCTAGCATGAAAATCCCATCATTCCCGACTCGGAGCTGATCCGCATCACTGAAATCGTCCCTGGGAGGAAAGTCGTCGTCCTTTTGTGGACACAAACGGATTTAAAACATGAGAACAACATTTACAAAGTAAAACTAAAAACATCCAATCACTGATGATTCCTTAATTATGTATTTAAGGATTTCGAACGCTGTTTGGACACAATATAAACTATAGAAAAGTCAGTGAGGACATGTCTTCCACTTCTAGGTAGGGATGCACCACAAGTATAATTTATGGACAAAGCCAAAAAAAAAAATTCAAATGTTTGGCTGAAAAATGTGGATGTTGAGATTTTCTCTGTTTGTTTCATTCCTTCTTTTTTAATTTTGCATAAATAGTCTAGAATAAATAAACGCTTGGTCATCTAAAGCCATGTGCTTTATCTATCTATGGCGCTTTCCTTTACCAACTTTTTGTCTTTTCAGATACATGTGCCACAGACTGAGTGCTGCGAGCTTTCCTTTTAGCTGCTGTAGCATTCTCATGTTCATTTGGCTTTATACCATGGTCCGGGTGAATACTTGATTCCGATTGGCTGCTGGGTGTGCATTAAAAAGTGATATACCACATTGATAACCGCACGGTGAAAAAAGACGTTCCGGTCACCTAGCTTAAATGTTTTGTATCACTGCGCCCGCTTCTTTTAAACAACCATTTGCTTCATTATTTTGACAAAAACAAGCAGTAAGAGGTGAACTTTCTCTCTGAACTGATGCTTTATTCAACCCATCCGGACCATCATCATATATATATCGCCGAATCTTGACTGCAACGATGGTGCGGCGTGACGCAGACTTTTTGTTACATGGTCAAGTAACAACAAATAGTCCACTTTTTGTGAGAAAAGCGATCCAAATCGGGAAAGAAACATGAATTACGGACTAAAAACTGGTAAATATATATTTCTTTTGTTAGTGACCATGGTATAAGCGGGTTAATGGCCTTTGAAGTGTGCATTATCACTTTTTAAAGCACTTCGCGGAAGCAATGGTTCAGGCTTCTATGGGGTGCGTTAAAAAGTAATAACGCAGACTTCGTCTGCCATTAACCCTTACTTAATCAAGATGTGTTAAAGGTTTTAGCAGATAAACCCCCTCTTGTTCGTTTAGTTCAACATTCACTGGATCCAGCAGTTCTATTTGTCGCTGTCAGTCACTTTAAAACATCTCCACACTGACAAGATTTTAAATAAGGCGCAAGATCATCAATGCACATTTATTAACCAATTTTACATTGCGTCAAACGCCTCTGATGGGCCTTATTTTCTCCCACTTTTTTCCAGTATTTGGCCCAATATATTTGGTTGACAAATATTTTGTGCATCCCTACCTCTACAATCGATGTGGTTTGTTTTCATGGGCGAAACGCAGACATGCTGCCGAGGCCGGCTCCAGGCTTACGCCATGAAAGGGGGGGCACCCTCAAGGAGCGAAAGGCGCGGATTGGAAAATAAGCCGAGAAGATAACTCCTATTTCATAAAGAATTCGTTTTTATTAGCTGTGGATCCACTTAAAGCTTTTACAGGTAAAAGTAAAAGCAGCTGATTTGCTGAACAGGGTGGAGAAGTGGAATTCATTAAGGAAGTGTTTCTCTTTTAACCCAAAAGAACCCAGACTCATTTTTTTAAAGATAAAATTATGTGTACTTTACCACTAACCAAATGGACTACACAATCCATTTCTGACATTTTTCTGTTACACTTGTTTCGGTATGTGTCAAGAAAACAACATGAAACAGATATGTGGATGTGAATTTACGCGAGTGTCTTCTCACCCTGGGCATCACTTCCACTGCAGAAGCAGCCATGGCTGCTGCTTTGGCCTTTTCTGCCTCATCATACGTGGGGAGGGAAGTAGCAACGCTGTAGGGTGGAGGCACCGGAAAGTCGCCTTGAAAACACGATTCTGTGAAAACAAGGAGAAGCAGGAGCTTTGAATTCACAGAGAAGACAGCGAGCAGAGTCAGCTGGTGACGAGTGCTGTTAGTCTTAGAGTGACTCATCGGTAAAAAATCGGTCGGGAAGCATTTAAAGAAACCAGGAGGGAGGAGGCAGCAGTACCAGGTGCTGCGGCAGCTGCTCCCAGGTCGATGGAGGCATAAGGCGGGGGTGGCATCTCTGCCTCCCCCACAGAACTGGCTGCTGCTGCTCCTGCTGCTAAAGCCGGGGACTGAGCCTGGTTCTGGTCCTGCACGGGTGTGCTGGAGGCCTGGGCGGCTGCGGATGTGGATGGCTGCTCCTCACTGGTGGAGGCCTCACACCCATCGTCCTCATTGTGCAACTAAGGAGACGAAACGACACTTGAGACCCCAAACATGACAGTCAGGATCCGCAAGTCCAACAAGATGTTTTTATGGCAAGGAAAGCAAAAGTTATCAGCCTCAAAGACAGTTTTTGAACTGAAGTTGTAGTTTTGCGCGACTCAAATTAGAATTGAGATAAAGCAAGAGGAAGTGAAGCTGACAGCAGATAAAAACTAAAAACCATTTTCTTTCTGTGCTTGTCTGTTTATTTCAGATTTTCTTTATAAAAAAATAGCCCAAGCTGCTGCAGGCGACCGCCCCCACCAACTCCTCCTAAAAAAGGTAAAACATTTATTATCAACATTGCAGCAGAAAGGTTAAGAATTTCAGCACAGGCTGCACTTGAGCGACCTTGCTGTGTTTATCGTTGTGACATTTGTGGTGTTTGTTTAAACCTGCAGCATATCAGTTAGTTGTCGTGTAGCAAACTGAGCCTTGCACAATCGGATTTTTATGGTTTGCAGAAAAGGGAATTTTCTCAAAAATCTGCTTTCAAGAACATTATTGGACTTCTGTTTAAATTCTTATTTAGTCTTTTTATCTAATTACAGTTTTTGACAGTCACAGCTGTATAAAAGCTTTACAGAACAGCTCTATTTGGAATAACTGCGGTCCCATTTGTCTTTGAAATGCCCAATAATCCAATTTAGGTCTAAATTCTACTTACAGACTTATTTATAAAGCCAAAAATAACAATATTTTTTGTTTTGATTTTAATATATTCATTTAATTTTTGGATAAATTAATGTCGGCCTTTCCATCTCTTACATCCAAAATCACTGTTTCAAAAAAAAACAAAAGTGGCTAAATGTTCTCTAAAGTTGAGAAATGACTTAAATAATAAAGGAAGGAAATGCTTGTTGTTCCCGTCCACACAGAGAAGAACAGGGCTGAAACGGCCTGCTGTGTTTATAAGCGGGCAGTGCCAATGACGCGTTTCTATAACCCGTATTAATACGTAACAGGAAGATGGATTTACCGTTATGAAATTACAGACCGAAATCTGAAATAAAGCCAAGAAGATGCTCTAAAAATATCCCCAATGATCCCACAAACTGTGTCTGCATTTTTTTAAAGGGAAAAACCTAGAATATTAGTGTTTTTATTAACTAGTTGTTAAAAATAGTATGGAAGCCACTCCCAGTTGAAAAATGGCATGCTTCCTATCTCTGACATTTTGTGATTTAAACATAAAAGCCATGTGGAGGTGGTTGAGCGGGTTGAGCTTGCAAGACAATGGCCGAGGGCTATTGGGTCGCAGAAAGTAAACAAATCTCAGAACTCTTTCTGTTTAGGCTTCCCAGTAAACACAAATCATTACTTTCCTTGTGGCAAAACTGAAACTCCAAAAAAAAAAGTGCAGTTTTCACACACCCCTCCCGCACAACTTTCGGGGGGGGGGGGGGGGGGGGGGGGACCCGCAGAAGTTGGATCAAATGAGAATCCGCCAATCTTTTGGGAGCACGGGGCAAATGAGCGGCTGCTGCCTGGCTGGAAATCAAGGACAAAGCACAAGGCTCCCCCATGCACAGGGGGGGCTTACATAAGACATTCACAACACAGCCACAAGCCTATATCCCAGGCCCAGGGAGGGCTGCAGAACCCATGCCTTCAAAAACCGGCGCAGCCCCGGGGAGGAGAATAAAACAATGTTATTTCTGATATCCTGACAGTTGCTGCAACTTTTTTTCCCCCCTCCTTGCTTTTCTAGCCTTGAAACAGACACACACCCCCTTTTACGCTGAACTCTGCGTGAAGCAGGGAGTTGACTTTTTAGTTAGCAACACCACTGGTTTCACAATACCTCTGCTGATTATGACAAAGATTCAGATGACTGTTTTCCATAATGGCAAATTAAGTCTTAATGCTCACAAATGAGTAAAGAGTAGACTGGATTTTTATTTTATTTTTCCAGATAAACAAACTCGATGTATGTAGCATCATAATAGCGTTTATTTAGCTAGTAATTGAGACTAAACGTGTTATGACCTGATTATAAACAAGTGACAGAGACTGAACGCCGACATCTACCTAGCTAAGCTAGATGCTAGCCTAGCCGATGCGGAAGCCAGTTCTTATAGGGGAAAATACAATCAAGTTAACTTTTTATGATACTAATATGTATTTAAGTCATGTTTATTATTCTTTTTTATAGCTAAGATAAAATACAACGTTTGTTTAAAGACACCCCTTGCTGGGTTTTAATCGCGGGGCCTTGTTTCCTGTGGCTAGGCCGCGGTCCCAGCTCGGTTCTTTAAACTCACCACTTGGTACCGACTCGCAGGGTCCATTCCCGGCGAAGAAAAGCAGCTGAAATAATACGCAAGTTAACCCGTTAGACGCCTATGCGGTGACCGCCAGGCGACTCCTGTAATCACGACCGACGCTGGAGATAGTACGCCAAACCTACGAGACAAACAGCAGCGAGCTCGACGCACTGCCTCTGGAAAAAAAAAAAAAATCCGTGCCAGTTACGACCGTTTTAGAAAGCTCTTCCGCCTCTCCCTGTCAAAATAAAGTGCGCTTCCTGTTGTTTTTTGCCTTTTAGGCTCAGGCTACTGAATCATCTCTACTGTGATTGTTTGAAAAAGTCTTATTTTTCTAGACAGCGAGGAAGATAGATTTTTTTTTAAAGGTTAAATTGAAACAGAAATGATGCATTTGGTAAATTTACGAGAAAACTGAATTAAACAAAGAACCAAACAGAGAAGGTGCATTAAAAGGTTCAGATGGGGAAGGCCATTTCTCTCAATCAGCCCCGTTCACCATCTATCCCCATGTGGGCTTTGGATTTTCTCATCAGGGAAATGGAGACTTCAGTCACGGATTGACACGCGGTTGTTGAGACATCTTTGTCTGTTCAACTATTTTTCCATTCATAAAAATCATCATGTCAAAAACATGTTTTTGATTTTTGTTTTTACCTGACATACAAGCCTCATTGGGGCACTATTTCTGGTTTGACTGGTGGATAGCCCCATTTGTAGGCTCAAGAAGAAACAAAATTTTTGTCTGTAACAGTTACAAAAAAAAATACACATCAGTTTTCTTTTTAAATATGATAGAATATTACAGTTGTTAAAGATCCACTCCATTGAAAATCATGCTTTTGGGGGTTTGTAACATGTCCTTGTAGCCTTTTTCTCATGGAGGACATGTATAAAAGAATGTAAGATAAGAAGTGCATTTCTGAGAATTTCTTCTTCGAATTTGAATGAATGCAGATGCAAAAATGCTGTTTGAAAAAGCTTTTCTGTTTGAAAAAGCTTTTCTTTCATGACGCATGTGAAATGGATGGGCCAAAGTTTCACTGCTGTGTTCCATTCTGATGCATCCCCTCGCCTACAAATAGATTCATTAACGTCTTCATTGTCCTCATCTGAGCTAGCATCTGGCACAAAACTGTACTGCTGGAAGGCTCCAACATTGCTTGCCAATTTTGTTGACTGGTAATGTTAGCTTGGGGTTGTAAGGAGCTGTAAGCTAGTGGTAGAGAGTGTAAACAAAGGTATGATGGGATATCAGTGGAGGTGTACTTCCGCGCTAACAACGCATAGGATGAACTACTGCTGCTCCACAAAAACTATGTCCTAGAAAACGACCCAGGTTTTTGGATTTTGGCTAAAACTGCATATTCATGAAATTAACATGATCCCCAGGTAAAAAAATTAATTTCTAAGTACAGCCTTCTTATTTATCCTTGCTTTATTTATTTTACCACAACCAGCAGCTACGGAAACGGTAGTCTCATCAATGTTTTTGTTTGTCTTAAACATAATCCCAATAGATTTTTTATATTAGTTTATTTCTATGTTTATTATCTTGTTAACAAATAGAACTTTAATAGAACTCTAATATGTATACTATATAATAATAGGGAAATCTATTTATGACCATAACTCAAAAAGCTACAAGTGATAACAAAAACAACAGATAATAAATAACACTAAAATACAATAAATACAATGGCGTTTCCAGTGTCTTTGAGGCGTTGTAGAATCCAACAAGTGATAGGATTGTCTCAAATTTGCTCAATGGTTGTGTCAAATGCATCAACATTTTATTTTGAAAGTAGACTCTCTTCTTTTCCTGTTAAAGCCTGAATCTAACTAACTTGATACTTGAGGGTTGGATCTTGGATTTCCAAAGGTTGAGAAATCAAGATGACGTAAAGACACATTTGAAATCCTCTCATAATTCAAACCAGTAGGTGGAGCCAAATACTTGTCTTCTCACTAAATGTTCACCACTTTCTGGTGCCTATTGGGCTCAGTCCTAATTGATTTTTTTATGACTCATCCTTCTGATAATAGTTACTTTAATTCATGCAAACTTAACACGTTAAAACTGAATATTATTGATTATTTATTCTGAAAGTCTTTTGAAGCGTCGGTTTGGAGTTTATGTTTGAGAGAGGTTCTTGTAAGTGAAAGAATAGCTCATATTTTTAATGTGACTGCTTTCATAAACACTACATTTACAGCTTGTTTTAGAAGAGCTGAGCTGCATTGGCTCTAAATACCCAAAGTAGAGTAAGCAGCATTTCCTGAGGTTTATTTTCTTTCATTTTTCCACCTCACTCTTAAACCTGCCCGGTCATGTGCCCCTGCCACCAGGATAATCCTGGATCAACACTGCTGTGGATCGGCACATAACAGAACCTTTACAAATGCAAATGTAAGAGTTTCAAGGCTAGAGCACAAAGAGGTTCAGAAACCACTGCAGCCTGTCTTTCTAGTCTGTTTTTCTAAGCTTGTCTGAGCAGCAACACAAAGGACACATGGAAGAAATCTCATGCAAACTTCCCTACATGGTTTTGAAGCCCAGTGAGTCACACATCTGCAGTGCTACCCTACTCCTCCAATCTACCGCATCTCTCACCCGTCCTCCAACTGTGGAAGTCTAAAACCCCAAACAATGAAGGCACAGGGAGGTATTGAGAAAAGGCTCTTCTTGAATTAAACATTAATCCCATTCACTAAGAAGGGGATTACTGTTGTACATGTATCAGTTAAGCAGCTCATGCTGAGCAGAGAAGGGATGGGTGGATGGAGGGAAAGGTGTGGTGGGTGAAAGAAAACAAAGTGTTTTCACCATTTTCTAACAGCCAATAATGGCACTTCACTGAGTCCTGCTTGAGAGCGCACTAACCTACCTGCACTCTCAGACTCAGCAAACAATTGGGATACAGTTACTTGGCAACATCATCTCAAGGTAAATGGCTTCCATAAAAAGGTGTTATATAAAGCAGAAGCGTGGGCATTTCTCTCAGATGCTGCGGCTAAACAGCGACTCTTCTTATGCTTTAAGAGCACTGCTCTTTGACTGGAGGTGATTGTTTTGTCAGAGGTCGATGGAAGAAACTTCCGGATTTCATTTTAATGTTGGAAAATAAACATTAGACGAAGGTCATGTGGTGGAACATCCAACATTGCAGCCGTCTCTACTGCATAAAGATAGGGGGCTGAAAAAAAGAGCAGAAACTGGAGTGAATGTCGGTGATTTAACGTTATCTCCATGCCCACAGCCATTCCCACCTCAGGCAGAATGACATTGTGCCAAATGAAGCCACACAGCTGTTTTGGCTGCCCATAGATAATGGTAGTCAGTTCACAGCTGGACATGCTCCACTGGATGTATCAAGACTGCCACCACAGAAATAACGCCATAGTGTAAAGAATCAAGTGTGAATTTGTCTGCACAGATCTGATGAATGACACACACAGATGTATTTCAGAAAGGAAACCCGTACAAGTAGAAATGCTTTTCAAACAAAAATGTTTCAGCTCCTTCGATTGCCTCTTGTTGGACAGGGCCCTAGAATGACCTATCCCTATAGACCAGGTCACAGATATGACTGGGCATGTGCCGGGTCAAAGGTCGAGGCCTCATTGGATGGCAAACAGGTGACAAGCGTTTCTCAACAGCAAGGGTTTAGCAGTCAAATATTTCAGTTCCTTTGATTTCTCTGTTTCGGATGGGGCACAATAACCTAATTCTATAGACCAGTTTACAGATATAACTAGTGCAGAGTCAAAGGTCAAGGCCTCGGATGGCAAGCATGCGACCGCTAAGCCAAAACTTAGACATCATCATATATAATCAAAGCAACATTACAAGACCACAATCATAAATGTTGTTTGCCTATTAGTGGTTCAGTTAACCAATACAGTAAAGGGATCTTATCTATGCAAGTGCCATTAATACTTATCAGTTGTTATTTTTATGTGGCAGTTGTTTAATGGAATGTTAGGCCTACATGATACAAAACTTTAATAAATTATATATCTTTCCTGTTAGTAGAAAAGTAAAACATGTTATATTGACTTGTCTTTGATTTTTTTTTTATTCATTGAAGACATAAAAATATTCTTCTATTTAACAGATCAGAATGCTACAGGAAACTTCTCTGCATTGACAGAAAACAATTACCCGATCCTCTCACAGATTTTAAAAGACAGCTGGGTTATTGGTCAAATGGTATGACCCACCATGATTACTGACATATCAATCTGAGACGGAGTAGTATACTATTATATACCCTGTGAGAATTCACCCATTGCAAATGTTGACAAAGAGGGTCAGCTACATGGAGACTGTGATCCTTCTCCATCCAGTCTACATTGTAGCATTTAAAAACACAACAATTGAACCAGAACGGGGCCTTGGCTTCTCCTTTTTTTGACATCTGCATGTTTATGAGGCCCTTACCTTTGACCTCTCCCAGAATTCAACACACACTGCTGTAGCAGTGAACTGGACTGTTATCCCACTTTCCTTGGACCTCCAGGTGACATTTGTTTTTTTCCCCCCTTTGAATAGTCTGTCAATGAAGGTTCTCGTTCATCCAGGTGACGTCTTGTTGTTGAGCATCTGGCCTTAGAGTCTTCTTTCTTTGAAACGTTTCGCCACTCATCCAATTTTCATCAGTTTGGATAGTCTACTTTGTTTGGGAAGGTGTGTAAGCTTTGGTCTGCCTGAAAACAAATGTCTTTAAATTCACTTGCAAGTGAGTCCTGCTAAAGGTCCCTACAGTGTTAACTCACAGGGGCCAAAAGAACACAAGTAAAGAACAAGGATAAAAGTTCTTTTAAAGTTGAAAAAGTCCATCCCAAGCTTTAGGACAGAATTGGAAAAAGAATTATGGGTAGTCTAAGGATTTAGGACTAAACTAAGACATTACCAAAGTATAAAATTCTAAAAATGGACAAAATCAGAACAAAAAGATTAGGTGATTGTTGTGAGGCTGTTGTAGATAAATAAAGATATATTTATTATTAGAGAGGTCACGCCCCCATTTGGCCACAGTTCCAATTTCAAAAATAATATTGAAATGATAGGATCCATTAAGATTCAATCCTGATATTGTTGTCGTAAATATTTAAGAAAAATCAGTTTACCAGAGACTCCTGAACAGAAAAACTACTAAATTGAACTTGTCCAAAAGAAATCAACCAAAATAAAAGACAAGCAACTCAACAAAAAATTTAGCATTTTAACTGAAGGAAGGTTAACATACACTGACAAACTGACTGTCATGGTGAAAGGAGCAGGATGCTACCAGATGAAGATAACAATTTATTGTATGAGACATCAGAGAATAAAGAAAGGCCAACTATGATGTAACAGATTTCCTGAAGTAAAAATGTTATCATTATGAACATTTTAAAAAGACTAGTTATGAACCCACTGTGTTTTGATGATGAAAACCTAGGTAGTTTATAAAGATGAATTAAAATACATTTTAAACATGAAAAATTGTTCAAACACAATATATTGTGGTCTATATTTGCCAATCTAGTGACAGTTGATACACTAGTTTTTCTTTGAAACCTCTGGGAAAGCTGTAAATTCGTACAGCTGTAAAAAACGGCAAATGCTCTATATTGTGTACTAAGTAGTGAGTAGCGAAAGAATTCGTACGCAACCAAAGAGATAACTGAGATCAACACGACATCAAGTCTGGAACAGATCTTTAAGCATAAGTAGGATCAATACCACTAGAGGTTATCTGACGGACTGGCAGGTAGGGGCTGGCAAAACCAATGTTAAATACAGCCATGTAGATGGGTTTGCAGGTGTGTCAGGAGTCCCCGCCAGTAATCCTGCACACTTCTGGAGACGAAACAAAAAAGCAGCAGCCAGAAAATGATAAATGGTAAATGGCATACTTGTATAGCACTGTTCTACATTTCTCCAAAGCCTGAAGCGCTTTACAGTCACAGTCCCATTCACCAATTCACACACACATTCGCACTCTGCTGAAACACTGGCGCCAATCTTCCACCATAGGCAAGGTGGGGTTCAGTTTCCTGCCCAAGGACACTGCGACATATGGGCGGGCAAGGTGGAAATCAAACCTGCAGACTTCCAAACAGAGTTTGACCACCCTACCGCTACCCTGCAGCCACACCACATTAAAAAACCCCACAACCAAAACAGAGAGAGAGAGGGTCAGAAGCCCACTGAACCATGTCACTGACCCCATAGATTTGTAACACAGGTGAGGTTTTATCGTGGCCAATCAGCCCACTACACACAAGAGGAGGAATTACACAGCACAACCTTCTAAAAACAAGTAAGGTCAAGACTACAGCAATGTTAGGCCCAATGGATTTCAGCAGAAACTCCAGGCTCCACCCCCTTAGCCACACCTCTTAAAAATTCCATAGATAATGAATTTGCTGCAGCCAATTTTAGGCTACGAACAGTTGATAACGAAACCGATGATTATGACGTCCAGGTTTTGTAATGATTGAGCTAGTAAAAAGGTATTTTGCTCAAACATCATTATAAGACACGAGCTGGCGCTAATTAGTTAGATCTGAAAAAATGGAAAGCATAAATCACACGCCTCCTCTCTGTGTCTGCAGATGAATGTGGGGGAGTGTGAATGTGCGTCTGGAAAGACACCTGTGCCCTGCATGTTCCTCACATGTCCAGCAGGGGACAGAAGACACAAGGTTATTCTACAAACCAGTAGATTTAAAAATGAGCCGCATTACACAGTATGACGAAAAATAGATACTTTTCAATCAGATGAGTGTAATCAGAGCATAAATTGATCATTAAATGACTTTAAATCCCAATTTTTGTCCAAAGAAAAACTGTATTGTCCAACCCTGTTATTTATTTTGTTTGTTGTGTAAAATAAAAAAGACCTGCTAGCCTTTTGGTGAC
The DNA here is from genome assembly GCF_053564925.1 of Oryzias latipes. NCBI lineage: Eukaryota > Metazoa > Chordata > Actinopteri > Beloniformes > Adrianichthyidae > Oryzias > Oryzias latipes. The sequence continues at coordinate 10,561,325 of NC_136238.1, forward strand.
ATTTAAAACAAAATACTTGTGTATCTCACTGTCAGGAGGAGCTCACTCTGTCCTGATCATTATGAATCGGCGGGGTAGAAGTGCTCTTCTGGATGGTTGTGGTGGTGGTGGTGGTGGGGGGGTTAAAGGGTGCCAAGGCTGGATGATAATGTCAGTACAGAATAATGAACAAAAAATAAATGCTGTTCATTACAGGAGATCTCATCTGCCTCTTAGATTCCTGAGAAATATTTCATGTCAGATGATTTTGAGGCACGATCTGCCTCCAGAGAACCTGATGATGAAAAGACAGTGCTGCAGGAATAACTTAATTATTCCTCTGCATCTGACAGAGCTGGTCACTATTGGCAGTTAGATTTTGTGGAGAGAGACTTGAATATTTGCAATAAACAAAGATATCTGGTATTTTTTAGTCCCTACAAGAAAAACCCATGGTGTAACAGAATTTGAATTGCCCTCTTTTTAATGCTAGTTTACTCTAAAGCTAGATTTAATACCTATTTCATGGTTTTATGGTTTCACAAGCTCTAGTATTTCAGTTCCAGCATCACTGCTTGTCTTTGTGTTTGTGCTTCTTTAATTCCTGATCTGCCTCGTGTCCAGGTTTGCTTCTGGCATTGAGAAATGTCCAACAGTTTCATAAAAGCACATTTGTGAATTTTTCTTCAAACGAGTCTGACCTTGTTTGTCTATTTTGTTTTTTACTGCAAAAATTGTTTTAAATCTCAGATAGTTTGCTTTACTGTGAAGCACCCTTTTTCTAATGATGCAGATTGTAATTCATTTCATTCAATTGAAGAAAATCTCCTCATTTAGCTTTGTTCCAAACCAGAAAAACTGGAGGCAGGAAATTACCTCCACCCTTTTCTATTATACCAAAGAGTAACAGAGCTCTACCTTTGCTTTACATCCAACCAACTCTGATCGGGTCAACTCCAAGGACTAAGCTGCTTTTTAGAAACTGCTACCAGCGCTTTTGTTGCTCTTTAGTACTCATGAGGTATGGATTAGGAACTATTAGAGATCATCTACTTCTACTTTAGACAATAACCCCTACATGCCTGCATTTATTTCTAATTATTTAAAAAATATATTACATATTTTGTCTTTTCTTTTCAGGGGGAAGCTAAATTTTTGCTACAGTCCTGGATTAAATAGTATGTTGTGAAATAGTGACGTACAGTGTGAAGGGGTCAAAGCTTTGTGTGTTTTCAGTTCTTGTTTATGCCTTAATCACAACTGCCCTTACGGGTGGATATCAAATCAAATCAAACTTTATTTATAAAGCACTTTTCAAATGAAAATATAACACAAAGTGCTTATATGACTGCCTATGGGTAAAAATGGGGCAAATCAGTACAGGGCATGCAGGTGGCCCCAACAATAACGTAAGATCGTTGACCGCTTGGTGAGCACGTAGATACTGGGAATGCTGTAGGCGATACGTCACAACAAACACTAACAATATGTGTGAAGTAGGTGAGACGCAGGCATGTTGTACAGATTTTTCCTTTTATTCACCCCATGCATGCAGCATTTGCACACAGCCATTAAGGTGCCAGTACTCACATCTTGCTAATGACGAAAGTACGCCGTAAAGGTGCCGTACGAAAGCATCACCCAAATGTGATAAGTGCCTGTAACTTACTTTATCCTTACAAATACTTCTCGATACACTTACCACTCGCACAACAACTGTATGTTCCATTTTTCATGAAGTACTTCAAGGTTCCCTTAAATGAACTGCAAGATACCACTTACACTTCCCTGAAGATGCGTCTGCTCCCGTCTACGACCCTCCACGGCCCAGGCAACCCAGAAACTTGCAGCACCTATACAAGTCACCCCCCACCCCATGGGGTGGGGGGTGACTTGGGTGCATGGGACAAAAACCTTAAAGTGATAACCTCTTCAAAATATGAATGCATCTATCACAGTGAAAGCTTTCATACAAAACTTTCCCTTTGTGAATGAATGCAATAGAATAGAAAAAGATACCGCTGTTTCCATTGTGTGGAAGTTTTTGTTCACAGAGGCAATTCAAAGAGCTTTACAAATATATTTAAATACAGCAGCTTTGTCCTGTCTGGTTCTGACTCTAGATGTCATCAGCTGATTGTTCCCTGCAGATCTCAGAGTCCAGCGGGGTCAGTGGATCGCCTGTTTGGGTTCCACACACTTATGTCATTTGTGAACCAGCATTAGCACTTTAAAGTTAATTCTACATACAACAAGTGACCAGTGTAAGGACTTGAAAGCAGGGGTAATTTGGTCAATTAGGTGTTTGAATGATTTTCAGCTCTCTAAAAGCATAAATCTCTAAATCTGGTTTGCTATTTCAACAAGATTGAAAAAAGCCTAAAGCAACACAACAGGCTGTCATCGTACAATATTTAAGTTTGGGGGAAAACTTGAAAATTGAAATATTCTGAAAGGCCAAATCAGGCTTTGCCAAAGTACATTCTACCTCAAAATGAGGTTTGTTTGGCTGCCGTGACCAATCCATTTGGGTCTCAGGCAAGAATAAGCAAGCTGTTACTGGAGAAGTGAAACAGAACTCTGGCATGGTTTGATGTGATTTTTAAAAGTGCTGGGGTACGATTGGTTTATTTATTTTCAGGTTTATTTATTTTGAAAAGCTCTACTGAAGCATCAGTTATCACATCTCCATGTCTGGGTTCATGAGATCATTCAGGGATTCTCCCAGTACGGTGATTTTCTTCATCTATTGGAGAAGCTGCATCTGAATGACGGCTGCTTTCAGCTGTACTTCAGTTTCTCTGTGTCCCAGTTTGATGATTTGCTGTCCCGCATTAATCCAAGAAGGGGAAAAATAAAAATGAAATTAGATTACTTTTTAAAACATTTTTTTGATACAAATAAGAAAAATATCTTAAAGTCCAGTAGAAAAACAATCAGATTTTCCTGCGTGCTCGTTTTGGACTCCATCCGCTGACACAACACATCATGGGCCAAAACTGAGTTCCTGATGGGTTGACCCGACAAAAATTCTTCACCAAGTTTCAGGCTTTTGAACGCGCGTCACCCAAAACACTCTGCTGCCCAACCACTGCACCTAATCACAGGACATCTGACTACAGCTGTACGCTGACTCAACATTGACACTGGCCGCTCCAAGGCAAAAATCCTGTTCGATGTGAAAGCCGCTTTAGACTTTTTCTGTTGACCAGTCAGAAGTTGGTCAATGCAAACAATTGCAATCTGCTATAGTTTAGTATGAATGGCTTGATGTGAGCAGAGAACCACAATTTGTGCCATTATCTTCCATTTTTCCTAATGTCTCATGCTCTATTGTATAAGATCATGCTGTACTACCTGACGGCATACTCTCCAATACGTAAAGAAATGTAAATATGATGAGCTGTTAAATTTGCGACAAGATGAATTCTCTTGTTCATATTTTTTGTACATCAGCAGCTGGAAAACATCTGCTGTAAAGCTTGTATGTGTTACTTTGAAAGTTATGTTTAATTCAATTAACAGAACAACTACTGGAGCCGAGCTGCAGTCATGTTCAATTAAACCTAACACTAATCAGGCTTACATCACCGCCGCTAATGTGGATTTCCACTGTGCAAAGCTTCGCTCTCAGCTTTGACAACGCAAAAAAAACCCCTCCTCATTGCCATCAGAGCAACACGGTATTCCCTTTAATCTGCCTGTAAAGAGCCTATTTTTTGCTAATAATTACTGCAGTGAGCAGATGTGGCTCAAGATATGAGCGAGTTGTTTCTGGGTCATATATAATAGGATGTGTTATTCTCTGTAGTGTTGAGCACTCGGGGAATGGCCCTTTAAATGTTTAATGACGGTGTGCCTCTTCGAGAAAAGTTTGCCGAAGAGATCGGCTTTTGGCAGAGGGAGGCTTCAAAATAAAGTCTCGATCGGTCTCTGTCAGGGAGCGTGACTTTAAATTAAGAGGAAAGGTAATGGTTATAACTATTAAAGAAAGTACATAATGAGCAAGAAGGAAAAGTAGACTTATTCGCTTTATTTGTGTATCGTCGAGTTCATAGAACATATAGACATCTTCAAAAAGCACAAGGAAAAAGTATTCCCCTCTGTCTCCCAGACAGTCTTTTGATGCCGAACCTTCTTTCTCTCTCCATCCTTCCCTCCTGTTCTCTCCCACGCTCCCTCCATCGCTGCTGATAAATTAAAAAGAAAGTATGTCAGTTTGCAGGCTGAAGGAGGGGTTGAGGCGAGAAGGAATGAAGACTTCAGAAAGAATTCATTCAGTGAGTTTTGGAGGAGTAACACGAGGCTGAAGGAACGCTGCCTCGTGAGTTCTACAGGACTCGAAGGACCACGTCGGCTTGCGGTTTCACCTGGATCTGTCCACTGAGCGCTCCCCCTGGTCGGCCAAGCAGACCAATGTCTCAGCAAGATGCCTCTTAATCACCAAAACCACAACTTGACTTTAGTGTCCACAGGGGGGCTTCGTTTTTCCACCAGGCAACACTGTGTGTGCCCCAACAGTGAAAGCTCCTGTTGCTATGCAACTGATAAAGGCCGGTGTGAAGCACAGAACTGCAGAGATTTGCTAAAAGTTAGAAGTGCATCGACACGGGAGGTTGTCATACCTGCCTGATGTAATAAAACTGGAAAAACTCCAATGGTATGGAAGCGATTATGTAGCATAAATAAAAAGCAAAGTCAAAACCAGAAATGCTTTTTAATTTTCAAAATGAAGCTGCATTTTTTGACTCAAAATTAAAATGAAAAAGCAATCCACCAAAATGCTTTTTCATTTCCTTCCTCAACACAGCTTATTCTGTCACTTAATTAAAATGATAATGAAAATGGTATTTGACATTTCATTTTCAAGACGTTCCATGGTAAATGTGTAGAATAATTCATTTAGAAATGTCTAATTTGACAATTAAAATGGATTAATAGAAATGCTTTTTAATTTTCAAAATGAAGCTGCATTTTTTGACTCAAAATTAAAAAGAAAAAGCAATACTTCAAAATGCTTTATCATTTTATACTTCAACACAGCTTTTTCTGTCACTTAATTAAAATTATAAAGAAAATGGTATTTGACATTTCATTTTCAAAAAGGTCCCTGGTAAATGTGTAGCATAATTCATTTAGAAATGTCTAATTTGACAATTAAAATGGATTAACAGAAATGCTTTTTCATTTTCAAAATGAAGCTGCATCAAATGACTCAAAATTAAAAAGAAAAAGGAATATTTCAAAATGCTTTTTCATTTTATACTTAAAACCGCTTATTCTGTGTCATAATTAAAACGAAAATGCAAAGAGGGGATTGCATTTGCATTTTAACATCCACCCCGCGCACCTTGTCACAATATTCAATTGGAAAAAGCAATAGCAGAGGGGAGGCGGGGCGATGACGTCACTGCTTTCTCTGTGTGTCTGGCTGCTGACTGACGCACACACCAGGAGCAGACTGTGTTAGCGGCAGAGAAGACGGCTTTGAGTTGGTTGTGAACTTCTGATGAGTTTCCACAGCTTCTCAGGACTAAGTAGCTGCATGTCCGCCTTCTGCGGTCCTCCTCCGGCCGCACCGCGGACAAGCTTTGTTCTTCGGACCGCCAGCTGCCTTCGCACAGCGGAGCGCGAAGCTCCCGACGATCGCTGAAGGCGGAAATGCTGCTGCGATCTGAGAAACCATCATATGAATTTGTGTTTCCAGTGGTGTCCAGAACAAAATAAAGACATGTAATTCCCACATATTTACACATTTATTTGCAGCTTCGCGGTGAATTTGCTGTTTGATTTATTAAGATCCAGGAATCCAGGTTTGAGCAGGCCAGGTCCAGCGGTTTTTGAACAGGACCCGGTTTTAGGTGATCTTAATGTGAAAAATGCAGCAGAATGTTCCTTCAGCTCCCTCGCGAATCAGAAGCTGTGAAGCCAACGTAAGCCAACTTTAGCGTCGTCTGACCGCACGGATTTAAAAACATATGATCGAGCAGGGCAGGCCCTTAAATATTACCATAAATGTAATAAAAGCACATTATGAAGATAGTCTCCCGCAGCTTCGCGCTGAGTGAGTGTTTTGGTCCAACCAGCAAACGTTTAGCATGGAGAAATCTGCTATCTGTTGATGGAGCTCCAGCTGTCATCAAACTGCAAATTCACCGCGAAGCTGCAGATAAATGTGTAAATATGTGGGAATTACATGTCTTTATTTTGTTCTGGACACCACTGGAAACACAAATTCATATGATGGTTTCTCAGATCGCAGCAGCATTTCCGCCTTCAGCGATCGTCGGGAGCTTCGCGCTCCGCTGTGCGAAGGCAGCTGGCGGTCCGAAGAACAAAGCTTGTCCGCGGTGCGGCCGGAGGAGGACCGCAGAAGGCGGACATGCAGCTACTTAGTCCTGAGAAGCTGTGGAAACTCATCAGAAGTTCACAACCAACTCAAAGCCGTCTTCTCTGCCGCTAACACAGTCTGCTCCTGGTGTGTGCGTCAGTCAGCAGCCAGACACACAGAGAAAGCAGTGACGTCATCGCCCCGCCTCCCCTCTGCTATTGCTTTTTCCAATTGAATATTGTGACAAGGTGCGCGGGGTGGATGTTAAAATGCAAATGCAATCCCCTCTTTGCATTTTCGTTTTAATTATGACACAGAATAAGCGGTTTTAAGTATAAAATGAAAAAGCATTTTGAAATATTCCTTTTTCTTTTTAATTTTGAGTCATTTGATGCAGCTTCATTTTGAAAATGAAAAAGCATTTCTGTTAATCCATTTTAATTGTCAAATTAGACATTTCTAAATGAATTATGCTACACATTTACCATGGAACGTCTTGAAAATGAAATGTCAAATACCATTTTCATTATCATTTTAATTAAGTGACAGAATAAGCTGTGTTGAGGAAGGAAATGAAAAAGCATTTTGGTGGATTGCTTTTTCATTTTATTTTTGAGTCAAAAAATGCAGCTTCATTTTGAAAATTAAAAAGCATTTCTGGTTTTGACTTTGCTTTTTATTTATGCTACAGAATCGCTTCCATACAATGGTAATGAAAGTAAAGAATAATCTACATCAAAAAATGTGTTGTAATGAAGCAATTCATGCTTTATCAACAAAATCTGACTCATTACTGGTGCAGTAACTTTTATATTTGACAAGATCATTCAATGCAGCAGGACCATGAAGCGTTTCAAAATGGCCAAACAAAATCATTTTCTCTATTTGTGGTCAGTCTCTTTAACCCTTGAGAGATGTGGCCGCCAACACCTATATATCACACGCTCTTTGACCTTATGTAACCCTTTAACATGATTCTGACGCAGAAAAAAACAGCTTTATGTACAACACAAAACACATTGTAGTTGATTTAAAGGCCCTATACCATGCAAAGTTAACCTTTTGAGCTTTTTAAATGTATTATAATGTTCATTCCTCACAATAACCAACCCCAAAGCGGTATTATTGATCCATTTGAGGATCTAAATCAGGGGTCGGGAACCTATGGCTCGCGAGCCATATATGGCTCTTTTGAAGGTCACATGTGGCTCGCAGACAAATCTTTAATTATAGTTTTTTTTTTTCATTAGACCAGTCCTTCTCGGGCGCGATGCGATGCCAGAGGCGCGCAGTAGTAGCGGTGCTTAGAGAGAGAAATCTGCGCCAGCACTATCAGTTACTATTATCTATTATTTCACAGAGTTTGTACCAGCTGGAAACCTGTGAATTGACGTGCCTAAAACTGCGCGCTCCCGTCTCTGAGAAAGAGCGCGCAGATGCGGGGGCGGGATGTGTGAGGGAGAAAGCAGAGGGTGGGGGTGAGGGGTTGTGGGGACAGCAGGTGAATCGACTGGTGTCAAGCCAGCCCTCTCTCGTCGAACGGCTGTCAAGTGAGCCCTCTCTTAAAAACAGTGTGCCGCGTTCTTCCGTACATTACGGTAACAGCAAGAAGTAATATTTTTTTAAAGGTAAAAACATAGTTTAAGAACTGTCATTACATTTATATGTATGTACAAACATGCCCCCGTATAAATATATATCTATATCTATGTATATATTTAAAAATCTGAGTAAATTTCAAAATAAAACACAATTCAAATCATGAATTGAGGAGTACTTATAATGTTGACATGGGTCTAAAAATTCTGCTAGTTTTCAGTGAGTCATTTCACTTCTCACTGATAGTATCCTACCTGGTGATGTCACAATGAAAGTTTCGGAGGGATCTGATGTGGAATTTCAAAATAAAACCCAAGTGAAATCTGCTATAAATGTGTTTTTGCCATAGGTTCACATACGTCTAAAAAGATAACTGCTAGTTTTCAGAGAGTCATTTCACTTTTCACTGATAGTGTCCCACCTGGTGATGTCACAATGAAAGTTTCGGAGGGATCTGATGTGGAATTTCAAAATAAAACCCAAGTGAAATCTGCTATAAATGTGTTTTTGCCATAGGTTCACATACGTCTAAAAAGATAACTGCTAGTTTTCAGTGAGTCATTTCACTTCTCACTGATAGTATCCTACCTGGTGATGTCACAATAAAAGTTTCGGAGGGATCTGATGTGGAATTTCAAAATAAAACCCAATTGAAATCTGCTATAAATGTGTTTTTGCCATAGGTTCACATACTTCTAAAAAGAAAACTGCTAGTTTTCAGAGAGTCATTTCACTTCTCATTGATATTGTCCCACCTGGTGATGTCATTAAATAAGTTTCAGACAGATCTGATGTGGAATTTCAAAATAAAACCCAATTGAAATCTGCCTTAAATGTGATTTTGCCATAGGTTCACATACTTCAAAAAAAAAACTGCTAGTTTTCAGTGAGTCATTTCACTTCTCACTGATAGTGTCCTACCTGGTGATGTCACAATAAAAGTTTCAGAGGGATCTGATGTGGAATTTCAAAATAAAACCCAAGTGAAATGTGCTATAAATGTGTTTTTGCCATAGGTTCACATACTTCTAAAAAGAAAACTGCTAGTTTTCAGTGAGTCATTTCACTTCTCACTGATAGTGTCCCACCTGGTGATGTCATTAAATAAGTTTCAGGCAGATCTGATGTGGAATTACAAAATAAAACCCAATTGAAATCGGCTATAAATGTGTTTTTGCCAAAGGTTCACATAAGTCTAAAAAGAAAACTGCTAGTTTTCAGAGAGTCATTTCACTTCTCATTGATATTGTCCCACCTGGTGATGTCATTAAATAAGTTTCAGGCAGATCTGATGTGGAATTTCAAAATAAAACCAAGTGAAATCTGCTATAAATGTGTTTTTGCCATAGGTTCACATACTTCTAAAAAGAAAACTGCTAGTTTTCAGTGAGTCATTTCACTTCTCACTGATAGTGTCCCACCTGGTGATGTCATTAAATAAGTTTCAGGCAGATCTGATGTGGAATTACAAAATAAAACCCAATTGAAATCGGCTATAAATGTGTTTTTGCCATAGGTTCACATAAGTCTAAAAAGAAAACTGCTAGTTTTCAGAGAGTCATTTCACTTCTCATTGATATTGTCCCACCTGGTGATGTCATTAAATAAGTTTCAGGCAGATCTGATGTGGAATTTCAAAATAAAACCCAAGTGAAATCTGCTATAAATGTGTTTTTGCCATAGGTTCACATACGTCTAAAAAGATAACTGCTAGTTTTCAGTGAGTCATTTCACTTCTCACTGATAGTATCCTACCTGGTGATGTCACAATAAAAGTTTCAGGCAGATCTGATGTGGAATTTCAAAATAAAACCCAAGTGAAATCTGCTATAAATGTGTTTTTGCCATAGGTTCACATACGTCTAAAAAGATAACTGCTAGTTTTCAGAGAGTCATTTCACTTCTCACTGATAGTGTCCCACCTGGTGATGTCATTAAATAAGTTTCAGGCAGATCTGATGTGGAATTACAAAATAAAACCCAATTGAAATCGGCTATAAATGTGTTTTTGCCATAGGTTCACATAAGTCTAAAAAGAAAACTGCTAGTTTTCAGAGAGTCATTTCACTTCTCATTGATATTGTCCCACCTGGTGATGTCATTAAATAAGTTTCAGGCAGATCTGATGTGGAATTTCAAAATAAAACCCAAGTGAAATCTGCTATAAATGTGTTTTTGCCATAGGTTCACATACTTCTAAAAAGAAAACTGCTAGTTTTCAGTGAGTCATTTCACTTCTCACTGATAGTGTCCCACCTGGTGATGTCATTAAATAAGTTTCAGGCAGATCTGATGTGGAATTACAAAATAAAACCCAATTGAAATCGGCTATAAATGTGTTTTTGCCATAGGTTCACATAAGTCTAAAAAGAAAACTGCTAGTTTTCAGAGAGTCATTTCACTTCTCATTGATATTGTCCCACCTGGTGATGTCATTAAATAAGTTTCAGGCAGATCTGATGTGGAATTACAAAATAAAACCCAATTGAAATCGGCTATAAATGTGTTTTTGCCATAGGTTCACAAAAGTCTAAAAAGAAAACTGCTAGTTTTCAGAGAGTCATTTCACTTCTCATTGATATTGTCCCACCTGGTGATGTCATTAACTAAGTTTCAGGCAGATCTGATGTGGAATTTCAAAATAAAACCCAATTGAAAACGGCTATAAATGTGTTTTTGCCATAGGTTCACATAAGTCTAAAAAGAAAACTGCTAGTTTTCAGAGAGTCATTTCACTTCTCATTGATATTGTCCCACCTGGTGATGTCATTAAATAAGTTTCAGGCAGATCTGATGTGGAATTTCAAAATAAAACCCAATTGAAATCGGCTATAAATGTGTTTTTGCCATAGGTTCACAAAAGTCTAAAAAGAAAACTGCTAGTTTCAGAGAGTCATTTCACTTCTCATTGATATTGTCCCACCTGGTGATGTCATTAAATAAGTTTCAGGCAGATCTGATGTGGAATTTCAAAATAAAACCCAATTGAAAACGGCTATAAATGTGTTTTTGCCATAGGTTCACAAAAGTCTAAAAAGAAAACTGCTGTTTTCAGAGAGTCATTTCACTTCTCATTGATATTGTCCCACCTGGTGATGTCATTAAATAAGTTTCAGGCAGATCTGATGTGGAATTTCAAAATAAAACCCAATTGAAAACGGCTATAAATGTGTTTTTGCCATAGGTTCACATAAGTCTTAAAAGAAAACTGCTAGTTTTCAGTGAGTCATTTCACTTCTCACTGATAGTGTCCCACCTGGTGATGTCATTAAATAAGTTTCAGGCAGATCTGATGTGGAATTACAAAATAAAACCCAATTGAAATCGGCTATAAATGTGTTTTTGCCATAGGTTCACAAAAGTCTAAAAAGAAAACTGCTGTTTTCAGAGAGTCATTTCACTTCTCATTGATATTGTCCCACCTGGTGATGTCATTAAATAAGTTTCAGGCAGATCTGATGTGGAATTTCAAAATAAAACCCAATTGAAATCGGCTATAAATGTGTTTTTGCCATAGGTTCACATAAGTCTAAAAAGAAAACTGCTAGTTTTCAGGGAGTCATTTCACTTCTCACTGATAGTGTCCTACCTGGTGATGTCACATAATAAGTTTCAGGCAGATCTGATGTGGAATTTCAAAATAAAACCCAATTGAAATCGGCTATAAATGTGTTTTTGCCATAGGTTCACATAAGTCTAAAAAGAAAACTGCTAGTTTTCAGAGAGTCATTTCACTTCTCATTGATATTGTCCCACCTGGTGATGTCATTAAATAAGTTTCAGGCAGATCTGATGTGGAATTTCAAAATAAAACCCAATTGAAATCGGCTATAAATGTGTTTTTGCCATAGGTTCAAATATGTCTAAGAAAGAAACCAGTAGTTTTCAGAGAGTCACTTCACTTTTCACTGATAGTGTCCCATCTGGTGATGTCATTAAATAAGTTTCAGACAGATCTGATGTGGAATTTCGAAATAAAACCTAATTGAAATCGGCTATAAATGCGTTTCTACCAAATTTTCACAAAGGTCTAAAAATAAAACTTTTTTTTTCTTTTTCCTAATGGGGGCCTTGCAGAACATAATTTAGAAGCACTTATGTAAACCAAGGATCTGCTATCTAATGCTCCGGAGCTGTCATGCAGCTCTGTTGCTTTAAAGAAAAATGCTGGTAAAAGTTAAATTTTTCCATTTATTATTATATATTTTTCAATGACGTCATCTTACCCACTCTTGACATAACACTAAATTTAGGAGGCCTTGTATGCTTGATGATGGTTAAATCCACTGTCAGAACTATTTATTATTAGATTCAGTTCAAAACACATTCCTATGTTCTGTTGCACCACAACACCTTCTGTTCAGAGAATGCACTTAAATTATAGAATTGCATTATAATGATAACTGCAAGTAAATCTGCTCAGCAGGAGGATTGTTTTTGACACAAGGTAGCCAGTTATGCTCATTTCAGTCATTGTTTTGGGCATTTTGACTCCAAACGGTTGTTGTGTGTTCAGACGTTTGAAATTTAAAATTAACAACCAATTAAAATCACTGAAGGTGCCCCACCTGGTGACGTCACATGCTAAGTTTCAGACGGATCTGATGTGCAATTTCAACAACACTTCACTCCGTAGAGTTCTAAAGTTGTCCTCCATTGCGTTCTCGAACCGAAGTCAAAATTCAATATATAAAGCGCACTGCACCACAGGACACTACGTACATCTTTGTGGAAATCTGAAGACTTTTACGCGCGCCCCATTGTTGCAATTCATCGAGAGCAGGAAGCGAAGATGTCCAAGAAAAAACCTGGGTGAGTGATCTTATCTGATAACTTATTAATATGTATGAAAACATTGCTAATACAGATAGGGTAGGATTTGTCTTTGTAAGTTGCAATGCTGTTCATTTAAAATTCCACATCAGATCTGTCTGAAACTTATTTAATGACATCACCAGGTAGGACACTATCAGTGAGAAGTGAAATGACTCTCTGAAAACTAGCAGTTTCTTTCTTAGACATATGTGATCATATGGCAAAAACAAAATTTATAGAAGATTTCAATTGGGTTTTATTTTGAAATTCCACATCAGGTCTGCCTGAAACTTTTTATGTGACATCACCAGGTGGGACACTATCAGTGAGAAGTGAAATGACTCTCTGAAAACTAGCAGTTTTCTTTTTAGACTTATGTGAACCTATGGCAAAAACACATTTATAGAAGATTTCACTTGGGTTTTATTTTGAAATTCTACATCAGATCCCTCTGAAACTTTTATTGTGACATCACCAGGTAGGACACTATCAGTGAGAAGTGAAATGACTCTCTGAAAACTAGCAGTTTTCTTTTCAGACGTATGTGAACCTATGGCAAAAACACATTTATAGCAGATTTTAATTGGGTTTTATTTTGAAATTCCACATCAGATCCCTCTGAAACTTTTATTGTGACATCACCAGGTAGGATACTATCAGTGAGAAGTGAAATCACTCACTGAAATCTAGCAGTTTTTTCCCGAGACTTACGTAAACATGTCAAAAACACATTTATAGCCGTTTCAATTGGGTTTTATTTTGAAATTCCACATCAGATCTGTCTGAAACTTATTAAATGACATCACCAGATGGGACACTATCAGTGAGAAGTGAAATGACTCTCTGAAAACTAGCAGTTTCTTTCTTAGACATATTTGAACATATGGCAAAAACAAAATTTATAGAAGATTTCAATTGGGTTTTATTTTGAAATTCCTAATCAGATCTGCCTGAAACTTTTTATGTGACATCACCAGGTGGGACACTATCAGTGAGAAGTGAAATGACTCTCTGAAAACTAGCAGTTTTCTTTTTAGACGTATGTGAACCTATGGCAAAATCACATTTATAGCAGATTTCACTTGGGTTTTATTTTGAAATTCCACATCAGATCCCTCTGAAACTTTTATTGTGACATCACAAGGTAGGATACTATCAGTGAGAAGTGAAATGACTCTCTGAAAACAAGCAGTTTTCTTTTTAGACGTATGTGATCCTATGGCAAAAACACATTTATAGCAGATTTCAATTGGGTTTTATTTTGAAATTCCACATCAGATCTTCCTGAAACTTTTTATGTGACATCACCAGGTGGGACACTATCAGTGAGAAGTGAAATGACTCTCTGAAAACTAGCAGTTTTCTTTTTAGACTTATGTGAACCTATGGCAAAAACACATTTATAGAAGATTTCACTTGGGTTTTATTTTGAAATTCTACATCAGATCCCTCTGAAACTTTTATTGTGACATCACCAGGTAGGACACTATCAGTGAGAAGTGAAATGACTCACTGAAAACTAGCAGTTTTCTTTTTAGAAGTATGTGAACCTATGGCAAAATCACATTTATAGCACATTTCACTTGGGTTTTATTTTGAAATTCTACATCAGATCACTCTGAAACTTTTATTGTGACATCACCAGGTAGGACACTATCAGTGAGAAGTGAAATGACTCACTGAAAACTAGCAGTTTTCTTTTTAGAAGTATGTGAATCTATGGCAAAATCACATTTATAGCCGATTTCAATTGGGTTTTATTTTGTAATTCCACATCAGATCCCTCTGAAACTTTTATTGTGACATCACCAGGTAGGATACTATCAGTGAGAAGTGAAATCACTCACTGAAATCTAGCAGTTTTTTTTCTGAGACTTACGTAAACATATGTCAAAAACACATTTATAGCCGTTTTCAATTGGGTTTTATTTTGAAATTCCACATCAGATCTGTCTGAAACTAATTAAATGACATCACCAGATGGGACACTATCAGTGAGAAGTGAAATCACTCACTGAAAACTAGCAGTTTCTTTCTTAGACATATTTGAACATATGGCAAAAACAAAATTTATAGAAGATTTCAATTGGGTTTTATTTTGAAATTCCTAATCAGATCTGCCTGAAACTTTTTATGTGACATCACCAGGTGGGACACTATCAGTGAGAAGTGAAATGACTCTCTGAAAACTAGCAGTTTTCTTTTTAGACTTATGTGAACCTATGGCAAAAACACATTTATAGCAGATTTCACTTGGGTTTTATTTTGAAATTCTACATCAGATCCCTCTGAAACTTTTATTGTGACATCACCAGGTAGGACACTATCAGTGAGAAGTGAAATGACTCACTGAAAACTAGCAGTTTTCTTTTTAGAAGTATGTGAACCTATGGCAAAATCACATTTATAGCACATTTCACTTGGGTTTTATTTTGATATTCCACATCAGATCTGTCTGAAACTTATTTAATGACATCACCAGGTGGGACACTATCAGTGAGAAGTGAAATGACTCTCTGAAAACTAGCAGTTTTCTTTTCAGACGTATGTGAACCTATGGCAAAAACACATTTATAGCAGATTTTAATTGGGCTTTATTTTGAAATTCCACATCAGATCCCTCTGAAACTTTTATTGTGACATCACCAGGTAGGATACTATCAGTGAGAAGTGAAATCACTCACTGAAATCTAGCAGTTTTTTTCCTGAGACTTACGTAAACATGTCAAAAACACATTTATAGCCGTTTTCAATTGGGTTTTATTTTGAAATTCCACATCAGATCTGTCTGAAACTTATTAAATGACATCACCAGATGGGACACTATCAGTGAGAAGTGAAATGACTCTCTGAAAACTAGCAGTTTCTTTCTTAGACATATTTGAACATATGGCAAAAACAAAATTTATAGAAGATTTCAATTGGGTTTTATTTTGAAATTCCACATCAGATCTGCCTGAAACTTTTTATGTGACATCACCAGGTAGGATACTATCAGTGAGAAGTGAAATGACTCTCTGAAAACTAGCAGTTTTCTTTTTAGACGTATGTGAACCTATGGCAAAATCACATTTATAGCAGATTTCACTTGGGTTTTATTTTGAAATTCCACATCAGATCCCTCTGAAACTTTTATTGTGACATCACCAGTCAGGATACTATCAGTGAGAAGTGAAATGACTCTCTGAAAACAAGCAGTTTTCTTTTTAGACGTATGTGATCCTATGGCAAAAACACATTTATAGCAGATTTCAATTGGGTTTTATTTTGAAATTCCACATCAGATCTGCCTGAAACTTATTTAATGACATCACCAGGTGGGACACTATCAGTGAGAAGTGAAATGACTCTCTGAAAACTAGCAGTTTTCTTTTTAGACTTATGTGAACCTATGGCAAAAACACATTTATAGCAGATTTCAATTGGGTTTTATTTTGAATCTCCACATCAGATCCCTCTGAAACTTTCATTGTGACATCACCAGGTGGGACACTATCAGTGAGAAGTGAAATGACTCACTGAAAACTAGCAGAATTTTTAGACCCATGTCAACATTATAAGTACTCCTCAATTCATGATTTGAATTGTGTTTTATTTTGAAATTTACTCAGACTTTTAAATATATACATAGATATAGATATATATTCATACGGGGGCATGTTTGTATATACATATAAATGTAATGACAGTTCTTACACTATTTTTTTACCTTTAAAAAATATTACTTCTTGCTGTTACCGTAATGTACGGAAGAACGCGGCACACTGTTTTTAAGAGAGGGCTCACTTGACAGCCGTTCGACGAGAGAGGGCTGGCTTGACACCAGTGTGAATCGCGCAGGGATTGTAAAAACGTAAAACCCGCTGCCTGTCACTCACTGCAGCGTGTGAGTGTGTGTTTGGCTCCCCGTCTGCATGTGAGCAGTCTTTCTCACATCTACAGAACATTCAGACCAACCTAAGATCACGTTTAAAGTCTCAACGCCTGCATGAAGCAGAAACTCAGACTAGACCATCAGCAAAACTACCACGAGAAATACCCATCATTTATTAGCAACAGAATAACAATGTTATTAAAAAGAATCCACAGACTTATTGTACTTTAAAAATGTTGAAATTAAATCAAATGCACACATTCACTTGTATTTTAGTTTTAAACATATTGTCGCGGACTGAGTTTTACTGGGCGGCTGTTGGGCCGCGTTAAAAGTTCTGGAGTTCATGAGCGCGTCAAGCAGAGATCTGATTGGCCCTCAGTTCTGTCGCTCAGCCTGTTGTTAGGTAGTTTGGACCAATGGGGTTCAGCTATGGGCCGAATAAGGGAAATGGGAGGGCTGCAGCGGGAGCAGGGGAATATAAAGTTGGGAGACGCGCTCTCGTCTCAGCGGGAGAGATTCAGGAGTTGCTGAATTAATTGAACGGCGTTTGTTGCGGTCTGCAGTAACCAGAATAAAGAACCCTAAAAGAGGTTAAGTCTCCGTGCCCCAGTGTGGGAAAGGGACACTACATTATTGTATGGCTCTTTCGAAATTACATTTCAAAATATGTGGCATTTATGGCTCTCCTGGCCAAAAAGGTTCCCGACCCCTGATCTAAATGGATCAAAGGGGTTACTCACCTTTATTTCCCATCATCCCTTTGTTTACACTTTCTCCCGATTGTGAATACTCTCTCTGGACATGGCTGTAAGAACAACAAGTTTGACAAATAAAGAGATAGAAAATAGTACTGGTAACCAAACAGCCAAGAACAACATAAAAAAACATGAAAGATGAATTCCAAGGTCAAGGTACAGCTTGTTCCCTGACTAATGCCTCCTCTGTTGAGGTGTTTAATGGTCTGCTGTCGCTGCAAATATACGCCACTTCTGACAAGATAACTCCCACAGGAAGTGGAGTCCAAAATTTCTACACAACAAAGGCCACTCAAAAAGAGGCCAGATCTATTTTTAAGTGTCAAGGTTTTGACAAGTTTTTCTCTATTCTAAGAATGCCGGAGGAAGAGATTGTTTGGGGGGGGGGGATCAATCTAAAATGATTAAATCTGAGAAAATGTGCAATGTTTGAATATAACAAGCGTCAAAAATGTGTGGTTTAAGTGAAAAAGTGAAGAAAAGCTGTTGGAATAAAGCAAAAGAAAGAAGTGATATGCAGTGGAAAATGGATGGTTACGTAATTACTGTAACATGGTAGGTAAGTGTTATTTAAAAGGGTGGAATGATTAATCAATGAAACCATTTCTATTCCTACAATCAAGACAGATTGATCTGTTTGTCTGAAGCAGAATGGAATCAAATTGACCCATACTGTTAAAATATTGATTCTAAATTAGATAAAATGGATAATCAAATCAATATTGGAAAATACCGTTTGGATTGAGGCATGGTAGGTTTATTTTAGTGTAACGTAAAAATGACCAAGTGCCATCACAGCAGACAACAAACGTAACGGCAGCAAAAACGGATCATTCCAGTCCAACGTGTGAAAACACTTTGAATTTAGCAAAGACGTGTGACCACACAGTGTGCTAGAATGTTTCCTTTGGATTATTCTGATGTGGAAAAACAACAATGGGCTGAACTTTATTAAACCAAAATGTGAATGGGTTTACCATTAATTCTTGTTTTTTTATACACATATTTTTTTTTCATTTAATTTATTTATTTTAAGCATTGTAGTCAAAGCAATAAAGAAGTTACACATATTTATAGAACTCATTACAGACATGTTGAAATGCATAGATTAAAAAGACAAAAAATAAAACTAAACAAAAAAGTAACTTACATCACATTTGCTTAATTAAATCAACAATAAATCAAATCGTTGTTGAAACAAATCGTTACACCACTAGTTTTTAAAGAACAACCTTTGGAAATGTACATGTTCTCGAATCTTGGTACATCAGTATGATTTTCTGACTATCTGTTTGGTACTAAGCAGCCAAATGTAGGTTTTGACTGCTCTTTCATTGAGGTATTAACATAGAATGGGCGTCACTACACTTATGGAATATGTAGAGTCTCAGCTTTCAGGTGACTCCATGTTTTTGTCTGTTAAACATTACAACCTAAAGGTTAGGGTTTTTTTATGGCATGCCTCATGCCGCGTTCACACCAAACGCAGTTTGCGTAGCAAATTAGCATCAGCTGTCTCTCTTTTGACAGACTGCAAATTTGTTGCTGATTGGTTGTTGAAAAATGTGTGCATAAACCTGCCATTCCAGCCACATGTGGGAGGAGCTACTGCCTAAAGTTTTTAGCCTGATCAAAGCATGGACCAGGGGTCAGCAACCGGTGGCTCCGGAGCCGGAGCAGTAGAGAGGGGGCAGAGTGAACGCAGGGGGCGTGCCTGCAGCTGAGAACGCCGACCAGAGCCTGTTATGGGATGGAAAGTCTTTCTGGACAGACAGTCAGTGGCAATCTCGTAGGGCGCCCCAAAAAAGCCTTTTTCTCCCCTAGACTAAAACCACACATTTCTGCGTAAAATTAATTACATTTGCTGGGGGGGGGGTTGCACGCGGGGGAAAAACAATGAATAGGTAGAGAGGCGGGGGTGGGGCTTAGACTCACCGCTTATGATTCCAGACAAAGTAACAGCTGCTTCCTAATACTAAATAGTTGTCATCCATAAAATTAATATAATTTATTGGGTTTACTGGATTTAAAGAACAATAAATAAATAGAAAGGAGTCTGCATCAAAGTGAATTTGTTTCCATCATCTCACTCATCTTAACTCTTGGTGTTTGACAGACAGAAAAGTCTATTCAGTGTTGTGGAAAATGGACAAAAGATCAAAGGAAACATCACGTGAATAAAGAATAAAAATAATTAAAATAAATGATTAAATAATATCCTGACACCATTTTGAATCAATACAAGTATTGCCAAATGAACTATCGCGATATATCGGCAAAAACATGTTTATAACACGTCTAGTGTTGCGGCTCCCTGTGCTTTTATCTCAGCGATAAACTGATTCAAATGGCTCTTTGAGAGGTTCAGGTTGCCGACCCCTGAGTTAAACAGTCAATGCATGGAAGGTTTATTTATTTTTACTGTGAACGCAGCGTCAGTCTTTTCTGTTTGCAAAGTTCTTTGTAGAATTTTTTTGTTGGTGGGGGATCTTTTTTTGTGTGTGTGTGTGTGTGGCTTATGCTTGTATTCCATCATGTCGGTAAGATAATAACCATTAGCTTAAAACATTTAGTTCTCTAATATCCATAGCACAAAGGGCACTACTTAGTCAGAGAATAAATGGGGAGTGGAGAAATTTATACAATGACTTTTACCTCTTTTTTTTTTTTGCTATTTTACTTCTCTGTCTGTGGTTTTGCATGACATAGACAGAAATGGCATCTAATTTTACCCACAGCCATTTCATGGCAGAAAATGACAGGAGAAAAGCTAAAAATGCACGAAAAGGACCGATAATGTGTCAGAAATGGTACAACAGGCTGTCAACTGTCAATGGCTGAAAAAGCCAAAGCCTTTCTAGACTTCTGCCTTCTGTTGACAGATGGAGCTCAGATCAACCTGCATGGGAACTTTAGGAGAAAAAATCAGAAACTGAGCAGGTCGGCGATTCAAAGCAAATTAATAAAATGTGACGACATAAATGGCCTCCAATGAAAACAATCTACGGAGGCGGGTTTTAAAGACAATAAGAGGTAAGAAAGGGTAGTGAGCGGAAAGGGTCCCAAGCTGGAATCAAACACAGAGTTGAGCATTTGGTTCATGGAGAGATCTGCAGGGGGGGTCCAAGCTGGCATTTGGAAGTGCAAAGATTTAGTCAAATCTGGCTGCATGGGGCACTGTAGCACAGATGGACACAGTTTAAAAGACCAATGTTCTAACAGGAAAAAATATGCATTTAAACGGTATTAAAACATTTTGTGTACAATCAAATGTAATAGGTTAACAGATAGTGATGTTTCAAAGATCCTTGCGCAGCATGATGAAAAAGCTGATGTAAAGTAATGTATTGGTAAGGGTTTTTTTTTTTTTTGTCCAACAGAGGATGTGTTCGGTATCCTGCGGAGTAAAGTGCTCATGAGGTTACAAACAGATGGCGTGACATTCTCCTTCTTGATCCCCCAGTAAATAACAGAATTTCTAATCGTATCATTATGATTAGTTTCTCATGCCCCAAACCACTCATCACCACCACCATGTTTGGGGCATTTTCTCTATGAAATGCTGCTAGTTTGTTGTCAAATGTAATTATACAGCAGATCTTCCAAAATATTCAACTTTTATTCCTAAAATACTTGGAATTTTTCTGTTTGAATATAATTGGTTTCCTTAAACTTGTTCTTTACCCTTTAACACCAGAAATGTTGTCGGGGACCCCTGAATTGACCTTAAAATTTACTTTTATTTATATTGCAGTTTTGCTGCTAAAAAGCACCTCAAAGTGCTTTACATCATAAAATAAATAATAGTAAAAATACTAGTTAAAAATAGCACCGCTCTTTGACATTCTGTAATTCCTCCACCATTTTCTAAAATCAGCTTGAATCCTCTGATTGTGACACGGAAAATTTGGCTAAACACCGATATGCAACACATTACTAACATCAAGTGCTGCTTAACAGCGTAAAGCTGCTTTTTCCCGTTTCAGAATCTGCTGGAAATACATCAATTGCGTAAAATGGTTGAAGAGTTACGATAGTTGAAAAACATTGGAGCTAAAACTTAATGGGTCAAATTGGATTTTTTGCTTGATATAATGCTTCTCCACACATGCCGGGGCTGGACTGAACGGCTTTTGCGCTTTGAAAAAATTAAAATCATCCTTTAAAAGAAGTGATTTATGATACTTTTTTTTAAACTATTTTTTTTTGTATTGCAGAAATGCATTGGATGACCTGAATAATATATGAGTAATCAACATACAAAAAGAAGAGCAGTTATAACTCTCGTTACTCATCTCCTCCCTTGACAGTGCTTTAAAGGGGCTTGTCTGCTTGAACGCTTGAGTTTCTCTTGTTTTTGACAGTTTCTGCAACATACGACTTAAATGTATGAACCCACTTGATTTTCTTTCAGCACAGACCAGATCTGTGATGTTGCCAGTTTTTTTTTTTTTTTTTTTTTTTTTTTTTTTTTTTTATAATCATTTGCTTTAAAAATGAGGCACTTCAAAGATGTTCCTGAATAATGAGATCAAACAGATGCTTCTTTAAAAAATGAACAGAAGAAATTGATTTTTTTTTAAGTAACCTTTTTCTTGACTTGTTTATAACTCTTTGGAGCTCATTATATCTGTATTTTGGATCTGTTTGCTGGACGTCATCCATCACAGTGATCACAATGTGCCCGTCAGGCTCTCATCGACTTCGGTAGTCTGAGAAATACTTGGTCAAAAGGGAGGAAGATGAGGGATGACCTGGAGTTTTGCATTTGTCTGTACGTTTTTGGGATATATTTTAGGGGCATGTCATAAAAAATAAAACTGGCATTTTTCTGTATTCTGAAGCCTATAAAGAGATGATATGGGAATTGAGCTTGGTTTAGACAGAGGCAACCCTAATGCAGGCTAGAAGTTAGGAGAGCTATAAAAAAATACTGCCTCCATCACATTTGCCGGTTTATATAAGGATTTATATTATATTGAATAGAAATTTATGTGGCAATGAAGAATTTTTAAGTTAAAAAAATGACAGAACAAAAACCACAGAATGCCATATTTCCTTTTGCCTTTTTTAGCTACTTTTGGTTCTCAAGAGTGAGAAAATTATAGGCAGCAAAATCAACGCATTTGCAGAAATAAAAACTACAACATGACTCAATGCCTTCAAAAACTTTCTTAAAAAATATTCCTTCTAACAAATCTGACATGTTTGACTAAGATTTTAGTTGTTTAAAGCCACAATAGAAGGGTCTTCTTCCCTCATTATGTGGTTACATGGACACAAGTAATGGGAATAAACATCTGATCAGAATAAAAAATGTGTCATAAAAACACACCGAACAGAATACTCTGCCCTGATCAGACTCATTCGGATCAAAATTTCCTTCCGATCGAGATAGGTGGGTTATACCGATTGTTGATCCGATCGTGGAACATATTTAGAAAATTATGAACCAACGGGCACTTAATGATAATCATAACAATAATGAAAGCATGTTTCGAAGATCGTCCAGCTCTACGCTGCAGCTTTGTTTGTTTGGGGCTGTGGTGCAGTGGTAGGGTGGTCGACCTCTGATTGGAAAATTGCAGGTTCGATTCCCGGCCTGCATATGTGTTGAAGTGTCCTTGGGCAAGACATTGAAGCCCACCTTGCCTCTGGTGGGAGGTTGGCGCCAGAGTTCGGCAGCGGAGCCGCCATCAGTGTGTGAATCTGTGTGTGAGTGGGTGAATGGGACTTTGACTGTAAAGCGCTTTGGGTCTTTGAGGAAGGTAGAAAAGTGTTAAACAAGTATTTACCATTTACAACAGAACTCACCATTTCTTCTACTGCATTTTACGGTATTTAAGAAAGTTCTGTGCATGGCAGAATGAGTTGTTACGACCAAGTGTGGCAAATGTTTCTGAGACCATGTACACAGTTCAATACTAATCCAACCTTTGATCCAGTGAAAAATATTTCCACATGTAACCGCAGTTATTGTCCCCAAAAGATTTTGAACCTGTGCAACCCCAGATCATAATACTTCCACCCCATACTGCATACTGAACACAAGAACTTAATGTGGTTGTTTAAAAGCCAAGAAGCTAATGACTGCATCCCCCCCTTCTGGTTACATGGGTTCAAGTGATCCCTTCCAATGAAATTCGCGTTTCAGGCATCTGCGTTCAAAACTCTCGTGTTCACGCGTCGCTTCACAAGTTCTAAATTCTGTTTTTGGACTCTACGTACAAAATGCGCTAATATTGAATGCATGTAGAAAGTGAAACCAGTTCAGCTTTGACCAATCAGGGACTTGGATTTGATAGTGGTTTGGTAGTTAATTCATCAAAGAGCCAAACGTTTGCAGGCTGATCCTGGAGGAGAAAGTAATAATAGTGGACATTGTGCCTGGCCGGAATTATATGTCACCAAGTCTTTTGTTTATCGGAATAGAGCTGTGAAAGAAAACTTCTGGATTCGCAAAATTGGCACCACTTTGCCACAAGTTCACAATTATACCAAGCCTCTTCCAAGTGTGAGTACATGCGCTGCCAGGTGGCTACAGCGTGTTTTTAACCGCACGATGCATGCTCTGTGTGAATGTAGCATTATAATTAACATGTTGTGGAGTGAAAAATATTTGGGGGCGGAGGATTTTTATCAGTGTGATACTTCTACCTATTTGCTAACTTCATCTAAAACATCAATTGTTCCACTGATGCTTAACATATTTCTGAGCAACATTTTTAAAAATGTAAGTGCCGGACGGCAACATTTCTTTTGGCACATACTTCTCTAAAACTGCTGAACAAAGATTTTCTATAATTATGGGATAAACTGTGCAGTAAATCTTCATATAAATCTCTTGCATAAAAGATACTAGGTTTTAAAAAATTATCACAAGTACCCTTAAGGTCTGGTGTGATCTAAAGAGGCAGTAGGAGCTTGGGAAAACCCCAGCTCAGCATTCTCTTTAGTCATTAAGTAGAAATCGTAAGCAATAAAGCCTATTTAAAATTCATTACCTGAGTTAAGGCACAGCTACACTTTGAGACTTTTCGTCTGCATATTTAGTGAATTTTTTTCACTTTTACATCTTCACTGAATATTTCTCAGGCAATGTAAAGCAAAGACCTTGTTAAAAGTACAGATTTTTTTTAGTCTTTTTTTTTATTTTGTCCAAAGGGTTTTTGACCACAATACGTCCCTAAGTAATTCATTAGGTTTATTACCATAGGTTTTCCTTCCATTATACATGAATCCTCATGGGGTTTAAAGAAATGGGAAAGACGTAGAATTCCATTTTTTCAAATGGGGGTTTAGGTAAATGTACAAAAAAACAGTATAACGGGATTCTACAAAGCAATTCCTGCAATGGAAATTTGAAATCTTCTTTTATCTCATTTCATTTAGTTAAACGTAAACAAATTTAATAGTAACTTATTACATATCTTGCTATGAAGGTAGGCAAAAAAATTATTTTTCTAAAACTTCTTTTCAAAGGTTTGTTAGTAATGAGGCAAATTCATAGTTGGTTGTCATTGAAAAGTTAGCATTTACCTCCAAACTTGCCAACATTGCCTGCAGCTACTTCTATTTATTTATTTATTTTTGAGACCCCTGTGCTTTTTATTTAAACGCAGTTTTTTTAAACTTTGGGCTTATAACTTACCTAGCGCTCAGACCGAGCAGCCACTTTATGTCACGCGATGCAGCAAGACAGGCGGATGTGGTGAACAGTATCGGTAGTTTTCCAAAATAAAACTTCCTTCTGAATCAGAAAATATAAAAGCGCAAAGAATCAAAGTTAGCGTATGGATTTTTTTCCTGCCTGCAGCCCAATACCAAGCGGCGCTGGGACCGGTAATGGTGCGCAGTCCAGGGATCGGGGACCACTGATTTAATGGGAACAGGCAGCATGTCAAAAAACGACACCCAAAACGTGAAGCGGAGGGAACGCAGAAAATAAGTCCATATGTGACAAGTTGGGAGTGAGAATTTGTTGGTTGCAACGACAACAAGAGCTGCACCATTTAAAATAGAGATGCCCATCGTATTAGTTTTGCTTCAAGTTCGGATCTGGGTCCGGGTCCGCATGACCCAGTGTCTGGATGCGGACACGGACCGCACTCCGCAAGTTAGTGACCCCTGGCTTAAAAGATTAGATCAAAATTTACCACTAACACGCTAAGATGAATCTCTTTACAGATGGTCCCATAGAGGTAGTAATTTCTTCATAATGAGAGCTGGGCTGTGCTTGATGAGTTGCATTACTGAAATTACCAATTTATACCCAGATGGTGCATGAATTTTAATGAAAAGCTATTTATCATGCACAGCAAGTGTTAATGTCGGTTTTTAAATGTGTGTAAAACCAAAAGAGCTGTAATAGAAGTATAAGAGGGGATGCACGAAAGGATGGTACATTTGTGTGATTACTGTTTATCACAAAATGTCTGTCCAGCCTATTAAAGGTCAAACACCAGAAAAAACCCACATGCTTAGAAAATACACAAAAGTGAGTTGGTAAAATCAAAAATAGTACTGTGTGGGTCCCTTTGGTGGCCCTGACCTCTTTCAAATGGCCTAATTGTAATGGTTAGCTTCAAAATGGTTAAGTAAATGGGGTTTGACACTAATGTGCTATGGCATGTCAACTTACCTTGCAATGATCCATCAAGATTTTCCATGTAGTTTCTCCATCCCTACAGTCATTGATTTGATTGTTTTCTAAAATGTTGTATATTTGGGTTAGTCTATGATTTGTAACTCTGTTTGAATCTTAAAGAAACCATTGAAATGGAGTCAGAGTATCCCACCAAATTATAGCTTAGTACAGAGTAAAGGCTCATTACCCTTGTGCCATCTTAGATGACCCCACCCTTGCATTGACGTGTTATTCCTACCATGACAAAGGTGAATAAAAGTGGAAAGATTTCATGTAATCCATAGACACCAGTGAAGATCACAAATCATTGAAGAAAAAAGGTTCAGCGCACTGTCTAGTGGGTCTAGATGACCCAACCCCAATAGTAAAGTGCCTAGGATAGCACAAGGGTTACACCATCAAATTGAAACCAGTCATAAAACAGACAGCTACGTTTGTTTGACAGTATTTCCTAACAGCTTAAGAAGTTGCATTGTCCTGGCACAATGCAAACAAGCAAAGGATGCACGGCTAGATGTTAAACAACACAAAAATACCAGTAAAAACAAAACTCTACAAGTACATGTGAAGCTGTAGGGGATAAATAAAATATTAGTGATTCTGTAAAACCATACATCTGACATTAAATAAGACCGGAAAGTGTTGTCCAGGACACAAAGGTCAAAATATCTGTCTTAAAAATAAAAAGATGGGAGTTATAGTAAGTTATCTTTGACCCGATGTGATTAACCCTTTAACACCAGAGCTGTCACCAGTGACATCTAAAAAACACACTCTCTTTGACATTGCACAAATCTTCCGCTGTTTACGCAATCAACGTGAATCAGCTGATTTGAATGCAGAGAAAAGCTGCTTTTCGTATCGGATTTGCACCAATATGCAACGCTTTACTAATGTAAAGCTGCTTTTGTCCGCTTCATCAAATCTGCTGGAATTGCTTTAATTTTATAAATGGTTGAAGGGTTAAGGTAGTCAAAAGGATTTAAACAGTTGAGCTTCAGGTGTAAAAGGGTTAAGTGCAACTCAAGAATTGACCCCACCCTCTGGCATTAGAATGTGATTCATGATTCCTTTCTGACTGTGTCATACATACTTGCCACACCAAATACACAAGTAGAATGGTAGATCATTTATTTGATGGTTTAGCATGGTACTCTACTGAAAAAAGGAGAAGCACACAGAGATACAGTATAAATCTAAGCCTAAATACATTTTTGTGGCAGCACAGAACATTGCACATTCCATAATGGGACCAAGGCCATACAACACCTGAAGTCTTATGATATTTTTTTGTTTGTTTTTTTATTACTTTTTAACACAGGCTCACATGGCATTGTAGAGAGTCATCTCTACAATGAGCTGTTGGCAGTTCTTATAAATAAGGTTGCAAAAGATCTCTGTTAAGAGTTAATGCATGCATAATAAATACTTATGTAATAAAGGTTGCCATCTCTTTTGCTCTTAGCTTCAGCTTGTACATTACGGTAGTTTAAAAAACAACTCATACAATGACCTTTTTTTAGATTTACCCATTGATGTTGACTTTACCACATAACAGCCTTTTTTTTTAGTTCAGTCTACCACAACAGCCTTCAATAGCAACAAAATCTATCACTTTCATACTTTAGTTAAGTTGCCAAAAAAGGATATGCTCCATTGTATTTATGTTGAACTTTTCAAGTATTATTTGACATTTAACTGATGATTTTTCTTTTTTGCACTCAGCCCCATCTACATAGTAGAAAATAAAGTGTCACTCAAGATTACAAACATCCCTACTTTGACCAGGTTAATCAAACTGCATTTGTGCTGCAACAATCTGGGTACAGTACATTCTTTTTTTCTTTGTCATATATCAGATGATAGTCTTTCATCAATCAGTTCAGAATTGTTTTTCTTTTCATATTCATGCACAAGTAAAATAGGTGAGTGATAATTCAAATGACCAAGTTTTAACTTTATAATCCTTTTTGCAATTTTGCAAGAAGTCAGACAGTATCCAACTTTTTTTATTCCACCAACAAACTATTGCATTTTCTAATCTGGCAATCAGCACAAAATTTTTTTTTCCATTTTGACCTTTAAATCTTGCAGTCTCTTGATCCATTCTCATTGCACACATGCAGATTTTGTTAAAATACCTTCCTTTTTTCTCTATTCCTAATAGCAAGATTAAAAGTGGGTGTATTACATTCTAATGGAGAAATGATGACCATGGCTCATTATCCTCTCCCTGAAGAATGGATCTGATACATTCAATGCTAGTATGTGCTTATAACTATTCAACAGACTGCTTATCGTGGTCCATCTTCGGACTCAGTAAAATCCATTTGCATCACTTTGTTGATGTGTTGCGGGGCATTCAGAAGCTGTATAATACAGAGCTCAACATACATTACACTTACTGGACTGGAAATTTGAAATGGTTGGCAGTTTGAATAGGAATGTATTACTTACAACAGATTTGTTGGATTAATGTTTGTTATATTTTCACTAAATACTCTGACAGTAAATAGGCAGTATAACAATCACGAAATCTTTTATGGGTTGTACACTCATTTTTTATGTGTATATGTACATCTACGTATGTACACAATATGTACCTATGTACAAAAATCCTTAGCATCATTCCTCCACACTATTACCAAAAAAGAATTGGTGTTAAGCCAACAAAAACACGCATGGGAATCAAATACCTGAAGATACCAAGTATAAAAATATCAGAATATTTCATGGGTAAAGTATCTATCGCCCAAAAGGCCCTTGGCAGTTATTTTAAATTAAGGACTTTCTTTTTTTTTTTTTTTCAAAGTGGAAGTTTTGTAAATTTGAGTGCAAATCTGTCGCAATCAACTGGAAATTAGAGCTAGAAAAAACGTGGCAGTTTGTGCTTATTAACTATTCCCCCAGCTTGTCGTAGAGAGGAATATTTTAGCGCCACTTTTTCCTGTCGAGAAAAAAATGCCAACAGCTTCAAGACCTGAGTCACAAACATTGTGATCAAAAGAGAAGATCTTCAGCTTAACCATTTCAGTATAGATTTACCAGATTAATCTACAACAGAGTATAGTTAGTTGCATGCATTTTATCCACTGTGTAAACAAACGTCAATCCGTTTTTGTAAAATTGTGTTGTAAACCAAGGCAAACCACTCCGGTACATGACAAACATAGGGCAGTGCATAGGGAACTTAGGGGTTGGACCTCACTGAGCTGGATTAAGTTGCTCAAAGTTTTAATTGACAGAGGTATCAAAATTACACTAAGCATTTGCAGTTTTCAGCTTTTCTTCATATGACCTGCAGTACCTAGCTCTGTAGACACAAATTTGGAAGAGTCAATACATTGCAAACAAAAAAATGTGTGCAGATGCAAAAGTTATTCTGATCTCTGGTGTGGACCAAACCAGCAAACTTCCAACCAAAATTGTATTGGACTATCCTTGCTGTGAGTCAGTTTGATGGCTAGTGATGGTAGTGAATGTCTAGAACTTGATTCTAACTTGCCTAGGAATGAAAATATGGCAAGTTGGATAGTTAAGATAGCAATTAAAGTAGCTGTTCATACTTTCCGGAGACTACCTCTGAAGCTACATTTATACCCGACTCGGAAAAACACACTCGAGCGACCATCTCTAATGAAAAGTCTATGTCAACACTTATATATGTGCATTTCAGGTTTCTGTGTTAAATACTCTCACATTCACGTTAACTTAAAGTTAAACCAGTTGAGCTTTGACAAATCAGAGACTTGGATATGGTAGTTACATATCCTGAAGTGGACGGCAGTGCCAACCGGTTGATAATCAATCACAAAGGAGAATTTAATATTTGCGGTTTGTGCCCAGCCGTAAGTCTTTCATATATATCGAAATAGAGCTGTGAAAGAATAAGCCCGAGGCATGACGGGTGAGATTTGCACCACTTTGACACCACGCCTCTTCCAATTGTGAGTACAGTACATCCGCTGGTATTGGGTAGTGAGAGACCTGGGTGACCATATGTTTAAGGAGCGTTCAAAACTCACGTTCAGCACATCCTTATACGTGCCACACATGCCCGGTGTGTATGTAGCCCAAGATAAACAACCTAGTTCTTCCCTGTTAACAAGTCTTCAAAAACGCACACAATTCATATCTGGCAGAAAGTGTAAAATATGATAATTGGGAGAGTTGACCTTTTAGAAGCCTGATTGCTAATTTAGCTCTGAAGTTAAGCGCACACTTTCAATAGTCTGAGATGTTTAAGCAACAGAAATTCACACACTTAGATGCATTTTTATCTGTAATTGTGCATCTCAAAGTAATTATGAGCTGTTGCAGCACTGGCCTAATCTGACCATCTCTCTGGTGTAAAATGGTTTTTTTTGGTTTAAAAATCTTTTTTACTGCCTCTTTGTGTTTGTTTTTTGCACATACTGCTGTAGATCACTTGCTGGCATTGTATCTTACTATTTACATATTATAGAGAGGGCAAATGTTAGGAAATAACTTTCACAAGTCGCATTTACAGTACATAAAAAATAAAAGAGCCTCTGTACCGAGGATATAATGCTAAATAAAAAACAAATTAGGTGAGAACTTTGTCCAAAACTTTGTAGTCGTGCATTACTGCAGTCTTTGTTTCCACATATTCAACTGCGTATAAAAAAAGAGCAAAAAAAAGAAGAAAAAACAAATTAAATAACAAAATCAAACAACACCAAACAAAGCAGTCCAATCAGACATAGTAAAGCCAGTAGATGAGATTGAACAGCGAAAAAACTGAAGGAAAGATGATACGTGACCAGCGGTCGATGGCATTCACATCGGTTAGGTCTGGAATTTTAATTTTTAACTGGGAGGACCGCCTCCGCAGGCGACTGCGTTTCAGTTGGGCAGACCGATCCAGAGAATGGCGGCTGGCGGAGCGGGGACCAATCCCACCGCTCTGCTTTCGGTACTGGATGTTTGACGAAGCCGTGCTGTCCAGCTGCACCATGGACTGAGAGTTCCTAATGTCTGCCACGCTAGTGGTGATCTCCCCACCAGGTACCTCGTTGTGGATCTCAAGGGTGGTCAGCAGGATGTTTCCATGGCCATGGGGTTCCGCCTGAATAAAAAGAGACATGGATAGTGTTAAGAATTTAAATGTTTTTAAACACATTTTTTTAAAATACTTGCATGATATTTTAAGTCCAGTTTAGTAGTTATTTGCTTTAATTGACAAAGTAGGTTGTTTTCTTTCTAGGTTTAAAACAACTTTTAATCTCTTCAAAAAAGCATACTTTTAAAAAGGTAGAACTTTGACAACAAATAAGTATAAAAAAAACAAGAACTAAAAGCAACACAAAAGGCTTTTGTTGTTGTTTAATCATCATCATGTTGGTTTCCTTTGGTGTGAACCAGACATGCATTTTGGTTTGCCTCAGTTGCAGTTGGTTGAGTTGCAAGTGAACCCTGGTGATGTTTATCTCAGTAGTTTAGTCAGCTTAAATAGGCAAACCAATGGCCTAGTGTTGCATAAGTGCTGTCCTGTCTAAGTAGGCGAAACACAAGACAATCTGTAGTACAAAACAGTGAAGAATTAATTGTGATATAGTTGGAAAGTGTCTGAAATCTAAATGTGGTGGAGTCAAGAGGTGGAAGATCAGGAGGTAGAGTGTTTCCATTCTGCCTGGAAGACACTGAACCTCACAGTGATCCCTGTGGGCTGGTAAGCACACGCTAATTGTTGTGTGAATGGGTGAAGGAAGTGTAACGTGTGATCTCTTTGAAGAAGGTGGAAAAGTAGTGTATAGGTACACAACCCTGATCACAGCCCATCTATGATAGTCAAGATGACCAGCACAGTTTTAGCTATGTTCCTCAGATTTATCAAACACGGGACCATGCAGGTGAGAGTCAAGTCAAAAACAGATCAACAAACTGTGAAGTGCAAATTCATTTATTCATGCAAATGTAGTGACTAGTGGTTCCACATTTTCCTTTTATGAGTGGCACTATTTGTCAGATTTTTTTCTTTGGATGATATAGTAAAACAAAGTTAGGAAGAAATGTACCATAATAGGAAAACCTAGATGCTTAAACACAGACATTGGATATATAAGCACCATACTTTCTGGAACATAAGGCACACTTAAAATCATTAAATTTTTTCCAAAATTGACATTATGTTTTATGTAAATACTACTGAACTTGAACCAATTTTCTGTGGTACATAGTGCTCAAAAATCTGTCAAAATGTTTCAGTGCGACTTTGGTATTATAGGAGCTTTGTGGGTACAGTGGTCAGTAGCCTACCAGCGTGATGTGTACCATGTTTCAACATAATTAACTGAAATGACAAGAGTATTTTATATTTTATGTGTTACAACTGACTAGTGTTGAAAGTTGTAAGTAAAGTTATTTGGAGGGTTACACTCTCCACAAAGGCTGACTATTCAAGATAAAAGAGGAAACATAATAAAAACACAATGCATTGGAAAAACTTCCCATTAATCCCTCTGGCCAATCACCTACCTCCTGGATTTTTCTAGGCGTTCTGGGTATTGTAGTCCTAATAATTACATGTGACGGTTTTCATTTCACTGTATGTTCCCAACAATCCAGTGCTCCTTATGTATAAAAATAGACCATTATTCTCCATTCATTGAAATTGTGTCTTACAATCCATTTCATCTTACTGTCCAAAAAATACGGTACTTTTAAACCTTATAACAACTTACCCATGCTTTTTATAAACAAATTAAAATGCTTTAAATATAAACAGAATAAATGCATTGAAAGAATGTTAATGAAGTAATGCTACATCAGTTCAAATATGGCCAACCGTGTAAAAGATTCCTGTTAAGTTTGACAAAATAATAACATTGGTACATTTGAAAATTCTCTACAATGAGTGACTATTATATCAATCATAACCTAGTCAATTAGCTCAGCACATAGCCGCATTTACATTTGGTCTGTGGTGTGTCATTTAAGGAAAACTATGCCAAACTTTGCCACGTTCTTCTCTAATTACAGGAAACTTTGATAACCTTAGCCAGGATCTTAGATCAGTATGTAATTGCCATCATTTTGAGGAAAAAAAGGTTTTCTGTGCAGTGTCATGGTCAAATTCAAGAGGGGAATAAAACTTGGACATTTTTCTTTCATGCAAAAGAAACACCACTTAAAGTTTCTGAAATATTATGAATTACTAAAATAGTTTTCCTTGTGAATCTTAAAGAAACTTGAGCTAAAATTTAGAAAATATTCAACTTCATGCTCTGTGGCTCTGGTAGGTTAGAGCAGTGTTTTTCAACCAGTGTGCCGCGGCACACTAGTGTGCCGTGGGAGATGGTCAAGTGTGCCGTGGAAAATTGCCCTCATTAACTGATCTAAAAACATTAACCATCTCCAGGAAATCAGCTCTTTGTTCATCCAAACAGGTCCTGATAAAACACTGAGTAGTTAGGAATATGAAAGATCATAAAATACTTATTTCTTTGTGTTTAACTGATTCTATTAAAGACATTTTGATAAGAATGACTGCACCGCGATTTACCTGCAGCTATAACTGTTTTCTGAAAAGTCCCGCAGCTTTTACTGTCTCCACGACTCCACCAATCATTCTTGAAGGCTTAATCACATGTCATCAGTCTGACCAATCAGAAGTGTTTAAAGTCTAAACTTCCTTGTTCCAATTTAGCTCATAACTCACTCATTTCCAACAAAAACACCAGCTAAAGCTCGTCTTTAGCGGTGTAGCTTTCCACAGAATCCGGTATCAGACCGTGGAACAAGTAAACAAAACCATGAAACTCAGAGACGCAAGTGTTTCTGCCGTTTTGTCGCCGTATTCACACTACATCTCCCATGATGCATTGGCTTAAAGGGACAGCGCCTTAGCGTACAATGAGTCATCCTTGTTACACGGATTGAAACCACAACGAACATACAGTTTGTATGTAACTTAACTTTTATTACATCTTTTAGAAAAAACATCTGCAACTTCCTGCTTTTTCTGCCACAATTATCACAAAAATGCACGTCAGATTACCGGGGGGGGGGGCTGTAGATCAAAACAGACTATGAGTTTCTGTTTTTTTTGGGGGGCGGGGGGGGGGGGGGGTGCTGGTGTGCCGCGGGATTTTTGTCAAGGTTAAAGTGTGCCGTGGCTCAAAAAAGGTTGAAAAACACTGGGTTAGAGGTAGTCACATTTCAGCATAGTTGGTCGTCAGCTTCTTACAAAATTATTTCAGCTGTAATTGTCTTACACTTTAAAACTCATTAATGCTAAATCCCAAACAATTCTAAAACAGAAATTTGTAAAGAACCACCAACATTTTAAGATATTTTTTTAATTGTCGTTACCTAGTGCGACCTTTACAAGATGGTGTCGCTATGTAGCAGGAAATTAGACTATTTCGCCACTTCCTGACATGCGTCATGAAAAAGAATGACTTTTCATGATAATGAGAGAGGTTATACAAGAAGCATGCACTAAGAATGAGCTCTGAGGACAGGAAACGGCATCTTTTCACAAAGCAAGCATGAGCGTCATCTCAAGAAAGTCAATGTTATGGAGATGCCTTCTGTTGCTTATACATGGATGGAGAGGCTTTTTGCATCAAGGCAAAAGGAAGGTTGATCACATCCATGTCACTTGATGGCGATGGGCAGAGCTGACTTGAAGAGGCTGGAGATAAGGCAAAACACAACTCACCGAGCGTGAGTGGCGAAGACCTTTAACCTGATTGGACCGTTTAAGCGATGCGGTCCTACTACCTGCCTCCTGAGGAAACGAAAATATTCAGCCATATATGGGGACATATTTACCTGAAACTGATGTCTTTGTTTCGAAATGCACATATCAGTGAGAGAAAAATCCCCAAAACGTTCTCTTTGACAAAAGTGTTGTCTAAAATGGAAAAACAGACACTTGGACACTTTTTTTTCTACTGCTCCACATGCAAGTATACCGCATGATTTTGTGGAGCTTTACATCCCCCAAGTATCCACACATGCCAAATGTTTGTTACACCTACCCTTGCTGCGTCATACTTGGCCGACCTCTCATTGTTGGCCTTCTCTGCTTTTTCCGCCAGCTTCTTTTGCATCTGAGGGCCCCTCCCAAAGAAGATGTAGTTTACAAAGGCATACTCCAGAAGAGCCAGGAAGACCATGACGAAGCATCCCATCAGGTACATGTCAATGGCCTTCACGTAGGGGATCTTGGGTAGCGTCTCCCTCAAGTGAGTGTTGATGGTGGTCATAGTCAGCACCGTGGTTATCCCTATAATGGGAGGAGAATATTTCAAGTTATGGTCTCGTAAATTTTACGAGAAGTAACAAAAGCCTGACTTTATCTTTACGTCTGCCTCCGTGTCCGCACACATGACCTTTCATTTACTTAAACTTCCTTTTCATGTTTGTTTAACTCGCATGAACACTCCAGGCAGGTATGCAGCCTCTGCTTCATTGAAATTCAAAGGTCTGCCTTAAAACACCAAACTGCCCCCTGGTCATTGAGCAGAAATGAATCATTAGCATAGAGCTGCATGTATCTACCTTCCAGTTCTTGTTAACCTTAACCTCCAGGGGGAAACAAATGACCTTCCATATATGAGGCACAGTCACACCTTATGTGTTTGCATGCTGGAAAGAGAAGTGAGTGCTGCCATGCTGCTCTTATTGTAACCTAAAATGACCATATGAGGGAGGAGCCAGAGAGTTGTATTTGAGACAGCAGGATCTTCAGATGGACCATGAGGAGGCTGGGCCAGGTGGCATTCAAGGACCATCTGTTTTTTACTCTATGAACCACTTTTTGCCTAGTAGTCAAATCTAAATTTGTAATTTAACCCCTTCATTTGTAGACAATTTTTCAGGGCAGAGTCCATCCACTGTGTTTAGTATTTGGTATAATAACCACAGAAATATGCTCCTCATTGCAAAATTAGAAGAATGCTGAACCAAATAAAAATCCTTTTGCCTCCAGAATATTTAAAAAGTAATTTTTTCAGTAATTTTTATTGTCTTACGCAGAGTGAAAATATCCCTAAAATCAATTCACAATTCAAAACCAAAAAATATATAATTTGTAGATGCTGCAAGTTGGCACCAAATGTTGACCTTGCTGTATTTCTGTGCTCCTTGTATATTTACTTCATAGTTTTTTGTGTTAGAATTAAGCATGAAGTCATGAAAAAACCAAAATGTCTATGAAAATATTTGATATCTATAAGCATAGACTGCTTTATTTAAGTCTAAATTCTGATTAAAATTTGGCTTTGACATAAAACCTCTATAACAAGTACTATGCAGGAAGTGCCGACCAGTAGTTACCGCTGGAGGGATGTATCATGGGATTAGGGTTTGTGGGCCAAATGCCACTCTGACCGCGGCACATAGTAATCCTTTGAATGTTTCATGTTTCACGTAAAAAGGGATTTTAAGCTTCCCAAATATATGTGGAATCATCAAGCACAGCAGTGGTAGTGTGATGCTATAGATGTGGTTTAAAGCTTAAAAACCTTGATATTTTATGCACTCTAGCCTAAATATTTTGCATAAATTATCTGTTAGTTTATTCATGACCTTAAGATAACTTGGGGTTATGTAACATGACAAAGATCCTAAACAAAGAAGCAAGTTTCCATGTAAGTTAAGTAAGGTGATTGAAATTCTGTCTCATGACTACGTTTTTATTCACTTATTTATTCATTAAATTTGTTTTTAACAGTTTTTATTATGTTTAGTTTTAATGTACATCTCTTTGTTTCAATTTCTTAAAGAACTTCGTAGATAAAGATGATGATGATGACTAATGACAATTTACAAATGAACACAGCATGTTTAGGCCTGGTTTGCATGTTTGACCCTCGAGTCTAAATGGATGCGACAAAAAAGCCTAAAGCTGCATTCACACTGTGCATATCAAAGGTTCATTCTTCCATTTATGGCTCCCAGGAATATTAGTCTTGAATGTACATTCTAACCAAGTATTTTTGGAAATCAGACTTTGTTTTAAGGTTAGACTCCTAAACTGGGTGAATAGGAACTGGTGCGCAGAAAGAATGGGCCACCTAGCGGGTACTCTATAAACTGACTTGTTTCCAGCTACCTCAATTTTCAAACTTAGCTTAAATAGGAAGTCAAAGTGTTCCCATCTGTTACTCAGAATACACTAGACAAAGAAAAAGGAGAATAAAATTCCTTCACATCTACATGAAAGCCTCTTGTTTGCTGTTGCTGGCACCAAGCCTTGTCAGCCAGTTATCTAATTTAGATCTACCATACAAATAAAAATATGCTGAATTGTAATAGGTGGTAAGCTGTCCAGCTTTTTATATGTTGCAGCAAATACACACATCATAGTAATCAAGATAGAAACCTCTGACCTTTTACAAAGCCAGAGCTATC
Source organism: Oryzias latipes (assembly GCF_053564925.1). Taxonomy (NCBI): domain Eukaryota; kingdom Metazoa; phylum Chordata; class Actinopteri; order Beloniformes; family Adrianichthyidae; genus Oryzias; species Oryzias latipes. The sequence goes on from NC_136238.1 coordinate 10,598,713, forward strand.
CATTGTCTCATTACAGATGTACAGCAAACATATCTATAAACCTTTATTTACCAGTATTAGTAATAGATGGAGCCCATCAGGGGTAGCATTGGTCATATGGCCACAGACATGACTTTTGGTGTATAAATGTGTGCTATAAAACACCGTAAAGAGACAAGGAACCGTCAGATGGACGGGAGGAGGGAGCAGGATAGCTAAGGTCAATGTAGCCCTTAGTGTGATTTATCGATACATTACAAGGTTAGCACCACTTGTGTACGTGTGGGCATGTACGTGTGAATGTGTATGTGCTCATGCACGCTTCCATGCTTCACGTCTGTGAGATTTTGTGATTAGATGGGGTTTTTTGTACTCTGCGACAGCCTTGTTCTTTATAGGTGTTCTCTCAGCTGAGCCATTACTCTCTGTCCTTCATTGCTTCCTACCCACGCCTCTTTTTTGCTCCCTCCCTCGCTACCCATTTAGACATTTTAATCAAGGGACCAAGTGCCTTTGGGCCTCTCTTCTTTTTCATCCTACCGTTTTGCTCTCTGGTGAGAAGTGTAGCTTCGTAAGGTTTCTCTTGCACCATGTTTTTGCCTTCCCTACTCCTACCTCCTCTATCATCCCTATGTGCCTCTTCTAATCTCTTCTACTCGGTCTCCCTTTGCCTTTATCCAACAAATCTCACCATTATCTGGAGGTGGTCACTTACATTCTTTGCCACACTCTTTTTTTTTATGTCCTAGACTAGAGTTTCGACATTCAGAGCTGGAACAAAGGCCCACATTAACCCCCTCCAATCGCTATCCAATGTGTCGATACAAAACAGTTAACATGTTAAAAGGCTTTGAAGTGAATGGTAACGACTAGATTCCAAATAATGTTAATAAAACTCTTTAGATGTTTACTTGGCTAAAAGAACTTGAGTTTGAAGCTGTGAGAAACTTTTCAAGGTCTGAAAGATCAAACTTTAATCTAAACCTGTCTTAAATTACACAGAAAGTACCCTCGTGCCAGCTCACAGCCAGAAAATTTGTGTAATATGATTACACACGAAGGGCATGACTATGAGGATTGGTTTGCAACCAGATTAGTCCTTGGGCTGGTAATTTGTACCTTTGAAATCCATTGAAACTGCTCAAGAAAATAAGATTCTCCTTCAAACAATTCAATTGTTTTCCTGCTGCCTGCTTGCATTGATTCCCTCTTGATCATTACACTGCTCTTACTGGCAGGATGGCACACACAAAAGAGCATCCCGCACACACCCGGCTCCACAACCCAGATACCTGCTGAAAAGCTCACAATGGTCCTCCGGTTGCTCTCAGCTGTTGAGGTGCACACCGGATATTGCAGCTATCCATTTGCTCACAAACACTCAAAATCAGACAAATGATTCCAAGCCTACAATTATGACCGGATATTGCATGCATGCCTGAAGGGAGTGGAGAAAGAGACCAGACATTATGGATGATGAAGGAATCTGCACACACACACTCACTCTTGCAGATAACAGGCAACAGAGACGAAGGCTGCAGCAAGGTAATGGACAAATGCATGTTTTCCAAAAAGCATTAAGATGCGTTAAGGTCATTACTAGTCCATTATCTGTCTATGCAACGATGATTGAAGGGTCAAAGCAGCATTCAATTGTTAAAAGAAGATTGAAACGTTTGGCCTCTGAAGCAGAGATTTGTAGTTTAGGTCCCTGTTGACCTCCTTCCACCTGGAGGTTACACCTTACACACCAGATAATTCATTGGGTTGTCAACTTGTGTCAACCTGCCTATCAGATAAAAGGGTTTATGGTCGCTCGAACCTAACAATAACACATTTAAATACATATATTTTTAAAAATCTATCTTTAAATGTAACCTTAAGTTAACCAATGAAATGAAATTGTTGTCCTCAGCAGTGTGTTCCTCCTGGACGTGGAACTTTCATATCAGATACCATACAGTAATGCAGTGTTTTTCAGCCTTTTTTGAGCCAAGGCACACTTTCTCCTTGACAAAATTCCCGCGGCACACCAGCATCCAAAAATTTAAAAAGGACAAAATCTATAGTCTGTATTGATGTACAGTCCCTCCACAATCTCCAGTGCATTATTGTGATGATTGTGGCAGAAAAGGCTGGAAGTTGCAGCTGTTTTTTTAAAAGATGTAATAAAAGTTAAGTTAGTTTTCCGTATTAATTTTAGACTAAATTATTTGAAATTTTACCCTGATAGTTATTTTTTCCCTCCACTTTTTTAACATGCAATTGTATGTAACCTCACAATATATATATATATATATATATATATATATATATATATATATATATATATATATATATATATATATATTCTTTCTAAATAGTGATTTTATTTTTTTATATATTTTTTAATGTTTGTGCAAAGGCAACTGTAATTTTTGAAAAATATGATCTCAATATGTTTGATAAAATCTACACAAAAAGACTGACTTTATATTTATGTTTTCTGTAGCTAAGCAAAAAGTGAAAATGTTGAAGTTGTATTAGTTTTTCTTTTGTCTTAATCAAAAATGAAGTCTTTGAAAACTTTAAAAAATATTTTATTTCTTTATTTTAATTTAGTTTAATTGTGTCTGTTGGCTACTTCACTTTAATCCTGTTTCATAAATGTTGTCATTACTTCTTCTTAAATTAAACATATAAAATAATCCAGAAGTTATTAGAAAAGTGTTTCAGTTAGAAAGATGACTTGGACCGAACTCTGGGATGTTTGACTGTTAATAAACACAAACCTTGAAGGAGAACTAAACTGTTGACCTCTGATTTCATCAAGAAGATTTAAAAACTGTTTGATGTGTATTCGTTGTGGTTTCAAGACGTTTAACAGGGAAGACTCGTTATAGCACAGAGATGCTGTCACTTTAACCCAATGCATCATGGGAGATGTAGTCAAAAACTGCCGCTGACGCTTCTCTGAGCTTTATTACTTTGTTCACTTGTTACACAGTCTGACAGCAGATTCTGTGGAAAGTTACACAGCTACAGACGAGGTTTAGCTGGTATTTTTGTTGGAACTGAGCAGAATCAGAACAAGGAAGTGAAGACTTTAACCACTTCCTATTGGTCAGACTGATGACCTATGATTAAGCCTCCAAGAATGATTGGAGGAGACAGTTAAAGGGGCGGGACTTTTCCTAAAGCAGCTGAAGCTGCATCTAAATCGCAGTACCATCATTTTAATCAAAATGTCTTTAATAGAATCAAATAAACACAAAGAAAAAAGTATTTTATGATCTCTCATACTCCTAACTGCTCAGAGTTTTATAAGGGCCTGTTTGGATAAACACCGAGCTGATGTCCTGGAGATGGTAAATGTTCTAGTGTGCCACGGTGTGTCGTGGCACACCGGTTGAAAAACACTGCATTAATGGATATACTCATTGAGGCCTGATTGCTCGTAGCTGTTGTGTTGCATTTAAATTCTATCCTGCATTTACAAGTTGCTCCTAAAATGTTTTTATTTAGTTGCAATAAAGATGGTATATGACAATTTTCAAGTCATTGGTCAAAACTGCTTAATAATAAGCAACATTTTAAACAAAGACACACTTATGCTGGTTTTAAAATGATCCATCTGCGATGCGTCTCCCTTGAGTTGGGTGGGGAGTCCATCTCACAACCGTCAGTTAGTTTACATTGTCACTGTTAAGTCCCCCCATCCCTCTCCCTGGCTTCGTCCCACCACCTCTGTGTCAAGTGGTTCATCCAAAACTTTAGCATCAGGCCCAAATGCCCTCTCCTTCCTAATAAACGATGCTTTGTGTCATAAATTATGTTGTGTTTTTGTACTTCCAAAGTTAACCTCTTGTCAGCCATTGTGCAAATGTATTCGTGTTATTCGTGGTGTTAATGTGCGTTATCACCACGATACAAAATAACATCTAATGCGTTTTTCTTTGAAAATCAGCGTAAATTAGCTTTAACTTTGTATTACGGAACACTAATGTCAAAAAAGGTCAAATTTGGACAAAGACCTAGCTAAAGTATATGTCAGAAAGTCAAATTCTCCTTTTACTTTACATTTAATTACAAGTTAGCCTCCCAGCTTTATAAATGACAAGGTTGTCAAACATTTCTTGCACTTCTTGACTCATGAAACCTAAATTAACAGTCTATTGAATTTGTTGATGACACATAACTATGGATAAAACTCTATTGATATTTAAAAAATGGAAAAATAAGATTTGAGAACCTCAAATGTTTTAATTCCTTTGTTTGCTGACTTTTTAGCAATTGTTCATGGGGTTTTTGCAATCTGTTAAGATACAACTCAAAGCCAAAAAACATTTTTAAAACTGAATCAATTCAAATTGTATTTCATCTTAAATGGAAATCTTCTTTATGTTGAGGTAATAGCTTTTAAAGTCCCACTCAGATCATCTTTTGATCCAATTTCAAAGTGTTCCCAGAGGTCTATTGATCACGATTATGCAATTTTTAGATAAATCCAAAAAACCTGTGTCATTTTCTAGAACATCCTCTGCAGAGCAGCATTAGTTCATCAGAAATTTGCCTCTGAGCTGTGAGCAGGACTGCAGGGTAAGCCTCCCCTCATTTCCCATGAGCCCTTTGTTTACACTCTCTGCTGCTAGCTTACTGCCCCTGATACCTTCAACCAAACATACCAGTGCAACAAAATTGGCGACAAAATACAGAGCTGAAAAACAAAGACGTACATAGATCTGTTTGTCTACAAGTGGATGATACGGAATAGAGTGGACCAGGGAGCTTGTGGCCTGCCGACTGTAGCAGCTGCATCATAGCTACAGGCTTTTTGCATTGGCATTTTTTAGATCTGCTCCTGATTCACCACGCTTTGAATAAAGAAATACTCAGAAATGCATTTTTAGTCTTAATTTTCTTTAAATATGTTTTCCATCATGAGAAAAATGCTACAAGAACATGTTAAAAACGCCAAGAACACAATTTTATTGGAGCGGTCTTTAAATGGATAGTTGTTAACATTGAGAAACTTTGTTAGTATTTGCCTAAAAAAATGGGTTTCTTTACTTTAAAATTAGATCGTTGGCTTTCTAATATATTTTTAAATTAGTTAACTGAGAAAACAAAGAAAAGAAGCTAAACTTGTGATATGTGATATTCATCTGTTTATTGCGTTGTTAGTTGTGGACAAAGAACAAAAAGAACAGATGCCAACAGTTTAATGAAGCTACCGTTTTCAGCACGGCTAACTCCTGTGGGGGCCTCCACTGTTCAAATTGCATTTCCCCATTATTACCTCCACCTCCTTCATATTATGACCATTACTCCTGCCTCATGTGTCATTTAGTCAACATTACACAAAGGCAAAAACAACACTGGAGCCTCCTGCGAGGAACCACAATGATTACAAACCAACGACCTGCTGCTTCCATCTGCGCTTTGTTTACTGCTCACAGAGGCCCTGTGGTAAGTGGGCCTTCACACCTACACAAGCTCTCCTTAATATTGGGAAAATATGCTTGTTGGAGCACTTGTGGCCTTCTAGTGAACACAGCAACTACAGGCACAAGGTAACAGTATTCCCGAGAGCTCATCACTCTCAGGAATCCAATAGGGGACCAGGGAGTTTGTGGTTTTGTGTCAGCCCCTGAACTTTTCTGGGAAAGTCTTAATACCTGTAGCTCAACTGCTACTGTTTCTTACCAAGAGCCACCCTGGCTGCCGACGCATCATAGTTTATCCAGAAGGATACCCAGGAGAGGATGGTGATCAGGATCGATGGCATGTAGGTCTGCAATATGAAGTAGCCAATGTTTCTTTTTAGCTTGAAGCTCAGAGACAGTCGAGGGTAGGCACCTAAAGATGGAAACAGAGATTGGGGGTGGGGGGTGGAAAGAAGCATCTGTAATTATCTTATTTAGACTTAAATACACAGTGAATATAAAAAGAACATTTAACTTTTTCATACTGAGAAAAATGTGTGCACAACTTGTGTTTTTGTTTCAGTTTCCATGGCAACTCTGATAGCATGGGTCGGATTTGTCACCATGGTAACAAGTGTTCGCTTTAAAGTCAGAAGCGCACACAGAATTAAAACTCCAATCCAGCTTTCCAATGTGTCACAAAAATCAACAGGGTAAAAAATTTACATTTCTGATGATCAATTCTCAGACATCTGGATCTGTTTTCTTGTGAAAACCCCAGACTGCAGGAGAATTGTAGTCTGATAAACATGTGTACACATCATTCAGCACCTCTGATGCTGAATGAGTGAGGAGTGGTAAATGAAAATCCATCACGATTTGCTCTGCGAGACTCATGTCGTGAATCCTTCCATGACCTGGAACACAAACGCTGTCCGTCGACTGACGGCTTTTCTCATTATCTCTCCACATAGACTGCATCTACGGCTCGTTACTCCCACTATTCTTAGCCGGTTTCCCATTTTCATTTTATAACATTGGAGAAGTGGGGCCCATTATGGTGTAATTTCCACTCAGTGGGTTTCAGCCAAAGCTACTTGTGGTGAGCGTAGGTCCAAACTAATGCACGCTGTAAAGAAACCAAGAATAAATAAACAGCCAGTCTCATTAAGATTCAGCGCCTGCAGTGTTAAGGTGCAACAGAGCAATAAAACTGGTTTCATGTTACTTTGAGAACAAGCCATTCATCATTTGTTATTATGTATTTCAGCTGCTGTTGACTGGTACAATATCTGCAGACAGTTTTGGCTACCTCTGTCCATCCCACACAAACTCCTACTGTACCAACTGGCACCAACGTAAAGCAATTTGGATCCAGATTGGATGGAAAGATAATATTTTTTGGATTTTTTTTAGCTCTTCTGAATCTAAAAAAACTGGTTGGAATTCTTATTCTTTATTTTTAGACCTTCATTAACAGTTCGGAACATGCCCAATGTACATGGTGCTACGAAAGTGGGCTCAGACTCAAGGAAAGTCTGAAAATAACTCATTCACTCCCTTAGAAGTGGCTCCTTCAGACTAAAACAGAGCTAAGCATCTCCACAGTAACGGATGCAGAAGTGGCTCAAGAAAATGTGGAGGCTGAGGTACACCGGTGTGTAGGTGTACAAGTGTACCCGCTGTAACTGCTACACTAAACAACATGCGCGAGTGGGAGGAACACCATGTGTGAGGCCCAGAAGGAGAGGGATTGGAGAAGGCAAAGAAATTTAATTAGAACTGATGATGACAGTACAGTAATAGAGTCTAGGAAGAACGACCACTTAGAATAGAGCACTTTGGTTTAGGGAGAACTGCAGTCCCATTCTTTCCACTTTAGCCACTTCATAACATTTTAGTTTGTTTTTTACCTACCAGTCATTGTAAAAGTTTGTCATCTCTAATTTTATCAGGAGAAACGGTTATTGTCTTCAATGTGTTTTTCCAAATCTGTGAAAAATTGAAAGACTAAATTTTCACTTGGGTGGCATCTTTTTGGTTTACTTCATTGTTCATTTATCAAAATGATCCACTTATTTTAGTGTGGATGCTTATTGGAACCCTGGTCCACTTGAAAAGTGTGATTAAACATGGCCTATCCATCAAAGCAGAAGAACATCAAAAAGAGCGTCAAAAGCATAGTTGGTCGTCAGTAAGAAAAACAGACTAGGACAAAGAAGTAAAATAGAACTGAAGATATCACATTGCATAGCTAAGACTACCAAGACCCTTGTGTTTTCCTTATATAGCTTTTTTCTTTCTTTACAGAGCACATTTGGTCTATGCTTAAGTTTGGTCAAGTTTTGATGTCACCAAACAGTTTGGTCTGAAATCAAACTATATGAAGATGTTACGTTTAGCAGAATTCTCCACCTTTTAAAGGGAAGTCTATTCCATGCATCTTGAACAATAACTCATACTGGATAGTCATTCTGACCAAGAAGCTAAAATTCATCTAAATGTTGTATCCATGTTGAGGGCAAACAGTCACAATTTTGTGGATTTTTGTTTCCAGCAGTTTCCAGAAATGTATTGAAATGAAAAAGATAACAAATTTAGTATATACACAAGTATCCCTGTTATAAATTGTTCCTCATGAAATTAATAACAGTATTTCTTTCTTATTTGTAAATGATATTAAAACATCAGTTTATTTAGTTTTGAGTACTTCTAGTCTTTACTGTGTGGTTACAAAAGGCTTTTGTTGAACAGCGTATGATGATAGAAGACTAAGGCTACGTTCACACTGCAGGGCTTAATGCTCAATTCCGATTTCTTTTAAAAATCCGATTTTTTTGCAAGGCCGTTCACATTTCCAATTAAATGCAAATTTTTGTGATCTCCTGTGTGACTTTAAAATGACCCAGAAGTGACCCGCATGCGCAGAAGAGCACTCAACGGTGAACAGCGTCACTCATTGTTTGCGAAAGTAGCTAACGTTAACAATGGATGTCAACAACAGTGTTGTCAACAGCGGAGCTCTTTTTGCATTAATACATTTATTTTCACTAAGGAGCCAGCACAATTGCGCGTGTGTGTGTAAGAGACAGGAGAAGAGCGCGTGCAGCGAGGTAGAGAATGAGAAGGCCAGTGGGGGCGCGCATTCATGTTGTGTGTTAGGGAGGAAGGAAAACTGTAATAAAAGAAGGCTTCCCTCAGAATAAATGCTATTGACTCTTTATTAACCCGTTCTGGAGAATCTGAGGGTCCGAACGGGGAAGTGAACCCCGAAGGAGGATCTGCCTTCGGTCCCCCGCGCTTCTGACCACGGTCGTAAAGGGGGAAAAAAAGTAATCGCGGGGAAGGTTCAACACCACGCTCGGCCATTTCACTGGAAATATTTTCAAAAACCGCCCGGTTGCGATAAGAGGCCTCGAGTTTGGCCTGAATGGAGCTGTAACCCCAAATATTAATCCAATCTGTGACTTCTTTTCCCTTCCACTGCCTGGTCTCAGCAGCATCGTCCGCCATGGTTGATGTTTATGTTCTTGTTCCCGCCTACTTCAACGCAGAATTATGACGTTTGTAGCTTCTCAATAACGTACGGGTTGGATTCATGTGGCCTGGCCGTCAGACGGCGGTCGCATTTGAAAAGATCGGTTACGTATCGGATTCAGGACCACATACCCAAGTGGCCTGGGTCACATTTGAAAAGATCGGATCTGTGTCGTTCAGACTGTCATGAAAAGATCAGATACAGGTCGCATCGGGGCAAAAAAAATCGGAATTGGGTCGTTTCAGCCTATGGTGTGAATGTAGCCTAATAACTCAAAACATATCCACCATACTAGGTCAAGTTTTTCTTTTTGATGCAATTTAGAGCTAATTTTGGGAGATTTCTTTAAATAAACCTACGTTTTCAAATATTGACTTTCTAAAGTCTAAAGCAGACTTTAAGAAATAATAACTGTCAAATGATGCAACTAGTCAAGCGTGGATAAAATATTTAAGCTGTGCAGCCTTACCAGGGATAAAACAACAGTATGAAAGAACACAGCAACCCTGCTGACAGCCGGACTCTGAGGAATCGTTTAAAGAAATGTTGCTTGATCATGCCTGTGTCTGCCAGCAGACATGCACCCTGCGCACAAGCTATCAGTTTCTGCACATATTTTTACAGGAGAATAATTGATGTTGTGGCTCTAGATCCTCATGAATTAGTGATGGTTTGTGGTCTGGTTGTTTGTTTGTTTGTTTTTTGCCTGTCAGAGTTTGTCTAAGCAACATCCAAGCGAGAGTCTGACACAGACAAGAAAAAAAAAATGTTCAGTACATCGGGATACAATGACAAAAAAATAGGAAGAAGTATCAGAGACAAAAAAGAAAAGGAAACCAAACGCTGACTTGTAGAAAATGTGATGAAGGAAACTTGATCATTAGCCAGCCAAGTGGGGGAGCCTTTGATGTGCTTCACATATGCTGCCAAGAGCACAGGAGCAGAGCACTGGACACTAAACTTTAACAGTCTCCACCCGCAGGGGACGAGCCGATACTCACAAACAAGCACACAAACAGAATCAGATTTTAACTGTAAACAGGCAGGAAGAAGCAAATGCAGCTGAGGTGTACATTTATAGATGGAGGCAAACATAACCGAAATGAGGGCAGAGGGTGCAGACGCTTGATCGGCAACTAGCAGCAAGAAGACCGAGTCACTGTAATGGAAAAGATAAAGATGTCCAAAAAAGCAAACAAAAGGGAGATTTACTGCTCCATGTCCTTTTGGAGAAGAATCGTCCTCTTGAGCATGACTTCTGCCTGAAATTATTCTAGCCAAATGTCACAAAATTTTAGAGATTAGAAGGCGATTTGAAAGCCATTTGAAAAAGGCATAAAAACATTTAGCAGATTAGATTCTGAGGACATCTCCACACCACGGCATTGTCATTGACCGGAAAACAGGCCCAAATCATCACAACTACACCTCTGTGCTTCACAGTTAATGAGTTTGGTTTTGAAGTACCCGAGTTTTAGATTTTATGCACTTTGATTGGACAAACATGCAGACAACAACATTTTCCTCTAGTTTTTGAGATGCTGTTCCACCAAAACAGACGCAAACTTTCACTTACTAACTCCAACAAAAAAAAAACTTTTATAAGAACATTAAAATGTATCGATTTTCACATAGCAAACATTATATTCTATTACTGTTTTGGTTCATTTGACTAGCATTAATATTTAATAAGATAACAGTAATAATAATAATTTAATAAGAGTTACAAATAACACAAATTAGCATATCTTCATATGGGTAGCTTGGTTGGTAAGGTAAAGGGCTGCCACGCAGGAATCCAGGGTCCGACCTCCAGAGGGGGATAAACAATGGTACTGGGGGCAATTACCATATCAATGTTGAGCAGCTCACCGCTCCCCCAGGGGTCAAATGCGGAGAAGAAATTTCGGTGTGGGACTTTCTTTCTTTTCTTTCAAATTAGAAAAATTTGAAAATATTGGACAAGTAACTCTTAGTTACGATAGAGTTTTAGTTTAGCTTTAGTTTTGTTTTTCATAAACAAAAACTCCATTAGGTTTACTGCTATTGTTTATTTAAACTATATTAACCATCGCCACATTGTGATCGGGGAATATTTCCATATTTAAACCATAAAAATGACATTTCTTCACTTTTCCATGTTTTATAAATTTTCAAAGTACTCCTCTGCAGCACTGAGGCGCATGATGACTAGAAGTTTAAAAAAACGATCTGTTAAAAGTTTGCGGTAACTTGACAAATAGCCTTAAGTGTGTCAGTGTGTCTTCTCATTACTGGCCCCAAGAGGAGACGTGCTTTAAAAGTAAATTTGGTGTTGTGATCCTATAAATAACTCGTGATTGATGTGTTCTGCAACACTAGTTAATTACAAGAACACTGGAAACGATGTCTAGGCCACACTCTTAATTTACTGAAGATGAGCGTTTTATTAGACGGTTGAGATTCAAACTTGATGAGAGAATATATTTTTGTGGAAATTTTCTGTTGATGTTTGCAGTGGGAGTTTAGATCAGGAATATTCCCCCCAAACTAAAATGCCTTTTATTCACTAAAGCCCTTTTTTGCATCATTTGAATCTATAATTTCAGTTAGAAATTATTTCAGTTTCTAATTACTTTCCACATTTTAATAATAAACAACAATAAGCAGAGTAAAAATTTGTGTTTAATCTAAGATTTCCTGTATTCAAACAAAAAAAAACTTGAAATCTTCCCTGAAAACCATTAAGATTTAATTTAATCTAGTTGATTTTGGACAAAAATCAAATACTGTAAACTTAATGTTATTAATGCTTTAATGTTGTATGTTGGTGGAAGGTTGATAACCTAAGCTATAGTGAAACCTCAGCTAAAGTAAATTGAACCAACCACCCTTTGGTCAAGTGCCCCTCCGGCGTCCCTGAAGCAGCGCTTTCCACCCCAGCGTCATCAGGAAGGCTTCACTCCAGCTCATGTCAGCTCATGTACAAACACAACTTTGACTCTCAGGATTAAAATCAACGGATCCGACTTTGGCGCAGACACATCTGCTACAGAAATGATTTAACGGTCAGTTTTGAGGCACATTATTGCCAAGGAAAAATTCATCCCAAACGTGAAAAACCACCCAGAACGGCATATACCTGTTGAGAAGACCACATTTTTGGACACCAGTTTGTAATCGACGATAGAGAACTGCGGCAGCTCGATGCGCGTCACCCCCGTTACTGCCGACTCGCCGCCTTTCCAGTAGAACTCAATGTCATCTGTGGTGTAGCCATCTGCACAAAAAGAAGCACACAATATACACCAAGGTGTAACCATCTGTCAAAGCATCACTGGAGACCAAGATATGCAGCGTTGCCTCTCATCCAACTGGCCTGTAATTTGGGAAGAAGGAGGAAAACACGTTTGAAGTCGCTTCCAAGAGACTGATGCTGCTTTGAAAGGCAAATCATTTAGCAGGCGCACTTCAGTTTGGGAAATGCCTTCTATTACCTTTGAGGGATTTCATATTTTGGGTGATCCACCTTGGGGTTTAGCTGAGAAGCTGTTCTAGGAACAGCCATTAAAACGGTATACAGATGCCTTAATAGGCCATACACCCATTGTTTTACAAAATATGTAACATCTGCTTTTCTAAAATTTATTTCAAGTATCTGGATGCTCCAAGAATTAGGGCCAAAAGACTGTATCTGTTCAATTTTAATTTGCAAGCCCACAGTTTCATTTGATTTGATGAAACATCTGCTGATCTTTCACATTTTCATTTCAAAGTAAATTTGTTTGGATAAAAAAATATTTTCATTTAATTTGTCAAAAAACTGAACAAGGTTTCATTATTAAAATGACAAGTCTTCCATAAAACTTCACTAATTTCTCTTGAAGGAAAATTGATTCAAGGATTAGATGTATCAAAATTGATTTTCAAAGTAAACATCAATTGTTTAAAAAAAAAAACTTTTAGCCACACAAAGAGCGTGTCTTATTTAGACATGCAAACGTTGAGAAATTTAAGGAAAATTCCTCCAAGAGATCTCATTTCCTTTGGGAATTCACTATGGCTTGTAAGCTATTCAAACCATAACATTTAGAAAAGCAAATCTACAAATTGACAACCATGTTGACTTGGAAATAAAAACAAAATAGTAACTGTACAAGAAATACACAAGATTCTCACATTAGGAAAAACAAATGAGGCTAACTGAGAGTTAGCATATACGCTGAATGAAATGTAAAGATTCCCATTTTGGTCCAAATAGAAGAAAAGACTTGTTTGATCACCAACCCCTACAAATTTGCCCTTAAGTTTCTTAAGGGTGACCGCGGATCCTTATGAAGTCTTAAAATGTTTCAAACTTCATTTAACTGAAATAAGGCCTTAAAAAGTATTACATTCTTTTAAATTTCAGGTTAATGGGTCTTAATTTTTTTCTGGTCAATGCCATGTGACTTGACAAGAAAGTTGAGAAAAAAAGACGAAAACGTAATAAAAAAGAGTTAAGAATTAGGAGTGTCCATTAGGGATGCGGTACCAAAACTGGTGCCATATCATCAGTTTTTAAGTGAGACGTCTAACGCTGCAACAGTTCCAACAGGTGTGTTTGCTAGCGGTACACACATGGAGGATGTGACTAAAGTGTTGTTTATCAAATATAAGTCTAGGAAATTTGACTACAAAGGAGGGAGAAATGAATGGCCTTTTCTTGTGGCCAGTCTAAGGCACACCTGTGCAATAACCATGCTGTCTAATCAGCATCTTGATATGGCACACCTGCGAGGTGGGATGGATTGTCTTGGCAAAGGAAAAGTGCTCACTGTCACAGATTTAGACAGATTTGTGAACAATATTTCAGAACTGGATATTTTATGTATGTGGAAAATGTTTCACATCTTTGAGTTCATACCATAAAAAATGGGAGCAATAACAAAAGTGTTGCGTTTATATTTTTGGTCAGTGTATCTGTAGACACCCTGATCACACTGTTTAATTAAATTCAATGTGGATTTACCAGGGTATGACAAGTCTCACGGATTTTGGAGAACATTTCTTGCATAATGAAATAGGCGAACTTGGCATAATGATACATACAGTGATTAAAAAATAATGTACTGAAAAAGTGAGAGTATTGTTTTCTACAACTGAACAATGTTAAAAATTACTGTCAATAAATTTAAACTTAGCTGTCATGTTGCATTTTCTGCAAAGGGTGATTATTGCAGATAAAACAGGCAAAAATGAATGAACACACAGGTCACTAAAAAAAACCTGCTTTGGCACTTGGCTCCCCTAGGCATTCTTAGAAGTGATACTGCATTATCGCACTGTTTTTTGTTTTGTTTTTTTGCTTAAAAATCATTATGGTCAGAAATATACGTCGATCAAAACGTTTTTAATGACTATTTTGCATCTCAATTAAAAATTTTGTCCTACATTTTGCTTTTCTCGAGTTTAGAATTCTTAAAAGCAAGGCTAAACTTGATTTATGTCTTTAATAAATATGTTTACTATCTCAACAGTTGAATTTTGAAGTCTTTAATTTGATAACTTAAATCTTAAAAACTTATATTTGACTCTAAGATTGCAAGATTCAACACTTCATTATTTCTTTGGCCTCTATTCTAAGTCTTACTTTTCTGCAGAAAACATATATGATATTTTTTGATATCTTCTCTCAAAAAAAAAAATTGCAGTTTATAAGATAAAAAGTGAAATTGGAGTCATTTTAGTGTAGCAAAGCTGAAATTGAATCAGAATTCCTCATAAAAAAACATCTAAAAAACACTTTTCTCCCCTATAGATAATTACTTAATTGCTTAATGAATCATTTTTTCCTTTTTTTTTATGTTTGTGGGTAGAAAAAGTTGAAATCAAATGTAATTTTGCTGCATATTTATGCAGGTCTGTCAGAATAACTGATGCGACTCGGGAGGGCAGCTGCTACATCGTAAACTTAGAGAGGCAGAACCAATGAGGAATCAGCAGCCTGAGAATGATGAATTCAGAGGTTATGAAAGGGCAAACCGCAGCTAAATGTAATGTGTTATTGCTTAACTGTCATTTAAAATATACAACAAAGTTTTGCTACACTGAGTCTACCACCCCGACTTTCTTTTTATTATGAGAGCAAAGTCAATCCCCGTCTTGTGTTTAATTTCAAATGCTTAACAAAGCAGAGTTCAAACAAAGAGTTCAAAATTTAAATGGAAAAAAACAATTGACATCAGTATTGTTTCAGTGTAACACATTTCACGCATGAGAAACTTCTGAACAGCTGGCTCCGAAGGGAATAAGCCGCGCTACTCACAGCTCTCAATCTCCAGAGTGCAGTTCTGTTCGTCCAGGGGGTACCTCCTTAGATCCATCATACAAGCAGCCGTTGTGGTTATCCTTTAGAAGAAAGCGTGGAGAGGGAGAAGACGTTTAAAGAAACGGACAGAAACAGTTGGGAGAACACGGATCTGTGGGGAAAGCACTGCATGGACATAAATACAGTCATGCGTGTGAAGGCAGTGTGGGATTGATTAAACCGGTGGACTCTGTCGATTATCTATACAGAAAACTCAATCTTCATCTGCCTTTTTTACCAACTGCCCTGGTAGGTGTCAGATATTCCTTCAAACTATTCGCACTGTCATCTTCAAGAAGGATTGCTGCACATCTTTCAAACTAAAAATGCTGACTGTGAGACTGTATACATAATTAGGCTATAGGTCACAGGCAGACAAGCAATTTTCACTCCATCTATGAATTAGGTTCGCGTCCCTCCTCGCTGCCCAACAAGCTGTAAATATAGGTTATTAAAGAAACCCAGTTTTGGCAGGGTTTAGTGCCTGCTCATCTGAACGGCTCGTCCCATTGTTCATAAATACAGGAGCTGATGATCACACAATTCAAATAATGCACCAAAGTGAAATGCAGATTCAGAATAATTTTGGCAAAGTCTGGCCTGATTAAAAGCTGGCTGCTTGGCATTTAGCCACTTGATGTCTTTATCCAGTTAAGACTCTGAAGAGGCTGTGGAAAGCTATTAGCTGATATTATTATACAGCTAAAATTACAGCAACATATGGGGTTTCATCAATGCAGACTTGATGCTTTTACTTTCTACACCATTGCGTGCATAAATCCTTTTTAACCACTAACATGTCTGTAAGGACACCTCCATTTCCTGTCTCTAATTATTGGTGTTCAGTGTTTCAGTCCAAATTATACACAAGATAAAAAAAAAGACTTTTTAAATCACAATTTTCCAAATTGTATTACCCTTTTATAATATCAGTTTTTAATTTTTATCATGGTGTAAAATATGTCTAATTTTTTAGCAGAAAAGACAGGTTTTCTCCCATATTGCTTAGATAACTGTCTGGTTATTGTCATTGAACAGTGTTAAATAAAAACAAATTGTGTGTAAAAGAAAAAAAACAAAACACCAAGAAAAATAAAAGAAAAAAAGTGTAGCTGTGCTATTGCAGAAAGTAAGTTTCTAGCTGTCAACAAGCTAACTAAACAAAGATGTTAGCAGGGAAATGGGTTTTTATGTAAATCTTTGCCAGTTACTTTTCTTTTTAAAGGGAGAATTATTTTAAAATAGGACAGTAATAATTTGATATCAATATTTAATTAATTGCCCAAAAAATTGTATTGTATTTTACAATTGTATTGTAAAATTGTAAATTTTAGATTAAGTAAATCCTATTGCGCTGTCTCAGAAAAGTGTCCTCCTGAAAGTTTTGGACTATGGTGTCAAAAGAGTAAAAAGGCATCAATGAAGAAGTAGAAACAAAAAGGCAAAACCAAATCATAAAGTACAGAAAAGGGAGACTAAATAATATAAAGAAATAACATTTTAATCCAAATCACTCTTTTCATTTTGATGAGTCATGGAACCCCAATGCTACGTTCATACCAAATGCGAGTCAGCCAATCTGTGCCCAATTCCTCTGTTTGTTCAAATCACGCCGCAGGACCTCTGATCGCATCCGTACATCGACTTCACATTAAAACTGGATGCCCCTGATGCACAAACTGCATTTGGTGTGAACGCAGCTTAAGAGTTTTGCTGTGTACATTGTGTGTACTTGGAGCAGGGACATCTGCTGAAAACCAAAGTTTTAATAATATTTAATCTCATGTTAACAAATAAAGGTGAAACAAAATCTGCAAGGTTGTGAAACTCAATTACATGGGCATGAAATTAAAAAATAATTCTAAAACGTTTGTGGTAACTTAGACCAAAAATACCACCAATTGTTTAGCTAAGAGAAGCTAAACTAAAACTATGAATTGATTTCTTTTCAGATGTTTGCTGGATTATATGATGGAAATTTCCAGACAAGAAGCATTTCGACAAAGTAAAAATGTATAAATAAGCAAAGAGGAGCTTCTAAAGCATGTGGAGGAACCATATGCACCTTAAAGATCCTAGTGGATCCTCATAATGGTCACACCTGGTCAATTCTGGGGGATGGGGTTCCCTTTTTAAATTAACACGATCACTGTGAAACAAACAGCACCAATGAGCTGATTCGACATCAGATCAAAGGGTTTCATGTTTACTGGTTTAGTAAGCACTTTTGCCCAACTTTAAAGGGGAAAAAATAGATAATTTAGACCACTTAGTGCTATGATTTCACCTTTCAAGCAACATTTCCAACTTTACCAGACATTAATTTATGTGGGAGCTCATAACCCATAAACGACGTCACACTTCGCCCGCTCCCTTTGATCTCTTGAAAGCCCTTGGAGGTCTACATCTAAATAATCTGAACTCTACTTGCATAATCAATCGTAGCTGTTAATTGACTTTAAAGTACAAACACTGACAGATGCAAATGCAGGTACACATCCACACAAAGACCTGTGCAGTATTTCTGCTGCGCACAATGATAATTCAAAGCTCCCATCCATATTTATGGGTCATAGAAACTGAACCTGCATGTCGAAAACATCAATGAAAAATTCAAAACAAGTGCTTCATGGATATTAAAATTGAGGTTAAATTCGGCTGTGTGCCTCACGACTAACCAATTCCAGTTTCTAATGCCGGTGTGCCCTTGAGCATGGCAAAAAATACTCTGGCTGGTCAGACTCAAAAGTAAAATAGGTTTGTGTCCAATCCCCCAAATAAAAGGTTTAAATGGTAAAATGGCGTATACTTGTATAGCGCTTTTCTATCTGCAAGGACAAAGCGCTTTTACAGCCACACACTCATTCACACACTGGTGGCCGCTCCGCTGCCAAACACAGGCACCCGCCTACCACCAGAGGCAAGGTGGGGTTCAGTGTCTTGCCCAAGAACACTTCAACTCATGGGCGTGCAAGGCGGGAATTGAACCTGCAATATTACAATCATGGGTCGACCGCTGCACCACGGCTGCCCAACTTAAAAGAAACTATCAAATGTAGCTTATTAGTTTCAGTTTCAATCAAGTGATTTAAAAAAATTAAGGCTTTTTTTTTTATTTATTAAGGATTAATAAGATTATTTATTTTAATATACGTTATATACGTCTAAATAAAAATAAAAAAATCCAGATAAAAACAGATTCTCCACAAGTTTATTAAACTGAGCAACACCAACAGTTGGTCTTTATTTTCATTTAATTTTAAGTTCATTTGTTTCCCACTCCAGAGTCAGGTGTTTTTATTTTTGCCTGTATCAAAAACAAAATTCAGGATGTAATTTGTCTTTTTTCACATTTAAGAAAACAAAAGAGCAAAAAAGTGTAAAGAATTAGCACAGTTGTTAAAGTTCAAAGAAATACTGCTCAATTTAGATCAAAAACTCGCTCACAAATTGTAGAAATACCAAATTCCTTGAAAGTTATCTCCCATTTCCTACACTTTTCACGAAGCTCATCAACATGTAAAGCTATTTAAAAATGAGCTGCTTATCATAATGTTCTGTTATACTTAGGACTACATTATTCAACAGTTTTGGTGAATTTTAATGTGTCTAATTTGTGGATTTCAACTTTGAATTGTAAAATACCATTTTGTTACTCTAGAGTCTAAGCTGGTGTTAGTGTTAAATGACCATAGTTTTGTTTGGTTGTCTTTTTTAGAAAAAAAGTTGCTATTTTTTCAAAAAAAATTTGGAAAGTAAGAGGTCCTTGAGACTGGGCTGCAGAACAGTGCTAATAACAATTCAGAACAAACCAGAAGTGAACATATGAGGATAGTTTTAACCTTTCTTTGGAACCAAAGCTGTTCACATTCCAGAAAATGTTTAACTGTTCTTTTTCAACCAAAGTTAAATGTAATGTTCAGCGCAAAGAGGCAAATAGAACTTACCTGAGCCCGTAGAGAACGGTCCCATCTGGGTGCAGGCGGATCATGCGGTTTTTGACTGTCACGCCATGGACAAAAGACTTCTTGTCGTTAAGGAAGTAGGTGTCAGGAACCCAGAGCTGGTCAGCTACCCTGTTGTCCAGAGTCAAGTTGAGGGGGATTCCTAAGTAGGCTAGGCGCTTGTCCCGCCAGTACTGCTGGAAATACATTGTCAAGGTGTAATCCTGTGGATTACAAATGAAAGAAAATTAATAATATGCCACAGAAAATGTTTTTCTGTTTTACAAAACATATTTAGATTAGCATTTGAGATAATAAAGTAGGGTTATGTTCCAATGATGTTGATGAATGAATTACGCGTAATTATGGGTAAAAATAGGGAATTGATGAAGGTATTATGAAAGGAGTAGGAGTAAGAGATGGATTCACGAGGACTATCCATAAGTAAGACAGGAGGATAAATAGTAGATAAAGAATAGGTAAGAAATGGATAGATTAAATGTCAGAGTTAAAAAATGGAATAGATCATATAGGCTAGTAAATGAACAGATTTGGATATAGGATGGGTATGAAGAAGGGATGGATGGGAATATGAGTGAGGCAAGACTGGATAAAGAAAATTAGAGGAACAGAAGGTGAATAAATTAGAGCAGGGCTGGCCAACCCTGGTTCTCAAGAGCCTCAACCCTGCCTGGTTTCCAGTCCTGCTGACTACCTAAACCAGGTGTGTTCAGTCAACCAGGATGTGAAATCACTTGAGACTGCCAATCAGCAGAAAGAAGGTCAAGGAGAGCTGGAAACCAGACAGGATTGTGGCTTGAGGATCAGGGTTGGCCAGCCCTGATTTAGAGGAGGTATAGATAAACCAAGATCAAAACGGTCAACAATGAGGAAATGGAGTTAAAAGAAGCAAGACAGCAAAACTGAACTGTTTTGGTTGGGAGCTGTACTTGTCTTGGTTTGAATACATACACCTGACAGGGGATTATCAGCGGTTGAAACATGGGTGAGGCATGTTCCTGTTTCCTTTTTAAGTATTAAACCTGTTTAAAAATGTGTTTTAAAGGGAAAAACTTGAACTTAAATTGTTTTTTACTGAAAGGCGTGTGGCTTTTTCAAAAGACATTTGTGAAATCCCAAATTATTTTTCCAAAATTGTGTCTTAAAGAGGACTGTAGACCCTAGATGATGCCTAGTGTTAGGAGACATAAAGGGAACAAAAGAGTAAGAAAATGTAAAAGGAAGAAAGAACACATGGATGACTGAATGAGTAGATGAACTGAATGAGGTACGGATGGATAAGATTGTGTGGACGTGGTAGGAAGGAATGGATCATGCAGGAAATGAATTTATGGATTTGGTAAGTGCATGGTAGAAAGATAAGATAAATGAATTGATGATATGGGTGAGGCCTGGCTGTATAAGGAGAGCGTTCTGGTAGGAGAAAGAAACTAGTGAATGACAGGTGTGTAAGTAAGACAGAATGGTTCAGGGGAATGACGTCCAAAGAAATCAAGACAACAATGGTTTGTCTTGGTTTAAATAGACCTGACTGATGATTAGAGAAGGTTGTCAGGTGAGCAAGGCATGGTCCTGCTTCTGAAATTTACTCCACTACATTACCTCTATTATAAAAGTTGTGTGTACAGTGTTCCCTCGTTTATTGCAGGGGTTGGGTTCTAAAAATAATCTGCGATAGGTGAAATTCGCGAAATCGGATTATGGATGTTTCAGGCTGTAAAACTCCTCACTACACACTTTTTACACTTTTCTCAGACAGACGTGAACATTTCATTAACTCACAAACAAACTTTCATTGAAAAATATGTCCAGTTGTATAGAACGAAGACAAGAATCTGATCGCGATTGAACATTTAGGTAGACTTTGCAAACTGAATGCATTCAATACAAGAGACACAGCACAGAGATTGATTGATAAGGTCTACAGCCAATTAGGTGCGCTGTATAATAGCTATTCTACTCATCAGTATGGTAACGGTCTAAACCCAGCTCACGTTCCCTATTAGTGGGTGAACAATCCAACGGTTGGTGAATTCTGCTTCACAATGGTAGGAAGAGCCGACATCGAAGGATCAAAAAGCGACGTTGCTATGGGATAAAACATGCGTTTATGGATTATTTTTATGAAATCCTGCGTTGCTCTTTTCCTAGTACTTAGTTTTCAAGTCAAAACCCAAAAAGGCGCAATTACTTTTCACTACGTGATAAAGGTTGACAGCAGAACCTTCAGCAAGGTCTACGTGGATGTCAATGAATGCCCTAAATGTATGCAACATTTCCACACAATAACCTCCAAAGTTCAAACACAGTCTGATTTTATTCAACAAAATGATCAACACCCCCAATTTGTCTGGCGGGATGATACTGATAGTCCAGTTTTTTGAAGAACATCGCCTCTCTTTTTGCATTAATTCAAGTAATATTTGACCACAGCAGAAGCAGTACCAGAGGACGAAGGGCCTCCCTCCTCCTGTCCACATCACTAATCCACTTACCCAAGCTAACAGTCTCTCTCCTCTATTTCTGTTTCTCTGTGTTTGCACCTCTCCCCCCCTCCTTTCTTTCTTTGGGCAATGCCATGATGTCCCCTCTGCCCGCTGTGGTGTGGAAAAGAAACCACCCTGCACCAAGCTGCCACTGGTCAATACGCACATGTCCTTTTTGGTGCTGCAGTGTTCACGTTTCGCATTCGACACAAACCCCCCAAAAAAGGAGATTAAAGTACAGCCGCTGAGATGAGCGCAGCTTACCAAAATGTGAATGTGAATGTTACATAACCCAAGTGGTTATTTGTCTCTTCCTGCACCCAGAACCACTCACTTCAAGCTAAAAAGGCTAGTATATTTGCATTTGCATGAGAAAAAAAACTGCAATGTACTTTGTTCACAAATGTCCAGTTGTCTAAACTCAAAAAGCTGTTTTCTTTCAAATTCAGAGAATTTTTTTGGTACACAGAGAGGAGAATGGAAGATCTTAGTCAGCACAGGGTACAGATTGGTCACAGCAGGACAATGAAAGCCTAATGGCTATGAGCCATAGATGTAGGATGATGGTACCATGTCATATTCAGTAGATTGTAAAATATAAAAAATACAAAGATTGCAGAATATTTTAGTGCAAACAAGAGTAGATTAAGGACAAAATGTCCAGTTGTTTTTTTAAATTATCACCAGGTTTTATGGTGTAAGTAGTCCAATTCTGCCAACTAAAAGCAGTTCCTGAGATTTCACAGTGCCCAACCAATCTGCACTCTCCACAGTTTAGATAGTTGTTATCCACGTTATCACTCTAGCTCATTGGGAAGCCAGGAAAAGAACAAACTGAAAAAATACCAGTTTTTAGGTAAGCTTAGCATTTTTAATCAGCTTTCTGGGAGTTCTCAAGTCACTTTTGAACCATTGCAAGCCGTAGCTGTGTTAGGTACGGGTAGTACGGGCGGCTGCCCGGGCTGCCAGTTCAAAGGGGGCGCCGGCTCAGCACTTGAAGTAAAAAAAAACAAAAAAAAAAAACATATGAAGTCATATATATATATATACCAACAAAACGCACCAAACAAAACGTTCTAAATGGCAAATGAAAATATTACATATTTGCTTTCAAAAAAAGTGTTTTTTTGTTTTCAAAAACTATATTTTCGCTTGAAACACATGTTTTCACGTTGTTGTTTGGCGTTGTGACTCTTGCTTTCTTTCTGTTCTTAATTTTATGTTTACAAGTTTCATTTTAGCATGACATATCTGCCATCAAACAGTCTGCTGATTGGTCAAGATTTTATCCAATCAAGTGTCTCTGTCTCGTATTGACAGTGCTTGGAGGCAGACACGGACTATGGACTTTGTATCGGTTCTGTTCGACTGGGATTCTGCAGTCCTCAACTATTCTGTCCCGTTTTGCTCCGAGTAATACCCAGTTTGTGGTGCAGATGAAAAAGTTTTTCAAAGCATATATTTAATATTTTCATTTGCTGCATAGAACGTTTTTTTTGCAATGTGTTGGCATATAAATCCCTTCATAATATCACGGTGTTTGGAACGGCCTGAAACCTGCAAATTGCAGCTGCACGCGATCCTGCTGTGTAACCAATGTTTTTGGTCATAAACTACACAAAACCCAAGAAAACACATAGGACCACCTAGATTTAGACGCCAAACATTTACCATCTAAAAGAAAATCTATAAACATTCATCTTTTTAATGCATAAAAACTGTTTTCAAATATTTCTTTGTTTTTTTTCATGCAGACGCTTTAAGAAACCTAAAAATAAATGACTATTGTGTGTATTCGGGGATGCTTCCACAGCCAGCCATCCATTTTAAAGTGACTTTTAATAGAAAAACGTTCACAGGGAGGAGTTAATTCTTCTTGGGGTTCCTGTAAGTGACACCAGAATAAATCCTTGTCATTTTCCTTGGAATTTGTGGCACAACGAATAATAAACGTGATCAGTCTTCCCTCCATTTATGTAGCTTTTGTGGATTGATCTCAGCATGTGGTGGAGGTTAAACTCTCCGTGGGATTCAGCCACGTCTCGCCCCCCTTCTCCTCCGCTACCAACGGTACCCTTCATCACTGCCTCCAAATGACTGATGTCTTTCACGCTGAATCGGTTTGACCCCTGCTCGACGCCCCGAACCACAGCAGTTTCCATCTCCTGATGAAGAGTCAGCAGGTGGGAGTCTCAGCGACTGCCTTGTATCACATAAATGATTTAAATCCACTGTGTAGCCCATGTAAACACGCGGCCCAGGAATCCTCATCCGCCTGGGAGACAATCAGCATGAATTTCAGATGAGGTTACCTATCCTGGTTTCTTTGAGGGAATTAAGTTCTGAACCAGGGCTACACAATATGAATTATTGACAACAACCTCCATTCCCTATACAATCCAGCTAACTATAGACTTTCAGCTACAGTAACAGTTGCTCCCTGCGGCAGTGTTGTACCATCAAGAAAATGGCCAGATTTTTTTTTTCTTCTTCAAAAGCTTCTCCTAAAGGAAAATGAACTTATTTTTATTGGAGGAAAATAGATTATCCTCTGTATGAACCGTGGTTTTGTTCTGCCATGGTGAGATCGGGGAGCACTCCCTGGGGACAGCCCCGGGGTGGGACAGCACCGGGGTGGTACAGCACCGCAGTGCGGGGATATCCCTGAGAGAGCCCCCTCCTTCTATTGTAAAAAAAAAAAACAGCGTCAAAAGTGAGAACGATAAATTGAGTTTGTTTGCTTTAAATCACAGTGTTAGCCTTCAGTGTATAGGATAACTTCTTTACCTTCTTATCTCTTATGATGTATTGCCTCATTACAAAAAAGGCAAAAGAACATAAGAAAAGGATGGAAAACAAATAATGTACAAACATTCTTCCTTTATATGAGCAGCCCCCACTGTGCCGCTACCATCAAGCTCTTCTTGTAATATTTATTGCAGTATTTCTTGGAAAAATATATATATATTTTCCTGATCCTTTTTTATTTTTGCTTTAATGGAGCGGTTGGAACAAAGGGGACTAATTTATTTACAAATTTGCTTCAGAACAAAATGCCAAATAAGCAAAAAACAATCAATCTGGAAATGTGAAGTTAGAGAGATAACGCATTATACAATAAAAAAGAAGCAATGAGTTTGAACAAATAAGCTAAAAAAAGATTTTTAAATGTATTTACTGGAGCAACTCACATTAGCGCTTCTGCTAGCAAACTTTCAACACCACAGAAATTCATGCACAAAAACAAAGAAAAACTAGTGTAGCATCATTAAAAATAAATGACAATTGTAATTATGTTAATTAATTAAGGGGTCACCAACTTGGTGCCCACAGGCGCATGGTTGCCCAGGAGGCCCATTTATAGCGCCTGCAAAATACCAACGATCACAATGGAGTTCAATATAATGTGTAAAAGTTTCATTAATGTTTGGAACTAACTAGGAGTGCAACTGATCACTATGGATCACTATGCCACGGTTCCGCACACACACGTACCGCAAATTCCGATCCCCCGCCGTTCCCATTCCTCGTGCGCACCCCATAATCCATCATTTAAATCCGATCCGATCCGTTCACAACAATCACAGTTTGCGTTTCAGGTTTGCGTACACAGTCTTTGTCTTACCATGCGTCAAAGTTGCTGCTTGACGCTTGTCCAAAAGTGTGTTAACCCGAAGCTCCCGTCGCGTGTGGGAGGAGCTTCCATTAAAAGGTTTTCTCGACCTCGTCACGGAGAATGCGGATGTTGTGAGGACACAGTGATCAAATGTAAAGTAGTCAATTCTGACAATTCTGAATTCTGATTCTCTTCCTTTTCCAATTTTTCTTTCCCAAGATGCATTATCTCATTGCATTGCAGACTTTTTTGATGAGGCGTCTAGTCAATGGGCAGACAAATCACAGACTATTGATAAAGCTCACAGTATAAGGCTGAAAATATTGCACAAAATGTAAAATTTTCAATAATTAAGTATTCAAAAGACTCAAAAACCTGTTTTAACAAGATTTATGATTTCCTTGGGTTATAAAGAAGTGATTTTTTTGTACCAGCATTATAACTAGTGTCCCTCCTGACTTTCCCAATGCTTGAGCAGATAAACATAGATAAATTAATGTTTCGTGTTTATACATGTTTTTCTTCTATTGATATGTGAGCAACCAATTCATACTGTTAAAATAACTACTGCTAATTATTATTATCATTACTATACTAGTCTGTGATTTTGTTTTTAGGGAAATATGTGGTAAACAGGTCCTGTGTATCCCTTTGTACTACTCAGACCCCATAAAATAGCCGTCATCCTTAAAAAGGATGGTGATTCCTGAATGAAATAAACGAGTACGTAAGCTGCAGCAAATTGGGAACCTGTCCAGGGGTGTACCAGGTCACCTGACAGTAGCCAGGATTGGCTCCAGCAGCCCAGAAACACCAAGAGGGATTCAATGCAAGATTGGAAATTCCAATGGACTAAAATAGTACATAGGGTTTTGTGAAACTCACATTTTTATTTCAAATTTTGTTGAGAAAGATTAGCATTTTAAGGCTTCAGAATAACAATGCAAAAACAGAGATGAGGGGCATCTATTGGCAAACAGAAGTAATACCAACTTCTCAGGAAGCATTTGCAACACCTTTAGGTTTGCTGTCAATAAATCCAGAAAAGACAAATGTGGTGATCAAAATCAGTGAATGATAAATGCAGATAATATTTACTTTATACTTGTGAATCTCAAAATATTCACCTTTGTTGTTGAATAACACATTTGGTTAAAAAAAAATTACATGAAGACTTTGAAAAATCTCAAAAAAACAGCCTTGAAACCAATGTGGTTTGGATATGAACTGGAGCTAAAATAATTGAGATTAATAAAACCAAATGGTAGATTAACCAACACGTTTTCTTTAATTTTACATTCTTGACAAGTTGCTGAAAAAAATTTTTTTTGTAAAAATTTGTATTTTTAAAAACGGGCACAAAAAAGTTATTATTTGAAAGCCAACAAACATTTATTGTTGTGAATCTACAACCATCAAACTCACATGATTGTTAGCACCTACTACCAAAGTTTCCTTGATGAGTTCCTCCCTAATTGAACCGAATTGACATTTGTCGTGAAGCTTTCATTTAAATTTGTTTCATTTGCAAATTAAAAAAACAATCTTGGCTAAATAGTACCATCAGTCAGGCATGGTGGTGGAGGAATGTTAATCATGTCTATCAAAACTAAATGAGAAGCTTTCTGTCCAAAAGCTCCATCTTGGCAGAAACTTCACAAAGCAGGAAACAAACAACCCCAAGCATATCTGCAAATTAAAAAAAAGAAACATCTAAGAATAGGGTAAGGGTTAAACAGTTGCCGTAAAAGCAATTAATGTAAAGAGAAAAAAAAAGCCTCCTGAGATTACATTTGTATTTAGATTTAGTTTGACTATTTGGTCACTTGAAGCCATTTTGCTCATCAAGCCAAATTGACCCATTGACATTGCACTTTCCAAGTGACCAACAGTATTTTTCACACATCAAGGGGAACAAGGGGCTACATCCTTCAACCCAGTGTTTTTCAACCAGTGTGGAGATGGTCAGGTGTGCCGTGGGAAATTGCCCTCATTAACTGATCTAAAAACATTTTCCATCTCCAGGATATCAGCTCTGTGTTCATCCAAACAGGTCCTGATAAAACACAGAGTATTTAGGAATATGAAAGTTCATAAAATACTTTTTTCTTTGTGTTTATTTGATTCTATTAAAGACATTTTAAAAAGAATGACAGTACCGCGATTTATCCGTAGCGTCAGCTGTTTTCAGAAAAGTCCCGCCCCTTTTACTGTCTCCACCAATCATTTTTGGCGGCTTAATCACATGTCATCACTTTCGTGTTCTGATTCTGCTCGTAAAGTCTCTCAGTTCCAACAAAAATACCAGCTAAAGCTCGTCTTTAGCGGTGTAGCTTTCCACAGAATCCGGTGTCAGACTGTGGAACAAGTGAACAAAACAAGTTTAGAGAAGCGAGTCTATCTGCGTTCGGCGGGTGATTGTACTACATCTCCCATGATGCATTGGGTTAAAGTGACAGCGTCTTGGCGCACAATGAGTCGTCTTTGTTAAACATCTTGAAACCACAACGAACACACATCAAACAGTTTTTTAATTCTTCTAACTTAACTTTTATTACGTCTTTTAGAAAAAACAGCTGCAACTTCCAGCTTTTTCTGCCAGAATTATCACAAAAATGCACGTGAGATTGTGGAGGGGCTGTAGATCAATACAGACTATGAGTTTCTCCTTTTTGTTTTTTGTTTTTTTTCTGGATGCTGGTGTGCCGCGGGCTTTTTGTCAAGGTTAAAGTGAGCCGTGGCTCAAAAAAAGTTGAAAAACACTACTTTAACCAAGAACATTTGACTTAAAAGACGAGTACTTCATCTTTCAACCATACACACTTTAAAATAAGGATTATGTGGTGACTCCATATTTTAACAGTTGATGTTAAATGGGGAATAAAACTGCCATCTGGACTTTTTACATCTCAGTAAAAAGGTACCAGCAGTGTTCCTCTGATTTCTATCAGGTTTTTTTTCCTCCCAGCTTAAAGCATCATATCCATTACAGTAAGAGGAGACTGTTTTCTAATGACCTTTACAATAAGCATCATTATAAACCTTATGTGAAGTATACAGTCTAATTTAGTGGGTCTTGATTGGTTGAGTGGCAATAAAACAAATGAGGCTTCAGCTCATAGTTTAGTGTCACGTGCTTGCCATCAAAGCAGGTACTGTACCTGAAGATCAACCTAAAAATGATCAAACGGCGTTCGAAGACGTCACCTCCATACGTGCGTCCTTGCAACGTTTTGGCTCGGCAAACCAGGAAGTTGCCTCACGGCTCCCTCCAAATCTCACTGATCATCACCTCATCCCACAGCATGCTCTCTCCCGAGGCCAATTACGTTCCATCAGGCAGGAAGCCGGATGCCGGATAAAAGACATGGGATATATTAAGCTACACCGTGAGCCCTGAGAAAAGCAATGCTTTCTCCGCTTAGCTGGAAGACCTACATAAAATAATTAGGGTGTGACAGAATTCAAACATCTGATTTGGATGTGCATAGTCAGCTTCATGTCAGGTGTTGGACATTTTTTTCGAAAATCCAGAATCAAATAAACGAAAGACGCTCTTCTGCAAAATCCTAAAAACGAGAGCAGGCAACAGGAACATTTGGAGATCAGATCTTTTCACCTCTCCATAATGACAGCTTTCTTCTTCTTCTTCTTTTTTTTTTTAACACCCACATGCAGTCGTGGGTGTATGGATGACTGGTTTGTTCAGCCTGTTACTGTGACTACATTCGCAGAGCAGAATCTGACCATTCCTGTTCAGATCGCTGCAGTTTTGCCACAACGTCAGTGCAGAAAAAGGTTAGGAGAAACACCAAAAGCACACCTACACCTCTTACTTTCCAACCAATTAGGTTAACAACAGTGTTTGTCCCTGTCTAAATGCAGCCTAACACCATTTATTTCATATTAACCAAACATTAAAAGCATTATTCCATTTTTGAAAAAACTACTTTCTTGCAACAAAACTAGTACATTTTTAAGTGATTACCGCTGAACTTGCTTTAAAGCACATTTCTTATTCCCTCGCTCTGATCTCATCCTGGTGTGTTTCTCGTCAAGTGCTGCCCCTGGCATATCGCAGACAAACCTCACAGGTGATTAGTTTTCCTTTTTCAGATGTTCCCAGCATCTGCCAGTGCAGAAACCGCTGCTCGATGAAGACGCCAAAGCAGCAGAGACAAGCACAGTCAACCTGTCTTAGCAGGTGTTTTTTTTCTCCCTTAGATGAACCATATTTAAACTGGGTTCTACAAAAAAATGCAGATTTTTCTTGTCTGCTTTTCTCCTGTTTCGATTGCACAAATCCTTTAACTCTTCCGTCTCTCCTCTAGCTTTTGTTTCAGGTGTGACTAGATGGTGTTATTGTCTTTGTGCTGGGTAAAAACTGCCAGATTTGATAGCTTTGTGGAGACAGCCTTACACTCCAACTTGGATAGATGAGTTAACTCTACACTTTCAAGAAAAGCAGGCTCGAAGCCTATTGTTATGGCTGTGGCCGCATTAGCCTTGTTTTTCTTTTTATTGTTTAGTGTGCCGACTTCTGTATCAGAGCGGTACCTCTGTGTTGTTTTGTGGATATTGGTGTGTCATTCTGTGTTGACTGTGCAAGTAACTTAGCTCCAACACCACGGTCACATACACACAGAAAAATGCCAACAAAACCTTTGTCTCTAAGTACATCCAAAATTAAACAGAACCCAAACAAATACGCACAAAATAACAGGAACGTGGATATGGAGAAAGATCCCGGACGAGCCCCCATTTAAAGTTAGGACTACTGTTATGTACTGTTCTACCAGATCCTCTAGACCAGGCATGTCCAAAGTCCGGCCTGTGGGCAAAAAGCAGCCAGCATTCAAATTTCCAACGACCTGCAGGCTCCTTTAACAAAGTTAATAATATGAGATCCTTAGCATTTTGTAAAAATTGCATGTAAAATTTCTTGATTGAGATTGGCTAAATTACGATTTACAGACGACAAACTAACTGGGAATGAACGATGTGAAAAATTGATAAATTGACAGTAATTTTGGTAAAAACCTATTTAGATGTATTTGTTTTCGACGTGAAGAAATGAAAAGTATGACATGGCAATAAGATGTGCATTAAAGAGGTCCAATTGCATTTAATAATAATAAAATAGTTCAAAGAATGTCAGGCCAAATGCTTGGCTCTCAAACATTTTTCACCTCACCGAATCTAAGCTTCTTTGCAAAAGGTTTGGACACTCCTGCTCTAGACAGACAAAAGGGCATAACACTGTTCAAGTAAGTCAGGAAATCTTTGGGCAAAGCTCTACAAATATTTGCTGTAATTCCATAAAGACATGGATCCAGAGCAAACTTGATTAGAAAACAAAAGAGTTAAACTGGTTCAGTTGGTTGTCCAATTTTCACCACTTTGTTACAGTATAGTTGCAGTAGAAGACACAATGTGTTTGTCAGGCTGATGCACAACTTTATAGTCATGTTTTGTTTTCTTTAAAGCAAAAATAGGCTTTTGTTTGCTTTAAAAATTAAAACCAGAGGGATATCGCAGCTAGTATGCGTCTAAAGCAAAAACATTTGAAAAAATAACTAGTTTTTCTCTCTAAATAATTTTCCTTGGGAATTGCATGAAAGTTGTTAAGAATAAAAGGTCACTATAAAGAACAATGGTTTTAAATTGCTAGAGGTAAATCCTCTGACTGTGGAGGTGAAGTGTTGTCCAGCATGCTGTGCAGCTTACTTAACTTCATTCTTGTCTGCAAATGACTAAGCTGAAACAAATCTTTCTGTCATTAAACACTTGTTCTGTCTTCCAACTGACTCTCAGCTCTCAGTATCGGCTTATTTTGGTAAAATGCACAATACCGCATCTATGATATTATCGCTGAGTTTTCAACAGAGCTCCAAGCTTCTCAATTTTTGGAATAAAGGCAAGACCTTTCTCTCTTTCTGTGATTGCTCTGCAGCTCATTTAAATATTTTAAAAACGCGTTCAATGAAAATGGTGTTTTTGGTGTTTTGAACATGTTCTTGAACCTTTTTTTCAATATAGAGATCACATATAAAAAAATTAAGATTAAAAATGCATTTCTGAGTATTCCTTCATTCAAATTGTGGTGAGCAGATAAGAAGATTGTGCTCGATTCGAAGCTCCGTGCTCCTATCTCATTCTGATGCATCCAAATGCAGACAAATAGATCCATGACCGTCTTTGTTTTCCTCGTCTGACTCAAAACTGGACGGCTGAATAGCTCCAATATTGCTCTCCATTTTAGCAGCACAGCTCATGCTAGCTTGGGGTTGTGAGGGGCCGTAAGCTAGCAGGAGAGAGTGTAAACCAAGGGATGATGGGTAATGAGTGCCGGCTTACTCCCCACCAATTGTCTCATAGGTGAAATTGTAATGATCTACTGCCTCTCTGCAGAAACTGTTCTTGAATGTCCTTGAAAGTGACACAGATTTTTTGATTTTGGCTGAAAACGGCATCATGATAATTAAAGTGCCACAGGAAATTATTTTAAAATCGATCAAAAGATCGTCTATAAAACGTCCCCAAACCCATACTAGCTGAACCAAATCAGAGTTTAGATTTGTAACTGTATGAGGCAGGATAGTGAAATCCTGGTTAAGACCAATAGTCAGATAACATTTTATTTTTGAGATGGGTGGATGAGGGGGGCAAACCAACCAACCAACTGGAATGCCCCTTTTGCCCTGGCAACTCAAAACAGCACACAGTCTTGGAACTACGATATGTCTTTGACTGTTTACGCAAATAATCTCAATGGAATTTACTACAATATGCAACACGAGCCACAAAGCAGCTTGTCTCTGCGTCAGAATCAGTTAATTTACGTTACTTGCAAACACTTTACCACGGAAAAAACGTTGCATTTCAGCACAAAGCTCCTTTTTTCTTAGCTTCAGAATCCGCTGCAATCACGTTAATTGCGTAAACATGTGAGAGTAAAAGCAAATAACTAGCATGTTTTAGGGTTGGGCGATGTCCCCTAATTTGGCCGTTGACGATGTTTGCTGTCAACCATCGGGATGGACGATGACATCGTCGGGGGGGGGGGTATTTTTACATTTTTCGTTCTTATATAACTGCTATTCGTTATTTTGCTTTTTTCATTTTATTTCCCAACTAATGGTTAATCCGCGATGATCCAGTATAAACTGAAGGAAGTGACTTTAACAGAAAAAGTAACAAGCAAGATAGAAAAGAAGTGTAGTCGCTCCCGCACTTAATTAGTGAAGTGGACCGGCGGAGCGCGGACTTAAAGCTTTGTGTTTGATGGGAAGGGGGGGGGGGTACATGAGCGGTATGTGTGGGAGATTTAAGACTGCGATCCGTCCCGCAGCTCTAGGGGTACTAGCTACCGAACTCAGAACCGGGTCTAAACGTGTGTCTGAGCACAGCTCGGATCGTCAGCACACACAGCGGTTTGAGCATCAAAGCAGAAATGTCGCTCAGTCCTTAGAAAACATTCAAACAATCACGTGGATTTGTGTTTCCAGTCGTGTCCCGACTAAATAAAGGCTGATGTTATTCTTACACGTTTACGTGCAGCGCCACCCAAAGCTAATGTTGTTAGCCCGTGTTAGCATACTGCTAATCCTGGCTCCGTTCAGAAAAAGCACTGACCACACGGATTAAAATTCAAATGATGAGCGAACAGGTGTTTCATAATAACCGTAACATTATTAAAAGCACGTTTAGAAGATCATCTCGTATTTTACCGAGCTGACATGTCAATATATATAGCCGCTCGGTGCTGTTATCGTTTTGTATTGAATTGTTACATTCAATAAAGTTTGGAAAAAAAGCCGCTCGGCGGAAGTTGTATCCCCTTCCGGTTTTCAAACTGCGCATGTGCGAATACTGCGCATGTGCGAATGATTTATTCCGACGGAAAGTGTGACCTTAGTGAACGTTTTTATATTCTAAAAACATTTTTCTGGGCCCATGTACACGGTTGGATTCTAATCCGACCATTGATCCCATCAAGATATTTTGTACATGTAACCGCGGCTTATGGTGTCGACGCGCAACGTGGCGGGGGCGTGGCATCACGATGGTGGTCTCTCCATCGGGATGTCAGTCACCCATCACGATGGACGATGATATCGTCCATCGGCACAACCCTAGCATGTTTAGGTTTGTTATTCGCGAGTATCCAAGTCAGCAATCAACATTGCAGATTTCCTTGACACGGCTGTCATTTGAATCTCATAGATGAGATTGTTCCTTTGACCTTTGACCTATTCCGCCTAGTGCCTTGGTGCTGAGCATATTTTTAAAAAGTGATGTCAAAATAAAGCTAACATATCAATTAAAGTTCCTCTGATAAAATGTGAATGCCTTGAAAATTTTTAGCACCAAAGAAAATTTCTTGCGGAGTCAAAATAACCACTAGTCACTTGGCAAAGAAAACAAATTAACACTTTCAAACTTGAGGGGGTGTCTCACCATAGCAAACAGTAAAATGTGGAACAAAACATTAAAACTTTTAACAGTAAAACAAATGCAATTGTCCTTTTCCCGTATGTTTAAAGTCGAGGGTCATCTCTGCAACAATTACAAATGTCTCTATCTGTGCACTCAACAGTTTGAATAAAAATATACAGCAGTTCCTCGGCCTTCCTTCCTTCCAACTGCTCTGACACAAAACTTAAAGGCAACCTAGAACTTTTTTTCTTTCTCTCGGGTCCTTCAGGAGGCTCAGTGAGAAGATTTTGGATCTAACACACCCACACTCAAGCTGCAGGGAACAGACTCAGCCAAAACCTTGGGTACTTTTCATCTTTTTGTTGAACAGATCTGTCCTGTTCGCCTGTTTTTCTTCTTCTTTGGTGCATCTGTCCCCCTTGTAGAACATCCTCATTAGCATCAAAAACTCATTTCAGCAAAGCAAGCAATCTTTGTCCCGACAAAAACTTTTCAACTTTTGAGAATTTTTTTTTTCTTTATTAATGCCTACGGGAACTTCATTGAAAAAGCGGACTTACCAGCTAAAATGTTATTGAAATTAATGCGGAATGGAGCCCTCGATTCTCAAAAAGCAGAATGAAAAGAGCAGCGTTTATTGAAGCTGTGCAGTTTAGTGTTAATCAAGGGTCACAACAAAAAGAGCTCATTATCCGTTTCTCTCCGCAGTAAACATTCTCATGCTAAAACCAAAGACAGTCCCGGCTTTGGATGAATCTCAGCAACAAAATGTCAAACACAGAAAACAACAAACAGCATGATCTGCCGGGTTTCAGCTTCAGTGCTTGGAGAACGGCCACGAAATGTGACAGTTCTTGGGGCTCAGAAACACAGCTCCACATGTGCAATCCCTCTCTGAAATCGTGGCATCCACCTAATTAATGATCACCTCCTTCAACCTTTTAGACTTTCTGGCTGATCA
Organism: Oryzias latipes; assembly: GCF_053564925.1. Classification (NCBI taxonomy): domain Eukaryota; kingdom Metazoa; phylum Chordata; class Actinopteri; order Beloniformes; family Adrianichthyidae; genus Oryzias; species Oryzias latipes. The sequence goes on from NC_136238.1 coordinate 10,633,430, forward strand.
ACTGCCTTCATGTGATCTCTGGGGGAACAGTGGCTGGTTTGATCCCCTTAACAGCTATCTGTCAAGCAACTGACCATGGATCATAGCGGAATTGAAGATGGGTTAAATAAATCGGTTCCTGCCTTCCATACTTTCCTTATGTTGTTAGCATCTTCCGGATTTATTTTGCTGATACGGGTAGACATAACCCACAACCTTTTAGGAAGGAGGGAACAAAGTACTAGAGCTTGAATTTGGTAAATGTACAAAATAACCTGTTTTCACAAATGACATACCAAGCAGTTAGCAAACAAGGCTTACCAATGTTTATGTTGTTTGCTCTTAGTTTACTATTCAGTTCCTTTAACGAACATTATTTTGTGACTAACCTTTAGGCTGAGTAGACAGCTAAAGTGTATGTAGCATGCGATGGCTACCCAACGATACCCAACACTAATTGTTGAGATGGATTCATTAGCGATAGCTGACAAAGCATCAGCTACCATAACCATTTGGTCTGCGATAACCGTTCGGGGTCCTTTCGACTGAGGATAACGTCACACCACGGTAACCCCACTCGGACAAACTACGTAGCGTGGAGATCTGCTCGGGCTCTAACTTTTTCACTTCATGTTTGCTTTTGTAACCAAAAGTTCTTTTACCTCATAAGTTGTGTCTGACATTATTCTTTGTAGTGTTTTGCCACAACCCACTTTTTTTGTAAAAAGATCTGTGGCTGTTAGAATGAACCTGCTGCTCCACACAAGTGAACCGTGTCTCTGAGCAGAGAAGCTGGAGTCTTGTGGCTTCATGTTTGCAGGGAGGGAAGGTGCCTGCGTGGAGGAGGGTTCGGGCCGCAGTCCGTTCAAATACAAATGCACTTAATAATAATCATAACTATAATAAAAGCTCGTTTAGAAGATAATCTCGCTCTATGTCGGAGCTCTTTTTGTTTACAACGGACCGCATAATATCTTCTTCTATGGTAGTGTCGTAACTTGTCCAGACCAATCACTATCAGATACGTCATCGGACCAACGGACAGCCAATCACATAATGTGACGTCAGCACTAGTCGAAGGACCCCGAAAGGTTGTTGCTAGTCGAATGGTTATGGTACCTACACTGACACATATCGATACTGACGCTTTGGTTATAGCTAACATAGCATGCTAATGCTAGCTACATCCTTCTAACACTGGAAGGCATTGCAGATTCTTTAGCTGGATCTGTTATGGCAAAGAACATACTACATTACATTGCCAGAAAATATGTATTATTATTGATGATTTATCTGCGTCTAACATTACAAGCTAATAATGTCCTTAAACAAGACAAATGTGCATAGCATGCTAGTACTACTTTCATAACCAGTCACATGATGACAGTATAGGTTATTGTATTTTTACATCTGACAGCTGATATAGCATATTAATTTTGAGCTACATTGCCAGAAATAGATGGTATAACAGAGTCTATACCTGCCTTCACACTGTATGCTAGCATTAACCTACATTGCCATACACCAAATAGTAGTGCAGGTTATTTAATTGTACAACATTTTGATGCAAACCCATTCCCATACCTGAGATTGCATCTAAATTCTTTAAATGAAGCCAGATGCTGACATTACATGTTTCCTTTTAACCCTTATTGTTAACAGGAACATTACCTCCAGTGCTGACATTCTTTCCAGTATCAAAACTCTTCAACCGTTTACACAATTTGCGTAATTCCAGCAGATTTGGAACAGAGAAAGCAGCGTTGCACCCTTATGGAACAGTTTAGATTAGTGTTTGGCACATCAATCCAAAGCCAATATGAGAAACTACTTTTCTCCGTGTCAGAATCAGCTGATTCTCTTTTATGGTCAAATAATTATAGTATATCAAAGAGCATCTGTTGTTTAGGTGTTGCTGGGGACCTCTTGGGATAACATTTACTGAATAGATTTCTCTATTGTGGTATGGGACTGTGTAAAATTTAAAGTCACATTTACGTTTAGTTATTTTGCAGGTGCTTTAATGCTAAATCACTTACAAGTGGTATATATAGGAAAATCTTAAAGAAAAACACTTAAAATTAGATGTTATTTTTCAGCTTGAAAACCATAAAGCATAACAGCTAAGTTAAAGTACATTGTGGCTCGCATACATTTGCAGCTCACAGTCTGTATTCTACTAATAAACACTCATTGCTTTCAAGTTGTGCCCCAAATTTGTCTTGTGTATGGCAGAAACATAACTGATAAAAAAAATAACTGATTCAGAGTGATTGTCTAAAAGCAGCTGAACTGGAGTAAAACAGATGAAATAGAAAAAAAAGTAAAATTGCCCTACAATTATCACCATTTAGAACTTGCTGAAGTACGTGTGGATCTTTGCTTAAAACCTTTCTTGAGACAGGGAAAGTAGACCTACGTGACAAATGTAACTGTTTAATTTTAGCTTTATTTAATCTTTGGTTTACTTTTTAAAACAATGTAAAGCATTTGAATTCATTCAGAATAAAACAAGATAGAAAAAAGAGACTTTATAAGGACGCAAAGATAGAGTTACTACCATTCCAACATTTTAAAATCTTGCCTCAATGAAACTGTCTGCAACAACAAGCAACAACCTTTTGAGCCGTACTCAAATTTTCAGGCTGTCATTATGCAATTCTAACATCATTAGGCTCTGTTTTATTTAGTTTTATTCGCCCTAAGCTAAAAATGAAAATGCCAAAGCCATTTTTCAGGACAACTAAAGGTTGTTTCTTTGTTATTTGTTTTATACAGCTGAGATTATCTGTAAAAAGAGTCCTCTGTTGCTGTTTGCCAAGTGGTTCCAGTCCTCAGACTCATCAATTTAAAAGCCCATTAAGCAAAAATATATGTTTTTTGATTGCAATTTAATACCAAATTAAATCCTAAGTAACTCAACATACCAATGCATGTGTGGGACCCTCTGCTGTTTTTGCTTTGTGTAGAAATGTTCACGTCTTTAGCCAGGATTTCTGTTTCCTGCAATTCTGCCATCCTGAGCACACATCTTCTGTTAGAAGCTGAGCAGCATCGAGCCTGATTAATCCTTAGATGAAAGATTGTCTGGGGCCATCAGGGTGCTGGAAGATACTCCAACCACATAGGGGCACTTTATAATGCTTTTTGTGAGCAGATAATTTAAGATAAATGCAGCGGGTTGATTTGGGAATAAGCATTCTAAATCCTAAATCGCAGTGCAGGAGTCACAATGGCGACCCATAGAATGGTACCCGAAGTGCAGTTGAGTGGTTAAAAAGAAATGTATGACTTCCAATAGTTAGTAAAATTTTAGATGAAAGCCTGCTCTTGAATACTTTCTCAAATATGTTCTCAATGACTAATTTAATATCAGTATTTAATTATATAATTGAACCTTGTTCAAAGGAAAGATCAAAGCAGCATATTATCTTCTTATTACCTTCTTTGTTTCCTTTGAACTTCTCTCTTTTCACCTAAATGCTTTTTAAAATTACATACGTTCATCTTATTTGCAACAAACACATATTTTCATATTTTAGCTTAGTTTTACATGCCAACATTATGAATGTAATTTGTATAAGAAAGTTGGGGCCCAACAACATTCTCTGTGGAACCCTGCAAGTAACATGGGAGACACTTTCATGACTCGTGATTTTGTTCTCAGAAAAGCTTTTTACACTGTTGTAAGCCACAAAATAAACTGTAATAAAACCAAATTTACTTTCACTTTTTTTTGTAACTTTATGATTAACTGTAACTGAATATGTTTTTGACGCTTGATTTGATGTTCTAAAAAAACACTACAGATGAGGCTGACATTTTTTGACCCTGCATTGCAGTTGGTGTTGCTGGGAGCACAGGAGCTAAAATATCATGTCATTGACAAGCATGCCAACATTTACTAGTTCTGATGTTATTTTCTTTTTATTAGAAATGGTTACCCCTTTAACACCAGAATGTGAGCTTCATTCTCTGAACTAAAACAACTCGTCAACAATTTGCGCAATTAACGTAATTCCAATGGATTCTGAATGTCAAAACAGCAGCTGATACCCAAGACTTTACAATATTCCTGCACAATAAATCGCAAATTTATCGCTATCGTGATATCCAGCTGTGCAACACACAAATCGCAAAAGACGGCGAAAATTGCAATAAGTGGTAACCTTAAATCTTGACGTATTCAACAAATCTTATTGCATGCCTTTATGCATTTGACCACATATATGTACACCTTCAAGTTGTTGAACAATCGGATGGAGCTCTTTTATGTTAGATGTTTGCCTCCTATGCAGACGAAGGTTAAGTCTTATCTAAATTAAACTGTTGCAGTGAAATGGAAATGATGTTTTTGGTTGTTTTGCTATTCATTCATGTATTGCAAGTTATATCGTCGTCGCAAAATTGATCACTAGTATCGCATATCGTGAGCTTTTTCCATATCGTGCAGCCCTACTTTGCAGTAACGTTTTATACTGCAACAGCAGTGTTCCGAAAACTGCTTAAATATTGGCGCAAACTTCTTTTCGCCGCATTAGATTACATTAGATTACATAACGTTTCCATTAGGGTTGTGCCGATGGACGATACCATCGTCCATCGTGATGGGTGAGTGACATCCCGATGTAGAGACACCATCGTGATGCCACGCCCCCGCCACGCTGCGAGTCACACCATAAGACGTGGTTACATGTGAAAAATATCTTGACTGGATCAATGGTCGGATTAGAATCCAGCCGTGTACATGGTTCCAGAAAAATGTTTTCAGAATATAACAAACGTTCACATGGGTCACACTTTCGGTCGGAATAAATCATTCGCACATGCACAGTAGGGTTTGAAAAACCGGAAGCGGATATCAGTTCCGCCGAGCGGTTATTTTTTTCTCAAACTTTATTGAATGTAACAATTCAATACAAAACAATGTTGCCGAGCGGTTTTATACATTGATATGTCAGCTCGGTAATATACGAGACGATCTTCTAAACGTGCTTTTAATAATGTTATGATTATTATGAAACGCCTGTTCGCTCATCGTTTTATTTTTAATCCGTGCGGTCATTGCTTTTTCTGTTGAAAAACGGAGCCGGAAAGAAGCCAAAATTAGTATGCTAACACGGGCTAACAACATTAGCTTTGGGTGGTGCTGCAATCTGCATCTAGGCTGCACGTAAACATCTGGGAATAACATCAGCCTTTATTTAGTCGGGACACGACTCGAAACACAAATCCACGTGATTGTTTGAACGATTTCTAAGGACTGAGCGACGTTTATGCTTCGAAGCTTACACCGCCCCAAAGTCCTGTGTGTGTGCTCACAATCCTCTGCTCAGACACACACTTTTAGACCCGGTTCTGAGTTCGGTAGCCCGTTCCCCTAGAGCTGCGGAACGGATCGCAGTTCTAAATCTCCCACATACCGCTTATGTAACAAAGCACCCCCCCCCCCTCCCCTCAAACACAGAGCTGTAAGTCCGCGCTCCACCGGTCCACTTGACTAGTTAAGTGCGGGAGCGGACTACTTCCTTTCTAGTTTGTTTGTTACTTTTTTTGTTAAAGTCACTTCCCTCAGTTTATACTGGATAATCGCGGATGAGTCATTAGTTGGGAAATAAAATAAATAAAGTAATAAAGTAAAACAACGAATAGCAATTATATAAGACCGAAATATTAAAAATACCCCCCCACACATGACGATATCATCGTCCATCCCGATGGTTGACAGCAAAAATCGTCAATGGCCAATTTAAGGGACATCGCCCAACCCTAGTTTCCATAATGTCAAAGAGTTATGGTAATTCAAAGAGCGTGTAACATTTTACTGTCATCGGAGACTCCTCCAATGTTAAAGGGTTCAACTCAATTTACTACGTAAATATGATCACATTATGTCGTGAAACTTTAAAGAACACATGTTCTCAAATGACAAAGCGTTAGCGAAATCAGACCATAGAAACGGCTAACGGAAAAGAGCAAAGTATCTGTGAGTACAAACCAGTTCAAAAATCTTGTTTTTGGAGCAAAATGAGAAAGTGCAGCAGCATTTCTAAAAGAAAGAAAAGCTGAATAGTAGACGGGAATCCTTTCAGGCCTCTGCTGTCAACTTGAAAATATGACTAATTACAGACTTCTGTTACGAAGAAAAACAAAAGATTGTCCTTTTTCCTCAGCTTTTATTAGTACTTCTTTTCATACTTGTATTTCACGAATGCAGCAATGGACAAAACAATCATGGTGCAATCTAAAATAGAGCGCTGGAACTTAGAAGCCACAAGAAAACTGAATTTTTAAAACAAAATAGACACTATTTGGCAAAATCCACCCATTCTGCAGACTAGTTCAGGGTACTTTCCCCTCTATAAACCCAAAATAAATCACAGTGCATAAATCAAACTGACCCGGGCCTATCTGTGAAGATCTTCTAGGTATCAGAGGTACACAGAGACCCAGAACAGCCTGGAAAATCAATTGTCAAAGCCAGGAGTAACCTGGTGAAGTAATCATTGAGTCATTCTATTGATCCCCACCCGCCTACACATCCAAACACACCTCCCACCTGAAAAAGCATATAGTTCTTTTAGACTGTACACAAATCAGGAAAACTCAGCTTTGTTTCCTGACTTCAGAGTACAGATCGGAGCGGTGCAGCTGTCTACAAAAAGCAGACAGGTTCAGCAGCCTTTCGCCTCTAATGACAGTCGTCATGGCCGCACCTGTGCAGGCAGTCGCCCGTGAAGAGCGTGAGGTGTTGATGTGGTAACAGTGACTGGTACCTAAAGCGTCACATTTAAAAAAAAAAAAAAAAAACGAACCTCTTCTTAAGGATAGAGAAACCAGTGGCTAAGGCCAGTAATTTCCCACTGCAATTTGGGTCATCGTCAGCTAATATTTTAAGATACAATAGCCTGAAGGGCTAAAAGGGAGAAAAAAATCCAATCAAAACACTCTGATAGCTGTCTGCATCGAGGAGTCTCTGAGGATAGAGGTTAACACGGGAGAGCTCTGCAGAAAACTGTTGGATTGGGCAGATTTCTGCATCCTCTGCATGTATGGAGCCTGTCCTTTGTAAGACGGACAGGGTCTCCAACCATTATGTGGTAGATGTCAGGAGCATGCAGTGTGCACGGAGACCCACTCACCATGTTGACTTCTGACACCATGTCTATGCTGGCCACGTCTATGCTCATGCCGACTGCAACAGGGGGGCCTGGAAGAGGTTAAACAGCTCGATTATGCATGCAGACCCCGCTCCTCTGCACCTGACCACAACACTGAGGATGGCGCCAAAAATAAAGCTCCGATGATGATGGAGATGCCGATGAGAATGGCTGGTACCTCCAAAGTCCGGTCTCAGTCGGATGTCGTACCCCTTCAGTAGTTTATCCACCGTCTGCTTCACGATGGACATGTTGCCCGGTTCGTTGACGCTGAAACGACCAAACGAAAGCCGACATGAGAGAGGGTTCCGATCAGCCTGGGCAATAACCTTGGCAACCCCCCTTCATTAAAAAAAGATTTCTAAAAAATAACATAAATAAACAAAGACTCACCTTTTGGCGCAACACACAATCGAACCGATAACCAGCGCCGACAAGACGCGTACTTGCCGAACCCTGTGCGGAGCATTCATCCTTCCCTTCCTTAATTGGCTTTTAATTGTTGGTTTAACCCCCCCGGTGTTTACAGTCGCTGCAACTGAACGAGCCTTCCCCCCCTCCCCCTTCTTCCAATCAACAGTCTACCAAATCCAGAGTATATCCATTGATCACACCACCCCACCCCCCCTCCCCGTAAATACATTTAAAAAAAAAACTAGGGGGAGGGAAGAAATGGGGGAGAAAGTCGATTGAGGCGCGGGAAAAGTCGCGGCTGGAGTCGCATGTGAACCGGGCTGAGTGAGGCTCACATCGCCTCCGCGCGCTGGAGAGCTGCTTCCGCTCCGTCTTAGACCGTGTCTGACTGAGAGAGAGGCTCCTACATGCTGGAGCTCGAGCGCATATTGATGAGGAGGGATGCGTTCAGGGACGCTGCTGCTGCTGCTGCTGCTGCTGCTGCTGCTGCTGCTGCTGCTGCTGCTGCTGCTGCTGCTGCTGCTGCTGCTGCTGCTGCTGCTGCTGCTGCTGCTGCTGCTGCTGCTGCTGCTGCTGGCGGCGGCGGTGAAGGCACTCAGCTTGTTTAAATCAAAGCCCAACACTTAATACACTGTAAAAAACAAACTGTAAGCCACCAGCAGCATATGTAAAACATGTTATTTTTTGTTGTCAAATAAACTCAAGAGAATTAAATGCTACATTTGCAATAGTTTTAAACGACACATCATTAAATGGGTACACATTTAGTAAAAGGCTGATTATATTGGTGTTTAATGTGGCACATTAATCTATTGCTAATTTCACACCAGGCTTGGCAACTTAAGCGACCACTTCCAATGAAAAGTCGATGTTAACACACGTAAATGCGTGCTTGGGCTTCCGTATTCAAAACTCTCGCATTCACGAGTCACAAGTTTTTTCCGGCTACGTGTGGCCATTGAAAGGGCTATAAAAGTTAAATCAGTTGAACTTTGACCAATCAGTGACTCAAATTTGGTAGTGATGTATGTGGCATATTGTCATTTTCAGTGCACAGAAATGCCAACTGTTTGAAAATTGATCATAAGGGACAAATCAATATTTGCAGTTTATGTCCTACCGGAATGATATGACGTTCATCTTTGTTCATCTCTTTTTCAGTCGGGTAGTTTTTCAGACTAGATTTTTCTACTTGTGTCTTCAGCACCACCATGGGGGCCCAAGAGGTAGTGCTACCAAGACCTAGGTTTATACTAACCAGCGCAACATTAAACATGAAGTTACATTGACACTGCCCTTGGCGACTCAAGTTCAGGCGACCACTTCCAATAAAAGGTCTATGTAAACGCACGTTTCGGGTTTCCGCGTTCAAAATTCTTGCCTTCCCGGCTATATAAGTTTGTACAGTTAAATTGAAATTTCGGCCACCCAGGGACTTGGATTTGGTAGTGACGCATGAATGGCGTTCCTTTTTCATTTACGGAGGGGGCTAATCGTTTGAAAATTGGAACATGGAGGACAAATGAATAAATGTAGTTTTTGCCCAGACAAAATTATCTGACCCAAAGTCTTTCTTATATCAGAATAAAGCTGTGAAAGAAAAAAAACTGGAGCAACATTCACGATATTTGCACTTCTCCTACATTTGACACTAAGCCTCTTCCAATGGTGAGTGCATGCGCTAGTATCAGGTAGCGACAGTCCAGTGGGAACAACACAAGCTAAAAACGCAATCGAGAACACTCTTAGTGTATGTAGAAATAAGACTTTAACACAACACGATCCTGTTTTTTTCTTTACCTTCTGGATAAATAAAGCTATTCTAACATCAACAAATTAGCCATACACAGTAAGCTTCTAAAGGGCGGAGTTAAGGAGCTGACTCCACCCCTTTCTTCTAAAATGGTTTTGTGACATCACAATGCGACTTAAGATTCTTTTGAGTTATTGAATAAGGTAAAGTTGTCCATTTTTATAGCACACATTAATGTGTAGTTTTTTGTCACAGACCATTTAACATGAATTATACAGTAAACCCTTGTTTTTCGCGGGGGTTACGTTCCAAAAAGAACCCGTGATAGACAAAATCCGTGAAGTAGAATCCTTTTTTTTTTTTTTTTACAATTATTATACAATTAAATTCTCTATTATACATTGAAAAGAAGGAACAGACCATTTTATAGGCTCAATCATTTAGTTTCACAAATCAAAGTACTTTAGAAACATTTTTTTCAACAAATAACTTCTGTACTGTACTGTCAAATAATAATTTTAATCATCAATGTGAACAGAAGGCTTCAAATTGCGGAGATTAGCCCCGCCCACCGCGACCCGAGTAATTGGATTAAACGGGAGAAAACTTAAAATGATTATAAAAAACTACAAAGTACAGTCGGACAAATAGTGACTCAGGTGTATTTCTTCAGACTGAGCTGCTGCATTCTGACTCCGCTCTGCAGTGTTTTCTTCTTTTGAAGCCCGCGGTGCAGCTGTGTTTGTTTGGGAGAAGAACATAGTGATAGGAAGTTGTTGTCGCTCTTTTTCTATGGGTTTTAGAGAAACTCGAAATTGCTAGAGAATTTGCACGGATGTAATTTAAATTTGGCAATCTGTTTTACGTACGTGTACATATTAAACTGCAACGTTATTGACGCACAGATAGAGAAGAAGCGGAGTGACTTTTTAGCCAATCAGATTGCAGAACAAAATGCACGATGCAAATCCGTGAAGTAGAGAAACCGTGACAAGTAAACCGCGTTGTAGCAAGGGATCACTGTATAACTGTTTTATAATTTGAAAGCAATTAAACATGCTTTATGATACATTGTAAGAAAAAGGAAAGATGTTTTTCACTATATTGAATTCTTCAAAGTAAACCTCTTTATACTCCAATCATATGATGTGAAAATTATTTCTTTGTTTTTATTAATTGGAACCCCTTGAAACCAAATATTTAAAACAGAAAAAGTTTTTTTTAAATAACAAACACAACCACTCAAAGTTTTACACAGCAGCCGGATTTTAAGGGGGGAGTCAAATTCTTAATCTCTGAAATCATCTTTTGCATTTAGCTCCTTTGTTTTGTATCAGGCAATTCGTTATTTGCAACTTATTATTTTACTTTTTAGCTATGTGTTTCTGTCTCTTCATAACATAAAACATTCCTAGGAAATATTTCCATATATATATATATATATATATATATATATATATATATATATATATATATATATATATATATATATATATATATATTTATATATATATATATATACATATGCACATACCCATGTTTTAAAGCGCTATTTACGTAAAATGTCATTAGATCTACTACAATAAGGTTGACTTCTTATTAACTTTCAAAGTAAATTATTTATTTTCAAAAAATATCTAAATATTACTTTTCTAAGTTGTGCGTTGTGTTTCGGAATATAAAAATAATAAAATTAATTTTTGATATTGCTAACTCAGTTTAAAAAAATAATTTCACAAAACATGTTTTACAGTGCACCTCACACCCTCAGCGGCAGCCCCTCTCCCGAGTGTTTCCAGTGAAAATGGCGGGACTCAAACAAAACGAGACGACAATCCACCAATGGACTGGCATGTTAAAAAAAATGGGGGGGAGGGGGTGATTGATTGATTCTCGCGGCGTTCCCGGTGTAGGGGGGGGGGGCGCACTGGCTGGTCTTACCTGGTGTCATAGATGGCGAAAATCTTCTTGTTTCCATCAACAGCGTTCCTGCCAAAAAATAAGGAAAAAAATAGTTATGAATGACGTCATTAATTAGAAATGGACTTCAGCCAAGCAGAGCTTTTGTTTCCAAAATTGTCTGCTCACCATGAGGGATTAAAAATAGCTAGCAATTGTGGTTTATACTATGAAAATTTAATGAAAGTTTCTTATTTTTGAGCTTTTTTTGTGTCTCCTTCTATCTTAGGAGCTGTCCTCATCAGCCGTGGTGCTGAAATCAGGCACGTCTCCGCACGGATGAAAGAAAAGCCTTTGGAGGTTAAACATCACTCACTAATTAGCGTCGAGGATACATGGAACTCGGCTACCCTCTTATGGCAACCGTCAGGATGATAATCCTGTTTAATGAGAGCAGTTATTCAATTAAAAGCTAATGATTAGTTTGAGCCAGGTGGGTGTAGTGATGACGCTGGTATCACATCTAAATATCCGTCCATATTGTGAGCATACATCTCACTGAGGGCTCTTCAGTGGGGGGAAAGGAACAAACATAGCCCTGTGCTGGGTTTCTGTATGAGAACATAACACTGGGAGGGGGTGGGATGTGGGATTAGGATTCCATGCAGGTTTACACTGTGCAGTGGAAATGAATTGACCTCCTTGAGTGTTAGTTTTCCACACACATATGTACAAGAACCAAACAGGCTATTATAGTACACAATGGCAACCAGACTTTTCTTTTTAAATGTTACTTTTACTTTTAAAAAGGGGGGAGGGGTAGGAAACAGATCTTAAATAACAACAATATCAAAAAATATATATATATAATGTCTAACTTTGATTTACTTGAAAAACTATTATAAAAAAATAAGCACTCTTATAGTAAACTTCAGTAATTTTGTAATGACAACCACGTTAAATAGCATTAATCTCATTACATTTTTATATTTATTTTACATGTCAGGGATAGTTTTATCTAGAAAACTGTAAACAAATTAATTTAATTTAGAAATACACACATTTGCAGGTGTTTTCAACAAGTTACAAGAAGTGAAACTAAACACTACATTTGTAATTATTTTGATGACTCGTTATTGCATTTTATTAAGTAACAATATTTTAAAGTAACGCTAATGCATACTTGGCAACAAAATTTGGCTATACCTCTGATAATGACTAATTGAAATTAGGATTTCATGTATTAGAGGAGAAAAAAACTGTTATTGTTTGGTCATAAATACTGACAAGAGCTGAAACAACAAAGTTTTCTCTTTTTTTTCTTTTTAGAAATGTACAATATTTCTTCTCAACTTGTTATAGCTATGAAAGAGACAATAGTGATAAATGTAAATGACTAATCCCTTTACAGCTTTTTGGAGACAAAATAATACAATTAGGTATAAACTGTATTCTTGACAGCAAGTTTCGTGGATTATGTTAGTATTTAGAAAGCCACTAAGCTCCAAAGTCTCAGATTTATGAACCGAGTTTAATAAAAGTGGGATAACTACCAACCTGAAAACAAAACAACACAATTAACACTGTTTAAAAAATATAATCGAATTAAAAGATTAAAAGCTAGATACAAGTTTTTGAACATGGCAGTCATTTAAAATCCAGTGGGGATGTTTCTTAGTAAAAATGCCAAACTGGACAGAAACCTTTTTTTAGTTTGCTGCAAAAGGCCACTTCAAGATCTTTACAAAAATGTACAAGAGGTCTTAAATCCTTTGAATAAGTAATGTGTGTATAAAGCTGTAACGAACACATCTATATTTCTGACATACGATGACGAGTAAAAACTCAAAAATAAAGTTGTGTAACTCCAGCGGTAGATCAGAAATGTCACACAAAAAAAGTAAGTCACAACAATAATCAAAAAAACTACTTAAAACAAAGATGTTGTGATTCCATGCCAGTTTTTGTTTGTTTGCTGTCTTTAAAAAACACTAGATACGTTTTAAGAAACAGCCAACACAAAAAATACTTTTAAACTCCCACTGCAATAATGTATTGTCAAAGCATTTCCAGAGGTTATTTAATGATAACACTGCTGTTTTTACCCAACATCAGAAAACCTGTCATTTTCTAGAAACAGTTTCTGCAGAGCAACAGTAGTTTGCCCCTGAGTAAGCCAGCCCCACTACCCATAATCCATCTGTCTACATGCTCTCCCACTAGCTTACAGACCCTCACAACCTCAACCTACCATAAACGGTTCAACAAAAATGGCGAGCAAAATCACGGCTATCCAGCTGTACAGATTTGAGCTACATGTCAGCTTGGACGAGGAAAACAAAGACCGTACGTGGATATACTTGTCTACAAGTGGACGCATCAGAATGAAGCGGAGCAGGGAGCTTGTGGCCTGCCCACTGCAGCACATCTGTCACTGCTAAAAGCTTTTCCCAACTGCATTTTTTCTTCTGCTCCTGATTTAGAATGATTTGAATCAAGAAATAAAAAACACAGGGCTTATTACATCTAATAAAAAACGTTTAAAAAACTTTTTAAAGGTATAATCCATGTTTTGATGATGACAATTGAGAAAATGCTAATGGGTTGTTATTGTTTTAAAATAATCTTAAAGCAGAATTACAGAAATAAGTGTCCTCTGCTTTTATCAAATGACCTTTATTTTTCATGATTTAATTTAGCTCCACCTTAATGGCTACTTTTATTGATTTGTGTAGTTTTATCTTCAAAAGTTTGGGTACTCTCACTTGTAATAACAATATACTGCATCAAGAGGAGAAAATAGTGTTCTTTTTTTCAGTTATTCTAAGATTACTTAATCATAAAATGTTTTTAAATCACCGCCACAGCTAGGGGGGGAAATATTCCCGCTATTTTATGCAAACGTTCTCTGTTTTTTTAAAACGCACCAATCAGAAGCTCCTGTTCCAAGTGCCTCATTAACGGCTGCGGCAGCCCCACCGTCGGTGGGCGGCGCAGCCAAAGACACCGGCTTTAAAACAAACGTGCGGGGGTTAAAGTCAGTCTCCTCCGAGGCTAAGGGCACGAGAGAAACGGCGGGGTCCGCTGGTGTGATGCCGCAGCTCCTCTGGAGGCGATGCGGCTGCCGCAGGCACTAAAAGAAGCGACGGAGCCTATAGGAGCGGAGGAGCACGGAGTGCTACAACACCTCCTGATGGGGAGCCGCTGATTGACAGACGCGGAGAGAAAGACTGAGAGAAGGAGGGAGGGAAGAAAGGGCTCGTAAAGAGCAGGAGGAGGAGGGGAGACAGGCGATAATCTCTGGGATTTGGTGATTGCCGGTTGCAACGACGGAGACCCCATCTTTTGAGCCGCCGTTTGAGGTTGCAGTGATGGATCTCCATTCAGGTAGTCTCCTTTTCTCCTGTGCCGTTTAATTTCTCGATAAGATTGAGTTTCTGGCTCCTGCTGCTGCTGGTGGAGAGATCGGGGAAAGGTGATGATGGAGGAGAGAAGCCCATATGTGCTGTAGTCCCACACAATGGAAATCACGCTACAGAAATCAGTGTACCGCCTTCCATCCAAATTCCCTTCTCCCCCCCCCCCCCCCCCTCCACTGTAATAGTTGCAGCTTCATTAGGATTGCTGCTTGATTTAATGATGATGTTCTCCTGCGTGCAGTTCCCACAGTTTTCCTCATTTTCTTTCATCTCTACCTGTCCGTGACAGCTGTCGAAATCAAGGTGAGCAGATTTCCAGCCATGGCAGGACTCGTCCTCTCTCTTCTACTGCTGCACGGATGCCAAAACAGGTAAACAGAGAGATGCGTAACTAACTAAACCCATCCTCAAAGCTTTTTCGGATTGACAACAGACCCCTAAAATTCAGGCCACTCTTTATTGCTGCAATCTGCTGTGTTGCCCCTAGAAGTTGGGCCACCTCCTTTTCACTTTGGCAACTACTGGAGTTTCATGCTTCTTTTCACTGCAGATGTTTGCCAGCCCTGCTCTCCGGGTGATTGATCGCACATCTGAGCATCCCAGTGCTACTGCACTGCTAAAGATGTTGCATTCCACTCAAGTGTTTCACCTTCACCTGCACAGTCAAAACCCGTTTGTAACTTTAGGTGCACGGACTCCCCTAACAAAGGGCGTAATTCATTTTGTTTTTGCTATCAGCGCACAATGCTTCGCTCCCTGACATCTTTCCCAGCAGAGCTCATTTGTTTGCATTTGAATCACAGGTTTGAGGCGTAATTATCTCCACCGCTAGTTGTAAGCAGCGCTTATACTCAATAATTAATCACTAGTCCGTCCTTGATGCTGCGTGCTAATTAATCACAATAAACGTGTCGGGTTTGACTGTGTAACCAATGCCAGAATGCTGTCCTTCCACCCCCACCCCCCTCCACCCCCCTCCCAGTCTTGGCCAGACTTCCCCTGAGACTGAGAAGGAGACGGGACCCAACGACAACAGTACGGTCTTCACCCGCATTCTGGACGGGCTCCTGGACGGATACGACAACAGGCTCCGGCCGGGGCTCGGAGGTTTGCTGCAAACTGCTTCTAATCTGAAGGGCAGAGCGCGGATTAGGATTGGGGTTAAAAAAAAAAAACACACAATCAATGTCAAATCAACTTCACAATGATTTCATTGAATCTAGTAATCAATTTTCTTCAACAGTGGCATTATTTTCAGGCAAAAAAAACAGCTTTTGCAATTCCAAAATTATAAATAAATTGGTTTAACTGACAAGTGGAAAAAATAAATGAATATAGAACCCAAATAAACTGTGAAGTTGTGAATCCAAATCCACGTGATACAGTATTTAGGTAGTGATCCCCTGGACTACAGTTGGGGCAGTGAAGGCTCTTGCCCTTTTGCCCCAAAGGTCTAGAACACAACCTTCCTTGTGTTGTGCTGCATTCACGCCAGCTTTCAGGAGACCACGTCCAATGAAAAGTCTATGTAAACGCACGTATGCACGTCTTTTGAGCTTTCAAAACTCTCACATTTACGTAACCCTTTTTGGGCTTTATGCACAAAACTTTGACCAATCAGGGACTTGGATTTGGTTGTGCATTTGGATGGCGCCCCCTGTAATTCTTGGAAGTGCACACCGTTTGAAAATTGATCCTGAAGTAGAAATGAATAATTACCCGGAATTCTATAACTCCAAGTCTTTCATATATCGGAATGGAGTCGTGAAAGAAAAAGCCTGGAGCAAGATTCACGAGATTTGCACCACGTTGACATTTCGCACTATGCGTCTTCTGACTGTAGGTGGTGGACATGCGCTAGTAAACACAAGCAAAAGAAAAACCTGAAGAAGCCGCTCCCTGTTTGTCCAGTTTGATGCAAATGCTAAAAGTATATTCAAGAATGCGCGTTTAGCACGTTCTTGAACGTGTGTCACATGCCTGGCGTGAGCGTAGCATTATACAGCAAAAAAAAAAAAGCCAAGGCATCTATGCTGTGACCAGTTTCTGAGGCTTTGATTCAAGCTCTTCACCCTGGCAACAGGAGACAACCTTGAAAGGCAACATTTCTATTCAAACACATTAGTTCTTTTCTTCCAAAACAGCATGACTCCTGCATTTCTTTCTTTTAAATCTCCACAAACCATCTACCTCAGCCTCCCCCTGTGCTCACCTTGTTACCATGTGTATGTGGTAGTTGTCCCATAATAGTCGGGAACAAGGGCTTTTTCATATCGAAAGCCTGCACAAACACCCTGGTAACGGTTGCTACCCTTGACAAGAGGGCCTATAAATACATCCCAGAAGAGACACGGAGGCCTTCATTCAGCATTCACCGAGCTGCTCTGAATCAGAGCAACCAATCACAGCTTTCCGGGAACAAATTGATACACGTGAAAAGGGGGTGCAACGATTCACTTTCCCCATGATTCGGTTCAAACCTCAATTTTTGGGTCACGGTTTTGTTTCGGTTCAAGATAGGATTGGTGTACAATATTACCAAACAGCAACAAAAAACTAAAACAGTCAGAAAATTTTTTTTTATTTGCCAAGAAGCAAGTAACAATGAGAAAAACCTTTCAGTTGACTCATACTGAGGCTTGGTGTATGTCATAAACAAAACAAAAAAAATTCTTATTTCATTGTAACACAAGTTAAGCAGTAAGGATGCAACAATTACTTTTCCTACAATTTGGTTCAATGGTACGGGTCGCTTTAAAACTGAGAATTGTGCCATCCCTATTGTAAATTTGCATATTCCCTCATTTCTAATGTTAACTACTCGTTGTCTTTGAAAGCTTTTCTAATAGTCACTAAAGCCTCCAATTGGAGCAGGAAATCATCACTAGCCGGCATGGCAGAGAGATGACACTGTACGTGAAGCAATTTTCTATGGTAGAAATGTCTCAAAAGACGATGCATCATTTGATGAAATTAGGGAGAAACCACAGATCTGAACAGTTCATTTTATAAATGAGAAATCTTCGCTATTGATGGATTCATAGGACTATCTGAGCCTCATAAGTCCTAAAACAGCTGGTTCCAAGCTAAAGTTGTAGATTTTGGACTACTGTGCTATGACCATTGAGAAGCTAGCTGTTTACATCTAGAGCCATTTTCTTTCAACAGTTTAGAGCCTTTTTTGAAACGTTATTTCACGCTGTTTGTCTCTTTCCAACTTAGAAAATGTCACCGAGATCAAGACGAACATTTTTGTCACCAGCTTCGGCCCCGTGTCCGACACCGAGATGGTGAGTCCGCCTCAGACAGCTAACAAATCAGCAGGAAGTCCATCCAGCTTAGTTTGGCTTCTGTTTGAGATGCAAACACATATTTACATTTCATGAGCTGAGTGCCACTGTTCCTGTTGCTCCATGGAAGCACGCCCATGTCCTAGTTGCGTCTTTGAAGATTGGCTCTTTCTTCCTCCTTCTTTGGCTCCATGTAAAGGATCTAAAATTAATGGGTTCCTGTTAAAACCTTTAAGATTTAATGTGATCTGGCTTGCCCATTCCAACTTGTTCCAAATGAATCACCTCTTTAATAAAGCCGTCACTGATGAACTGCTTTTGGAAAATGCATTAAGTGTGCTCTTCAGTTCGCTCGTCCATAACCGAGGTGGACTTTGCCACAGAAGTTATCAAACTTCCTCAGCCCCTAAAGGCTTCTGCAAAGATAAAGTTGTTTTACTTCCATCCAGATGCTGTGTAGAGTGTTTATTTGGTTAACAAAAGTTCAATACATGCACCTCAACCGCTAACTATATATATACGAGAACTGGAGTGAGTGACCCCTCCCCCCTCAGGTCCCAAACAGATGAAATCCTGTAGACTTCTATAGACTTATAAATAGCTAGTACTCTCTTGTTATATTTGTCAGAAAAACCATTCTTGCTCTGCTAGCTTTGGTTAACATGTTTTTTCAAAAAAAATTTTTTATGATATGTTTTTGTTATTTTGGGTTATAAATTAACCAATCCTATGCCTCAATAAAAGTATGTGGTACTGCGTTTGAAACGTGATCAACATTAGAAACATTTGATTGACAGATTCTCCCGAGCCCGCTTTCAAGTCACTGTGGTGTGCAACAAGCGCAATCCTGATTGAGAGTAGGTTACCATGGAAAGTTGATAACTCAGACTAGCTTGGACCAATCCCAGCTATTTGGCAATTTTTAGTTCCAACATGGCGGCATCCATGGCTGCTGAATTGACCAACCGGTAATTCGGTTGGAGCTGGAAATAAGCCGTTTTCTGCAAGTGTTGTCACACTCACTCGCTCGGTCCAGTTCTCATATAAAGTCAACGACCTTAACCCAGAATTTTCCACATTAAGGCTACCCAGTTTTGACCCAACTACCCTGTTTGTCTTTCAATTATCTCTACCCGACTTTCAGGTGATTAATTGAATCGGTTAACTCAACAACAAAAAACAAAGCAAAAAAACAGAAACCACCTGATTTAGCCAAACAATGAGGATGAAATGGAAAGCTGGGAAGAAGTAGATCAGATTTAGTCAAAAGCATTTGAACTGTCCAAATATCCTGTAGCTCTTCCATCTTAAAACTGCTTTGAACGTTTTTTTAATTTTTTTTTATTTCCAGGAATACACCATTGATGTGTTCTTCCGTCAGAGCTGGAAGGACGAGCGTCTTTGCTTCAAAGGGCCAATGGAGATGCTGCCATTGAACAACCTCCTGGCCAGCAACATTTGGACCCCCGACACCTTCTTCCTCAACGGCAAGAAGTCGATTGCTCACAATATGACCACGCCCAATAAGCTGCTGAGGCTCAAGGATGATGGTACGCTGCTGTACACCATGAGGTAGGCCTCAATTAAAAAAATAATAAAACCCAAGTAATGGCTCTACTACGCCTTGGATGAAACGTCTGTGGTCAATTATAAAGTTGGATTAGTTTATACGTATTTCCGGCTGCAGAATGGTACAAAAGTTCAAAATACAAACACAAAGGAATCTACCTTTGAATTCAGAACCTTGAAAATGTAATTCAATTTGTGGGAGAACAGTGGCACCCAGTGGTCAAACAGGCACACTTGTTTAAGTGTTTTTTGATGATGATTTTTTTCTGAGATACTCTTTCTAGAAGAGCATGGAAAAAGCTTCAGAGGAGGGATCATCTGTTGACAAGTCAATCTTGTTGTGGATATTTGTCTAGGACAAAAAGTAGACCACAAATAAAGTCCTGATCCCAGAGTTTTGAATGCATGATGTTTTATAGGTCATATAAGAAGTTATTTCTTTTAAGGAAAATGACACAAAGAGTTTATCTTAAAGTCTTAAAAGAGACCCTTAAATATATTTTTTGTCACCACACTGCAGATGTTGGCATGCTCTCCTCCCCAATCACCGACTTTTGACCTCAAGGTTTAACAGTTAAAGGATTGCACAGCTGCGATCCGTATAGAATTCCCTGCATGCATGCAAAAATTCCCAATCTGATTGTGTGTTTGTGGGACACAAAGAGAGTAGGCGAGACGGCTCGAGCTCCAGTGGTCTAAAAATGGAGTCTGTTTTAGAGGAGACGCAGCAGTGGCGCTGCTTCCAGTCGTCTCATTGTTACAGCATCATTACCAGCAGTGCTCATAACTGCAGACAACACACGTCGACACACATTCGCACACACACACACTAGCCATCTGGGTGCTTATAAAGATCCACTGTGAACAACTGACACTGGATGTTATCACACTTTTTCTTGGGCTGTATGCATTCAGTGTCTTTGACGTTTTTCAAGGATGAAATGTGGAATGAGCGGATCGTGACAACAGCGTTGTGATTAAAGCTGTGAATGTCAGGTATGAATTATTACTTACAAGGTGGTGATTTATCCTCGGATGATTTTAAACGACTGCATGAAAGCTTCAGTTTCTGGCTCTAATGTGATCACACTAAAGGCCCAGGAACACTGCCCAGGGTCATGGTACTTAATGTGCTTTATGTGCTAAGCTATTTTATTTCTTTTATCCATGCAGCAGCTCCAAGTGCCGTACATTCGGCAAAACTAACCTGGAATTCACGTGTTTTACTGTGAAAGTGGAAACCGATGTCTGTCTTTAGTGCTATTTGTCAGGGGACTGTAAATGGTTCACTCTTGCAAATCATTTTGTAGAGCAAACTATTAGGTAAAAATTGATTATAAAAAAAGAAAAGATCTGTCTGAATTGTTAATCATATGAGTAAACATTTAGATACTTGAGTGACTGTTAGAAAAAATAAGTAGTCTTAGAAGCAATCACAAAGTTTTTCAGCAAAATCGGCAGATGGCTTTACGGTGGTATTTTTAATCGAGAAGCTGCAGTCACATTTTTACAACCGCCGAGGTTTTAAGAAAAAGTTCAAATCAAACGGTGACCGGACGATTCTTTGACATTGGTCAGTGACCACCCAGGCACATTTGTAAGTCATGCAGTGGCAGTCCGGCGGCAGGCAGGAGCGCAACAATCGACTGATAGGAGGTCCACAAAATTGTCTGATCAAATCGTGCTGCTGTCTCACTGCCACCATCCGATTGTTAGATTGTACAGTACAGTGCGGGCACTCGCCAACGGCTGTAGCCGGGGGCCTGTCGATGACCGAAACGACTATCTGCTGATCCCGGCCACCGTGGGTCCAAATGGGGAGACGGCATTGATGCTGTACGAAACCACCATCATCACGGCGTTGATGGCACCACAGCAACTCTGAATGAATTGCGGTTGATTCTGAGAAGGCACTTGATATGAACGGCCACCGTCCAGAGGCATTAACACATCGTCCAGTCAGAGCTGGTGCCAGTCGGCCACCACCATGTAGCCGCCCAACCGTCGCCCGATTTCGTAAAGGCATCATCCTCGCCTTACTGACTCCCACCGTCTGCATTCATGACCACGCCAACAATTTTCCAAAAGAAACAGGCAGCAGCAGCTAATCTAAAAAAATTCTGCCAATTCCTCCCCATCACATGGTAGCAGTTGTAGATGTGACCGTACCATAACTTCTGTAATTTTGTAGTGAAGACCAACTACTGTTGCTAATCCACTAAGCAGCATTAATCTCATTATATTCAGTCCACAAATCAGAGATACCTTCATCAAAAAAAAAAAAACTGTAACACTAAATTGTGTTTATACACTAAGCTTTATTTAAGAAAGTAATTCAACTTTATCTAACGAAGTAATTAAGTATTTAATTAATTCACTAACAAAATGTTATTTACTGAATGTACAAACTGAAACCTACTTAATAGATTATCTAAACGTTACCTAAGACTAACTACATTATACTTCATCTAAATTCTACTAAATGCAATTCCTACTGACAGTACTAACTAGATGTAACTTAATGCACTCACCTAACTTCATTTAACCCTTGTGCTATCTGAGCTGACCCCCCCCTTATATTGACGTGTTCTCCCTACCATGACAAAGGTGGATAAAGGTGGAAAGGTTTCATGTAATCCATGGACACCAGTGAAGATCACAAATCATTGAAGAAAAAAGGTTCAGCGCACTGTCTAGTGGGTCTAGATGACCCAACTCCCAATGTTAAAGTGCCTAGGATAGCACAAGGGTTACCACTAACTAATGCACTAACTGAATTATCCATAATGCATTAACTAACTAATGCACTAACTAAATTATCCTTAATGCATTAACTAATGCTCTAACCTAAAGCAATAACCCGCTTTAAAATCAAAAGATCTGAGAGCAACTTCAGCTGAGAAACTGATTTCATTATCAAACAAACCCTTGATAACAATCTAAACTCAGGTTCCATGCATGCATAAGTGGGATGTAATGTGGAGTTTATGTCATCTCTCCTGTGAATTTTTTGTTTTTTTGTAAATGTTTTCAGCTATTGGCAGACTATTTTGCTCTGATAGCTCCGTATATCTATAATCTGACTCTCACCAATGAGACTTTACAATACGACTTCAAGCAGCTTCCTGATTAACCCTGACACTTAAACAAGTGTCTGAAGGTTTTTCAGCTCAGAAATGCTAAAACAACAACAAAAACAAAGTAGTAACATTTATCATAAACAAGTTCTTTAAATTATATACTTTCAAATATATATATTTCAAAAAGTCCTTGAGAAAAAAAAAACCTTTACGACAAACATCAGTAGAGTAACTATAATAGAGAAGAGAGGACTGTTTATATTGTTTTAGAATAGTTCCAAGTCAGTACAAATGGCATTTTTAATTTCTTTATGAGAAAAAAATATTGTATAAAGGATCATTCTTAACCATTTAACTTTACTTTTTTTGTCCTTGTTATTCATTTAAAGTGCGTTTTACCAGCTGTCCTCATTAAACCAATGGTAGTTTTTGAATGAATGCATCTTCCCAAAAAACAGATCCCACAAATTCTGAAGAAAATAACTGTTTTTATTTTTTTTTCCAAAAAGCTCAAGGGGAAAAAAGGGTTTCTGAAAGATATCCCCCCAAACAAAAACGTAGGTTTTTTGCCTACAACAACATACAATGTCTGCAAGTTGCATCTTTGATTTGAACTCCTGACACTTTTCAAATAAAAACTGCAAAGAGGGCTTTCTAACATTGTTAAGGAAGCTTAAACACTGGGCTGTTTGCTCACTCAGTTAGTTTGACGTAACCGCAGCGGTGGTCCACTCTCTAAAGCGCAGTGTGAAAGCAAATCAAATGTAGGCGTGGAATTTCTATCCTAAGTTTCCCATAATTGTCATGAGCTGTGAGGGCTCAAGCTTTTACTGTTTTAATTTATTTATGTTTTTTTACCTAGGTTTTTCACTTTTCTGCCCAGTTAGGTCAGCTGATCTGATGGAATTTGTGGTTTCCGTTCTGCAAATCAGAGCGCCAGATAATCTAGTCAATTATTCTGTCTCTGAATGTAGATCAAAGTGTCACTAGGATGCTCTGGTTTTGACTTAGACACCCAGTTTGAGGTTTTTTTGTTTCTCTCTTTAGATTTTTTTTGATAGTAGGGCAAGGATACATGAATAATTAGAACACGTCTTTTTTGCCCACAGCCTTGTTCTCGTTTAGTTGTTCCCCCTCTCACTGAAAAACCTTGAGCTCCTTCAGCAGGATAACACACTTTGGATGGCGCAGCAACCAGGAGCAGAAAGTAGCGCTGGAAGCAGAAAATGGCTTCTTGTCCCACTTCGTTATGCTTCTTTCACCTTATTGATTTAATTAGCGAAACCTGCCGCAGCGCACGCACGCACGCTGCACGCGCAGGATGTGTCGGAGCTTAATAAAAACAAGTCCCAAGTGGATTTTGTGTCATCCCAGGCAACCAGGTAATTAGGAGCAGGGTTTGAGTCTGGTTAATTAAAAATAAATTCTGTAACCAATAGTGAGGCATGCTTTAATGAGCAAAGGAGGAAACAAAACCTTTCATTTAGCAGATATTTGTGCCGCATCACCAAAACTCTGTGTTCATCCTCATGGAAAGAGCAGGAATACCCAGAGGGACTAGATTAAATCTAGGACAGAAAGCTTGAGGAAACAAAGGACCTTATTATGAAGTTTGTACGGCTTAGATAAATGACTAGTTTAGTTTTGTTTATTTTTTTACATCTTTTAGGACACCTTTAGAGCATAAATGCAGCAACTAAAAGAATCAGGTCCCTACTGCTTGTTTGTTCTTTATTATTAATGAAGAGTTTCTTTAAAAAGTTATTTTAAAAAAAATAATCAAAGTCCTGGTTTCTGTAAAATAAGTTAAAAAAAATGATCACTAGATGGTGGTATTATCACAAAAAAAAACATAATTTGAACCCCTATTTCCTGATCATAATACCAATGTATCTAAACACAACTTTTTTGTGTTTTGTGTCTTATTTTTCCTCAGATTGACCATCTCAGCCGAGTGCCCCATGCAGCTGGAGGACTTTCCCATGGACGCTCACGCCTGTCCGCTCAAGTTTGGCAGCTGTGAGTGAAATCCCCGCTGTCAACGTCCACATCCTTGTTACAATGTCCTCTAATCCCGGCTACACCTCGTTATACAAGGGCATCACGGCGCCTAATACAGCAAGTTAGACACTTCATCTCAATTTAATCAACAAAAAGCTATTTTACAGGGAGAAAAGTCCATTTCATATATTGTCAGAAGAAAAGATGGATATGTATGACTTTAATTTCCATTTGAAAAACTGTGGTGAAGTTTCGTCAATGTGAAGTTAAAAAATAAAACTGTCGGAAACGATTTTAAAATCAAAATGATCATTTTGTCCCAAGAGTTTAATGTACAGCAAAAACAAATCATGGACACCATCATGAGTTAGTGTTTAATTCGCACTCAAATAACTAAAGTAAAAATGTCCAGAATAATTTTTGCTTCAAATTAACAATAAACTGTGTGTAAGGATGCGACTAGAGGTGAGTTTGTTATCTTGTTTTCAATTTATACATAACATTTTAAAATCGTCTGTTTTTGCCTTCATCCAACTACACGTTTTTAAATGATGCAACAGAATGGATACCTAAAAAAATAGTTTTGCACGAGATTTCCATTGGTTACATCAAATGTTATTTTCTATTCTTAAAGGGTAACACAACAGGACAGATGGAGGCTGACTCCATTCTCTGCCCAGATTTAAAAAATGCAATAAGGGGGGGGAGGGTTAGGAGAGGCATGGTCCTGATCTGTGATTGACAGTGATAGTGAGGTTAGTTTGAGGTAACTAGAGGATCTTTTCATATTGTCTGGATGAAAATAAGGGGAAAAACTCGTAAGGTAAAGGAGGCCCAAGCAGGCTGCCTCCCTGCCCCGATGCGGCCGGTCTGTCTGCCGGCCGGTCAGCCGCCCAGGGGCCGGTTTAGCCGCCCTCGGGAGCGTTCAGAGATGGGCGGGGCTTTTATGCTGAAGCCGCAGAGCCTGACGTGAAACTTCTGGAATGACGTGGGACCTACACCAGTTGACCAATCACGAAATTCAACTTTACGACGACGTTTTGAACTCTAGAGGGCAGCACACAGACGGGTTTAGACTATAATTTCAGGAATTAAATATTACGTTTATTTGAAATTGTCTAAAATTTGGCAAGGTCCGCAACATTCAGCACTTCCAAAGCCCCATTTGTACAGGTAAACAGCCCCAAAAAATGTATTTTCTGTTTAGTTACTACTTTTTATGTGTTTTTTTTCTAGAATACAGGTAAATGTTTTAAGATTTTAGGGTCTTTTCTTTATAAAAAGAAAGTAAACTTGTGCAAGTTCTGAGTATTTGCTAATATCAATCTTGCAGGGTTTTAAGTAGTTAATGTACATTTTTAAAAAAAGCTCAATTTTCTTATACATTCATTGTAAATGCACAAATTGTAGATTAGATTTTTGATCAGAAGAAATTAACTCTGTTTTTACTCATTCCTATTCTTTTGCTACAGCCATTAGTTAATCAAAAAGAATCCAAACTACTGTAAGTTTTTAAATGTAATGCTCTTTGTTTTATCTAAAAGTTCCAGGTTTTCTGTAGAAATAGTCTGCCTCATTAGCTTAAAACACAAGTTTTTCTTTTTACTTTTGGCTGTCGTAGTTTTTCCCCCTGAAAACAGGGCTGTGCAAACAGTAACCATTAACCTCCTTAGTTGTTTTTATTTCATCCCATGTAATGTAAATATTGAATAAATCATGAAGTGACTCTCTAAGACGTAGAACAGTTTCATGCTGAATATTCATGGAGATAATCATTTGAAACATTTAGGACAATTTGTTTTTTTCTAAAGATTGGCCCAGTTTTCTGCAATCTAAATTCGACAAACAGATCAAGCTGGGGATGTTTGAGACGCTTCCCCTGTAGTGAGCAATTGGGCAACTGTGCAGAGAAATGAGCTCCTTCTACCAACAAGAACCTTGACAGAACCTGGTTAAAACAGTCACCTGCTTTCACTGGAAAAGAGACAAAAACAGGAACTTTGGATCGACGGGAAGAGTTTTTGGAACGAGGTTAATGCTTTGTGTATAACCCATTTTAGTTCAAAATGAACTAAATTGTTGAATTGGCAAAAAAGTTACATTAGCCAAAGTGGTTAAGAATATTAGAAATTATTTTAAATCGGAACAAAAATCAGGATTGGACAGGATTACCAAACAATCTACGATCTGGTTGTCTAGTTCATCATCATTTGAAACACAAGAAGCACTCATCACTTGAACAGAACTAATTTGCACCTTGTGTGCGGGTTAAAAAAATTGAAGAATCTGTACGACCTGCCTACTTCACCCTCACTTACCCTTACATGTTGTGTTTTCTACGACTTGTCAGTTGCAGCATGCCCGTAGAAAATTGTGCATGAACAGTTTTACTCTACAGGTTTATTGAGCGGTGTACAACCTTGATGTGTCCTCTTGGCCACCTTCTTGCCCCTTATCCTGCATTCACACCGGTCGGGATTTGCGTGTCAAATGCGTGTCAAATGGGCGTCCACCGCCTCTCTTTTGCTACGTTGGCGGTTGCTCCTCCACGCCGGAGCAACCGCCAATGTTTTTCAAGACTTCATTCGTTGCCACATCATGGAAAACATGGATGATGTTGAATGAGTAGCTTGGGTTTAAATGCTTTGGAGAGCTCTACAGAGGCGCCGGCAAGCACCTCGCCGTGTCTGGCTTTACCGGATCCTTCAGAGATGCTTGCAGCACGGTGATTTTCACCATTTACTGCAGGAGCTGCGCCTTAGTGACGGCAGTTTTAAATGTTACTTCCGTCTGTATGTGGCCCAGTTTTAAGAATTTATTTCCTGCATTAACCTGAGAGGGGAAAAATAAAACTTGAGGATCGTTTTATTAATGTCTCATGACATAAACATCATAAGCCTGTGGGGCTTAAGCAATCACGCCCAGGGTCTGGAGAGCTAGCGAGCACTGCTGCCCAGGGTCTGGTCCAGCTCCATGGGCTCTATGAAAGGCTTGCGACTTGTCCAGGGTGTATCCCGCCTTCGGCCTGCAGTAACCGGGACAGTCTCCGGCAACCCAGCGGCCCCAGTAGGTTAAGAAAATGGATGGAAGTTCAGGATGAAAATCCTAACATCGAGCAGTCGTATTGGAATTTTTTTGACCCGCTGATCGAGTGACTGAAAACGTCATATGGCCAAAGCTGAGTCCCTGATTGGTAAATGCAGCACTTCAGATCATCTCTGTACGTTGACTTAACACTGAAACTTGACACACTGGATGCGATATGTCAAGAAAAAGAAAAGGAATTTTATGTCAAAAAAAGGAATGCACCTGTACCGGTTTGCCCATTTTTCGCACACAGACATCCTGTAACGGAGGTTGTAACTAAGACCTATGGTGCATTACTAAAGGTTAAATTGGCCAATGTGCTTAAGACTATTAGGAAATATTTGAAATTAGAACAAGAACTAAGCTACATCCAGCTATGACTAAACTTTCCTTCTAATGGCGGCGTCACTTTAGAACAGTAGTTACAAGCTTCCATAAGACTCATCAGGCCAACAATGGCCAAGTTTATACCTGATGCTCTCTGAACCAGACATCTTCCTAATAAATGAAACCAGCAGAGAAACATCAAGGTGCCATTTGAAGACGAAATCTGGTCAAACTTCACACTTAAGGAGTCTACCAGGTTAAAAGGATGACCCTCTTATCCCCAGGTTTTAGAGAGATGTGGTCCGCCCACGCTCACTAGGCTAGATTACACATCCGACTATAATCCAATTACACTGCCAAGAGCTGCCGGGCATTCCCATGGTCAAGGCTAACCTAATCAGCACTGCGGGTTAGACATCTACAAGAGGAACAATTTATGAATGACATTACTAAACAGTGCTTTTAAGAGATTTAAAGAAGTTTCTGTACATCAGACAGTTTTTCCATCCAGTCTACCATCGCCCACCTTGGTGAAAAACAAGCGGACTAATCATTAAAGCCCTGAGGTCTGCTCTGAGGTCAGCCGAGGCAAAGAGACTCTAATCCCTGATCTTACTCTACTCCAAGCCTTCCCAGATCTGCACTGAAAGGTCAAGTAATTATCTGACACTATTTCTCATCTACATGTTTGGCAGAGAAAACCTGTTATAATTGCTTTTAGAGTTTATTCATTGTCAACGAGTTTTTTTTGTTTGTTTTTTTAATACACTTTTAAGATCTTTTAATGTATCTCATGAGTATGGCATAGTATTGATCCAGGTAAGGCAATTGTTCTGATTGCTAATGAAGATAAGTTTCTGACTGATGGTCACAGTGATCCATTCCAAAAACATCGTACAAAAAAAGGGAAAAAGTCCAACTATTTCTTTATTAGTCAACTTCTTCAGTCTCTTGAGACACACTATAAAGATTTTGTTTTTCATGGTCAAGAGGCGCAGTTAAAGAGAAGCGTTAGATAGAGGTTGTTTTCATAAAAAAATCAAATTATGTATTTGATTTTGATTTTGAAGCTATGTTTTTAAAGTGACAGTTTTCAGTCATTTTGGAATCTAGTTCAAAAAGGTGAACAGACAAAACACTGGAATTTATGATTACAAGGATAATGTCCACCAATACAAAATGCATTAACACCAACAAGAGACAAAAAGTTCTCGTAATGAGTTTAGCATGTGTTGCTAATAAGAATAATATTTTTAAAAAAAGCTAGACGTTACAAACAAACAAAAGCCTCTTTTTGGAAGAAAGTTGGGATTTTCCCAAGGCTTAACAGTGTAGGACAACGGAATTCTGAAATGCCTTGGTCACAACTGCTCTAATGGAGGGTACAGGCTGTCTGCAGGCAAAGTCCTGTACGGGGCACACCAATAGTATATTTTGAAATTTTAGAATCATGAACCCACTTAGTGAGTCCTTATAGCCAAAACCTTTGCACACATTTTTTCCATCGACATGCTGCGGGCGACAGGTTGTAGCGAACACCTACACAACACGTTAAGGCCCGTACACACCGGGACGAATTTCGCCCGCGATATTCGCCGACGTTTAACGCCTCGTGACTAAACAAAGGGCACCGATGTGAGTGTGCACACCGACGCAAAAAAACGCCACGCGTCAAAGTGTCACTTTTTAAAAAACGCCTCGGGTTCGTTTTTTTTGGTTTGATGCACCGCGTCAAAAACTATACGACCAATGAGAATGGCGCTTTTGCACACGTGTCTGGAGCTTCTGAAGTTACAGTAAAACACAACTTGGGGGCGCTCAAACACAAAACTGCCTTTCTGAGCACATATACCAGCGAAGAAGATAGACGCCAAGTAGCGTCTACGCTGCCGCGAAGAAATAATGACGGACATTCTAAAATATCCCCGAACCAAGCACCAGTTGGAGCTACTGATGCTTGAAATATTCATGTTTTCTTTGTATTATTCTGACAAGCGCGTAAATACTTGCTCTCTTCTTCTGAGTGAAAAGCGACTTTAAGAAGCGTAAAGGTCCGCAGCGCCACCTTGTGTACAGGAGTATTTCTGTTTTACATTAAGCGCCATCTAATGTCAGGGAATGAAATTGCATGTTCGCTCGGCTCATCGTTAGCGAAAATCCCCTGGGTGTGAACACAATAAACGTGGCGAAAAACGCTGGCGAATAACGCCTGGCGAATATTCGTCCCGGTGTGTACGGGCCTTAAGGGTATGTAAGGGTGAAGTAGGTGAGATGCAGGTCGTTCAGATGACTTTTACATTTTTTTAACTCCCTTCCACATTGTGCAAGGAGCCCATAGCTCTTTGTGCACACCCTGGCTGTTAGAAATGAGGAAATTAGACAATAAGGTTGTAGTTTGTGTCAGCATTCTACCGGCGTCCTACAGGCACTCCATGCGTAACAACTGAGTGTGGTACGGCAGCATCATCCCCACTTCATAAGAGCAACGAACGTTATCCTTGTTAATGGTTCACAATACACTTACAACACGCACAACAATGGTATGATCCATTTTCATTACCTTGAGGTGGTCGCAAGAGCCTCAAGGGAACTGTTAGACATACCTGCGCTCCTCTCTATGAACCTCAATGGGGCCCAGACAACCCAAAAGCCCGCAGAACGAGTCCATAAATTTCACTTCAATCAATATTTCTCCCTGAGCCTTGTTAGGAGAATGGGCTCAGTATAGCTTTACGAAAACATAATTATACTTTTTGATGAGCAACCCTTTGTGCTAATGGCTGTAAGTGATTGCCGATCCATTTCTCCCAGAAACTGTTTATTTGTCTGTCAGACAAAGTGATGAATGCACTTACTTAAATGGAAATGTTGGCACTATATGCAAGTTTTTAGTTACTATATTACTTTAATATGCAGTATAACTAGACTACAGTAGTTGGGTTTGGCTTTTATGACGTGGTTTGATTGTTTGTACCATTAGAACAGCTGCAGCTTGGCGATATCTGGACTCCATTCATCTGAATCCCTTTCGCCTCACACAAGAGACAACAGCAGCAAGGCATTAGTCGCTAAATGTTGAGAAATTGGCAAAAGCACTTGTTTTGCCTTCCAAAGTCTTCAGCTCTTTGTCTGCATAATGACATTCACCAATAATCCCCTATTGCAATCTACCCACCTATTACCACTCTGGCCTTTGGCCTGTCAGCGGCTAAATTTAAACTCTGCACACAGTGTTCAGCAACAACGAGCTACCAAGTGAGCACCCAGAATGGAAACACCCAGGTTAAGTTGCTATCTACCAGCATGTTGCACAAGAACAAAAGATTCTCCAGTTGGCTATTCCTGTTGCCAAATGTTCTATTTCAGACTTATTGGAGTATGTAGATGAAAATGGCTGTCAAATATCCCTGTACTGTAAATAAAATAATCAAATTTCTGTCCTCAACATAAGTCAACATACATCATTAAATTGTAGCTGCAAGCAGCACTATGGAGCTGTGCTGCAGCCTGGATGGGCTTCTGTCATTTGCTGGTGACCTTGATATTATTCGCACTCGTTGGCATGACAGTTAGACATTTCAGTTTTAGCATAATAAAAGGGCATTAAAATCTCATTTTAGTGCAGGGTCTTGGGGTAACCATATTTTTCTTCTCTGTGGTTATTGCATCGATGTACCAAAAGGGAATTTCACCTTTGTTGACATATGCCCCGCCCACTTTCATTGTACAGTGACACCATTGGAAACATTGTTGTGTTCAACTTTGAATTACTGTTGTGTCACTCAAAGTGTGTAAAAGTTGTTTTTTCCCCCCGAAATGTTAATTTGATGTCGAGACGACTGTAATCGTGGTAGAAGCTAGCGTTCCAAAACCTTTCTTTAGTTTTTTTTAATTGTGTCTTAAGTAAATCTCGGCTTAAGTAAATCGTAGGATTTCAACTCCATGGAATACATCTTTTATGGTGCTTTTAAATGTCGGAGTCACTTTTTTTATGACGTTTTGTTTCTGTCCAGGGAGTCAAACTTTCAGGTTTCAAGAGGAAAAAAGACTAATTGTGAAATACATAATACTTTAACGTTTTTTTTTTTTTTTTAAATCAACTCTTGACCAACTGATAGTAGAAGCAGCAAACTCTGATAAAACCTCCTCGTTGGCTCAGTGACCCCTCTACATATTTTAACGCTCGCTTGAGAGCAGATGACCGATACGTGTAGGGGCAGCAGTCGGCATGAATAAATAAAATGGTGGGAGCGTCTTGGAGTTTGCTCACCTTTTTCATCCTGAAGGTGATGCAACACATTTAGGTTAATCTGGTTTCTGCTGACAGGGGAGCTCACCTCTGATCCAGAATTAGGCTGGTAACAAAAATACACTCTGATATCCACTTACACACCCACAAACGCTGGAGGCACATAAGGTTGAGGGGTAATTGAGTAGTAAAATAAGGCGTTGCAGCTAAACTTAGCAGGCAGTAGCTAACTTTAAGGATCTGTACTATAAGATCTGATAAAAACGTTTGCTAAAATCCTAGAAATGTCCCTTCTCAATGTTTCTCTACTGCCTGTTTCTCAGATGCCTATCCAGTCGAGGAGGTGGTCTACACTTGGACTCAAGATGCTGCCAAGTCGGTAGTGGTGGCTGAAGATGGCTCCAGGCTCAACCAGTACCACCTGATCGGGCAAACCGCCGGCACAGAGGACATACACACAAGCAGAGGTATGCTGGTGGTTGGCAAAGACCACTGCGATGAAACTGGCCTTTTTAACATGTTCTTGTAACCTTTTTCTGATGATGGAGGACAAATAATAAGAAAATTAAGCTTTCATTTCTGAGTATTTCTTTATTCAAATCTGCTAATCAGGAGCAGATGAGAAAAAAAAGCAGTTTAACCAAAAATCATATTTGTGACGTAGAAAGTACGCTTGATGAGACAACTGGATCCATTAACATCTCTGTTTTCCTCGTCCAAGCTGGCATCAGGCTCCAAATTGTACAACATGTTACTCGCCATTTTTGTTGCACTAATATTAGTCTGGGGTGTGAGGGGCTGTAAGGCAGTGTTTTTCAACGTGCCGTGGAAGATGGTCAGGTGTGCCGTGGGAAATTACCCTTTTTCACCGATCTAAAAACTTTGACCATCTTTAGAATAAAACACTAAGTAGTTAGGAATATGAAAGATCGTGAAATACTTTTTTCTTTGTGTTTATTTGATTCTATTAAAGACATTTTGATAAGAATACCGCGATTAGCTTTAGCTCTGTTTTCTGAGATCGATTTGTTTTTTTGTGAGGTTACATAAAATTGCATGTTGATAAACTGACGGGAACAACAACTACCAGGGTAAAATTTCAAATAATGTTGTTGAAAATTATTACAGAAACTAACTTTAACTTTTAATTACGTCTTTTAGAAAAAACAGCTGCAACTTCCAGCTTTTTCTGCCACAATCATCACAAAAATGCACGTGAGATTGTGGACGGGCTGTAGATCAATACAGACTGAGTTTCTCCTTTTTTCAATTTGTGGATGCTGGTGTGCCGCAGGAGTTTTGTCAAGGATAAAGTGTGCCTTGGCTCAAAAAAGGTTGAAAAACACTGCTGTAAGCTAGCGGGAGTGTGGAAACAATGGTAAGGGGGAGGGGTTGGTTGGTCCCGCTCACAACCCAGAGACAAATTTCTAGTAATCTACTAGAAACTATGTCCTAGAAAATGACAGAATTTTTAATTTTGGCTAAAAATTGCATAATCATAATTAAAAGACCACTGGGAACACTTTCAAAATAAATCAAAAGATGATAGGATTTAGCATGAATTTCTGGTGATTTTTTTTCCCCCCTCAAATTTACTGAATTGCAGAACTTGTTTTATCTAGTGTGCACAAGACAAAAAAAAGAAAATCAGTATTTTTCTGGGACTGTTGAAGCTCTGTAAAACACCCAAAGAGGGACCGATGGGGCAGAGCACAAATTGTGGAAACATTTTCAGGAAGTCAGAGTAGTGGAAGCTGGTGGACGAAGAGTGGCCTATCCATCACACAACCAGCTGTCCACAGGCCCAGAGAGCCCTGTCAAACAACACTTATCCTTCATGAGCCCATGAGCAGACGTACACACACACACAGAGCTGGACAGACCTGAGAGCCAGGGTTAATCCCCTCCCCAACCAACCAACCAACCGTCCATCGGCTTTTGCATAAGAAGCTGACATCACAGATCAGGGAAGAATCGGCTGCTGAGTAAATCTGTGAGTGGGGGGGGGGGGGCGTGTCTGCACTGGTGAATTCTCCATAGAGCGGTGTGAAGAAAAACATGGAACAAGGTTAAAAAAAAATGGACTGAACTAAAAGGCAGGAATATCAGACATATTTTAGAATTCTGGTTTATACCGACATGTATGTGTCAGTGTACCTTCACCATCAAAGAAGTGGTCTAAAAATGGGGTTTGGTTCTCAGAAAAGTTCAACCGGTTTTGTTGTTTGCGCGCATTGGAGAGCCGGATGTGGGGGGATGGGGGGGGTGGGGAGCTGAAAGGCATCTGTTTAATACTCTTATGTAAAGCAGAACTGTAATACACTTCACTCTAGTTTTGAGTGGAAGCGTTATTAAAACTCCGGATTTCCTGTCTGTTTTTCATGAAATGGTTTTCTGGCCGAGCCTCTTTTTTTTCTTAGAGTTCATCAGTTTGAAATGGGATATAATCAATGAGTTGGGGATTGATATCAATGGAGGGTCTGAGAAAAAAGGCAGACGCTTGGCCCTAAACGGTTTGGTGATGCCACCAACTCCGTCCGTCCTGAGTGTTTCGACCATGAAACAACCGTCAGGTTTGACTTTACTCTGATGGTCCCAATCGAGCCGCCATCTGGTGCCGTGACAACAAAACGTTGATGTTATCTGACAATGAAATGCTTAGTAGGACTAAAGGCGGTAGATCATCATTCATGCAGCCCAAAGCTTCCACTGGAAAGCATCCAAATCAGGGGTAGATTTTACTGATGAGTTGGAGCTTTGGGTCACACTCGGCACAGAAGGCTAATTCACTTTGCAGAGGAACTCTTATAGACCAAATATGGTGTTTCT
Source organism: Oryzias latipes (assembly GCF_053564925.1). Lineage (NCBI taxonomy): Eukaryota > Metazoa > Chordata > Actinopteri > Beloniformes > Adrianichthyidae > Oryzias > Oryzias latipes. The sequence goes on from NC_136238.1 coordinate 10,668,486, forward strand.
CCTAAAAGCTGTAGCCATAATTAGATATTTTAAAAGAGTTACTTAAATTTATACTTAATATGAGTGTACGTTTTTTTCCCATTTATTATTATGCTCTTTTCTTTCCTCTTTTTTTTAGCAAACCATGTCAAGATGCTATATTTATTTTAGTTTGCAATTTGTCAGCTTTCATAAAAGCAAGTAAAAGATGAACAACGACCTGCCCTTGATGGCTATATTTTTATTTATTTTGTTTATTAGGGATGCAACGATTCACTTTCCTCACTATTCAGAGGTGGGACACACAGTCTGGTTTTAAACAGAGAACTGTTACATCCCTAATGTGAACCTGTCCCACTAAACTATGCTCTAGTCTAAGCTCGAAATGGGAACAAATGATGTCTTTCCAATAAACATCAACTGTTGAATAGTGTTTATTTGTGGTTTCACATGTTCGCAGAATTCTTTTCTGCTCATCAAAACGTATTAATCTAAAAAAAAATAATTAATCTAAGAAAATATTGAGTTATTATAATATTAAGGATAATTTATACAAATGGAAAGTTGAATGGATTCGTAAACATGTAGTTGTCAAATGGGCTCTAAGAAAACGGATTTTTGTGTCTCTTTTTGATTAAATAAGGTTGACCTTACAGGAAAACTGCCTTCAGTTCCAGCTGGGTAAAAATAATGAATAATTTCTTCGCCTGAAGATTAAAAAACCAATCAATTTATAGTCGGTGTGTTTGTCATTGTGCTCCTCACAGTGAGATTCTAACTGTGTGGCCCCAATCCAAACTAACCCAAGAGTTTTTCTTACTTTCAGATTCCTGATATCTCAGAAATCTGAAGTTTTAGATTGAAAAACCAATAACTGCCACGCTGGAAGTCTTTAAATAGCACGTTTGGTCTAGAGCACATTCTGTTACAGCTACCAAAGGGGAGATAAGTCAGAGTTTGTCTTTAAATACCTGAGGACACAGCTTTATCTGTATTGGATAGCGATACCTGTCCTGATATAACTCCCCAACTCAGAGAAGATAAGACTTGTTTCAGAGATAGTTGCATCTAAAGTCCGTGCAGACCTGGGGGGTTTCAAAGACCATGATCCCTGGGATAAATATTTATCAGTTGCGGATTAAATGAGTACATTTTCAGAGGGAAGAAGCTCTTTGGTGTCGGGGTTGACTCACCAGTTGACCAGCATTGCGGCGTTGTTCCCTGCCATGAAAGGAAGCTCCCCTTGAACGCCCTGGAGCCCAAATCCTTGGAACAAAAGTAGTAAGATCCTCCAAAGGAGCATGTTCCACCACGTTCCCTTGCTCCCGGTTCTGTAGGGATCCATACATCCACGCCAAAAAGGTCACCTAGACCTAGAAGAATTCTATTGGGTTGTTGTGAGTCCAGCACCTTGCAGTCATGATATTGCTGGGGGGCGTCCTGACTGTGGCATCGCAGCAGAAAGTATCAAATATTTGTTGATGTTCTGCGAAGATCTCCACCTCCCTCACCTCCAACCTGCTGTCACCTTCATAAAGTTCTCCGTTTCCTTCACCATGTCAGCCGGGTATTCCATACGTAACAGGAATCAGATTTGTTTTTTAAATTTAAACTAAGAAGGATGAAAGAAAGAGGGAATGCCCCGGCTAGCCCCCCTCCATCCCACCAGTGACGAACAGCAGTGAGTGTCCTCCCTCTGTGAGCCGTGTCAACACAGAGACGTCATGCTTCATGTGTGTTTCCCTTCGTGTATGCGCTTCACCCGGTAGGAAGGACTGGGCGGTGCTTTCGGCGAGGATCCCTGGACAGGAAGCCCCCCCCCCGGTCTCTTACTGATGGCGGCGGGATGCAGATTGTAACCAGGGATTAGGGAGGTTCAAAAATCGGATTTTGCCCAGAGAAAGCCTAGTGTATTACTGTGTGTGTGTGTGTGTGTGTGTGTGCGCGCGGCCTAGTGTGTGTGTGACATAGGGAGAGAGCAGGAGATGCACAGGATTTTCATAGTTCAGGAGCTCCTGCAATCACCAACCGCTGCTTGTAAAATGACTTTTTTAAAGCCTCAAATGCAATCTTTAGCACTTTTACTCAACATTATGTCCTCTTCTCTTCCTGTCTGTATCCTGCACTTTATGCGTTTCTGGATTTCCCATCTCTAGTGTTAAGGCCGGCACATTTACTGCACGATTTCGGCATTGTTTCCCTAAAAGGGAGTACATGTATCTCAGCTTTTTTTCTACTGACATTTGAGGATTTTATGTGCTCTTTATCCTGTAAATTAATTCTTAAATCTCTTCTATAGTCTGCTGCCGTTGTTATTAAAACAAAAAAGGCAAAAGGGTTGAAAGAAGAAAAAAAAAACTTAGTAGACCACGTTTTATGCCCTGGCTGGTGCTGACAACTGTTAGATTTAAAGATCATTTGAGGATTATAATCTGATGCTGACATTTTCAAAACCAGATCCAACCTCAGACAAGGTCTGTGCAAATTGTAGGGAGTTTTTGAGCATGTGGAAGGGGTGAAAGAAGAAAATGGATAAAGAAACATTACAAATGCAACATAGAAGACTTTGCAGCCCCGTTGAGTGTGTCTGTATGTTTTTTCTTGGAGCTACACACTGTTGGTGTCTTTTCACACTTTTTTCTTTCCTTTGAGCCACATTCGGTGTTTCTTTGTGTGTTTTTGTCTGTACTACACAATGTTCCTTTATATTAAGGACTTTTTGGACCTTTTAATTTTTTTTTCTTCTATTGTTGGGAAAACAATAGACATGGTCCATGACTGCTGCGGGCCATAGCAAAGGAAAGCCCAGTTTTTTATGTCATTCTAATTAAAGTTAAAGTTAAAAGGCACAAATTGTTGAAACCAAATGTCAAAAATTCAACAATTTTCTCAGGATTCTTGTTTACAAGTAAAGGATTCAATAAAATTCCTGTAAGCTCGCTTCCATTCAAATTCAATGTGCATGTTCATTTCAGTTTAATTACATTGATTGTGTGATTTTTTTTTTTTTTTTTTTACGAGTTCAGTTCACTACAATTATTTTGTTTTGAGTCTATTGGCCAAATCTCAAAGTCTAAAAGCCAAATCTAATTTCTGCAGATCCTACTTAACATGATCAATGGAAAAGTTAATATCTGCTCACTTAAAAGAAGGAAACACATTTTGCCTGTTTAAGGAGGTTTAAGGGCAAAATATTTTGATTTAACTGAAGTGTTTAAACGTAAAAAAGTTCCCTTTTCAGCAAAAACAAATTGGATCTGCTACAATGTCTCGCGTGGTGGGATCATCTTTTGGACTTTTTTGCAGCTGCTAGTCTTCGACACAACACTGATCCCTTCTGTGTTTCTCAACGGGACTCGGAAACAGGATCAAACAGGGTTTATGAGTGAATCTCCCACTAAATAGTTGGTTGGAAAAGGTTTCCAGTGTTCCAGTCAAAGTTGATGTTTCTGATCATTGTTCATTGTTGAGGTTTTTGTTTTGTTTTTTCTACCTTTAGGACAGTACACAGTGATGATGGCCCACTTCTACTTGAAAAGGAAGATTGGATATTTTGTCATCCAGACGTACATGCCATGCTTCATGACGGTTATCCTGTCCCAGGTGTCATTTTGGCTTAACAGGGAATCGGTTCCTGCTCGGACCGTCTTTGGTTAGTAAAGCTGCTTAATCCCAAATGTTTGAGATTGATAACAGTTGCACTGTGAGCGTCAGGGTTACGAAGCAGTTTGCTGACTTGTGATCCTGCAAAAGCCGTCATTTTAACTTGTAATGGTCGTTGTTTATGTGTTCAGGAGTGACCACAGTGTTGACCATGACCACCCTCAGCATCAGTGCCAGGAACTCTCTCCCCAAAGTGGCCTACGCCACCGCCATGGACTGGTTCATTGCTGTGTGCTACGCTTTTGTCTTTTCTGCTCTCATTGAGTTTGCCACAGTGAACTACTTCACTAAGAGGAGCTGGGCCTGGGATGGCAAGAAAGCAATGGAGGCACAGCACCCTAAGGTATGAAATGTCAACCTGAAGTGATTTATTTATAGCATTTACAGACTCAGCTAATGTTAAGTACTGAAAATTGATAGTATACACAGCAAAAATAAAAATCTCTCAATAAATTTAGAAAAATGCGTTTAGATCGACCGTATTTGAGAACCGGACTGAGTGACCAGGAAGTACCCATTGGTTCCCAGAAACCAAAATCCCATAGACATCTATAGAGAAATAAACTTCTAATACTTCATTCTGTTTATCAGAATAACCAGTCTTGCTTTGATACCTTTTTTAAAACATTCTCTTGCAAATCTTATAACATTCTTTCAAGTTGTTATTTCTTTAGTGCCAGTTATTCTGCTGGCCATACGTCGAAGGTTCAAAACATTTGATTGATTTCCGACCAATCATTGCTTGCTGACGTCGTCTGGCTCAAACATGGAAGCGTCCCTATCACGAATAAATGGTGATTGATACTTCATTTTGTCAGAGCCAGATGTAAAGCATTTTCCATGGGTGACGTCACAAACATTTGGTCCAGTTCTCAGATATAGTCAGTGGTTTAGCGGATTTTTCCGTTATAACAGTCCTCTCCGAAAGAACTTTAAGATAAGCCTTTTTGTAAGCCTTAGTCACATGCACCTTTACGGAGGTTCACAGGTTTAGGTTCGGGGTTGTTTCGGTCCGTGGAGGGTCGTAGAGTCTTGTCGTTCCTTTTGAGTTTCCTGTGGCCACCTGACGAGACGTCAAGAAAGTGGAGCGTACGATTGGCATGCGTGTGGTAATTGTATTTTTGAGGATGATGGAAGTTGCATGCATTAAGGATGTACGGGTGATGCTGTTTGACTGTGCCCTCACGCCACACTGCAGTCGTTGAGAAGGTCACCTGCAGGCAGCTCAAATCTAAGTAAGGGCTTCTGACTGAAGCTACATTCATGGTGTATGTGACACTCATTAAAAATTCCTCTAAATACGCAATCTTGAACACGCCTACAGTGTTCACACTGGACCGTTGCTACCTGCTATTAGCGGAGGTCCGCCACCTACAGTGCAAAGCTTGCTCCAGGCTTTTTCTTTCACAGCTCTATTTGAATACATGAAAGACTTAGTGCCCTGTAATTCTGGCTAGGAAACAAGCCGCATTTAGTCATTTCTCCTCCATGATCTATTGTCAAACCCTTGTTCCCTTTTAAAGGAAGCCCATTCATACGTCACTACCACATCCGAGTCAATGATTGGTCAAAATTCAACCTGGTTTGACTTCCAACGCACATTTAATGGGTTGCGTTTTGTGCGTAGAGCTCAAAAGCTGTCGTAGAAGTTTGCGTGGCCACAAGTGAACGCGAGAGTTTAGAACATGGAAGCCCGAAACGCACAGATACATAGACTTTTCATCGATCGTGTCTTCTTGAACGTGCATTTTCGAGGCTGGTGTGAACAGAGTTTCAGGCTTCATGTAGTGTTGGTTAATATTTCCTTGGTCCTGGCAGCACTCAGCACCTCTTGGGTCCACATGTTGGTGCTAAAGACACAAATAGAAAAATCTGGGCTGAAAAATTACCCAGCTGTAGATGAATATTGAAGTTATGATTATTATGCTGTTTAGTTTAACAGAAGACGTTGTTAATAAAAGGATATTTTTACAATCTTACCAGAATCCAAGGCTTTTAAATCACGGGATACAATATTTGGTTGACCACAAATCAAGGTTAACACAACAAACAGAGACGTTCAGGACATTTATCTTCTTCTAATCTGTTGTGAATAAAAATATTGATAAATGTAATGTAAGTTTATGTTGGATTTCATTGATAAAATTGGAAAAAAACACTCTTTTTTAATCTTTTAATGTTCATGAGCTCTCGTCGTCATCTGTTCTGCTGCAGAAACGAGACCCCATGGTGCTGTCAAAGAAACCCAACAACGTTTGCTCGGCAGGGGTCAACTACACCCCCAATCTCACCAAGGACGTGGCCATCTCCACCATCTCCAACACCACGTCGGTGCAGCTGCGCGGCACTGAGAGCAAAGCGGCGGACCCCAAGAAGACCTACAACAGCGTCAGCAAGATCGACAAGATGTCACGGATAGTGTTCCCCGTCCTCTTCGGTACCTTCAACCTCGTCTACTGGGCCACGTACCTGAACAGAGAACCGGTGGTGAAGGGAGTTGTCACTTCAACATAATCACTTCTTTATTTTTTTCTGAAACAGTTTGTACGAGGGTGATTATTAACGAATGGCGTTAAAAGGTCTCTGGCTCAGAAAACAAACAAACAAACAAACAAAAAAGAAGAATATCTGCGCTTGAAGAACAAAAACTGCACCCTGCTATTTAATTCCAGCACTTTGAATGGATGCAAGGCTGCAACTGAATCCGTTTCCTACTTTACATGGCCTAGAAAAAAACTGCTTCAAAGACTTCTTTAAACGAAGAGTTGGCGCTTTGCTTCTTTCTCATCTTTCTTGCTGCAGTTTGCATGACGTTCTCCTTTACAGGAAACCATGGACTCCTCTTTGTCTTGAATGCGGACCGTAATTGATCAGTCTTTGCTTAAAGAAGTACAGAGGCGCTTCATTTGCATTGAAAAGTGGATTCAAAAAAGCACTCTCTGTGGAGGTAAATGCTGCAAACGGACTGATTCTTCACTTTTGTGTTATTTTAGAAGAGAGAAAAAAAGCCAGTTTTTCCCGCATACTGGTTGGTTCTTGTACAGCTTTACCTAATGCTTCACTATCTTCTGCTGCAGGGCTGGCTTCTCCAGTGGAAGATTTTCAAAGAAACTTATCGAACAAAAAAGTTCACTGAACATGAATGAGCAAAAAAAAGAAGTAAAAGAGGGGATTGGAGTTGATACAGTAAAAAGAATCATGTTAATCATTCTGTAAAACAAGTGACACAAAGTTAGTTATTCAGTGAAGTCATTAGGCATCTATTTTGGGAAATGACCAAACCAAACCCTTTAAACTCTTATCAAGAGAAAGTAGCTTAAATAATTTGTATCTAGTGCAACGTTTGCGAAGTCTTTACTAAGTTTGACTCTTTTTTTAATTCTAAAAAAGGCTAATGCTCAAATAAAAAATTTCAAAGTTTAATAAACTATGAACAAAAGAAAATAAATTTGAGATAAATATTTATTTTCTTGACCAGGCCTATTGGGTGAACACAGTAGATGTCGCCAGCGACACCTGAAAAACGGACTCTCCTTGATCGTCGACATGATCAACGGGAATCAAAAGAGACGCAGAGAAAAGCAGCTTTTTACATCGGCTTAGCACCAATATGGAACACTTTATGATCAAAGTGTTGCTTAAGCCGCTTTTCTCCGCGACGTTATCAGATGATTTACTTTAAATGCATAAGCACTACTACAAAAGTTGCACGTGAGCGCAAGGCTTTGTTTCTCCTCCTCAGAATCCACTGGAATTGGGTTTTATGCATAAATGGTTGGTGAGTTACAGTAGTCGAAAGGAAGCTCTGCTGTTAAAGGATTTAACATAAATTAAATTAACATATAATTTTACATTTTTGGGGTAATTTTTCCTTTCAAAGGCAATGTCACACAACCGCTGCATACGATTGAAAATTGGTCATTCGTGAGTATAGGAGGTCTTTCCGTGAAATGTTCACAGATGACTCACGATTGAACCACGATAAAACCATGGAAGAAATACCAAAAAACCACACAAAGTAACACGTAAATCAACGTAGAGCATGAAGCGTGCGTGATTGTGCTGTTTATACGCAATTCATTACTAATACTGAATTACGTAATTTTTTTCTTTTAACTTGTCCTGTCCAACAGCTGAGCAGACAGATGAGAGCTGAAAGCCTTTTGTGTCTGAGATACTTTACTGTTACAATAGGGGTTATGAAAAGGTTGACACACTAGGTGTATATTTAAATAAACCCCTTCTGTAATTTAGGCTAAACTTTATTCATCTTACTTATATCTGTAACAGTCTTTTGTTGGACCGGACGGAAAAGAAAAGAAGGCAAGAAGAGAGAGGGATACCGGGGGGGGTTATTAAAGAGGAGGGGGAGGGGAACTGTGAAGCAACGTAAGGCAACAAGTTGTTTACAATCATTACATTAGTCAGATTTATAAGTAATATAAATCCAAAAGGGGGCGGGACCTGTCTACACACACACCCAAATGAAGTAATTACGTGATTTTAACGTGGTATGTGATATAAAAGTTATACATTATACAAAAGGCCGTTAGACATATGTGGAACGGTCGCGGACAGCCCCATATTTGCATAAGCATCTCGCAAATATCACGCGTAATTGCATAAAAATGTAGGTAATAACTAAATGAACTATGTAAAATCCACATAGACTGCGTGATTCTCAACCCACAAAGAGTTTTTAACAGCTTCGTGTAAAGACCCGTCGGCTGAAACCGTTGACGGACACCTGCGCACATCGATGAACGATCAACTCAAGAAACACTTAAGAATTACTTATATCACAGTCGTACCACGAAAGACCGAAATTTCATACAATGGGTGCATGACACGGCCTTAAAAAGCATTAATTTGTGTGATGAGCAGCACAACACCCCACATGATCGACGAGAACAGCAGAGTGAAGCCATTACAAATAATGATCGGTTTATTTATTTTTGCAGTGCTTAAATTATCAATGATTTCTTAATGTTTGACAGCAATGAACACTTATATTGACTAATATTGACAGGGGGCAGCTGCTTCCCTTGCCCCCCTTTAGGTCGGCCCCTGGACAGAACATGCTGTCCTCTTTGAATCGTTTTGGATACTTTTGACATTTACAAAATTTGCCATCTAAGATGATGGGATGTCATCAACCACCACCAGCCATTTAACACTGGAGTGAGTTAGGAAGGAAATACTTACCTTTTGGTTCCTTGATGGACCGATCTGGTTCCTAAATAGTGTCAAAAGAGGAGCTTAACTAACTCCTCGACTCAACAAGTAAATGCATGTTCCTTCTGCAAACAGGAAGTCTGAACGTAGTTCTGTTCTGATTTCCCTGCTTGTAGAGCTACATTTGAATGGAACTTTATATTTTTCTTAAAGTGCTTCATTTGTAAGGAATCTATTACTTTAGATTCATGTTTGTAGTGCTACGTTTATTAGAGTTTCCTGCTCATAGTTTCCCATTTGTACAGATCTTTCCATTAAGATTCCCCTGATTGGAGAGCTACATTTGGGAGGAAAGTTTAAAAAATCTCTCTGCTTGTCCGCCTGCATAGTTACAATTTTAAAGAACATTGTCTTCCTTGTATCTTTAACCCGTTAACACCAGACCTTTAGCTCCAGCGTTTACATTTTTTTCCAGACTACAACCGTTCAATAAACGTAATTCCAGCGGATTCTGAAGCGAATGAAAGCGACTTTGTGCCGTTATGCCACAATAAGTCGGTAGTGTGTTGCATTTTGGTGCACAGAAACTTTCCTCCGCCTCAGAATGAGCTGATTCGCATTGATCGTGTAAAGGGTACGGCATGTCGATGAACGTGTGCTATTTAGGCGTATTCGGCGGCATGTTAACTGACACATCCCACATAATCGACTCTGCCACTCATACGACAAATACCCGCTCTTTAGAAACGAAGCACCACAAACTTGGAAGAGACTTGGCAAACCCTTAGAAGGTACTTCACACCAAATCAAACCTGCTAGTTGATGTCTAAATGCATGGATCTCACAAATGTGGCACCAGAAAGAGGAAAACCGACTTTGTTCGAATTCCAGATGTGAACCTTTGGTACATAAAGAAACAACACCAACCAGATTACTTTTTTACTTTTTCATCCAGTGGGCGAAAATGGCCTGCAGTGTAGAAAATGACCTTTTGTTTTTTTCCTTAACAGCAAGAGTTTAATTTGGCTACTTGGATGATAACACCACAAAGTGGCACAAGTTGTGTTCAATTTTACCTGGAATACTGCTAGTAAGGGACCTTAATCGTCCAATGTCTTATTTTCTTTATATGCTGCTGTTAACTTCATGGCAATTTATGACATTTGATGTTATTTCATGATTTTTATTTTTATTTTTTAAACAAGAGCTTAGTTAGCCTCCTAGCTTGTAGTCTTAAATGCTAAAGTTAAAAAAGAAAATAGAATAAAAAGAAAGGTTTTTGCGATTTAGTTTTTATGAGCAGTTCCCCCCAAACTTTGGTGCATTTCTTGCTCTATGGTTTGTAAGAGAAAAGTTCTAAAATCTGTTGATATTTTTGCGACCTTCTCTTGTTTTAAACGACTTTGTACATATTTTGGCATTTGAGCCAAATGTTAAAAAAAAGGAAGTTGTGTAAATAGCCTTTTAGTTTTTGCTGATTTTTCTTGAATCCCCCTTAAAAAAATGTAGTAATATTTATTCATCATTTCTTTCCTGAGCCTTTAGAAGAAAATGCCAAAGTGTAACGGTGTCTTTTACCTTAATAGAAGTATATTCCCGTCTTTCTGTCCTTCTCTAGAAGTTTCCGTTCTGGTTCTTGGTTCATATCTACGATACATTTTTTTGTGTTGTTTTTTTATATCTGAAGCTGGAAGCGGTCCTGATGTTGCGGTTCGGCTGATGCTCACGTCGTGTTGTTTTGATGAGAAATCCTCAGGAAAAACAGCAGGAACAGCGATTCTACAGCCTTTCCTTGACCACACTTTCCCTTTTCCTTCAGCTACTTAACATCAATACTGACGAACTCTGCAGATGACATCACATTTACAGTCTCAGCTTTGCTTCACGGACCTTAAATAAGTACCCACATGTTTTATTTTGATCTTTTTCTTGAATATAAATTTTGATATTAACACTGTGTTTTGACATGGCTGACTAACTACGAGGCTCCCCCATTATCAAAACGTAAAGGTTGCTGATATTCGCCACCTTAGGTGGATGCGCTGCTTGATAGAGCATGACATCAGAGAATGAGCTGGATGCAAACCAGCAACCTCCAGCTACAGAGCATCTGTTCCTTCAGCCCATCTGAGCTCATTTCTTTACATCTGGAATTATAAATGTGACGGGCATCTTGGATAATTGTTTTTGTTTTTTTTGTTTTTGTGGGGGGGGGGATGCCAGAATGTAAAATAAAATCTTGTGCAATTAAAAAAGTTATTACATCATTTACAAGAGATTTTTCTTTATGTTTTTTGCTTTTACTGTTGTTTACATTTGTTGTTACATTTATTTATTCATTAACCAACATTTGTTTTATTATTGCTGCTGTAGTTTTCTTTGAGTTACATGACTTTCCTAAATTATTTTATTTTGAAAAATTTGAGATCCATGTGGTTTTTTTGCTTTAACTGTAGTTTATTTTTTGTTACCTTTTTAAATTATTTATTCATTATTTTAATAAACATTTGTTTTCTTATACCTGCTCTGGTTTTCTTTAAGTTGTAAGATAATACTTGACAAAAAAATTCTTGTTAAAAGTCTAAGATTTTTGTTTTTGCTGCTTTTTTTAAATTATTTGCTTTTAACCAACATTTACTTGATTATTCCTCTTCTGGTTCCCTTTAAGTTGCAAGATTTTACTAAAAACGTTTCTATATGATTTTTATTTTTTAACGGTTTTACATTTTTTAACCTCTTTATGGTTGCTATTATTTTGTTTCCAACCGACGTTTGTTTTATTATTCTTGCTCTGGAGGGTATTCCAGGAAGCATGTTTAAACTAGCCTGACTTTGAGCCTGAACTCTGGCTGAAATCCGCCTGAACTTGCTTACTCTGGGTATGTCGGTTCCAAAAGACCGGATATGAGTTGGTGTAATTACGCTCGACTTCGTAAACCTGGGTTAACGCACGGTACATAAAGATTAATAGATCTCAATAGATCGCCGATTTCTGGAGTCACCATGGAAACGCGTGGAGAAAAAAAAAGAAAGCGCGACACTTGAGACGGAAGTGAGACGGAGTCTGAAATTTTAATGACGGCGGTTAAAAATTATAAGTCCATTAAAAAAGTAACACGGCTGAAAAATAATTTAAATAATTTAGTTAAATTTATTCAAACGCAATAATTGTTTATACAGCTCAAATTTACGTATTTATCTAACTAAATGACACATTACTCCATTAATCTTTTTTCCATCTTAATTACTTATATTTCTTGAACTTTCATATGTCTAAGTTTGAGCCGGGCAGATATGCTCATTTTTACAACAATAAAAAGAACGGAAAAAAATGCACCGAGTGCAAAAACTCACTGAAGATTTTTCCGTCACTGTCAAAACAGTACTAAGCGGTAGGGGTGCTATATAAACTCATCATCCTATCCTTTACTCTCACTCATGGTGCAGAGACGTAAGCATAGTAGGACAAAATAGCTCGGCCAAACACGGTGAAACACAGTAAAACAGCTATACAACTAAACACATTTTGTAAAAAACCTACACTTAAACCCAAATCCGTCCAGACAGGCAAAGGGAATGATATCCCAGAATCCCTTGCGGTGCCGATCTAACAGCAGCATCAAAGTTACACCTACTTAATTTAATTAATTTGAACGAAAGGAAAATAACTGTCTGAAAACTACGTGTTATTTTCAACAAAAAAATTTCTAACAAAAACAATGATTTATCTTAACTGAAGCAAATAATTACGTTACATCAAAGTAAAAAAGTTTATCTTTCCAACATCCATATGTGGTCTTATCACGCTCTCATGGTGGAAAAAGTATTATCTGAGCTTTTTCATCCACTAAATCATCTTCAAATGGACACGCCATGCTGCTTCACCTCTCTGTAAACAAAGTAACCTTCAACTAAACCTGCTCCGGACCAGGTTATGTTCAGAGCATGAGTTGCCATGGTAACATGACCTACCCTGAAACATACCTCCATTTCTGGAACCGAAAGCTGAGGTTATCAACTTTCTTAGCCTCAAACTTATCGTGGGAGCTAGCATAACCTGCTTTCTGGAATACCCCCTGGTTTTATTCAAGTTGCACGATTTTTCTGAATAATTTTCTTTTGAAAAGTTTCGAGTTGAATGACAGCCTTTTATTTTGAAACTCTGTAGGCCAATACTTAGCTAACGATAAGAAGAAACAATAATTGTGAAATGATACAAATCAAATATTTAAAAAAAAAAAAATCCTAAAAAGGATAAGCAGCACAGAAATCTAAAGCTAAAGAAAAATATAAAATCTTGGGTTTTCTTTATTTTGTCCTTTTGCCTAAATTTATAATAAATCTATTTCCAGGTTGTATTTGTTTTCTAAGACCTCTGAACATCCCAAATTGTGCAACAATGGAGGTGTTGTCCTCCTCTGAAGACCTGAAGCAGCAGCTGTTTTCCTGGCAGCCCAGAGCCTCTCCAGAACGCTGAAGCTGCAGGACCGCTTCAGTTTCTGACGAAGAGGCAGCCGCCCGCCTTTCTTCAGCCTTCACTGTGACGGCCTGATCTGCCACACATCTGTTAGAACAGGGATTTAGCTCTGCTTAAGTTGCTCTTCCCTCCCCAGTCAGGAGGTCCCTCACAGCAAAGTGCTTCCCCTCCAGTGTAAGCTGCTGCGGCCTGATGACAAACACTTGTTTTTCTCGCCGCCGACTCTGGCCAGCGTGCATCAGCGCCGACCTTAGGATTGATTATGTGCAGTTTATCATATCCACAGCCAAGCAAACGGAAGTGTGGAAGTGCCAGACGAGGGGATGAAATTCCAACCTCTGCTTGTGGAAACATTTGGTCTTTACCAAAATACCTCAGTAAGTGAAGATCAGTCATCCATACATCCTTTCATTTATATTACAGATGTATTAGTGTACATCCCAGGAATGAGGCTGAGGTCCTAACTTTCCACAGAGATGTCATTTCCTCACGTAAAATTTTGTAAAGATTTCATTTCTTTCTGTTTTTAGGCCTATACACGACAACAATATTCAATCCAACCCCTTCATTATTTAACTGAACATTTAAAAATAAGTTGAAATGATCAATTAAGCATAGGAACAATAGAGAAAACTGGAATAAAAACAGAAGTGCAACACAAACGCTTTCATCAGGAACAGCTGTGGTGAGTCCAATTAAAACCAGGTGGGAGAAATAATCAGTTCTGCAGCACCAATCTGTGACGTATAAACAGAAGTGTAGTTACGAACCTGCTAAACCTTCATGCTTTTAGTTAGAATTTCACATTTATCACAAGTCAGAGCCTTGTTTTTTTTTCATATAAAAGTAAAATACATTTTAAAGATAATTCTTCCTATGTAAGTAAGCAGAAAAAGAGGAGAATCCCCTCATGAGTTCTGCCCCTTATGTGTATCTGGAATTTAAAAGTTCAAAAACATTATAATATTCTGCATAATAAAACTAAAAAGTTGCACAAACAGTGCATTTTATTTATTTTTTCATTTTAATTCACACTCAAGCTGGTACAGAATATTAAATTTAGTTTAGTTATTTATTATAAGAAAATATATTCTTTATTGATCCCATGTTGGGGAAATTCAATTGTTACAGCAGTTCAGTGCAAAATAGAGAAAAAAGAAGAACAACGGCAATGTGCAAAAAGAATAAAAGCGTATTTAAAATGTGCAAAAATGCAAAAGTAATCACATTTAACAACAAGTAGAATCTACACCTATATACACTATTACGACATAACGTATGTTAGACGTAAAATCAAATTAAATGAAGTAAAAGAGAGAATATTCGGATGGGCCATGGATGCATGATTTTATGCATTATTTTATGAAAACAAGTCAAAATTAAACATAAAATGAAGTCCCAGAGTAGGCTTTAATTTTACGGTGAAAGTAACATAAATGGCTGAGTATTTAATAAAAAATATCAATAATATTTGCTTTCAGGTGTACTATGAGATGGTTGTTCCCTTCCTCCGACACCAGGGGGCGGCAGAGCTCCTAAACTCGCTCGGTGAGGTGAGGTCTGAACCACCGAATCAAACTAAATTCTGAACTTCGGGGCTGAACAGCAGCCATGCGCAGAGACATACGGTTGAAACAGCGGAGAATCAAAGTTTGGGAGGAAGCTTTGGCCACAAACAGCGGATTCCAGGTAAATAGTTGCGCCGCTAATTGCACTTTTCGGGTGTGAGTCAGAGAGGGTGCTCCCCTACTCAAGGCCCCCCCACCCACCCCTATTGCCCACAGAGAAGAGGCGGAGGGAGACGCCGCTGGATCCACCCCCCCCCCCCCCCCCCCTCCCTCAAAGTTCTCCTCCGCCGGACTCCTCACTGATTGATCGTCGGGAGCCTCCCGGAGGAAGCCCTCCTGCGTGGAGCGCGCGGGGGGGAGGGGGGGAGGAGAGGAGAGGAGAGGAGAGGAGCAGGCAGACCGCTCCGTGTTTGTGCGGGTCGCACATGACGCGCGGGAGAAGGCGCGTGGGCGGATGAGGAAGTTCAGATTGATGGCTCTACTGTAAACGGCGCTCGCACGCGGCAAGGGCGCGCGCGCAGGCTCACTGTCCAGAAGTTTCCTGTGAGCTGAGGTGGTCCGCGCGCGGTAAAATGACAATCAAGCTAGTGGTCACACTGCTCCTCGCGCTCCGTGCTCGGTGAGTTTGTCTTGATAAATTAAGATGTTTATTTAAGAAAAAAACAACAACCATGAACAATTTTTATTAATATTCTTGAAGGTAAATTGAAACAGTAGGTGATGTTGAACAAAAAAAAATGTTAAAGTTTTGAAGGATTTTACCCTTTAATTTCAGTTGTGATTTATTGGAATATGGCGACGATGATGAAGATCTCCACGACTCCACCGTCAGTCAGATGCTGGTCCCCAGGTCGCACCAGGAGGACGCCACTCTGATCCTCAACAACCTGCTGAGGGAGTACGACAAGACTCTGCGGCCAGACATAGGAGGTAAGGGGACCAGACCCCCCCCCCCGGACAAATAAATGCTGCTGGGGGGGGGGGGTTTGGTGCTGAATTCATCATCAAAGCTGTTCTCTAAGTGAAGGCTGATTTTTGTTTGCTTGTTATTGTTGTCATAATCCAGGCTTATTATTAAGGTAATATTGTTTTTTTTTAGTCCCACATGGGGGGAGAAATTTGACACCACCCAGCTATAGATTTGACAACAAGCGTGAAGTATTAAAAAGATATATAAGGTCGAATGATAGGGAGAAGCAATTTCTGGTCTATTTTAACCCATCGTTTCTCTTTCTTGGTTATTTTTTTAGTCTTTTATTTTTGATAGTGTTTGTGCTGTTTCAGTCCTCCCTTGATTGCACCCACTTTCATTCCTGGGTCACTCGCCGTGCAATCAGAGATCAGAGCTTCTCCGAAGGCACAAAGTTGTCTTTCGGCGAGGCCTCTAATCAAAAAGCTGCTTTTTGACGCTGGAGAGTCGTCGCCGGTGGTCTGCACAAGCTCCAGGGGCTGAGCGAGCATTCTGGGGGGTGTTAGGGAAGGAATGAGGGCAGTTTTTGCAGGGTGGGGCAGGGCTGCATTTTCATGATCTTATTCTGGAAAGAAACAGACTTTCCCCCTCAGCACTCTGTTTTCTTAATCACTTTCTGTGCTGGCAATGCTCATTATGCTTCTTCAAATCAGCAGTCTCATCCATTTGTTGGCTCTTCTGTTGACTCTTGCAGTTTGCTGAGAAAATATGGAATTTGTTAAAACAGGTTTTGCGTAAAGAAAGAGGTTCTCCTGCTTGTGCATTACTTCTGGAGCACTGATCGCCGAGAATTTGTTAAAAAAGAATTTACGGTGTTTATAATTTTAGCTTTTATAACATTTTTCCAAACATAAATACATATAACCCATTTGGTAAACTTTTAAATCTCAATTTAAAAACAGATAAAGACATTTTTATAGTTGACCCTCCAAAGTAATTTGGTAATTAAGCTGATTTGTTGCTATTTTCAGTCAATATTAGCAGCTTTATTTGGTATTAATAAATTTTTTTTAGATTTAGTGATAAAAGTGATACACGATGTATTTTCGGAACTGTAGGGCGCACCGTCAATGAATGGTATATTTTTGAAATGTTTATTCAAAGGCCCGCTAAGCGAGATGAAAGTCAAAGATTTGCCCATCAGTCAGACTAGAACTTATACCGTGACCTGACACGCTACACGTTAACCACGATGGAAGCGTCAGCCGTGTCGGTGTATTCACAACACCTGTAACCTTATTAGCAACACGTAAAGAAACGGACTGATGATGCTAAAACAAACTAAGCTCAGTCCCGTCAGTTTATTCACAATGCATGGAACCAACGAGTTGCATAGGCAAGAGTCGCTATGCTAGCTTGTTGTGTTCGCAAAGTTGGACGCCATATTGGATAGCTCGAGATGCCGACCACAATTACACGAACAGAGCTGGAAAAACAAGGATGTGACTTTCCACAAGTAAATTATTACTGTCTGCTCATAAAGAAGAAGCACTTATGGAAAACATTTCAGGAAGATGTGACAGTTTCCTCTCGATAGTGAATGTTTAGGCTGATCCTGTAGTCTATTTAAGGTCAATGGTAGCATTAGACTTTACACTATTTCCACGTTTTCTGGCACGACTACTGATCTTTTTCTGAGGATGACCAGCTAAATTGAAGCATATGACTAAGCGGAGGAAAAGAAACTAGCTAAGATGCCAAAGACTTCCAGCTAGCGATCCCGTAGCGGATCGTCGCGACCGCTTCTGGCCTGACGATCCCTGGCGGCCGCGGGTTTTTCTGCGAACGCCACCCGGGCCTCACTGCGTGGGGGCCATGGACTGTAGTGCTCACTGCACCCTCTTTCTGGACCAGCGCAGCCTTCAATCGCGGCTGCACTGTTCTAAGTCCGCTCCGACCGCGTCACCCCTGGCGTGGACCAGCCCACTTATAACTGGCACCAGGGGACTGCGGTGATGTCGGTTACCCACTGACCCATTGTGAAACACGGACTGAGGAGTCTAACAGTTAGTCTAAATCTTAGTCTGTGTGTAGATTTGAATACAATCACAACCATTTAACAGGTATGCATTGCATTTCCTATATATAATGATGTTTTTATTTATGGAGAAGTTGGAAATGCCGTTCATCTGGTCCAAATACATTAACACCTGTCCAGTGTGGCGTCACTCATATGGTAAAAGGCTAGCGTAGCGTCTCGAGCAATACGGTTCATTGCTTGTATCTTCCAACCTTGTTAGCAACTAATAAAAAAAACCTGGCTGATACCTTTAATACAAAAGGTGCTGTGACTGCGATTACTCCCAACCTTGTTGGTAACATAAAAAAACACAGTGCGACACGTTAGCCACATTATCGTATTCACAATAACGCCCAACTCAGCATTTTGACAGGGCGCCATGTACCTCTGAAAATCACTTTGACATCTTGAAGCAAAACTGGAGTTAATGTATATATATAAGAGATACCTGCGTGTTTTCTTTTGGAAAACAAAAAGGTTTTCCGTGCGCCGTACAGTGTCGAAATATGGTTAGTGGGCGTTGCGTTAATAAAATGATGAATTCTCACGAGAAGATATGAAGAAGAATGAAGAAGAAATGAAGATATTTTTTGGCGTGAAAAGGCTAATCGATTCAGCTATTGTTGGTTTTCTTAATTAAAAAAAAAGAACCCAAATGTCCCTGTAAATATCATTTTTATTCTTTGTAAAGCTGTAGGGAGCCGGTTTAGCTCGTGCTGGTTTGCGGCGCCTTCCGTCCGTGAAACCAGGGTTCGACTCCGGGCTGCTCCCTGTTCCCTTCTCTACTTCTGTGCCGGTCCCAAGCCCGGTTGCTTTGAGAAGGTTGCGTCAGGAAGGGCATCCGGCGTAAAACGTTGCCAAGTTTACCATGTGACTTGTTCGCTGTGGCGACCCCTGATGGGAAAAAGCCGAAAGAGAAACAACAACATTCTTTGTAAAGCTGTTGCAGTGCATAGTGGGGTAAAACAAATGTTTAACTTGACAAATATGTTATTAGTAACTCTAAACCATATTACTTTTGTTTAATTAACAAAGTAATAAAGGTTTAAATACTAACATGCCTTAAAATATTTGGGTAATGACAAAAAACTGTGTTCAGTACTTTCAGCTAAGCTAGAGTTCTTCCAAATAGTGAGCATTTAAAACCAAGAATGACTGTTCTTTTGTCAGAAATTCCTCTAAATTTAATCTGTATGTTTTGTTGAGTAAAAACCTTAACCTAAAATTTAAAAGTAAGACAGTTCAACAAGAAGCGACTGAAGTCTGTAAAATGTTTTTTTGTTGAAGAAAAGAGAGTGAAGTTGGATGTTTTGCCCTCATAATTCTGGGGGTAAATGTTGCTGAGATCCAGTCAACAGAGTTCTGTGTCGTCCTTCTATTGGCAGAATAAAGCCAGGCCCGGGAAGCGCTCAGGTTTTGGGTGTGGGGGAAGAAAAGTTTGAGACGATGCTGAGTCAGAGACAGATCTGGGACATGAAAGGCTCGGTTTAGAGGAAGAAACCTCCACACTGCTGCAGTATCCAGTGTGACTGGAATCGCACAACAGTGGTTTAATGCTTTTGAATGTCTGTAAAACACAGAGGCTTACTCTATGCTGTGACAGCTTCTTTTTTAAAGTGAGATCAGTGTCTTCATTTTGGAGATAGAGGAAGAAAACCTTGTTGAATAGAAGTCCGAACTGTGCTCTCTTTGGGTTTCAGTCCATTTTCTTGTCTCTTGCTGCTCCTCCATGCAGATGCCGATGGTTGCTTTCAGATCAACCCAACCTTCTGAAATCCTTTGCTTTCGTCAAGGCTATCTTGCATCATGTCTTTTTCTTTTAAAAAGATCTAACAAAAACAGCTTTTGTCTTTGCTGTCACCCCTCCAACCCTGCGGCGGTGGAGAGCTGTAAAGTGAAAGTGTTTGGTTCACACAGGACACCTGAGGGATTTCTTCAGGTGGAAACTTGATATTGATCTATCTGTACTCCAAAGAAAATATCTACAGCTTGTGTGTTGACAAACCCACCACCTTCTGTTTCTTGAATTGGACTACTTCCTCAAAAGACCACTGGAGGCAGGATGCAGAAATGAGAATTGTTTTTTTTAGTTTATTGCTTATTTAAGGTACAATTTGATTGGGTAGTGGTTTTTATTTGATTGTCAGATGGGTTGACCAGTGGGTGGAACCAACAGAGCTTTAAACTTCACTTTGTCCTGCCCAGTTGCTGTTTTGGGACGTTTTTAAGTCGAGAGGGAGCAGTCTTTGGTCATGCTTCTTTTTCCGTCATGCATAAAAAGTGGGTGGTGTTGGAGGCTATACATCCAGAGGATAGATCTCTGTGCGTCCAAAGTTCCACCCAGCTGGAGTCGTTCCTCTTAGGCTACGTTCACACTGCAGGGCTTAATGCTCAATTCCCATCTTTTGAAAAAATGGGATTTTATTTTAATTTTTTTGCAAGGCCGTTCACATTTCCAATTAAATGTGAATTTTTGTGACCTCCTGTGTGAACGTGAAATGACCCAGAAGTGACCCGCATGCGCAGAAGAGTCCTCAACGGTGAACGTCACTTGTTGTTTGCGAAAGTAGCTAGCGTTAACAATGGATCTCAACAACAGTGTTGTCAACAGCGGAGCTCTTTTTGCATTAATACATTTATTTTCACAAAGGAGCCAGCACAATTACAATCTTCTCATTTTAAGATGACATTGGAGCCAGGATGGTCTGGACCCACTGTTGTGGAATGAGGATGTGTATGTGCTGGGGCTGCAGGAGGGAGTGAGAGGGGGAGAGGAAGTGTGTTGGGGGCGCGCATTCATGTTGTGTGTTCTGGAGGAGGGAGAACGATGATAAAAGAAGGCTACCCCAGAAGAACTGCTATTGACTCTTTATTAACCCGCTCTGGAGAATCTGAGGGTCCGAACGGGGAAGTGAACCCCGAAGGAGGATCCGTCTTCGGCCCTGGAGAAGGTCTCCCCCGCGCTTCTGACCACGGTCGGAAAGGGGAAAAAAGTCATCATTGGGAAGTTTCAACACCACCGTCGGCCATTTCGCTGGAAATTTTTTCAAAAACTGCCCGGTTGCGATAAGAGCTCTTGAGTTTGGCCTGAATAGAGCCTTTGGAGGCAGTTATGGTGCAGAGTCGTCTACTGATCGCAGTACTTCTATGTTTGTGTGTCAAATATAATCGCAGCTTTGTGGTTAGAAATTTCTTTCATCATATCAGCGTTATGTTGCACGTTTACCCTTTAACACTGGAGCTTCAAGCTCCGGTATTGACATCCTTTTGACGACCCTAATTCTGCAACCTTTGAACCTTGTATTTTATCTGGGCTGGGGACCGGCACAGGGACACCCAGACTTGTTATATTACAAGTTGACCCTTTAACACTGGGACTATAGGTGCATGCATCAGAATGGAGCTGAGCAGGGAGCTTGTGGCCTGCTCCGCGTGTTTTCTACGTAACAAATACAATGTTTTTCCAACAGCATTGTCCTCTATCATGAGGGGCGAAAAAATGCAACTAGAAAATGTTAAAAACCCATTTTCATCAGAGTGGGTCTCTTATTTTTATTTTTATAATACTTCAGGATTTAGTTTCATGGAAGTAAAACTTTAATCCTACCCTCCACTCTGTAGCTCAGTCATCATCTCAGTGACTTTGTCTTTTCTCCTCCGGTCTTCATCTTCTTTCAGAGAGGATGACTGGTCCACTTGCTGGGGGGAAAAAATGACCCACATTTCATCAAGCAGAACAAGTGTCGAGCCTCACCTTAACCGATAACAAGCGGCGCCTCAGACAAAGATGAGATGCTTTTGTGTCCCTATTGTGTCGCTTTCCTCTTGGGGTCGGAGTGTGATCACTGTGAGATCTGTGTGATCCTCTCGTGCGCTCAATTGAGGCGCGCATGGATGTGTGTGCATTTACCAGGGAATGGAGGTCAGAGCAGGCCCGGGCTGAAGGCGGCGTCATAAGACATTGGGAGGTTTGAGGCCGGGGCGATCTAAAGAGATGGGTTGAAGAAAATAAGCCGATCTTTTAACGAGTTCAGAGATGAAGTTAAAAACAAACAGAAGTTAAGTCCCCATGAGTACAAAGAAAACAGTTGAAGCCTGTGAATAAGCTTGACATCAATAATTCATAAGCACAATTACATGGAAATTTGGCTCTGAAAAACAACAGTGCATCATTTATGATGAAAGATATTGTTCTCCTATTGTAAGCAATAAAGCAACGTAGATAAATGTTGTTTTCCCGCTCAGGGATGAAACATATCATTGATGCCAAACACCAGAGTTTTTTCCAGATCTAGTTGAGCCCTCTTGGTTGTTACAGTCATCTGTGTCCCTCGTTTTTTGCCTTTAAGGGCAAATATGGACGAGTCTGATTTGGAGCTGGTTACATGGTGACCTGTCCTAGAAACTTGCAAGCAGCTTCAAATATTCTTGGGATTTTTATTGTCTTAATATGTGAAATTAACACCCAATTGATCCTCCACTTTGCTCCCATATGTCCACCAAGATGAGGCTTATCTGGTCAGCAGATTGGTCCTTGTTTTTTAATGCCTGACCATAAGCAGCTATTCATAGTAGAGTTTAGTGCATCTCAATGTTCAGTAGATAGCCGTGTCCGTGTTGCTTCTTCTGAAAGAAACGCAGCATTTTGGCTGTTGCGCTTGAGGAAAAGGAACTGGTCTGAGTTCATATTAGACGCCTCTGGTCCTTACCGATCAAACGAACCTCAGAACTGCTAAATGGCTGAACTCTTGCTGGGCTGTGGTTTTATTGCTGGGCTCAGTAGTTCATTAGAAATTCTCCTCTGATTTGTGGGCAGGACCTTTAGCATGGCGTTAGCCTGCCCCCTTTATTTATCTGCAAGTGAATGCATCCGGATGGAGCAGAGCAGGGAGCTTGTGGCCCGCTGATTGTAGCACCTCCGACCCAGCTACAAGCTATTTCCAACGGCATTTGTTGAAAAATACTCAAACGCAATTTTAATCTTTCTTCATATATTTGTCCTCCAGCATGAGAAAAATTTCATAGGAACTTGTTAAAAACACCCAAATGCAAAATGTTCAGAAAAATCCTGGAAAAACCCTTCCGCTCCGGTTGGGGTCCGCCTAATTTGTTCCGGATCGAGTTCCGAACCTTGCGTTTGGTCTGTATTCAGACTGGCATCAAGCAGACCATTCAGCTTGTAAACAAAACCCTCTGACTGAAGACCGTCAGTCGTTGGCCAGGAACTACGAGGGCGGATCAGAGCAAGGGAAAGACGGACGTGCTATTAAAACTTTCTATTTCGGTAGCCAGTTTTGAACGTCGGGAACAACACTTTACTTGTTACTGTGGTACGATGGAGGCGTGCTGCAAGACGGTTACTGTCGAGGAGACGTGCTATATGTGCTTTAACTCAGAGGAAGCTAGAAACTGCAGTGATGAGGGTATGAAGGTCGGCGGATAAGTGTTTATGACACGGAGGTTGTCGGGGAAAATAGTGAAAAACCATGTATATCACATTTAACTTTGTTTTTATAAGCCTGCGTTCATCGACCACGTCTCAACGAGTCGCTGTGTCTCATCGCTGTGGTGTTATGGTGCTGTTTTTAAGAGAATTCTGTTCAGGAAACTACAAGGTAGCTTTTAGGATGACCTCAAAGCAGCGCATGCAGAGTAATGAGATCCAAAAACCATGGAAGAAGCATTTTCAGCTGTGGTAAAATAAATGTTCCAACAACTAAGGAGTTGGATCATTTTTTCTGTTTGATAACTACATCTGTGCTTCATTCCTACTCTATTTTACGTCGGCCTTTTACGTTCAGTTGTTCTGCTCTGAGGATGGATTGTATTCAGACTGAGGAGTCTCTGAGCGAACCGAAGCTCGGCTGATTGTTTTTACTTAGACTAAAAATCTTTTCCGGATTATCGGGGGAAAGGAACTCTAGTTCACTTTAAGCGAACCAAATGTGTCCAGTCTGAATACACCCTTATATTTTAAACTCTAATACCACCACGTAGGAAATTACCTTTAAGGTTGGTGGAAGTTCTCTGCTGCTCAGAGTAACTGCATCACATTCAACTTAACGATCTTCTGAAATCCATCAAAAATTCATCCTGAACTTTTCGTCCCTCTTTGTCTTTCAAATATTCAAATAAGTGGGCTGGTTTTTGTTCATTATGCATGAAAATGTGTGACATAGTTTGTACCTGTTTCACCTTCTGCAGACTAATATTGAAGGCTGCAGTACTATGTAGATATCAAACTATTGATCTTCTGTCGCTGAGCAGGTAGCTGCATTCACATCTGCCATTATTGACTCCCCAAATACGTCTGGCACTCACTGTGAAGCCTGATAGTGGAGGGAATAGGCTGTGTGTAGAGATGGGAGGTAACACACAGGACATGTGCATCACTTGAGTGTCTAAAAAGAGAATGACTTCAGACGGATTCAGATGAAAGGCAGGTGTGTGTCAGAAATAGAAAATAAAGCTGCTCACACATTGTTGCTCTGCAGCTGTTTCCTTTTTTTGTGTGTGTGCGTGCCTCATTTCCATCTGTTTCATTCGCATTCATTCACCTCAGCCCCTTCTCACTATATTTCATCACCATGCCAGCTCACATCGCCTAAACTTCCTCCTGCTCCCTCTCATTTTTGAGACGCAAGTATGACCCACTTCTTGATGGCACATGGGCATCTCAGTTTAGACGTCAAATTCAATTATTAAGGAGCCAAACACGGCTGCAGATGTCTGGGCAAACACGATCAAACTTTTAGTTAATCCTGTTCTCCTGATAAACTAGAAAACAATTCATTTTAAATTAGTTTTTTTATGGTGACTTTGGAGGCACAATACCAAAAAAGAAAAAAATCACTGCTGAGTTCAGAAGCATTGATAAAAAATTCTAAGGAGGTGGCACTAATTAGCATGTTTCTAAATGCTAGTGTAGCATTTTATCATAGATTTGCTGTGTGCATATTTGTTATGCAGATGGTTATTAATTCAATTCAATTCAATTCAATTTTATTTGTATAGCCCAAAATCACGACAACAGTCGTCTCGATGGGCTTCGAAGTAAAACATGAAATCAAAAGGATCACGAATACAAAGAGTTCAATAGAAAAATACTAAAATGAACTAACAAACTGACTAAGCTATACTGGCATCCCTGCCCTTAGACCCCCCTTCGCGGTAAGGAAAAACTCCCAAAAAAACCGGATTCCGGAAAAAACGAAGAAACCTCAGGGGTGCCCACATGAAGGAGGGATCCTCCCCCAGGACGGACAGGCGATTTACCAGAAATCTTAGAGAAGAATTAACTTATCTAAATCTACAACTACATATATAAAAGTCCAGCAGACGAGCTTCATCCAGCCGTGGTTGTGGGGACAGTCAAAGGCGCGAGTCGAGCCGGAGACAGGAACCACAGCCAGGTGTAGGAGCAGGAGCAGAGACGAGGTACTCGGTCAGGTACAGAGCAGAGACGAGCCAGAGATGAGCCAGAGGCAGGATCCACAGCCAGGTGTAGGAGCAGGAGCAAAGGCGAGGTAAACGGTCAGGAACTGGAGCACGGATGAGCCAACTGGAGTCTGGAAGCACTCCCACTCCCCAGGAGGGGAGAGGAAAAGAGGGACAATACATGAATCGCACTGCACCAAACAGAGGCATGGAGAACTAAATGATAAATTATGATCAAGAATAGAGGAGAGGAAGGGTAGAAGTAAAAAAGGAAAGAGGACAGAACCCCAGTGCACCATAGTTACCCCAGCTTCAACTTCTAGCAGCCTTTTAAAAGAAATAGTTATTATTAAGTTTAATTTAAACAAACTAACATTAAGTTAAATAATCTCTGAATACTAGCTAGTCTGACAATAAGCCTGTCCAAAGAGGAATGTTTTCAGTCTAGCTTTGAATGTAGAAACTGAGTCGGCCTCTCTTACATGAGCTGGGAGTTTATTCCATAAGACAGGGGCTTGGTGGCTAAACGCTCTACCTCCAACCGTACTTTTACTAATTCTAGGAACCACAAGCAGTCCTGCATTTTGCGAGCGAAGTGTTCTGATTGGTTGGTAAGGGACTATGAGGTCCTTAATATAGGACGGGGCCATTCCATGTAAGGCCTTATAGGTTAACAGGAGGATCTTGAACTTAATTCTAGAATCAACTGGGAGCCAATGGAGCGAAACTAACACAGGAGTGATGTGATCTCTTCTGCTGGTTCCAGCTAACAATCTAGCAGCTGCGTTCTGAACAAGCTGGAGACTTCTTAAGGAACTCTTAGGACACGCTGCTAACAAGGAGTTACAGTAATCCAGCCTCGACGTAACAAATGCATGGATGAGTTTTTCAGCATCACTCTTAGAAAGTATATTTCTGATCTTAGCAATATTTCGCAGGTGAAAAAAGGCAGTTCTACATGCCTGAGATATGTGAGCCTTAAATGATAAATCCTGGTCAAGTAAAACCCCAAGGTTTCTAACTGTGGAATTAGGGGCTATACTTATGCCATCCAGGGAGACTATCTGAGCAGATAGTCAGAGCATCTCTGAGGTTTTTAGGACCAAGTATAATGACCTCAGTTTTTTCTGGGTTCAAGAGGAGGTAATTAATTGTCATCCAGGTCTTGATGTCACTGATGCAGGCGTTCAGTTTCTCTATCTGGTCATTCTGGTCAGGCTTCATGGATAAATACAACTGCGTATCGTCGGCATAACAATGAAAATTAATGCTGTGTTTCCTGATTATGTTTCCTAGGGGTAACATATAAAGCATAAACAGGATCGGTCCCAAGACTGAGCCCTGTGGGACTCCATAGTTGACTCGAGTGCACTGAGAGGAATGGCCATTTACATTAACGAACTGATACCTATCAGACAGATAGGATTTAAACCACTGGAGAGCAGATCCTCTGATCCCTATGTCCTGCTCTAATCTATGGAGTAAAATACCGTGGTCGATAGTGTCAAAGGCAGCACTGAGGTCCAACAGGACCAGAATAGAAAGTAGTCCCTTTTCTGAGGCCAATAACAAGTCATTAGAGACTCTAACTAGTGCAGTTTCCGTACTGTGGTGAGGTCTAAACCCCGACTGAAAGTCTTCAAAGTGGCTGTTGTCCTGTAGGTGGCAGTAAAGCTGCTTAACTACAACTCTTTCTAGGATTTTAGAAATAAAGGGCAGGTTTGATATCGGTCTATAGTTGGCCAAGATGCTAGGATCCAAACTGGGCTTTTTCAGAAGAGGTTTAACAACTGCATATTTAAAAGACTGTGGCACGTAACCCGTTTCCAGAGAGGCATTTATCATTGTTAATATGGGATCATTAATTAGGGGAAAAGTTTCTTTAAAAAGTCTAGTGGGAATTGGGTCTAACAGACACGTTGAGGATTTGGAGGACGTAATAATTGATGTTATTTCCGCTTGATCCACAGCAGTGAAGCAGTCTAATGTTACAGAGGTTTCTATGGATGCCTCCATTTCTACCGCTTCAGCCTGTTCTGGGCTGATAATAGGAATAACTTGATTTAACTTATGTCTAATATTTGAGATTTTACTATCGAAAAATGTAAGAAAATCATCAGAGCTGAGAGAAACAGGAACATGTGGTTCTACTGAGCTCTGACTGCGAGTTAATTTAGCTATAGTGCTAAAAAGAAATCTTGGATTGTTTCCATTCTCTGATATTAAGGTTGAATAGTACTGGCTTCTAGCTCTACGCAGAGCTTTTTTATAATTTAATAGGCTATGTTTCCAGATATCCAGAGACTGCTCTGAACCGGAGCGGCGCCATTCTCTTTCCAACTTACGGGTTTCTCGTTTAAGAGAACGAGTTTCAGCGTTAAACCACGGTGCTACTCGGTTTTGTCTGACGAACTTAGGTTTCAAGGGGGCAACAACATCGAGTGTACTCCTGAGGGCTTGTAAGGCATCATTAACAAAGTGGTCATTTATACTAGGACTGATACTATGGGAGCTGGTCTCAGAGTATTTTCTCAGAATATCACTAAGTACTGGCTGAACTGTGTGTTTAAACTCAGACACAGAACGGTCAGTTAAGGTTCTTCTAAGTTGTTTCTTATTCACTGGGACAGAAGGATGTTCCAGTGTAAACTGGAAGGTAATCAGAAAGTGATCAGAAATGATGGGGTTAAGAGGAAGGACACTCAGCTGGCTGATCTCTATCCCATGGGTTAGAACAAGGTCCAGGGTGTGCTTATGACAGTGAGTGGGTTCATTCACACTTTGGGTGAAACCAACATCATCTAATAAAGCTGCAAAAGCCTTTCCTAGGCAGTCACTGGGGTCATCAACATGAATATTAAAATCCCCTAATATTATAATTTGATCAGAATCTAAGACAATAGTCGATAGGAAGTCGGAAAACTCAGTTAAAAATTCTAAATATGGGCCGGGGGGGCGATAAATAATTATGAGTAAAACAGGTTTTCGAGTTTTCCTGTTTGGGTGACTTAAAGACAATATGATGCTTTCAAATGAATTATAAGCATTTTTAACTTTAGGGCTGAGAAGTAAGCTAGACTGTGATATTACTGCCAAACCACCTCCTTTCCCTGAAATCCTGGATTTCTGATAGTTAGCATAAGTGGGGGGGGTTGCTTCATTCAATCTAACATAGTCATCCTGATGGAGCCAAGTTTCTGTTAAGGCTAAAAGACTAAGATTGTTATCAGTAATTAACTCGTTGACTAAGAGGGACTTGGAGGAAATGGATCGAATGTTTAATAAACCGCATTTAATGACATAATTCTGCTTGTGAGAACTGCTGTCTGTCACTTTTAAGTTTCTATGACGCGCTCCTTTCATTTGTCTTTCAGCACATAAGCTAAAGCTCGGACCTGCTTGACTTTCCCTGCATGGGTTTTGCACCGGCACTAACCCTAAGGGAGGCTCAGAGGAGCGTTTTACACTGCTGCTCTGCGCCCGGGTCTCGTCTCTGGATTGTCAGGTTAACAGACTAAGGCTAGCAGAAATGTTTCTAGAAAGAAGAGCGGCACCGTCCCGGGTGGGATGGACGCCGTCTCTCCGCATGAGACCGGGCTTCCCCCAAAACGCGCTCCAGTTATCCACAAAAACAACGCCGTTTTCTGGGCACCATCTAGAAAGCCAGCGGTTAAATGATGAAAAGCGGCTGTACATTTCATCACTGACTAAGTTCGGCAGGGGACCAGAGAAAATTACAGTGTCGGACATCGTCTTAGCCAGTTTACACACCGAAGTTACGTTTAACTTAACCACCTCTGACTGTCTCCGTCGGGCATCATTACCGCCTGCGTGAATCACGACTCGACGGAACCTGGACTTATTCTGAGCTAACATCCTAAGGTTCCCCTCGATGTCACCAACTCTGGCCCCCGGATATTATTATTAGGGACATGTCAGTATGGGGAGGGTGTGGCCTAAGGAGATGAACACTTGATCTTCCTCAACAGCAAAAATTGGTTCTGAAAGAGACCCAACGGGCTTAAAAAAAGGGGTGAAATGTATGTAATTTTCTGTATATAATCTTTGAAAGCTATAAAGCTTAAGATATTGGATTTAGAGATACTTGTAATGTAATAAAAACCTTGAAAGTTCATCTCTGTTATACATATAAATATGTTAGAGCTACTAGCAAAGAGGCTTAGAGGAAGACCAAAGAGGAGATTCATAGATAAAGTTGAGGAGGACATGAGGGAGGTGAAGAGAAAAGGGTTAGATGGAGGTGGAGCAAAATGGAGCATTTGAAAGGATGTACATACTCAAGGAATAAATGTGCGTACCAACAAACTGATCTCGTCTTTATTGAAACTACATGTTTCGGACTAAAAGGCACACAATTATAGGTGCAGTCAGATAATGTGGTGTCACTACACTACCAAGAATGCCTTAAAAGGTGAAGAGGCAGGTGATTGGTCAGAGGAGTTGATGGGAAGTTTTTGTGGTGAACTGCGTTCTTCATGTTTTCCTCTTATCTGCAGTAATTAGCCGTTGTAGAGAGAGCAACACGGCAGATAAGTCAAAGTTTATTATACGGCTGGTTGATAAAATCAATTAATCGATCTGAATCGATCCATAAAAGTAGAGATCTTTATTTTTTCCTTTTTTTATGCCATTTTCTGGATTCCTCTTTTTGTATTCTCACCTTTAGAAGCTCCAGATCCATCCCAGCACTGAGTTGTTCAGCCTACTAAAATTTTTTGGCTTGAAAACAGACAACCGAGCTCCTGATATGCTCATTTTGTCCACTTTTTCATCATGACCTTTGTCCTTCTTTGTCTGCACAGATTAGTCCAATACACAAGAATTTGTTAATGACCTACATAAAACTAAAGTTTGATTATTTTACATTGTATTTTTTCAGCTCTTGAAACATATCCATCTTATTTGCCTGAGATTTTGACGATTTAAGGAAATGGCCTGAAATCTTTCCTTCCAGTTTTCATCCTGCCCACTAACTTCAATCCCTCATTTTCTGTGATTTATTTTTTTTTTTTGTCAGAAACTTGTACTTTTTAAATGGTAATTAGCTACACCCTTGCGTTACTATGGTGACTGCACATAACATATTCTGAAAGGCTGAAAAATTAAATCAAATGCCACCAGTTTTATTTTTAGATCAAGTACAGCCCCAAAATACCTCAAATTATTTTTAACAAACTTGCCTTAAGAATAAATCCTTCATACCTGCAAGCATCTTACGTTTTAGACAGTTTTCAAAGGATGATTTTAAAACTTTTCTTTCGGTTTAATCAAAGTAATTACCAAAGTCAGTTGAATCTTAAGAGGAGTTTGGACGTTAAAATGAAGACTTGAAAACCAAGATTAATCAGTGCTAAACTAAGATAAATTACACATGACTTCTCCTGGCATCAGTGTTGTCCAAATCACAAGTGAAAAAGAATGACCAAGTTTATAATCCAAAACTTGAAGCATTTTGTTGAAAAAATGTGATCAATATTGTCAAATAAAAGATATGTGTTTTTAAAAAAAGGAAAATTTACAGCAATTACGGTAAATGATGCTGCCAGAGGTATCTTAAATACCAAGTACTGTAATTAGTAGGGAATAGTTTAATTTTGGAGTCACAGTCTGCAATCTAATTAATACCTCAATGTTAGTGTACTTTAACATTTACCTTCAAACTATAATTAGTGGACGGATCTAGAAAAAATGTAATCACAGCATTAATAGTACATTTAGTTGCTTCGAAGTCTACATTTGAATTCGTTCCGTTTCTTCCTCCAAGTGTTACTGAAGTCTTGACCCATTTTTAGTACTTTTTCCACTCTTCAAGCTCCTTTTTAGAAGTCGGTGAATCTGTCCTCGTCTGTGCTAAAGCATTGGTTCACTTCAGGAGGAAAAGTAAAGGGAAATAAATGAAGATCAAGGAGCACGTCTTACTAAAACGTTGCAATATCAGTGATTTTTTTTTTTTAGGAAGTTTTGCAGGATTTTGAAAGCGTGTCAATTACTTATTAAAAAAAAAATCCATTCAAACTGTTTCTACTGAACTTTTAGGGTGTAATCAGACTTGGACACATTTGGTTCGCTTAAAGTGAATTGGTTTGTTTTAGTCTGAATGTACCCAAGCCGATCCTGGTCTGGGACCAGGAACCGCTCTCTGACCCATCATTCCAGGTAGTCTGTTAGTTTCCAATCTGTCTGAGCGAGCTTTGGTTCGCTCTGAGAATCGTCAGTCTGAATACAATCCGTCCTCGGAGTGGAACAACTAAACCAACACGGCCACCGGAGCTGGGCATTATGGGATGTAACCAGAAGAGCTGAGCAACGACGAGACACAGCAACTCAATGAAGTGTGGTCTAATAAATGCAGACTTCTTAATACAACTTTTACTGTACTACACATTACTTCTTGCACCGTTTTCCCAACAATCTATATGTCATAAACCTTCATAGTTGTCGCCTTCTCACTAACTTCGTGGCAGCATGCCGGCCGGCACCGTACTAAAGTAGCAAGACAAAAGTGTTGTACCTGAAGTTGACACAGACGTTGAAAATTCGTCAGCAAAATATAACGTTTATTCTGACAAGGATTTCAAAGCGTGGAGCTTCCATTAACTCGTATTCTTGGCCAATGACGGAGGAGATCTTTAGTCGCGTGATTTTGTATTCAAACTTTGGATCAAATCAGAACTGTCCGGTAGACAGCAGTCTGAATACAGACCCAGACGCAAGGTTCAGGACTTGATCCGTACCAAATTAAGTGGACTTGGTCTGGACCAACAAACTTTTCTAGTCTGAACACACCCTTGCAGTTAAAATAACTAAAAGCTTACACGTTTTGTACCCAGCAAAGACGCAATTGTTTATATATCTAAAATGTAGTTTTATGACATCTAAACTTCTTCAACTCAGTAGGTAATATTTTACTTGACTGTTAATGAATTGAAAATTAGCAGAAACCTCTATCTGATTGGATGTTTGTTATAACATAAACAAAACGCCAAATCAGAATAAACAAACTTACTATGGAATCTACCAGAAACCAAATCAGCGCCAATCAAAAAAAGGAGTGAAATTCAAACATTTAAAGGCCACCCTTCTTTTGTTCTTCAGCTTTTTACCCTCTGGCTATCCAGTCCAGATCTTGACGCCTGGTAGCTGTTGTGAAAACCGGATCAACAGACTAATCAGGACTGGAAATGGTGAGGTTTAAGTTCAGAGGTTGTCTTTGCACTCAGATACCTTCTTGTACAGGCAAAGGAAGATTAACAACCTTCATTTATTTGGTGTTTTGCGCGTAAACTCTTTATATAAATTTTGTTTAAAAGACACCTTTTTATATTGATTTTTGGGCACAATAAGTCAAAAAATGAATCTATTAAAAATGGTTGCTTTTTTTGCTCCAGATGTAAAATTTCCCAATTATCAAAGTAGTGGTATGTCTTTATGTAGAATTAAGATGATATGACATGGTGTCACAACCATTGCCTTTGCAAGAATCTATCTTTACACTTCGTTTTTGATTTTCTAAATCCTGAATCGGGTAAACTATAGTTGTAGAATGGAATCATTGGAATCCATAAAAACATTAGTTTCTGAGAGGAGTCACGTTCTACTTTAAGTGATTTGCCTTCCCAAGTGCCTTTGGCATCATTGGAGGGTTTTCAGTTTTTCCATTAGCATCATGATTAACAGTGTGCAGAACAGAAAAGTTCAATGAACAGCTTGAAATTTCCCTAAATCTCATTAGTAACATAAAAGTATGCATGCTCATTCTGGAAAAACTCTATGTGGTCCACTTTGGTGATTGCCAATTTTCCAATTGAAAAGCCCTATTACCCGTGTTACCTTCAAAGGATTACATAAAGCTAATGAATTTGTTTAATATGTTTCTAATAGGGTGTCATTTTCATCATTGTGACAACCCAGCTGGATCAAAATCAGCTAAAAAAAGAAGGGAGGGATTAAAGACAAACTAATAGCTGTAATAATTAGAATTAAATAAGACAGAGCTGCTCCCAACAGGAAAGAGCTTGAAAATCGAGGCTCGACTTACCCTGGCCCAGATCTGATGGGTAAAATAACAAGGGTTAACCACAGGCTTCCACCAGCAAACTGTAGATGCTGAGCTTTTGCCTGACTTGGTAATGGATATTTGAGTGCAACTAAGTCAAAACCCCAAAAGTAGGTTATGATGGGAAAAACAGCAGCGGTTAATGGGGAGAACAAATGCTCCTGAAGCCTTCTTTGAATAAAATATCCTCTTTTAAGCTATTACCTGCACCCAGGTAGACACCACTACTGGTACATTTGTGGCAAAGGTTCACTGTTACTCTTCACACATTACACATACTATGTACACATACCCATACAAAACCAAGACATGTTCAGTCTGAAGTCTGTAAAGTTTTTTTTAACATCATTAATATTTTTTTTGTACTTTAGGGTTACTTAGACTTTTTTTTTTACATTATTCAAGTAAGTTTTGTTTTTTTAACTTTATTTAGTGGCTAGCTTGCCTCTAGCATTGTTTAGCATTTTTATTTTTGGATTGTTTGTGCTGTAATGGACATTGTCGGACTATTTTAGTACTTTTTTTTTTTTGCGTTGAAATAATTATTGGCTTCTATATGTTGAACAAATTCAGTGTATATATTTTAATTTAGTATTTTTTTACCAATATCCTTTTTGATACTAATTTAGTCTTTAGCCTGCACAATAAATCGCAAATTTATCATTATCGCGATATCAAGCTATGCAATATGCATATCGCAAAAGACAGCGAAAATTGTAATAAATGGTGACCTTAAATGTGCTAAAACTATCTATGGCGCTTTGAAGTAAATAACGAATCAGATAAATCCATTTATGCATTTAACCAATCAGATGGATGCCTTCACTTTGTTGACCAATTGGAGGGAGGCCTTTTATGTTAGATGTTCGCCTCCTATATAGACGAGGGTCATTTGGAGTGTAATTTAAGTTATGTTGAGTCTTATTCAAATTAAACTCAAACATTCAAATGTAAATGATATTTTTGCTATTTATTCATGTATTTCAAGTTATATCGTCATTGCTATGTTGATTATTAATATAGCAAATCGTGAATTTCCTCATATCGTGCAGCCCTACTTTAGTCTTATATTCATGAGCTTTTTTACATGCAGACCATAAATGTGACCATTTTAAAATTTCTAGAAGTATCAAACTTTTGAGGTTTTCACATTTTTAAGGACATTTGCCATTCAATGGATATGAATAAATCCACAATCCAGATGGATCAGATCTTTGGATGAAAAATCTAAATGGGATTAAGTTTGAACCACCATTTGGGGCAGCCTTAAACACCGCCACACGATAACTTTTACCTCTTGTGGTGCTGGAGCCCTGTGGAACTGTTCGTTAAGTGCATGTGATTGCATGGTTTGGAGACTTTACAGACAATTCTGAAAGGTAAAAGCAGGTGTAATTACCCATAAAGTCCTGTGTCCTGCCTCTTTCTCTGTTTGCACAAGGGAAAACATGATTGCCATTTGGGCAAATGGGCTTTTATGGGGCGCCCGGCTGTGTCAGAAAAGCACAACAATGGCTCATAGCATTTACCGGCTACATTATGGAATAACATTGCATAATCACGGCATTTTCCGCCAGAGTTAAAGAGTTGCTCCTTAGGTTCAGAAATGTTTGAGGTGCTTCAATGTCCTCGTAGGCCTTTTTCTCCTTGATCTTCTCGGGGCTGACATTTGGCACAGCGGTAACGCCTCACCAGGTGAAAGGACAATCGTCTCATGAGTCTCCTCCACATTTCAAGTCCAGACATTTTATTAGATGGCGAGTTTAGAATCTTGGCCAATTCGTCTCCTCACAGAGGAGCTGGCGAAGGGAAACCTTTTACCTGTGTGATGCTAATTTCTTTTCAAACGTGTTTGTTTGTGTTGGAGTGGTTTCATTTATTAAGCGCTTAAAATACCTTAACTTATTCAGCAATTAATCTGAGCCAGTTTAGCTCGTGCTGGTTTGCGGCGCCTTCCGTCCGTGAAACCCGGGTTCGACTCCAGGCTGCTCCCTGTTCCCTTCTCTACCTCTGCCGGTTCCAAGCCCGGTTAGAGAAGGTTGTGTCAGGAAGGGCATCCGGCGTAAAACATTGCCAAATTTACCATGCGACTTGTTCGCTGTGGCGACCCCTGATGGGAGAAGCCGAAAGTGGAAGAAGATTCAGCAATTAATCATGTCAGCAGATGGTGGAGACAGCAAAAGCACACTTCGGTATTACAGCCTTCGTCACAACACACGACTGCTGATGGGAAAGAAGTTGGTACTAAATCCATATCCACTTTATGTGAACCCTCAGGGGTAATCGAATGCAGCAGCTGGTTTACAACAAAGCAAACACAGATTAATTATGCAGAACATGTGTTCAGATAACTTAGTAAGTTTTTCTACTTTTTCTTTTTTTTCTTTTTCTTTTTACCGCTAGTCTAAAACTGTTGCCACCTAGATGGAACTTGATTCTGGCAAAGCCTCCATTGGGATTACATCAAAAACTCTTATAATGAATCCAGCTAAGTTGGATGTTTCTTGCTTTTTGTGTAGTGCCTTGAGACAACATTGGTTGTGAAATTATGCTTAATAAAGAAACTAAATCAAATTAGAACAAAAATGCAACACTTTGCTTGTAGAAAAAAGTCAAATAATTCTTCTGAATGAAGAAAATTAATCAACTAAGATGTACAAAATGACTACAATAGGGGTGAAAAACGGCTATCTAGGACTGCAAATGTGTTTTGATTATGTTACTAGGAAGATTAAAAAGGTTTCAATTTGGTATGGAAGATCGAAACTGAAGTCATATGCTTGTACTCTAGGTCAGTGTTTTTCAACCAGTGTGCCGCGGCACACTAGTGTGCCGTGGGAGATGGTCAAGTGTGCCGTGGGAAATTGCCCTCATTAACTGATCTAAAAACATTTTCCATCTCCATGATTTCAGCTCTCTGTTCATCCAAACAGGCCCTGATAAAACACTGAGGAGTTAGGAATATAAAAGATCATAAAATACTTTTTCTTTGCGTTTATTTTATTTTATTAAAGACATTTTGATAAGAATGACGATACAGTACCGCGATTCAGCTGCACCTTCGGCTGTATTTTGGAAACGTCCCGTCCCTTTAACTGTCTCCACCAATCATTCTTGAAGGCTTAATCACATGTCATTAGTCTGACCAATCAGAAGTGGTTAAAATCTTCACTTCCTTGTCCCGGTTTAGCTCGTAAAGTCGCTCAGTTCTAAAAAAAAAATACCAGCTAAAGCTCGTCTTTAGCGGTGTAGCTTTCCACAGAATCCGGTATCAGACCGTGGAACAAGTGAACAAAACAATGAAGCTCAGAGACGCGATCTCTGGCCGTTTTTTGCACTACATCTCCCATGATGCATTGGGTTGTGAGAGTGACAGCGCATACGGAGATCTGTTGTTAAACGTCTTGAAACCAACGAACACACATCAAACTGTTTTTAAATCTTCTAACTTATCTTTTATTGCATCTTTTAGAAAAAAACAGCTGCAGTTTCCAGCCTTTTCTGCAACAATCATCTCAAAAATGCATGTGAGATTGTGGAGGGGCTGTAGATCAATACAGACTATGAGTTTATCCTTTTTTTTTAATTTTTTGATGCTGGTGTGCCGCGGGATTTTTTTTAAGGTTAAAGTGTGCCGTGGCTCAGAAAAGGTTGAAAAACACTGCTCTAGGTTTACCGTGTTTTAGAATAGTAGTTGGTTTAGTGGGTCTATATCATGCAAATTAAAATTTTTGAGCTTTTAAGTATGTTATAATGGTAATTCCTTACGAAAAACAGCCCCAAAGTAATATTTTGAACCATTCATGCATTTCTAAGCATTCGTCTAAAAACTGGCTCTCTGTGCACCAGCCCTCCCAATCCACCAAAACGATTGGGTTTCACATTGTTATGTAGATAAGTGAGGAACAGCCCCTTCCAGGAAGAGTCTGTGCTGCCAGCCGCGCCCACAGGCTAACAGACACACCCACTTTCTCAGCAGAGCTAGCGTTGTTAGGCAAAAACGCTTTCCTTTCATATGCACAACATCTTTGCAAAAGTTCTGATGTTTGTTTTCACGGGCGAACACAGACACGCTGCCGAGGCTGCATCTAGGTTGACGTCATCAAATGAGGGGCACCCACAAGGCGAGGCCTCAGATATCGAGTCATCTTACTTCCGGGTAGTAAAATAAACTGCAAAGATAACTCATATTTCATTAAAAATTAGTCTTTATTGTGACAAAGGTACAATATTTTCAAATCTAAGGATATAGTTAACTCTAAAAGGATCAAGAAAAGCACCTTAACCTTAAAGGATATAGACCTTTAAGGTTATCCCTACTGTGCCTAGTGTTTACCATGCAACATGTGGTGGCAGTATTATAATGAGAACTGAGTTGGTCATCAAAAGGTTGAGCAATTTTATGCACCAGAATGGAAAACTAAATGCAACGGTTGTGTTTTCTATCTGTTTATGCAGCATCTTCATGTGTAGTTCTAATAATAATAATTCTAATAATAGAATAAATGGACAAACAAAATCAATTATGAAGACACATTGTTGCAGCCACACACCAACTTGATTTTTATATTTTGGCTTGTAATTCCAGGAAAGATTTGGCAATTTGAAACGGACGTGAGAATTCTATTTCTATTCCGAGAAAAGATTACTTTAAGTTTTTCTGAACCTTTTTCAAAAGAGAAATGAGGCAGCTTAGGCACAGTATTCAGAATGTAAAAAGAAAAGCTCACCCCCCGATTTGGTTAAAAAAAAAGTTATTAAAGCTGATTAAAAAAAAGGTCTGTTTTATGCCAATGAACCCCTTTGATTTACTTTTTTTTTACCAATAGACTCATACTTGCCAGTCAATTTCACCCTGTGCATGTCTGTAATGCCACTGACCTCTGCAGCCAATCACTGGCCAGTGTTTGGTTCTACAGACCTGGCTGCAAATTGAGTTCTGGATATATATTCCATCATCACAACCATGTCGTGTTATGCATTGTCATCAGCACCATGGTACACTGCAAGAGGGATATTATGTTGCTATGGTGACGTCTTCCAGTCTTTTGGCAGTCATTGTGATCGTACTTAGTTGTACTTACAGATAAGATGATCTCATTATATTCTGGAGCACCTAACTGTATAAATTAGCAAATTAATTGCTTTCTTTCTAACTTCTTGAATGTTAAGGCTTAAAAAAAGCTGCTGGCCATGCGATCATAAGGATGGTGGCAGATATATTTGCAAATGAATGTGGCTTTTTTGCTGTTGCTTTTCAATAATCACAGAGTGCGAGAGGCCAGCAGTAGACCTTGACCAGGAATTTAGCTTTAATTCATCTCCGCAGAGAGATTGTTGAGGTTGGTAAACCCTTGCCTTTCATTCCTTCAGCGCGGGCGTTAATGAGAAACCCACAAAGGAATGCCCAGGCAATCATGTAGAGCTTTCAAGCGATGGGCTGATACCAGAGTGAAGTGTATTAGGGGGTAATACGACCAAGCTGGGCGCGGATCATGGCTGACACTTTTCCCATCCTTGTGAGTTGTAACCATTAAATCGATTTCCATCTGTGACTCCCGTGTCCGCTTCACCTCAGCCGACATGACGGTGTTCGGCCAAGAATTTATGAACCGTTGATGGACTTTGGAGATGGGAAATAAGGAAGGAGGAATGACCTGCACCTGGATGTGAAGTTTGTTTATCGTTTGTTGTTCTAGATCTACTATATGGGAGTGATTTCTCTAAAATGTGAACAAGAGTCACACAAAAAAAACACCCTTACAACTGATACTCAATATGACCAAACTTTTATAGCCCAATATATTTAATTTTACGTCCTGATATAATTATATCCACGTTGATATAGACCTTTTTTTATGAATTAAATTATATAAATAGGTTATATAAATAGGTTATTTAAGGTTGCAATGTGAAAATGCAGTATGAAATGACATACTAAACAAAGGAAGTAGGAACTATATATACATTTTTATTCTAAACCTTTTTCAAAGGATAACATGTTAGCCATGCTTATATCTGCCTTTCAGATAGTTTTGAAGTTGAGTCATGGCCTCTGGACTTAAAGTATTCTCTTGTTTAGAACGTTTCATCTCTGGTCCAAGTTGCTTTCATTCAGACTGATGGCCGACACTCAAGTCCAACGATAGATTTAAGACACCACCATCCTAGTTGTATGTTATGAAGATTAAAAAAAAATGTGAGTAGGGACATTTATTATTTAGATTAATCCTGTCCAGAATTTTAGTATTTAGTATTTAGTATTGCTTAAAACAAAGACAGAATAAAAAAAATGTTACCCAAAAACATTAAAGTGTGACGAAGCAGCATCACAGGGTGAAGGAAACGGCTTGAATGTGTCCAAGATGTGTTTGGCCGCTCATTGCCATTGCATTGTACACATCAATTTTAATCTACATTCAGTCAATGTTAACATGTGTATTTGCATGCTTTGGGCTTCCGTGTTCAAAACTGTCGCATAACTCTGCACATTTTTTTAAAATCGCACATTGAAAGTTAAACCAGGTTGAACTTTGACCAGTCAAGGACTCAGATTATGTAGTGACATATGGATGGTGTCATACTTAATTCGTGGAACTGTTTGAAACTGTTTGAAAATTGATTGTTGAGGAGAAATTAAAAATTATGGTTTCTCTCCGGCTTGAATTATGACACCAAGTCTTTTATATAATATGGAGCTGTGAAAGAAAAAAAAAAACTTCAACATTTCAAACTAACTGTAGGGGGCAGACATGCATTACTAAACTGGTGGAAAAAAAAAAAAAAAACCTCCCTGCTCATCCAACGTGAACACCCTGGGCTAAATGTTCAAGAATGTGTGTTGAGCGTGTTCTTGAATGGGCGTCACGTGCCCGATGTGTCCGTAGCTTTAGCTATCCCTCGCTTTGGCTCTGATGGCCTTATATGAGCCCGTCCACAATTGCTGGAAAGATGAAACAATTGGCCAGAATTGTGCTCTAGATGTGAATAGAATTCATGTCATTGACACGTCCATAACAAGGCACCGAAATCTGCGTCTTTATTAGGGCTGCACGATATGAAGAAAACTCGCGATATGCGATATCAGTGATTAATATTGCGATGACGATATAATTTGCGGTATATAAACAATTAGCAAAACAACCAAAAATATTATTCCCATTCCATCACAACAGCTTAAAAATTATACTA
The DNA here is from genome assembly GCF_053564925.1 of Oryzias latipes. NCBI lineage: Eukaryota > Metazoa > Chordata > Actinopteri > Beloniformes > Adrianichthyidae > Oryzias > Oryzias latipes. Next base: position 10,709,043 of record NC_136238.1, read on the forward strand.
CAAATGACCCTTGTCGACGTAGGAGGCGAACATACAACATAATAGGGCGCCATCCGATTATTTAACGTGAAGGGGTCCATCTGATTGGTCAAATGCAGAAAGGGATTCTTTCAATCCATTAAACACTTCAAGTTGCTATAGGATTGTTTGGCCACATCTAAGGTAACCATTTATTGCAAATTTGCTGTCTTTTGCGATATGCATATTGCACAGCTTGATATTGCGATAACGATAAATTTGCGGTATATTGTGCAGGCCTAGTTTTTATACTGTTCCATTAGTACCTTATACATTGGTAGCGGTTCCACCTTAGCACTGAAATTTGGTACCCATCCCTAGTTTGGAGTGGGGTAGTAGATTTGACATCAACATTTAGACTGTCAGTGTATATAGAATACACAAGAAATGTAGACGAAGACACAAAAATTTCCTTTGTTTGGATTTTCTAAAAACTTTTAGAGATGAGTTTAGACTTGAAGAACCGGTTTAAAAAAGCTTAATTGAAATTTCTGTTTTTACTCAGCTGTTTAGTTCACATTTCAGGTAACATTTTGCAGTGGGAAAATAGTTAAACCTACATTGGGGATAACACGTAAACTCTGGTGGATGCTGGAAACGGCTAAGTTCTTTTCCTCCACGTTGATTTGTTCCGGATCAGACAGTTTCCACTGTTTGTGACTGCATCAGGAGAGCACCGTGATGCATAATTCATTGTTTACCTGATGGACACAAAGTCTAATTAAATCTGCAGTGTCTCCAGCTGCGACAGAAGACTCTGGGTTGAGTTAGTTTGGGTAAAAATGTCTAGAAAGAGTCACAATGCTTTAGTTTTCTGCCAAAAATCAAAATTATTCAGACTAACATCTCATGTAAATCAAAAGTAATTTATCCAACGCCAAATATTTCCAGCTTCTGTGCCTCTCTAATATTGTGGTACCAGACTGAAGAAACATCAATGTGAATGCTTTGATAGGCTTAACGGAAATGGAGCAGAAAGTTATTTAATAAAAGCACCCTCAACACTACGGTGCATAACAAGACCCTTTATTTGCAGATATTGCCTGGTGTCGATTCATAAAGATGAGGATCTGCTCAGGTCTTATTACACTTCTGGAGGAGAATTTCCTTCCCAGAGCCATCACATCAGTTCAGGAGGGTGAACATTCTAGTAGTGGTACAGCTTGTCCTTCAGCGTTCCCCCACACACCTACATTCACAAGTCACAAATACATGGCTCTGTAGAAACGCCTACGCTGTGTGTTGGGAAAGTCTTCACCGCAATACAAACAGAAATGGAAAGTATGAGATGTTTCACTTTTATCAACACCACGTCTGTATCTAAGCTCTTCTCCAAAATACACTTCAAATAACCTGCTCCTTTTTATAATCTACCATTTATATGTGTTAAAAAAAAAAAGGCTAAACAAATTTCTCACTTTTTATTATTTTTAAGTGTTTCCTGAAACAGCATGCTACAAAAAAACACTTTCCTTAAAGCTAACAAAACGTCAAACATAGAGTCAAACCACCTGGGAAATGTGACTTGGATGACGGTAACAAAAATTTGGATCAAAAATGGACCTTGATTGCAACAAGCGCCATCACTGACGTGACTTCTGTGGCACTATGGCACACGGACACTTACAGCCAATTAAAGTGAAAGAGACTTTTAACAGATAATGACTCTAAACCACATTAGAGCTGAGACTCGTGCTTTGCTACTGTCATTTTCGGACAGTTAATTAACAGGTTTTCTGATGAAGTCAGCCCTGACTCAAACGTATATTCGCTTAAAATGTCTTTAGACTGTACATAAAAACAGCAATAATTACCAGATCATAACCCTGAGCTTTGATGTTAAGATTTTCCAGATTTAGTTCAAACCTCATACATTTATAAAATCATATCATGGTTTTGGACACACGACATGCTTTAGTCATTTTTAAACTCCTCAATCTCTTTCATTTTGCATGGATTTCCACAGCAAAATTTATTTTTTGTTTGAGATAACTTGTAGAGTAAAAAAAATCATTTAAGAAGAGTTTTCTTATAAAGTAAAGTTTCATTCAACTTTTATTTCAAGGTTTAAAAACTTTGTCATTATGATTTAGTGAAACTTTTCATCTCATTGAAATTTAACTGGAGAACTTTTTACATTCTATTATGAAAGTACATTTGTCCGTCAAACTTTCTTAAAAATTGACTTTAAAATGTTTGTGACTCGTGAAGAATTAAAGAGAATTTTGGAAACCTGCTTTTCCAAAATTGACTCACTATATTGGCAACTTAGCCTAATTTTTTTTTTTTTTTTTTTACTGCAAATCCTAAAAATTTGGGACAAACTCCTGCAGAGATTTTGGGTTCACATACACATCTGAGTTTCTCTATCAATTTCTATAAAACTGTAATATCAATTTTTATTTCTTTTTTTCCATCTGTCCCAAATCAATATAAGTTATTCCACCGACCCCAAACAAAGTAAAGTTATAATGGTCGGATGAAACATCTTCTCTACATTTGATTTATTCATTCACTCTGCAAGCTTCCTGTTGTCTCATTAAACATGTCTTGTATAATCCAAGACATGTACACTTAAATAAGTTCTGTAACTCTCAGACCGGCCTTGTGCCGGTTTAAAGTGTTGCACATCGACGGACAGAAGCAGCTTTCCTCCGCGTCAGAATCGGCTGATTTAGGTTGATAGCGTAAGCACTTCATGACTGTAAAGTGATTAAAAATCAAAGCTACTTGTCTCTGCTTCAGGATCTCCTGGAATTACGCTAGTTGTGTGTTAACAGTTGATGAGATACGCAAAGGAATATAGGACGACTCTAGTCTTTCTATCCACATTGGGTGATTTGTGTTTGAAAGCAGAAGTGTAAATTTCTTGTATAGGACATCCATGTCCTTTTTTGGTTTTTGTGGTTCTAAATTATTTCGACAGGCAGACTTTACTAAATTTACAGCACAAAATCGTATACACAGCTTGTACTTTCTTGTACCAACACATTTAGTGACTGAAATTCTCTCAAATGTTACAAGATGAGGTTTTTTTTTTTTTGAAAACGCATCCTCTTTTTAAGCAATGCAATAACTTTTAAGTTTGACATTTTTTTTATAATTTCTTAGGTGGCCTTTGCGCATCTTTACACACATTTATTAAGCAAGAGGAAAGCTGCGTCTTTAAAAAGAAAAAAAGCACACGTTCAGATAATAGTCCCGACTCTCAGGTGATTGAGTCTCGGTTGTACTAGGTGCACATGAAGCTGTTCTTGGTGTCGTAGTCGGGTGGTTGCACCTTATATTCCTCCCAGCAGTGCAGATGGCTGACTGCTGCTCGTCCTTCAAGCGATGAGCTTCTGAAATGCTACAGATGTGGGTCAAATAGGATTTGGAATAGATTTTTAACATTCACTTCATCTTACTTCGGACAACCAGATGGCCGCAGTTCATCTCAGGCAGCATGTTCTTTGAGTTATTCATGTATTTCTCCAAGGCAGAAATCGTCTGGTTGGTTGAGTTTTAGCACCATGAAGAAGTTATTTGTGTCTGAGACTTTAGACGTTTTTCTTTTTCAAGTGACCAATTCAGAAGTGATTTGGTAAAAAGCGGTCTTCTACTTTAATGTTGTGTTTAATAATGATCTTTTTTCTTTTTATCTACTTTAATGTCAGGGCAGGTGGTGACTGTCTGTTTCCATGGTGACAGTCTGAGCAAGACTATTGGTAACAGCAGTGAACATTTGAAAAGCCAAAATCAAAATCTAGTAACTTTTCAACAGGTTTCCTTTGACTGTTTAACACATTTTTGTGATTTCCTTTACGCTGCAATGCCACCTCCATTTAAATGTGTTCATTTTCTTAATGACTGCAATGCTCCTGCAGTCATTACCCCAGAATCATTTGATTCTGTCATCCAGCGTCTTCATGCTGCACTGCTCTTGGGGTTTTTTTTTGGGTGAAAGGCACCATTTTTGTCTCTAGGAAAAGTGTCGTCTTCCCAGTGTGTATCAGTGTGCCGTGTGGGCTGATGGGTACTGCACAGCAGAGGGTAGGTTCTTCTCAAGTGCAGCTGCTGCAGTCACATAAATAAAGATTAGGTGGCATTGTGTAATCCCCCTCGCTACATCTAAACCTATGAATCTTTCAGTAACTTTGCCGAAGCGCGCCTGTTACATTTGTTGTTGAAAGCTGGATTCTCGTTAGAAGGGACCTTCTTTTGGCAGCCTCCACTTTTCTGTCACTTTGCAGTTGGATTCATCTTGGTCGGGTTTTCTTCTTTTGAAAGGGTTGAAAATAAAACCAATGTGGTTCTTCTTTGGAGTAGGCAGTAATGTGGATTAAACGTTATGTTTCCATGGAAAACAGAAGAAATGGTGAATGCTTTTGAAAAAGTAAAGAACGAAGAAGAAATTATTTATAACTTAAAATTAAAAAGTTATACATCAAATAGTATTAGGATCCTATGAAGATGTTCAAAGACTCCTGGCTTTTTATTTATTTTCTTTCCTCCAGCAAAACTAAACCAACCGGCCCACAGTCTGGAGAGGAATCCTTGTTCCATTTAGCCCCTCCCACAAACAAATAACCCACACTTTTTTTTTTCATTGAAAAAGATCATTTTGAAATTTTTCTAAAACTTCTTTTAAATAAATTTGGAGAATTCAAGACATTCTCCTAAAGTCCCAGTCCAATCATCTTTTGATCCATTTTAGGGATTCCCAGTTATCTTTTCTTTTTCATTCCAGAATCTAAAGACCTGTGAGGTTTTCTTAGACATACTTACTGCAGAGCGGCAGGAGTTCTTTAGAAATTTGCCTCTGAAATGTGCACGGAACGGTGGTTTCGGAGTAAGCTCGCCCCTAACATTACTAGAAAATGCAGAGCAATGTTGGAGCTATCCAGTCGTACAGTTTTAACCCAGATGCCGGCTCAGATAAAGGACATGAAGACAAACATGGATCAAGTTGTCTACAAGTACACACATACATCAGAGTAGAGTAGGGCAGAACTTGGAGCTTATGGCCTGCCTGGAGTATTTTGTACGTCACAAATGTGCCCTTTTTTTTTTCTTTTTTTTCAAACTGCATTTTTTAGTCTGCTCCTGATTCATAGGGATTTGACTAAAGAAATCCTCAGACATGCGATTTTAAGCTTAATCGTCTTTGTATGTGTCCATCATCAAATGCCAAAGACAGCCCTGACTCAAAAAACACCAAAAACATGATTTTTATCTGAGTGGGTCTTTCAAAATGTACAATCTTCAATTAGCAACACTTATAGAAAAACTAAATCGCAGACAATTAAAAGTTGTCACTTCCTGTTATTGTGCAAATGAATAACTAATGAGTTAAAAGTTCCAGTTTGATATTCAGATTTAGGAAATGTTTAATGGTTAGTTCTTTATTTTCTTTGCCGGATAGCTGACATGGGTGGTCGTGAACAGTGTATTTGTGAGTGCATGTGCACATGCACAAGAGAGGTGGGTGCTTCGTCACTCAGCGTTGGTGAACCCTTTTCCAGTCGTGCACTCATGTTGACACACTTCAGTCAAACTGTAATGCCAAGAGGGACAACTGGGACCCCAGAAAATGACTATGTGGCCTAGTTATGATAACTGCCAGTAGGGTGACACTGGTGGGCTGACATACATCCCCGTTATCAACTCTTCTACACAAAATGACTTCTGAAAAATAAGAAATTGGCTTCCATAAACTGATAAGTGAAAGCACCGAAGTGGGGGAGGTTGTGGTGTTGATCCGAAACCATTCTAGGCACACAGCGTAATAATAAGGCACAATACTTGGTAATCAGCGGTCTAATGTTACAAGGATGCTGCTAACAAAGTTGCACAAAGAGTGGGTTAATATGTATTACTACATTTAGAAAATACCTGTTGTAGTGACATTTCTCATTTTGTATTTATCCTTCACACTGTAAAATTTAGATAATGCCGTCTTTGACTGCTGTGGATTAAGGGAAAATGTATTTCACATTTTAATGGTTCATACACAAAATCTAGATCACGGTTTATTCCTGGAATATAAATTGTGTTGTTTAATAATTTTTTTTTTATAGTTTGCCCGGGGGAGTGACTTGTACTCAGAAGTGGCTTGGTTTTTTTTCTTTTTTTTCCTCAAATATAAATAGGTTCATATATTTATCATTATTTTCCCACTAACAACCTGTTGCCTTTTAGTGGTTGTTCAGACAAACAACCACTAGAGGGCACTGTAGGTGTGAATATCAGTATTTGCTACTGACAGCAATGCAGAAGAAGTACCGTTCAGAACATACATGGAATCTGATAGTTTTCCTCCTAAACTTTATACTTATTTGCAACAAGGCATTATCACTATTGTGTTTTTTTTTCCTTGGACTAATGCGGGACAAAAGGTCATCAAACGTGGTTACAGAGATCTGGAAGTACAGCTAAAATCACCGTCATACAAATGCAGCCCCTGCAGTAAGAAGTTCACGATCACCTCAAAGGAAAAAAGCCAGACAGACGTGATTACCGATGCTTTTGATTACTCGTCAAAATAAATGAACTTGATCTCTTACAGTCGTCCCCGTCTTCCGTTCTTCATAAGATTACTTATACAGTCAATGCTTCTGTGTTGCAATGAGGCTAAAAACTTGACGGTGGCTCCTCCCAGATGCAACGGAATGATCTAGTTTACGAACATATTTTTGGACAAGCGTTGGGCATCGAATTTGATGTACGTCAAAAAAGAGGCAGCGGGTGGGAATTTGACACGTGTGAACGCGGCGTTACGTCAGGCTTGGAGGATTTGTTCAGAAGCGTTGTACACTCAAAGTTTCAATTTTGCAGAGGATGAAGACAAACTTCCAAACACTCAAAGGTTAAGGGAATCTGGAAACTAACAATTCAGCCACGTAAGCCTCCTACAGGCCGCTTTGTGACTATTGTTGAGGACACCAGCTGGGCTCAAAGATGATCACATTTTTTTTGAACGCCCTCTTTGCGAAACCTAAACCAGATCATAAATCGAGAGAAATGTCTCTCTGTCCGATTATTCACTCCTATCTTAAAAGACATACATTTGGCCAACTGAGAACATGTTTCCCCAGGTCTTCTGATGGAACAACATGCACACGCACATTAGTTATTTTAGAACATGCCATCTAAGGGGATCTATAAAGATCTGACGTAGGTCACTGTTGGGATCATTTTTGCTCGTTGTTAACGACATCAATTGATACATTTCTTACACAAAAATGATACTGAGCATATTTTTAGTTTTCCATTTGGGGAAAATCATGTAAACTCCCACAGGTTGCCGATATAAGTGCTCCACGGTGCAAACGCATAAACTCACCGTGGCCTGTGAGGCTTCCCCACACTAACAAGGCAACAGCGAGCTCATGCATGACGTGATGTGTGATTACTGCGGATGACATGGGCTGTATTGGTGCACCACAGTAAAGAGTGATGGATTACAGTGTTTGTAGACAACATTCATGATGATCTGTAATTTGGCTTGAACTCCGTGAACTGCTGTCATAGAATCATTAGTAATGCTTGGACTGCATTCACACCAGTGGGAACATTGTCTTTTCATTCCTAAAACCCTTATTTATGTTTTTTGGGGCGGTCCAGCTCTTTGTAAATGAACATGCACTTTTAGGAATGTAATAATAAACCAAAGCTTGGCTATTCTTGGTGGTGCATTCACATGTGCCACGTGGGCGTTAGTCAGTATTAGCAAAGATGCTATCTTCGTTTGGTGTAGACTGTAAACTGATTTCTAGTTTTATTCCAGGTTATATATATATATTTGTCTTATCGCGCTTTGCTTGGTTAATGAGCCAAGCCTATATATAATATTTGACATCGTGTTATGTATCTGTTTTATTTGATAGGTTGCGTTCAAAGGTAGATGTGAGAGGAGGGCAGACAGGGTGGTTTAAACTGCATTGATTGGCTGATAGTATCAGATGGACAAGATTGACATCTCATTCAACCAATCAAAAGTCTGGTTAATGAATCATCGGTCATCAAAGTTATAACTTAGGGCAAAGGCAGCAAGAATTGTAGCTTCTAAAAAGAAAAAATCTATGAGGACACACCTCCAGGTTAGCAAACCGCTAAGCTCTGATGCATTGACTGATTTTTACCATAAACTATTGAGTGGGTGGTACAATCTCCTGGATTATTCTTAAGATTCAAATTAAAATAGAACAGAACAGATCTGCTCTACTGCATTCAGCCCAGCTGTTGTGGAAAGTAATAATAAAGTAGAGACACTATAACAGCTGTACAAATATAAATCATGCAGGGGTTTTCAGTGATTTTCTCTTATGATGCAGACAAAAAAAGACACATTCTACATAGTTATGTAATCAAAAAAATAGGTTTGAGTGGATTTTGTTGGGGTTTTAGGCTGGTTCATATTGTTTTAGGAGTATAAACTATTTATGGGTTTTATTGTTTTTATTTTGAACATCAACAATTTTATTGCCCAAATCTAAAAGTCTTATAATCTAATATGTAAATAAAATATACATATTTTTTAATCAAACTACAAACGTTCCAGATTTTTAATTTCTATATAAAGATTTTGGTTCACTTGATGAAGAAAAGATGAAGCAACTATCAGTTTTTCCCTCCTTTTAATTAAATGTCTTCATTAAAATGTCTCTTTTCTGAACCTGATCTGAGCTCTGGACTTATGGCCTAAAGACCCACTCCAAGGAAAATTGTGTTAGAACATACGATGGGCAGGACACAAGCTCCCTGCTCTGCTCCATTCTGATACGTCCACTTGTAGAAAACTAGATCCACACTAGTCTCCTTTGCAGATTCCTGGACAACCCAGTCTCATCCTAAAATGTGTAGTAGCTACATTTGTCCACATGGAAATACGTGACAGGTTCACAAAAACGGCCCGTAACTTGTGAGACACTTACGTTTCATTTTCCTATTCATTTTCTATTAGCCTTCTCAGGATCACGTGACTTCTGAGGTTTTGCCTGCCGTGAAAAAAAACATGGCGGATGCTCGTTCATTTTTCGGTAGAAAATCCCACAAAACAGGATTTTTTAAGGACTAATCTTTATTCTGACAACATTTCTAGTGAGAAATATACCATTTACTTTCAGAAGGCTTTTATAAAAATGCAGTTTTTAGTTATCTTTTTTCGCTCTGTGAAAACGTTTTTTTAGGGGCTCTAAATTGTGAAAAACAAACGTTTACACCTACGTTAGTCCACAGGGCGAAACGTCTTTATTTTACAACAGTGGTCCCAAGCCACCGGGCCTCGGGACACTTGGCACCGGGCCTCGGGACACTTGGCACCGGTACCGATCCATCCGCGGAACACTTGGCACCGGGCCGCGGGACACTTGGCACCCGGCTGCGGGACACTAGGCACCGGTACCGATCCATCCGCGGGACACTTGGCACCGGGCCACGGGACACTAGGCACCGGTACTGATCCATCCGCGGGACACTTGGCACCGGGCCGCGGGACACTAGGCACCGGTACCGATCCATCCGCGGGACACTTGGCACCGGGCCACGGGACACTTGGCACCGGGCCGCGGGACACTTGGCACCGGTACCGATCCATCCGCGGGACACTAGGCACCGGGCCGCGGGACACTAGGCACCGGTACCGATCCATCCGCGGGACACTTGGCACCGGGCCACGGGACACTTGGCACCGGGCCGCGGGACACTTGGCACCGGTACCGATCCATCCGCGGGACACTTGGCACCGGGCCGCAGGACACTAAGCACCGGTACCGATCCATCCGCGGGACACTTGGCACCGGGCCGCGGGACACTTGGCACCGGTACCGATCCATCCGCGGGACACTAGGCACCGGGCCGCGGGACACTAGGCACCGGTACCGATCCATCCGCGGGACACTTGGCACCGGGCCACGGGACACTTGGCACCGGGCCGCGGGACACTTGGCACCGGTACCGATCCATCCGCGGGACACTTGGCACCGGGCCGCAGGACACTAAGCACCGGTACCGATCCATCCGCGGGACACTTGGCACCGGGCCGCGGGACACTAGGCACCGGGCCGTGGACCGGTACCGGGCCGCGGGACACTTGGCACCAGGCGGTCCGCGGAAAATTTTTGCACCGGGACGCACAGAAAAAAAAATAATTTCCATTTTATTGTTTTATTTTTATTTTGAAATTTATTTTATTTTGAAAAGTGACCGGATAAAGTTGCACATGATTACACAGTGGATTTACGTTCATTATTATTATTGTTATTATTATTACTTAAGAGAAAATACCCCCCCCCCCCCCCCCCCCCGGTCCACGGTAAACGTGCCCCCCACCCCCACCGGTCTGCGGTAAACGTGTCTTGCGTTTTACCGGTCCGCGGTTGGGGACCACTGTTTTACAACACTTGCGCATTCTTTTCTCGTTCATTTCTGTGGGTCACGTGACTGACAGGTTTCCTAGCAGGAGCCAGGACATCGCCTGGGTTTTTGATGTGAATTTATTATTATTGGCTTTATAAACACTTTGTTTTGATGCATTTTCTAGCGAGAATCATACAGTTGTTTTCAACATTATGTAGCTTCCAATTGTATTTGATACCTATATATTTTTTCTACGTACATTCCTTCATATAACTCAACAAAATAGTATCGACGGAACATTTTTATGTTGCTATGGTGGTAGCTACGGACGCTACCGGCGAACCGGAAGGAAGCCACGGTTAATTTGCGGTTATTATTGTGTCAAATTATTATTACTTTTACTCGAAAACAGCTTTTCACAAGAGGAATGCAATTAGATTTCACAAACTCAACTCAACCCACTAAAACGGTACTACCCATAAGTCTTGCGTTCGGAAGTAACTTTTTGTTTTGGGGGAAAACGCTATTTTGATTATTCATACTGACTTTTGATTCGTTTTAATTGCTTTACTGAAATAAACTGACAATCTACGTTTACCACTTGGTTTATGTTTATGATTCCAAGGTTTTTCTTTTATAAATGCTATTTCTTTTATCTGTCTTTGAAATTGTAAAGAATATACGTCTGTATAATTAATAAATGGGGGAAGCTAAAAAGGCAAATGACGACCTGGAAGAACAGTGTGTTTTTTTTTTTTTTTTTTACCTCAAATATACATTCATCTATTTAGGTTGCACAATACAGCTCCATGCATTACATCTTTGCTCTTATTTCATTATACTAAATACCAAAAATGATTTACTATTAAGTATGTATCATTATAACTTGAGGTATGATCATTTGCAATTGCCATAGCTGTGACAATCCAACACAAAAACCTGATATCTGGTTATATGACAAATTTTTTGTATGTTTTTTATTGTAAACTTTTGTTTAGAATTTCACAACAAATGTGTCCTACCTCTATGGTATATCATACATGTGAGCATGTTGAGCAATAAAAAATGTAGATCAAACCCTTTCATTTGAACATTTTTATTAACAACAATTAGAAAGCAGTAACACAAACAACAATAATAATTTAAAAGGTCAATCTGATCAACAGAGGTGCCTTTGGGGTTTATTTTTTGGTGTTCCTTTTTTCCACCCACTGTGGAGACCATGTTTTCCCACTGCAAAAAATACATAAATCAATGAATACATAAAAACAGTTAATGACAACATTACAATAAAAGACAACAAGCTCCAGTGAACTCCAGTTTGTACTTTATGCTACCATGCTCACAGTTATGTTACTGCAAATTCATTTATCATTTTCTAATTTGACTGACACATTTGTATGGTCATATGTATATTATATATTGTTTATGTCCTTGTTTGTTCCCCTGAAAATATGTCCCTGCGACAATTAAGTATCCTTGCCTAATTTGTTAATTAACTCTTTAGTCAGGAACCTTGGGTCAACCCTGGACCCTGTCTCTAGAGTCTCTAGAGCAAATGTGACAAACTCCAGGCCCGCGGGCCAAATGTGGCCTGCCTTGTCATTTTAAGTGGCCCCCAAAAGCATAAAAGTTTTAAATTTCTTAAATAAAAAATAAAAAATTGGTGTGTATTTATTCATATCTAGGGGGAATCTGACTTGAAATATCAGATTGGGCTATATATTAGGACTTAAACACTTTCCATATAACCTAACCTGATAGAATCAAATTTAAAAAGATTTATGCTGGAGTAACAAGCAAACATATGTTTTCTATGCAACTGAAATTGTCATTTTAAAAAGTTATACTAAATACATAATAAGTTATTCCACATTAAGGAGTAGCTAAATTTATTTTTTATTACATTTACTTACATGTATAAATTATATCTGGCCCTTTGAGGACAACCACTTTGCTGATGTGGCCCTCAGTGAAAATGAGTTTGACACCCCTGGTGTAGAGTCTTGTCTCATGTCTCTGGTTCAGTGTTTGTCTTTTAATCATATAAGAACTATTGTCAAATTGAGTCCAACTGTATCAAAATCTAAAAGGGATATGATTTCCCATGCATTAATTTTATCATGCTGTATTATTTGTAACTTAATAGCTACATGTTTAAATAGGAAATCACATGAATGTTTTCAGGTGGTCCAGAGCACTGCTACAAGGCTAATAACTACACTGGCTCCACATCATGCACAGCCTCCTCTTATACAATCTATAAATAAACAAAAAAAAATTATACATACCACATGGAACATGGCTCCCATTCAACAAACTCCATTAATTTCCCCTGATAAAAGTAAATTTAAAAAATGATTTTTTAAACATAGGCCATCATATTATTACACTTAAGAATTGTGATGCCGTAAATTGTATTTCATACATTCATATGAAAGGCAGATGAAAAGTACACATTTCTACTTCAGATAAGAAATAAAAATAACCTTCTGCTTTTTTGTCTTCAAGACCTGCTTCACTGGGTAAAACTGATCTTCTCCCCCATGGCTGCACTCTGAAAATATAAAAAGCACAATATAAAGGTTTCAAAGAAAGTAAACAGTAGGAAAATGTTTGGGAAAACATTTGTATGATGAATTTCCAAATGAAACTTCATGTTGTCTGTGGTTTTGCAAAAGCAAACACTAAATGCTGTAATGTATTTTATACATGGACACATAGTCTGTGACAACTAAATTATAAAAAATTTTTTTTTAAAGCTGTATAGCATCAAATAACTAATTACTATCTCAGTTCACTGTCTTCTTATTGCCTTCTTATTTTGAAGCAGTAATGAAGTCTGGCCAGCTGATTTTCATTGAGACAAATGCTTCTCAAACACTAAACTTTTTTTTGAAACAGTTGAATTTAGAGCTTTGGGAAGCTTTGTTTTCTCCATCACTAATTAGAAGCACTTATAGCATGCACAGCTTCACCATTTAGTTGTGGTTATAAGCTACTACACAGTATTTGTATATGTTCAAAAAAAACAAAGAAATGGCCAGATCACAACAGTTTTTCCTTAGGTCATTTATAACTGTTGCTGAAAATTAAGTCAAAACCTGTAAATCACTTTTTGAGTGATTTTGCAAACATTTCACACAACATACTAACAAATCCTAATGATAACATGACCTTCTTCGCAAAAGTAGATTATGAATGTCACATTTATTTTTTCATGAACAAGTTACATGTAAAAATAATGTCAATTAAATATATGATATTAATATAGATTTGACAGTCAAACTATCAAAAAGTTAAATTAATCTGCTGCAACATAACTGAAAGTATATTTTATATATATATATATATATATATATACACACACATATATATAAAAAAGCTAATGTTCTATTAACAAAAAAGAAATTGCAGCAACATAACTGAAATTATATTTTATGTATATATATAAAATATAATTTTAGATATGTTGCAGCAATTTCTTTTTTGTTAATAGAACATTAGCTTTTTATTTTCTTTTTCTAGTCTTTTTGTTATCACTGTTTGTCAATTTTTTGCTGCTAGCATTTTAAGTATCCTTGTGAGGAACACATAACTCTGTTAAGTCCACATAAAGGTAACCTCAATTTTAAATAGTTGACTAAGGTCATTAAGCATGTCATTTAGAAGATACAATAACATTGTCTATGTTTGTATCTGAAGCTGTTGATAGCAAATAAAAGATAACCCATTTACCTCCAGGTGAATCTTTCTTGTTATCTCTTTTTTTCTTTTTCTTTGCTGGAACACCTGCTAGAAATAAAGAACATTTTCTGTAAATTATATTGTTGATTTCAATTAATATTATGCAAACATTTAAGCCCACAGTTTTTCCAGTGTGATTTAAATAAACAAAAAGAATGCTCTTTTGACACCATTTCAACATCTTACAATATGTTGTGGTTTTAACATGTATTTCAGAAGACTACGTCACCATATTATTAAAATGTTATGAATCTGCATACTGGTTGAAGGCTGGATGGATGGTGCAGTTGAAGGTCGAATGGCTGGTGAGGCTGAAGGCTGGATGGATGGTGCAGTTGAAGGTTGAATGGCTGGTGAGGCTGAAGGCTGGATGGATGGTGCAGTTGAAGGTTGAATGGCTGGTGAGGCTGAAGGCTGGATGGATGGTGCAGTTGAAGGTTGAATGGCTGGTGAGGCTGAAGGCTGGATGGATGGTGCAGTTGAAGGTTGAATGGCTGGTGAGGCTGAAGGCTGGATGGATGGTGCAGTTGAAGGTTGAATGGCTGGTGAGGTTGAAGGCTGGATGACTGGACCAGAGGGCATTTGAAGGCTCGTCCAACCTCAATGGGGAAAATAAATAAAATAATCTAAATGCAGTTGTCTTGTTATGCATATAATTTTTTTGTCTTGAAATACATTTGCTAAATTTAAACATATCACAATTTTACAACTTGTTTTACTTTTTTAGATCAGATATACATTTATTCCAACACATTGGATAGATTTAATGTACTACAATTCCTTCTACAGAATAAAATAATACCGGTACTATAAAAACTAAAGTTAATCAAATCAAAAGTGACAAATAAAGCAGCACAATAACCGTGAAAAATATATCACTATATACTCCAAGTGTTTTAGATTAGTCAAACGTTATTATTTTTTCTACCTCTAGAAATAATGACAAATTTGAATGCACTAATCCTAGGAACAAACTGGGCTGAAATTATAAACATTTTCAGACAGAAATACTTACCATTGATCATTAGCTCATATAGGTCTTTCATGCGGTCCAGACACTGTCCAGCTTGATCGGTTAATTGCCACCTAGGGTGAATGACATGTGTATGCCACGTAGATGTTTTCTTTCCAGGTCTGGCAATAAACACAACGGCTTTTTGTCCCAAAGTATTCAACTTTTCCACCTAAAAAAATTGTTACATCATCAGTAATAACTAAAATTATAAAATACAATTGCAGACATAAAACACGTACCAAAACCGATGCCTCATCCAAAACATGTGTGGTGGTTTTGTTTTTCTTGTGTTTTTGCAACCAAGTCTCCTTTTTGGATTGAAACTTCTCCAGTTTTTTGGCAAGCCTTTGCCTCATTGGCTGGATTGTTTGGCATACTTTACATGTCTTAGTTGCCACACCAATCACAGCTTTGCAGCTGACACAAAGTTTTGTTGTAGATCCTCGTGGCATCTTGACCTGTGAATATATATAAAATATATATAGAAAATATGTTTTGAAAAAAATTAACACTGAAATTGAATTTAAAAAACCCACTTAAGTTCAATAGTATATACTATACATTTGATCGACTAGTCAAACAAACTTACATTTGTGTTCTGGAGTCGAACCACTGGATTTGCATTATTTTCCAGCATAAAAAACATATAAACAAATAAACTTAATGACATGCTGTTTCTATCTAAGGTGTTGAAATTGGGGCACAGCAGAAATTCCATTTAATTGTTTGTTTGTAACCTATTAATTTCGTGGGTGTTTGCTTTCAATAACATAAACCTACAGAGGACCTAGTCTTAACTTTAGTACTTCATATTTTATTCAAAATATTCATTCATGAATTGTAGAATACACTTCTTCATATCAAATTTGATATGACAATAGAAAAAATAAAGTCATTGTTAAATGTGGTCAAGTTTAACTTTATTTAGTACCCCTGTTAAATGGAAAATTAACATGAAGTCTTTTAAGTCAAAATAAACTGCAATTGCTTCACTCTTTTACTATATGTAAATAATAAACAGAAATAGAAATTATCTTCAGATATACATTGACTTTATTTTGTATGTTCCACAATTAGTCAAAATGAAAGATGTTCTATATAATGATTTACTTAAAATGTAAAACTTAAGAGAAGGTGTTTAGATAAATTGTAGTGTTCACATTGAAATTCACAACTAGCTGTAAATTTAAACAACCAAGCACATGTTTGTGGTAGGTTGTTATTGGTTATTGACAATTATATTTTTCACAACTACGTACTACAAAGATCCCAAAAGTACATAGCATTTACATATAGCAGAAACCAGATATTGTGTTGTGGCAGTACTGTCAATCAGCAATCAATGGGCAGTTACTTTGTTTGTAGTAATTATCAGTTATGACATATTACCAAAATGGTGCCAAACCGTTCCACCAGCACTTCAAAAACATTACTACTCCGAAACCGGAAAAACAATTTCTCATTACATTCTTCTCTTTATGTTAGAACTAGTTGTCGTGTCTTACCCTGCTGCCTACGTCTTTGTTTAGGTTCTGACCAACAAAGAAGCACCCTTGCGATCGATATATGAGGTAGTTTCATTAGCTGGCACCGACCGACCCGCGTGCTGCCAGAACCCGGGCCAGATTAGCTAATGTCATTCAACAGTATGACTCCGTCTAGAGATGTATTAATTTTATAAACTAAAATTCTAAATTACAAAAGTAATACACCGTCATTAAAGTTAACTGTCACTGAAAATATTGTTCGTGGGGGGGGGTTAGTTCTGCTTGACTTGTGTCATGCGTGGGTTAGCTGAAATATTAGCTAAGAGGTAAAGCTTGCATGACCAGAAAAAATTATAGATTATTGGTATTTATTTTAAAGTTCAAATAGTTTAGATTTCCCGATGTATGTTCATTTCTTACCGTTTGTAGTCTTGCATCAGCTTCTTGGCAAGCCAGTCCTTTAACTACTCACGCGCAGTCATTGCCGCCCCTCCCCCTCTTCAAAGCAAGCGCACAAGAACAAAGCATAGGCCCCTTTTTATACTTTCATTTGATATAGAATTAAACTTTAGCTTTGAAAACTTTCAGAGCCTGTCACATTAAAATATATAATTTATGAATTTCATACATTGTTTACCTATTAACATCTACATTAATTTACACCTGCGGAAAAAATTTAAATATATTGGAATGGATATGCATATGTGCATCAATGGATATTAAGGGGTTAAACGTTTTCGGTATGATCAAAATTTTATGTGGATGTGAGAGATGAGGTCTTGAGATCAATTCAAATTGCATATTGCCATTTACTCCCAAAAAATAATGTACGTATGTTCAGCTCCTGATACTTAGCTTCAGGTTGGACCCAAGGGGATGGATCATACATCCTATGTGTGATCCATTGTTTTCCAAGAAAAACAGTAACATTGATACTTATATACAGTGAGGTCAATAAGTATTTGATCACCCTGTGATTCAGCAAGTTCTCACAATTTTAAAACATGGAGGTGTCTAAATTTTTCATCATATGTGCATTTCCACAGTGAGAGACAGAATCTGAAGAAACATTCAGAAATCACGTTGTACAATTTCTTTGTAAAAGTCTGTGACAAATACGTTTTTGATCACTTGAGTTAAACAACTTTGATATTTGGTACAGAAGCCGTTGTTAATCAATTACAGAGGTCAAACGGTTCATATATTTCTTCACTAGGTTAATACACACTGCATTAGGGATTTTGGCCCACTCCTCTACAGATCTTCTTTAGATCTGTCGGGGTTCGGGGCTGTCGCTGAGCAACACGGAGTTTCAGCTCCCTCCAAAGATTCTCTATTGGATTTAGGTCTGGAGACTGGCTAGGCCACTTCATTACCTTGATATGCTTCTTACGGAGCCACTCCTTGGTTTTCTTGGCTGTTTGCTTCGGGTCATTGTCATGATGAAAGACCCAGCCACGACCCATCTACAACGCTCTGACAGAGGTTAGGAGGTTTTTGCCCAATATCTCACAACACAGAGCCCTGTTCATCCTCTCCTTAATACAGTGCAGTCGTCCTGTCCCTTATGCAGAAAAACACCCTCAGAGCATGATGCTTCCACCTCCGTGCTTCACTGTAGGTATGGTGTTCTTGGGATGATGCTTCTTCTTTCTCCTCCAAACACACTGAATATATTTGAGACCAAAAAGTGCTATATTGGTCTCAGACCACAAGACTTTCTCCAATGACTCGTCTGGATCATCAAGATGGTCATTGCCAGACCTCAGACGGGCGTTGACATGGGCTGCCTTCAGCAGGGGAACCTTCCGTGCGATACATGATTTTAAACCATGACGTTTCAATGTATTACTTATAGCCTTGGAAACAGTGGTCCCAGCTCTCTTCAGGTCATTGACCAGCTCCTCCCGTGTAATCCTGGGCTGATTCTTCACCTTCCTTCGCATCATCCATACCCCACGAGATGAGATCTTGCGAGGGGCCCCAGTCCGAGGGACATTGACAGTCATCATTAGCCTCTTCTATTTTCTGACAATTGCTCCAACAGTTGTCCTTTTCTCACCAAGCTGCTTGGCAATTGCCCTATTTAAAAGCAGAACTGCAAGTCTTTGCTGGTCAGAAATCTCTGATAATTAAGTGCTCAAATACTTATTTGTAACAGTAATATACAAATAAATTGTTTACAAAAATCGTATGCGATTTCTGAATGTTTCTTTAGATTCTGGCTCTCACTGTGGAAATGGAAAAATTTTAGACCCCTCCATGTTTCCTAAGGGGGAGAACTTGCTAAATCACAGGGTGATCAAATACTTATTGACCTCACTGTACATACCTACATATATGTATACACATATACATACATATACTATAATATCCATATCAGAACTAGTTTAATAATACCTTTAAATTATGCAATGTAAAAAGAGTAGTGCAAAATTAAAAATCCACCAATTTCATTCAAGAGAATTTATTGGTCAATTATCACAGTTTACTTATGTTCTTCTGGAGACATTTGGGGGTGGGGTGGGCATGGCGGTGTCAAATATCTTCATCCGAGGAACTACTGTCTAAGTTTTCCTCATCTGTGGAAGAGTCATCTAAACACAATGCTTGCAATCCCAAAACATTCTGGTATATTTTGCGTGCAGCATCCTGTCGAGCACGGAGTTCTGTCGACCTTCTTTTCAGCAAACACAGTAGCCCCTCTCGTCCTTGCTCTGTCAAGGCGTCAGTGTTGCCTGACGATGACAAAAAGACAAATTAAAATCAAGTGTCTTTCCATATTTTCATTTATAAAAGAATGTTTTACCAACTTTGCTCAGTGATCCCTTCAGAAATCTGAGAAGAAAGCTCTTCAAGCATCCCAACCGCATTCCTTAGGTACTCCCAGTGCTGCTTAACTTCCCGAACCACAATGACCTTCTCTTCTTTCAACCTGGTCAGCAGCATTACCTTGTTAAAAAGCTGCTTTTTCTTAACCATGTCACCATGACCTAAAATTCAGCACAGTTTCAGTCATTTCAAATCCCCATTAAAATTCATCTAAAGTTAGGTATTAAAGTTTTTTGTTGAATAAAAAAAACAAAACAAAAAAAACGTACATTCCCAAGGCCAGAAATAGTTCTCATGAGCCAAAAGCACATCAGAAGAAGGTAATTTCTCTGTTTCAGACAAATCAGTGTTTCGTTTTGTGATGGCATCGTCTAAGGCTCTCTTTTCTGTAGCAATCTTCTTTCGTAATAGATGACGCCGTTTGTTGCCATCTAGAGGGAAAAAAAAAGTTCATGCATACCCAGCTTTATCTTACAAGAGTATTTCAGACATTTTCAATAACTTTTTATTTTTTTCCCCTCACCAGCCTTGCGATACAATTCATATTTCCTCTGTTTGATGCTCAGATACAGTCCTTCAATGGTTTTTTCAAGGTCATTATGACCAGTTGAATCTTGTGGGGAGAAAAGTAGAAGTAATTAAAATTATTTTAAGAACACAAGGTGCTTTGACAGTTTGACTTGGGCCAAAATTCTATAAAAAGGCATTCATTTGGAGGTTTACTAATATAAATGTCATTGGAATTAAAAAAAAAAAGAACAATTTTTGTGTGTCTGTCTGTCTATAATTTTTTCCCCCCAATAAGCTTCACAGTACCTGCAGCCCAATTTTTTACATCAGACACCCATTGCTGGACAGTGTCTTCTTGTATCGACAGCTCTTTAGTTAGTTGATCAAGATCTGCCAATGCTTCAGAAATCCTTTGTGCGGTCTGTCAAAAATATTGCAACATTGTTGAACAGTGTTTGAATGAAAGAAGTCTAAGAGTCATGGAAAATGGATGTCTAGTTTTTACCTTGATGTATCTTTTTGCTAGAATCTGGTCAAGCTTTTCCACCTTCCGCTTGTTCCATCCAATAGCCTGTATCGTAAGGATATCTGTGCGTACTTCAAGCACAACATATATTAGCCCAGCATAACAAAAAACAATACATTTTTATAATATACTTACCAGCTTTGGACATGTATTTAGAACATATGGCTGCCCGAGACAGGAAGCTGTTCACTTGCTCAACCTCCTCCCCCATTGTTATTCCTGCTCCCTCTTGGTTTCGACCTCCCCACTGCAACTGCAACAAATGTGATTTGTTTCCGTTAGCATTGAGTTTAATATCTGGAGTGATAGTGCAAAAGAGGTTGGCAATCATTACCTCACACATCCAGGAATGTGCTTTAGCATGCATGATTGAGAGGAAAGGATGCATTGTCAACAACCCCTGTAGTTCAGGACAGTGGCGCACAACCTTCTGCAGATATGGCCAATATTTGCACACCACATCGGAGCAGAAAAACCCTACATTCTGAGCAGCAAGTTCTTTTTGGAGAAAGAGAGGATATGCAAAAATTTCTCCACGGAACATATTGAGTCCTTTCAACAAGACCCCATGACGGCACACAGCAACCTCAACACCTTCCTCATCCACTTTGCTGGCAGATTTGTGAGAGGACTCTCGTGCTGCTAACCACTCGCCTCCTCCACATCTTCCCTTTCCAGGATTCTATTACAGATGACCAAAAGATATACAAATTTGATTGTTGTATATTAAGATGCATGGAATATTTTGAGAAACTTAATACACTTTTAAAAAAGTCGACCTTACATGTCGTGTTGCACCATGGATATAGTCCACAAAAGAGGCCACCTCTGTATCTTTCGCCAAAAAAACACCGTCAAAAAATCCATCAGGTCTAATGGAAAAAAAAAAAAAACATGTTAAAATTACATCCATAGAAAATTCAACATAACATTGAAAATGTTTACCCCATACCCTGGTTGGCTTCTGAAGCGGTAAAGTTTGCGGTTCCCATCCACTGCAACAGCCAACATGGAGGGGGTGCATGCTGGGCACTTAAAGTGATGCACCAGTGACAGCCTCTCAACTTCAAATTTGGCATAGGACCACTCCAGAAAAGATTTCTGCATGGTGTCGCCACATATTTTTCCACTCTGGTTCAAAACAAAACGAAAAGAAAACAAAAAAAAGACAAAAGTTAAAGATACAACAGTCAATGTAAAACACAGTTGTTGCCTCAATTATGTAACTTACTCGACCAAAGACTTTAGTGCGCTGTTCAAGCATTCCGACAAAAGCATGCCTTGACATTCCTGGTGCAGTAATTTTAAGATCTTCATATGATGTGAACAAATCCACTGTATATAAAGTCTCAAAATGTACTGTGGCTGGCCAATATCCACTTTCAACCAAATCACCAATGCCAACATCCCAGGTTTTTCCACAGGAACAGGTAACATTTGGCAGGGATAGGTTGTATCGTCCTTTAAAAGAAATAAATCACATTTTATTACAGTATAACTTTGAAAGACTATTATTTTGAAAAAAAGAAGAAAGGAACATTACCATTCATTCCAATCAGAATCACTTGTTTTCCTGCAGAAACTTCTGTTTGACCAGTAGAGCAGTCACAGCAGGGAAGGACGACAGGCAAAAGGCATGCTTGTAAAAGTAAACAATTCATATTAGTTAAAACATAAAATATTATCTGCAAATGTGTTTTATTTCTCAAAGGAAAAAATAATGCATCTTTTTTTTTTTTTTTTTAAAAAGATTTTTAAACAAGCATTGAGGGTGGTTTTGATTTATTTAACAAATTTAAAAGGCCCATGTGATTTTAATGAGAAAAAGTACCTCTTTCGTGGAAAGTAAGTTTTCCTCCCTCTTCCTTGATGAAAGTGGTTGGTGGGAGTGGCCTATAAAATCCCTCCACCGTCGCTGATCGGTTGTGAAGTACTCTGTTGTCATGTACAGCCAAATCACATGACGCACAATAAAGTGGTCTTGGCAAACAGTCGTGACACACTATTACTGCAACCTGAGAGCGACAGTGATGGCATTGTCCCCCTTTTGGCTTCCCAGATTGCAACATCTGATCGACCATAAAAGGTCTCAACACTGTCCACTTTTCCAAGGACGAAGCTTTCCTAGCCGTCCAGTGTGATGGAGTTGGGTCTTCAGCGGGGCCCAGAAGGTCTTGAACCTCTTTGATGAGGGACCCTATTGAGGAAAAAGAAGAAACAGGGGGGGTGTTACAGTATGTAAAAGTAGATTCTGAAAATGTGTTCCACGTGATTAAGAACTCCAAAAGGCTATGAATACGTGACAATGTTTTCATCTTCAGAGCACAATGGATTTATAAATGGCAGTCGCAAAATGGTTGTATCAATTAGATTTTCACTTTGTGAAATTGAGGACTTTCTTCGCCTTTAAAAAAAAAAGTAGTGAGCATGGTGCCCGAATTTTAGCATCCAACCACTAGATATTCCTGCATTATATAGTTTTTTAGCAGTTATGGATTGAGGGGAATTCATGCAGCAACTGTTTAGACAGAAAAAAATTGAGGTAAACTATGTAGATCAACTACATTTTAATATACTTTAAATTGTTCTCAGAAAAAAAAAGTTCTGAGGACAACTGTATCAATAACTTACCTATATCGTGAGAAGGTTCTGTCACACTCTGCTGTCCACTAGTAGATGGCATGCACAATTGGTCTACAGTTGGACTTTGAGCCATTGTTGGAGTTCCTGAAATAAATAAGAGCACGAGTAAAGAGAATTATCTGCCAGACATACAGGCCTTTCACTGTTCTGGTTGCTTAGCATCCTAGAGCTGAAACAAATGCTTATTTTTGGATAGTGCACTATGGAGAAAGTTATAGCAGTTTTTCAATTCTAGCCACATTACTCAAAATCCAGAACTTCCTAATTGAGACAAGTTTAATAACATATTAAAGGTAATTATTGTGGTCCTTGGAATGGTGTACGCATAGATAGCCTTGATAATACCCTGCTAACATCTTGGCCTGTTAGGCATCATAGAGACTAAAACAATCTATATGTGTTTTATAATACAGAAAACCCCCATGATAAAAAAATAAATAAAAAGACACTGAAATGAACTTGCCTTTCACTAAATTCCAGTAATCCCTCGCCAAATTCCAGTTCACCCTTTACAAAGACAGTGGAAAGTAGGTTTTCCATATTTGTATTGTACGACTAAAAAGGATTTAGAACTAGTGGGGTCTTGTTATTAGAGTGGGAGTAAATGGAGGCGTTTCACACAGCCTTATCCCCTTCTATCATGATTGGCTATTGATGACGATGACGATGACGATGATGATGACGATGATGATGACGATGATGATGATGATGTCCCCCCACCCCGTCACTGGCCTTGTGGGCAGCGGGAGCGCCAGGGGGGTTGGGCCACTTAGTCTAGTTCTCTGAATGGTAGCCCAAATTGTTTCACCATTTTCACCCTAAAGTGCTATAAGCTAACCACTTTTTCCAAATCTAAATTCCAAAAGCCAGTGCCCTTTAACTCCCCTAGGAAGTCTGCCAAAACGAGTGTGCGTCCATGCTCACCACATTGGCATGTTTAGACCACAATGCATTGCGTTTGAATGAGTTTTTTTTATTTAATGTAAATATAATTTTTCAAAAAGGATGGTGTCCGAGTACTTTTTAAAAATCGAGGTATCAATAGCCCCCCCCAATTCTATTCTGGTTCTGCCAAAATTACAAAAACAAATCTAGACTTGTACCGCGAAAGCCACGTGTGTGCCTGATGCCAAACCTTGTGTGGCCATCTTGTCAGCAGCTTCCTACTTCCCTTGATTCCATCCCCTTTCCTTTGTTGTTTTAAAAGTGCAACAAGCAATGTGACCAGGTTTACTCACTTTTGGATGAAACAGGTTTCCGCCGCTCTCCTGTTCTACGACGTTTAGGCAAAGGATTTCCATACTCGTCCTCCTCGTGCCTAACAAAGGTCACTGGGCCTGTTCCCGACGGTTGTACAGCTGCAGGCTGTTTACGCTACAAAATAAAGTTATAAAGACATACACGATGTCACTGGTTATATAAATAAACGTTTTTTTTTTTTCATTTTTACAAAATTCAATGAAATCGAACCCACCTTGAATTCTTCTATAAGCGCGTCTGCGAGAAATAAAGCGTCATCGACTTTGTCCCCTACCGGCTCCATCGCGATCCACAAAGCATGTAAAACTCCAGGGGGTTTAAATAGGTAGTGGGTGTCACCATTTAGTTGCCCAACCCGTGGACTGACGAAACAAGCCTGCTTTGTGTAAATATTTTTTGTTTAAATTACTCAAAAGACATGTGGCTACACTAAAGTTTAATTTCTTTTTCCTAGAGATGGATCTGTAAATATGACAAAGAAAAAATCGTATGAAGAAAAAAAATGTAGCTAGGACGCCGGTGTAAAGGACACCGGTTTTGACTGGTCTTGGTATTTTCTATAAAAACATTTAGTAGAACTCATTACTATAAAACTAATAAATTTAGTGTCCATTTCTCGCAGTAAAAGCAATTAAAACGAATCAAAAGTCAGTAAATTGTCTCAAACGTTAACCTCAATTGTCTTTTTCAATAAAAAAAGAAAACCGTGGCTTCCTTCCGGTTCGCCAGTAGCGTCCGTAGCTACCACCATAGCAACATAAAAATGTTCCGTTGATACTATTTTGTTGAGTGATATAAAACAAAGTGTTTATAAAGCCAATAATAATAAATTCACATCAAAAACCCAGGCGATGTCCGCTATATTTTGGGTCCTGGCTCCTGCTAGGAAACCTGTCAGTCACGTGACCCACAGAAATGAACGAGAAAAGAATGCGCAAGTGTTGTAAAACAGTGGTCCCCAACCGCGGACCGGTAAAACGCAAGACACGTTTACCGCAGACCGGTGGGGGTGGGGGGCACGTTTACCGTGGACCGGGGGGGGTATTTTCTCTTAAGTAATAATAATAATGAACGTAAATCCACTGTGTAATCATGTGCAACTTTATCCGGTCACTTTTCAAAATAAAATAAATTTCAAAATAAAAATAAAACAATAAAATGGAAATTATTTTTTCTTTCTGTGCGTCCCGGTGCAAAAAATTTTCCGCGGATCGCCTGGTGCCAAGTGTCCCGCGGCCCGGTGCCAAGTGTCCCGCGGATGGATCGGTACCGGTGCCAAGTGTCCCGCGGCCCGGTGCCTAGTGTCCCGTGGCCCGGTGCCAAGTGTTCCGCGGATGGATCGATACCGGTGTCCCGCGGCCCGGTGCCAAGTGTCCCGCGGATGGATCGGTACCGGTGCCTAGTGTCCCGCGGCCCGGTGCCAAGTGTCCCGCGGATGGATCGGTACCGGTGCCTAGTGTCCCGCGGCCCGGTGCCAAGTGTGCCGCGGATGGATCGGTACCGATGCCTAGTGTCCCGCGGCCCGGTGCCAAGTGTCCCGCGGATGGATCGGTACCGGTGCCTAGTGTCCCGCGGCCCGGTGCCAAGTGTCCCACGGATGGATCGGTACCGGTGCCAAGTGTCCCGTGGCCCGGTGCCAAGTGTCCCGCGGATGGATCGGTACCGGTGCCAAGTGTCCCGCGGCCCGGTGCCAAGTGTCCCGCGGATGGATCGGTACCGGTGCCAAGTGTGCCGCGGATGGATCGGTACCGGTGCCTAGTGTCCCGCGGCCCGGTGCCAAGTGTCCCGCCGATGGATCGGTGCCTAGTGTCCCGCGGTACCGGTGCCAAGTGTCCCGCCGCTCAGTGCCAAGTGTGCCGCGGATGGATCGGTACCGATGCCTAGTGTCCCGCGGCCCGGTGCCAAGTGTCCCGCGGATGGATCGGAACCGGGCCTAGTGTCCCGCGGATGGATCGGTACCGGTGCCAAGTGTCCCGAGGCCCGGTGGCTTGGGACCACTGTTGTAAAATAAAGACGTTTCGCCCTGTGGACTAACGTAGGTGTAAACGTTTGTTTTTCACAATTTAGAGCCCCTAAAAAAACGTTTTCACAGAGCGAAAAAAGATAACTAAAAACTGCATTTTTATAAAAGCCTTCTGAAAGTAAATGGTATATTTCTCACTAGAAATGTTGTCAGAATAAAGATTAGTCCTTAAAAAATCCTGTTTTGTGGGATTTTCTACCGAAAAATGAACGAGCATCCGCCATGTTTTTTTTCACGGCAGGCAAAACCTCAGAAGTCACGTGATCCTGAGAAGGCTAATAGAAAATGAATAGGAAAATGAAACGTAAGTGTCTCACAAGTTACGGGCCGTTTTTGTGAACCTGTCACGTATTTCCATGTGGACAAATGTAGCTACTACACATTTTAGGATGAGACTGGGTTGTCCTGGAAGAACTTGCAGAGTTCTCAGTTATGGGTGACTGGAAGGGGGGTTGCTTCTCACCAACAGTCCTGCCCACGACTCAGAGGTGAATTTCTAATGAACTTTAAAGAAACTAAAAAGTGACAGGTGTTTGTGGATCAGAAGATGATCGGAGTGGGGCCTTAAAAATGATTCAGTGAATGATGAAGGACCAGAATCAGAGCATCAGTGAAACACTCTGAGCATGGCTAAAATGTTTTTTGTATGATAAATGTCATCCACCAGTGCAGAGGGGATGTTTTCATGTAAAAATTATCATAATAATGATGGATCCAAAAAAAGAAAAAACTTATTCTTGTCTTTGGCTACAGGGAAGTTTGTGTTTTAGCTACACAACCAGGACTGACCTTTTTTAAATGTCTAACAGCATATTTGACAGGAGAAACTATCAATCAGTACCATCTGCTAAGAGTCCAATAGATTTTGAGGACCAGAAACTCTTATTTCTGCTGCTTTTTCTTAGTGAATCTCAATTTTTCTAGGTAAACAGCAGCAGATGTCTGGCATAAGTTTTAAACTAGACACAACTACATTACTGTGTTTATTCTATGAACAATTTTTTTACCTTTCTTAGCTCTCTTCATACATGTCTGAATGGGTTGTTGCCATAAAATTTAAAATTTTACTTTTCTTAGAACCGATAATATTTCCTCAATACGTTCATAGTTATTCAGTTTATTCACCCAATAGTAAATGGTTACTTTATTTAATTTTCTTTGATAATAGACACCAATTTATTGATAGCCACTTTTAGTTTTACTACTTTAGTAATGCCTCATTCATTTTCAGCTTTAGCTTTAAACACTAAGAACATTGAATAGTGGGGTTTTACTAGAAATGTAAAAGGACCCTTATCTTTTTGTCTGTTAACTACGTGTTTGATAGTTGGGATTCCTCTTTTGGAAAAGAAACGGCATGATTTTCTCAATTGTTTCTTTTTGCGAACATGAGTCGAACCACTAGAGGGCCCAGCCATACTCGCACATTCTCTCCCATTGGCACAGTAATGGTTCTGAGTATAAATAATATTTTATGATAATTTTTCCTGCTAAAAACAAGACGGTGCTGTGTGTCTTTGGTTAACAGAGTGGAATGAATCATTTTCCGGCACATTCGCTTTTAAAGAGACTGAAAAAAGAGACTTCTAATCTGAGGTTGATCTGACAGCCCACTGAGCCCTTCATATTCCCAGCACAGAAGTCCTTGGAAAGTGAACATATGGGAGTTGAACGGTCAGCTGGGAAAAGTGCATATGAATGTACACACAAGTGTTTTCAGGGGCTGACAATGCGTAATGCATTCGTTATGCCAGCCAGGCCAAGCAGGCATAAAAGCCCCTTTTTTTTTCTTAATCGAGCCCCACGGGGTAATTCGATAATACAGATGGGAGCTGTCATGCTTTTCTGAGAGAGAACACAGAGGATGAAGATGAGCAACAAGCGGAGGATGAAGGAGAAATCATATGGTCCCTCTGGTTCAGGGCTTCTCCATAAAGAGTGGAATATTAGCGTTAAGAGAAAAGATGAGTTGATTTACAAAACTGGACTTCCTTGCATTCTTTTTTTTTTTTTTTTCCTCTTGGATAGATGCAACCAGCAAAGCAAGTTCTCAGACAACAGTAATTAGGAAAGCCCGATTTGAGATGGAGCTTTGCACATCAATCTGCCATGGATTATTTGAACAAACAAAAATAAAGGAGCCAGATAGTCTTTTTGTACAAAATCTCCTCCAGATTGTCCTTTTGTTTCAACCACAAGCGAGTCTCTGTCCATTTCTGCCTAAAACAGAGGCAATATGTTTCTGTTTTCCAGTGCATTTCCTCTGGATTTTTAGGATACCCTCAAGGTTTGAAAGCAGGCATTCAATTTTCACGCAGTCCATAAAAAATATATATTGTGCATTGTTGAGTGACTAAATTATCCCCCAAAAAATAGAGAATTATTCATGAGCCTGAATATGGGAGAGAAGCTAAATCCCAGTTGGGGCATCATATCAGGTTAGAGGCTCAAATCTCCAACCCAACAGACCCATTTCTGAGACCTAAAATCCAGTAGCACGTCTACATAAATGCGGTCATTGTAGATTCACTTCTCTATGAACCAACCGAGAACAGGCCATAACACAAAAGACAGGCTGTGCATACAATTAAAATTCAACCAGTAGGTTTTACAATAAAAAACAAACAAGACAGCTAAGTGAATCGCTTCGATTCATTGGGATGCAAGTGGCAAACTATTATGTTAATTAGGCTGCTTTTACTTACTGCTGAAACATGTTGCCTCGAAAACTCAAACAGCCATGAAAATTAACTTTTGATTGGGATTTAGACCAACAAAATAAACACATGTGTGTCAGCCAAAAAGACTAGACTACCTAGACTAGACTACACTACTTGCACTACCGATGCAAAAGTTGCAAAAACAAAAAAAAAATTCTAAGAAACAAGTAATTTGTGTCTTCTGAGTACAAGCAGGAGTCGAGGCTTTGATTTACTTTCTGTCTGCTTATTATTGCCTTTATTTGTAATTTTTATGCAGGTGTTCTTTCTAAAAGATTAGCAGCACTACAGAAGCACTTTAAAGATCCAACCTGATCATACTTTGATCCAACTTAGAAGTGTTCCCAGGGATCTTTTACTTATGATTGCGTTGTTTTGGGGGCAAAAGTAAAAGTCTGTGTTGTTTCGAAGACAATTTCCACAGAGCGGCAGTGGTTTATTAGAAATTTGCCTCAAAGTTGTGGGTGGGACCAGAAGGAACCCTCTGCTTATTTCCCATGATGCCTGTGTTGACACAGTCTCCCGCTAGCTTACAGACCCTCACGACCCCAAGCTAACATCAGCAGTGCAACAAAATTTGCGAGCAATGTTGGCGCTATCCACCCGTACAGTTTTGATCCAGATTCCAGCTCGGACAAGGGTAATGAAGACATACATGGATCTATTGGTCTACAAGTGGATGCATCAGAATGAAATGCTACAAGAACATGTTCAAAACATCAACAGTACAGTTTTCATTGGAGTGGGTCTTTAAGCATCACATTAAACAAAAACATATCTAAAGATTATTGCCTAACTTTTGTTTAAAAAACTGTCTACACTGACAATAACTCTTAAACAAGGAGCATGTCATTCTATCTTTCCATAAAAAGTTAAATGTTCATGAAACTGTCTTTTATTCATTTGGGAGCACGGATGAAATCAACCTTAGGTCAAACTTCAAGGTTTAAATATCTGCTAGTAAATTTGCATGTCTTTCACCAAAGCTACTGGGGGTTCAATTTTA
The DNA here is from genome assembly GCF_053564925.1 of Oryzias latipes. Lineage (NCBI taxonomy): Eukaryota > Metazoa > Chordata > Actinopteri > Beloniformes > Adrianichthyidae > Oryzias > Oryzias latipes. The sequence continues at coordinate 10,739,168 of NC_136238.1, forward strand.
GAAAAAAAATTAATGACCAAAAACAGGAACAGATGCTTCCAGAAAATGAATAATTTCAAAGTGCGGCTGCTAAGTGAAGCAGAACATTGCATTGGAATGGAACCAACAGCTCCCTTCCTCCCAGAAGGCCTGATCGTACTGAAACTGTGAGAAGGAGAAGGTGGGGAGGGATTCAACTTTTATCAGTTGGCTGTAATTGCTGGTCTGTGCAAACATTTTAACGATGCGTAGCAACTAGAGCAGTGAGCTGAACCAGAAACTAGACATAATAGGTATTAAAATACAAGACTACGGCCTAAAATTCTTTAATGGAATAAACGGGATCCATAAAAATGTCAATGTTTTCACACCCCTCATTGAGTAAAAAAAGAAAGGCTTGTTTAATGACCTTATTTCTCAAAAGCTTTACATTTTGTTAAAATTAATGATTACACACAATTGCCCAATGGGCAGTCAGGATGAGTAGCCTTGGAAAAGAAACATGTGCTTCATGTTTTCAATTAAAACGAGCACTTTTCATGTGGTGGGAAACACAAAGTGCTTTGCAGGGCAAAAACTATTTTCAGACTGATGAAAGACACACAAATCTTAGTTTCTTCTATTCAGTTTAATGGTAAAAACCCTTATTTTGCCACCAAGTTACAGCAGCCCCATAACCCTTTATCAGCAGACATGTTGCTGGCGACGCCCAAATAACACAAGCTCTTTGACATACTGTAACTCTTTGACCGTTTATGTAGTACTGTTTATGGTAGTCCAGAAAATCCCAGGCTCCGCCCCTTTCGTGTGCATCATGTGCAATCAATTACTAGATTTTCTCCGCCTGAACTGGCATCTGACTTAAAACTGTATTGTTCCAATCTTGGTTTTGTGAGGGGTTGGGAAGCTGGTGTGGGAGAGTGTTAACAGATGATGATGGGAAGAAGGGGTGGGCTTACTCTGGGCCAACAGTCCCTCCTACGAGTCGGAGGCAAATTTTAATGAACTACTGCTGCTCTGCAGAAACGGTGACCTAGAAAACGAGTGATTTTGGCTAAAAACAGCATACTCATAATTAAAAGACCAAAAGATGATCGGAGAGGGATTTTAGGGAGTTTGTCTTGATACTGCAGTTTTGAGTAGTTTTTAAAACTCTTTTAACCTTCTATTAGTAAAACAAATGAAAGCTCATAACTAGTTATAACCTGGAAGGTAACGTATCGACGACTGGACAACCCAAATGTACTTTCAGGTTGATTAATTCATAGGACATTGATAAAAACTGTATTTTAAAAATATAATAAGAGGCATTTTGTATGGAACTTTATTAGTAGTGCCTTTATAACATTACAGAGCCAGCGTTGAGCTGAAAAAAGCTCCCCCTCGGGAGAGCGCTGCATCTTTAGTGTCCATGGTTTTAGACTGTTTTCATGTAAACATGAATTAACTAGAGGCAGAATTTGGGGGGAAAATAGTGCTTTTTCTGTCCATCTGCTCCGCTTTAGTAAACCTGTCCTTGTTTTCTCAGCAGGTTTGAATTCGACTCTACAGTTGCTTCAGACTACAGGTGACTGACTGAAACCCCTCTTCTCGTGGGGGCGTTTTTCAGCAAGAAACGGCAATTGAAAATAAAAGATTTCATAGGTGGCATGAAAACGCCAAATGCAGAGAGCAAAGATTGATTAGAAATCAAAACAGGAGTTCCTCAGAGGAAAAATAATTTTTATATAATGTTTTCATGCTGTTGTAAATTCTGTTTGCATCTAATGTAATATCATTTTTTTTAAATAACATGCATAGTTTTTCTTTGTAAAATAATTTACAAAATTAGATATTTTGTAGAATAATTTGGTACTGGTAATTTTATTTATTTATTTTTTTTATCTACCAGCCAACTTGGCTGAGTCAAAAATGAGATTTTGGTGTCTGGAGTTGCGACGTCAAACTTGTAGCATCAAACCATATGCAGCAAAATCCATTTCAAGGCTGTTGCTACCAGAAATGCTCTGCCGAGTGCGTTCTAGTATTTCTCTTTATGAGAGCTCAAGCTAGCGGTAGCTCCTATAAAATCTGCTGCATTGATCTACAAACATTTTTTGAGACATTTTGTAAAGGCGGTGTTAAAATAAAATAGTTTTTGTTAAATACATTCCATAATTTGTTATTTTTGTCAAAGCAGGTAGAAAACAATCGATTAAAATCGAAAATCAAATTTGGTATAAAAAATCAGTTTTGGTTTTTTTTTTTGCGAGATCGCCCAGCTCTATTATAAATTTTTTTTTTTTTTTACCACTTTCAGAATTGAATGAATCTCAGGATTTTGCCGACACCTAAGTAGTTTGCCTCGTGTGTTTTTTACAGCATTAAGAGACCAGATCATTTTATACATTTTTTTTTTTTTTTTTTTTTTTTTTTTAACTTGTCCTGTCCAACAGCTGGGCAGACAGACGAGAGCTGAGGGCCTCTTGTGTTGGACATATTTTACTTTAACAAGAGGGGTTATTAATCTTCTGACAAACCAAAGGTTTGTCTGAATAAACCCCTTTTGTAATTGAGGCCAAACTTTATTAATTTCAATCATGTCTGAAAATCTTTGGTGTTGGACCGGACGGTAAAGGAAAGAGGGGAAGAAGAGAGAGGGACGCTAGAGAGAGGGGGGGGTAGGGGGTGATAATAGGAGGGGAAGGGGGATAAGACCATGAAGCAGCATACAGCAACAAGTTTACTGGTTGTTAATCATTATGGTAAGGTTCAAATGCAGTACAAAAAGGGCGGGGCCTGTCCACACACACACTCAAATGTTATAAACACACCTGCTAGCTGCAAAAATGTCCACCTGTCGACATGTACACAAAACAGATAGTGTTCACACGCATACTTATGCCTTTAAACCAACTAGTGTGAAATATTTCAGTCATTCAGTCATGCAAGCTATTAGTGCAAAGGTGAGCTAACACCAGTGCTCAGGTGAGGTTTTATGTTCTTCTAAAATGGATGGTGGAACGTGAAAAGAAGGAGGGAGAGTGCCCAGCCATCCCCACCCCAAGACCCCCACCGCAGCAGCAGCGGCAGCCGGAATCCCCCCAACGCCACACGGGAACCGGCAGGGAACAACCGCCGCCCGGGCGACCAAGCCCGCCACCCAGGCCAGGGCCAGCAGGGCCGCCGCAAGGCCCCCAGAGCCAGAGGCCAGGGAAGCACGGAGGGAAAGAGAGCGCCGCCCCAGCCCAACCAGGAGAGCAGCCCCCCCGCCGCGCCGGGAGAACCCAACGCAGAGCCCCACCGGAGAAGGACGCCCACAGCCCCAAACGAGCACCCCACCACCACCCAGGAGTTCCGGGCATCCCCCCGCCCCAACCCCAGGTACGAGCCAGGACCCCCCAAGGGAGACCCGCTCCGCACTCCAGGCAACCATCCGCCCGGCCCACGGTTGGTCCAGGGAGGAGCGAGGCAGGGGGCCCGCCGCCCCCGCCCAGGAGGGGGGAACCCCGGGGAAAAAAAAAGAGGGCCCACAAGGGGTGTTATAAATATGGCCCGACCAGGCTCGGCCACAGTTGGAAATTTGGCGGGGCCCAGCACTCAGGAGCAAGGACCAGAACCCACCCCCCAGGGACCAGACACCCCCGGCTCAGATGTAATGTGAACTCCCCCACCGCGCGGAGAGAGCACCGCCGGGCCCAGGAAGCCGGCACCCCGGGGACACGGCCGCCGTTGCAAAGGGGGGCCCGCACCCCCCACCAGGGAAGAGGCAGGGGACAGACGGACCCAGGTCCCACCTTCCTTGCAAATTGTGTGTGCGTGTATGTGTGTTTGAGATGGTGTGTGTGTGCATGTGTTTATGTTGGGATGTATATATTGAGGGGGGAGGGGTGTGTGTACTAAGGGGGGTGCAGTTAAAATTGGCGGGTAGGGCACTAAGGGGACATCTCCTGATTACTCACAGTGACGTCCCCTCACCCTCCCCACCAAGGGGCCCTAAATGGCCAAGGTGCGGTTAAAATTGGCGGGTAGGGTGCTAGGAGGACATCCGCTGCTTGCTGGCAGTGATGTCCAAGCACCCCCCCTACCAAGGGCCCTACATGTCTAAGGTGCAAATAAAACCGAAAGAGGGGGGGCCCACTCCATACGGCAACCATAGGAGGGGGGCCACTGCCTAGTAAACCCCCCCCCAAGGCTCATCGCAGGCTAAGCCCCCCACCCCCTCACCCTATTATGAAGTTATACGAGGAAGGGGGTAAGTTGGGGACAGCTGATAAACTGTCCCCCGGTGGTCAAACAGCTGTCCCCCGCCCCTCCCCCAGCAAGGGGGCCAGGCCCACCCAGCCCAGGGGCCCCACCCCCGGAGGCGCCGACACCCCAGGCCCAGCACCACCCCCCCCACACAGAGAGAGAGGAGCCAGAAAGCGCCGCCCCCCCCCGGAGCATTTTATACATTTTTCATGTACATATGAATCCTCGCTACGTTTTTAATTGTTTTAAGGTAAGACTTTAATTGGCATTTTAAAGTATTTTCTTTAAGGTAAACCAACCAAGCTAAGGTTTAGGTGTGGAAAAGAGCAGCACACTTCCAGAAAACCCTCATTTCAAAAGCACAGCTACTTTGAGTCTCGTTCAGTTAGTGGAGCAGAACATTGCTCTGGAATCGAACCAACACCTCCCCCTCAAGCTTTCACCCACTGAAACTGTTGTAGTCCCAATGCAGCAGAACCATAAGTGCACACATGAATCCATATGGATGCGCCTCAAGTTGGTTGCTTTTGACCTCCAACTGTATAGATGTTCTAACACTGCCAAGATGTGATGATCGGAGCTCTCCCCATCAAAACTACTTCATTCAACGTGATGACATTAAGTGTACACTTAGACAAGTATCACCATATATCATCTAAATGCACTTGCTGACACTGCTCAGCATAAGTGGTGCCAAAATCTATTCCATGGCAAACATTTAGTGTCTACTTTCTTAACTGCAGTAATCTCTCTGCAGTCAAACTTCATTATGATCAGATGGAGAAGGTTTTTTTTTTTTTTTGTACTTTCCAAAAAGGTGTCATATTTTACAAAGTCTGGCTCAAAAAGGCAAACTTGGAACCTCTTCAGAAAAAGAAAAAAAAGATTTGCCTTCTGGGAAATAGAGCAACATGTTGATTTTTGGTTGGGTCAGAATTTCACCCACTACTTTTCAAATAGTGCACTATATAGGGAGTTTGCTATTTTGTCAGGGTCTCTGAATCTACGATGCTAAAATCCAGTGCTGTGGAAACATCAGAGAAGGTTCTACAAAAAACTAGTGTGCATAAAGGATAGACTGGTGAATATAAACCACAATGCATTGCGTTTGAATGATTTGTCCTCGAAAAAAAATGTCTGTAAATTAATCTTTTGGAAATTATCCAAGTTTTCATCATCAGAGCACAGTGGATTCATAAATAGTCTTTATAAAATTGTAATATTTATTTGGCTTTTACTTTGACAAATAAACTACGTTAAATCCAGGGCTCTAGGTAGTCCCGTACTATATCTGAGCATTTGTGTAAACTGATTTGAGCAGTAAGCCCAGAGAGCTGCCTCAAAGATATGAGGTTTCTAAAATCAAATGCTGCTCTAAAGTCAAGAAAATCAACACCAACAAGGTTATTGTAACCCAGCTCTTGATACCAGTTTTAGTCATGTGAAGAAACTGCTCTTTTTGTGGAGGATTAATACATTTGTAAGCAAGATGAAAAGTTGGGTCTTCTTCTTTTCCTTTTGGCTTTTCCCTTCACGGGTCCACGGTGAATCAGCTTCCCGTCTAACCCTGTCTTCTGCATCCTCTCCTATAACACCAGCTACCTTTATGTCTTCCTTCACTGTATCCATAAACCTCCTCTTTGGTCCTCTAGCCCTCTTGCCTGGCAGCATCCTTCTACCAATATATTCACTGTCTTTCGTCTGGATATGTCCAAACCATCTCACTCTGGCCTCTCTGACTTAATCACCAAAACCTCGACTCCCTCCGATTCCATCCTGGTCAGTCCCAAAGAGAACCTCAGCATCTTCATCCCTGCTACCGCTGCTTCTAGTCTTCTCCTCAGTGCCACTGTCTCTAAGCCGAACAACATGGCTGCTCTCATCACAGTTTTCTACTCCTTTGCTTTCTTTAGAGTTGAAACTCTTCTATCACACGACACCCAACACTTTCCCCCACCCATTCCAACCTGCCTGCACTCAATTCTTAACTTCTTTTCCACACTCTCCATTAATCTGGAGCAAATCTATAGCTGCAAATTTAGGTCTAAAGTAAATTGACAACACATTGAGTCAATAGTGACAATCCAATTCATGTTTGAAGTGAGGAACAGGAATCTATTAAACAAATCTTTTCAAGAGTCAAAATAATAATCGAGGACATTAAAGTTGTTTTGAAATCCAAACGCTGAAGTGTAGGTCTGAGTAAGACCTTAAGTTAAATATGTAATCTCAGAAAGTCTATAGTTACTACTAACAACTCATATTTTATGTCTTTAGTTGGAAAACCATCCAAATTGGCTGGAGTCTGTCAGGTCTGATGCAAGTTTAAAGCCTTAATCTTTGGAATCCAAGTCTAGAATTTTAGCTATTATATAAATTTGAAGTCTGTCAAGAACCCATTAAAACAATTATGCCTAACAAGTCATGTCTTTATTAAAGAGAAGTTCTAACTCAGTTTAATAAAATTCATGTCCCCAACTCTTTTGCCTATAGAGTTAACATTTCAAAAACCATAAATCCACCCGTCTTCGATTCTCAACGTCCAGCCCTCCAGTGATTATATCTTTTTTTAATATTAAAACTGTTATAAAACAGATTCATTTCCCTTTAAATTTTAAAATGATTCCTTAAATCTCCTTTTTTTTGAGTCATCAGAGTTTACACATCTCTTTCTCTTTCATTTCTCTCTTATGAGGATTGTCCAGGTATCGTGGATGATTCGCTTTCCATGATTTATTAACTCAAATTATGTATCTAATAGTAAAGATAGTACTTCAGTGTCATTGATATGAAATATCAACCTTAAAACACAATCTGCACTTGTACTACAAGAGTTATGCATTACAGGTAGGCAAACCAGGTACATCTGTGTCCACTTAGCATCTGACATCATGAGTTTGATTTGGGTCACTTAGCGCTCTCATTAAGTCTGTAATTAATTAAGGTGGCTGTGTAAGCTGAAACATTTTCTGTTCTAGTGCAGGTCTGTCTCACAATGATGGAATAATTTTCTCCAAATTGAAAGTACATCTTCTGCTAATGGGATCCGATTTAACATGTATTTGACCGAATGCAACATCTTTGTGTATTTTCCTCCAATGTGGCGCCACACTTGTTTAACTAGGAACATTCTCAGCTGTAGAGACAGTGAAGAGGTTTGTTTTAAAACTCTATTTATCATCATGTTGGAAATACCATCCACAATCTGTCTGGCTGAATCCTAAGCAAACAGCAGGTGGAAAAAGTGTGTAGAAAAAGAAAGGGGGGAAAAAGTGTAGAAAGCACTGGAAGGAAAAACACATGAGTCATTGATCATTTTGTCAATGTGGAACACAACAAAAAGGAAAAAAGTAATCAAAAGGGAGTCACAGCAGGTGGAACACAGAAAACTCTCATAAAAACAAGAGGGCAAAAAGTCTCATTTAGGGGGAACAAGAAGGGCTGGAGTTGAACATGACGACAAAGTTGTAATTTTCCTGAATTTTCAGTGTTTTAAATGAACATAATAATAATAATGCATTTTATTTAGAATGCGCTTTACATTTGAGATAAAATCTCAAAGCGCTATGTTATAGGGGAAGTATAAAACATTGGATTATTTAATTCCGTGCAAGTTATGTTGACTTTTATTTCATATAACTGTTGCAGTCAAATGATATATTAGTTGTTTTGCTATTTGTTCATGTATTGCATGTCTTATCGTCATCGCAATATTGATCATTAACTTCACACGTTGTTCTCCTCATATCGTGTGGCCCTAATGCTACAGCAGCTCCAGCTAAACCAAATATAACATTTTGTGTATACCGTTCCTACTACAGAGTGATGGAAGATTGGTTCAGGTAATTCACAACAACAGAAATTCAGGAAATCAGGCAAAATAAATACAATCCAAATCATTCCAATAAGGCTAATTTATCAGTACTTAATTTTAATGAAATGCTGTTAAAGTGATAAGCAGGTTATATAGGGATGGTGTTTGGTGGAAAACTTTTGCTAAATGGATGGAACAGATGAAAAGGGAGGCTATCTGCTATGACCGGTTAGGGTCAGAGAGAACAGAAAAGAGAAGGACAAACACTGGAGCATCTGTTATTAAAATTACAGAAAAAATAGATGAGCAATGATGTACATTTCTTGATAGGAAATGGCAGACGTGAGGATGGCGTAAAAACATCTGGTTCATCTCAAAACAAAAAGGTATGGCTGAAACAAATCTTAATTATAAGCTTTGTCAAAAATGAAACTTTTCAATCTAGCATTAAAGAGAAATGGGGGGGGGTTTCTGCCCCCTCACTTCAACTTTACCCTTTCTAAATGTCAAAACCAGCAGAATTCTCACTCCCAGAGCTGATGGTTCACAGCAGAACCATAAAGCAGGCACAGAGAAGCGACATCTAAACATAATTGCAAATGCACTATAGTTCAGCAGAAAATTGTCCTTTCCTCACAGACTTCTTCTAATTATTTGAAATCTGTTTCAAGCGCCAAAAACTTTCCTGAATAAATTATTTGAGTCAAGGTCTTAAAGGTCTTTTTGAATATTCATGTAGATCAAAGTTATTCAAATTGTCTAGGCTTCTAATTAGGCAGTTGCAATTTCCGGTAGATCAGAGGTGGGCACTGAGGGCCGCAGTCCTGCATGTTTTCCAGCATACCCTGCTCTGGCATGTTCTGATTGGCTGGACACACCTGAACCAGGTAATCAGCCATGAGTAGGGCAAGAGTATCTGGAAATCATGCAGACACACCGGCCCTCGAGGCCTGGAATTGCCCACCCCTGCGGTAGATGGAGGCCTATAAGAGTAAAGTTTAATCAACGGGATGAATAAATATATAAATATAGATTTTTCTTTCATATACATTTGGGTTGACACAAACCATCCTTTGCTTTGCCTCGTGAGAGGTTTCACACTTGACCCTGTGATATGTGTTTGGATCAGAACAGCTCAAAGTACATTTACATTATATAAATTACGACATGTATTTACTGCGGTTGGAAGCTCTCAAAAAGGAGAAAAAAGATTAAACATTTGTAAGGTATGCGTATTTTGTCTGAAAACCATTATTGATAGTAAAGGCAATTATCTTGATGAGACGGACCCTGGAAAAAAAGTCATTCCTTTTTTAAAGATTCGTTCTTTTGTGTGTAGTAGACACGTTACACGACCAAGTGATCGCTTTATTTTCTTGCACATCTTCTTCAAATAAAATGGAACATTTTTAAGAATGAGAAGCATGGATTTGTATATCAATACATGACAATTGAAGGAGATGAATCTCTTCACAGCCTATGAATGCTAGTTCAAGAGCTATTTCGCCAACCATTAATTTTATTGATACTCTAGAAAAAGGCCCTGTCCTCATATTATTTTGTAGGTTCATTAATTTTTAAATGCAAGCATTAAAGATAATCATTTTCAGAGGTTTTATTTGATTTAATAATTGGGTTTTATTGGGTCTATTTGTAGGTTCAAGTGTACCTAAACTTTGGGTTATTTACATAGACAACAAAACAAACATGGGCCGTATCCGAATTGCTTTCCTACCCTTCCGGCTCCTCCCCACCCCTTCATTTAGCCCTTTTTTGCAGAGTTATGGGAATATGTTTTGAAATTCGAACGTTACTACTAGGGATGGGTATCCTTAAGACTTTTTTGATACTACTCCTCTTTATACATGAAAACCTTTATTTATTTTTTTGTAGAACAATTTAAAACACAATATATGAATTTAACGTCCTTTGCAACACTAAAATAAAATAAGCTGGAAATACTAATAATAATAACTAATAATAATATTTTTTCTTAAGGTAACAGCCTAAAAAGTGCAATAAAGAACCAAAATACAGAGTTTATCAATTGGCCTCTTCATTTAAAGAACCATTACAGTGGATTTAAATGCACAATGTTGCATTTTAATTAATTTTATATTGTATGTCAGATAATGTCGTATTATTGGAGCGCAATATGAATGTGCGGCCTGTTAAAATAATATGATCATTGTTTTTTACGGTGCTGGTAGCCGTATTCCTCTTTCCCCTCATTTTTATTTAAACCACTTATCTTATTTACAGTAAATGTATACCTGAAGGCCTTAAAGTTCATTTCTGGTTGAAAGTACAGGGTGTGTTAAAGTCCCAATTATTTTGTCGAAACGAATTAGTAATTTTTTTTACCCTTGTCAGGTCACGCACTACGTACTATGACAAATAGCTACTTGAATTATATTCAGTTGTGTTTTTGTGTTGAGTACTTTTACATCACACGAACTGTACTTTCCATCATTTTACTACACACATTTTCTTCCCCCTTTCCTTTGACTACAAGGTTTTTTAAGGAAACACTTTAATTCTACCACTTCCTAAATGCTAGTTGTCCAAATTGGCCAAGAGGTTCTCACATGTCCAACAGTTTTTACCAAATTCTTTGCCACTTATGAAGCACAGAAATTGCACAGGGCGCCAGAGGGGGGATTAGGCAAAATCAACATGTCTACATGTAAATACACTTTAATTAAAAAGTGTAGTTGCTGGGAAACCCTAAATGTTTCAGATCAAGTCTGCCTTCATTCAAAATCTATCAAAAATTCCTTTTTTTTCCCTTGCTGTAATCTCATTTGTTACTTTGATGTTGACACTGGGGTCTATTTAAAGACTCTTAGAAATGCCGAGATGCTCATCTTAATATAACTCTGTTATTTTCAGCCTCTTTAGATGAATTTAATGATTAAAATGTTGTTTTTGGGTTTTTTTCCATCTGATGGAGGACATAAAGAAAATTAAGCCAAAATTGCATTTCTGAGTATTTCTTGATTAAATTGTTGTGAATCAGAGCAGACAGAAAAAGTTGAAAAAAGATTGTATTGGCTTCATACAAAAAATATGGTGGGCAGGCTACAAGCTCCTTGCTCTGCTCCATACTCATGCATCCACTTAAAGACTACTAGATAGATGTACGTCCCAGTTTTCCTCATCCAAGCATATGTCTGGCTCAAACTGTAAAGATGGATGGCTTTAATATTGCTCACCATTTTAGTTGCACTCGTTGCAACTAAAATCGTCGTTAGGTTGTGAGGGGCTGTAAGCTAGTGGGACAGCAACAGAAAGGGGAAGAGGGGGGGGGGGGGGGGGTTGTTCCCACCCACAACTCTGAGGCAATTTAAAAAAAAGCAATTTTACTCTACACAGGTTATCCGATTGTCATTTTTTGATAATGGTATTTAAAAGACCACTAGGTACTCTATTTTAATGATGAAAAAGATGATTGGATTGAGGTACAGAAATTAAGCTAGAGTCAAACTTTTTTTCTTTTTTTTTTAAGCTTCTCCCTTGGCATCGATATCCGTTTGTAAAACGAGTTAAAACAATAAGGACAAACTTCCATTGAATGAAGTGGGAAAGTCACTGGTGACCAGCAGAAGGGTGATTCATGGTGTGGGCTCGAAGAGTGATGGAAAAAAAAATCTGTAAGTGTAGTTGCAGTGGAGCCCCCTGAGTCACCTGAGAAATTTGGGAAAAAATCATATTAAATGTAAAAATATTTATGACTTTGTGTTATAAGAAATATCCACAAAAAATGTCTGTAAAACATGAAACAAAGTATGTCACAAGTCAGTTGAACTACTATTTGGTATTTGTAAGGTGCTCCACAGGGCCTCTCTCTAAAGCAGTCATTAGCTGGGGTTCATGGACAATCAGAATAAACGCCTGATCAGAATACAAATGCGTAATGTAAACACATGGTTCGGAACACTCTGCCTCAATCAGAGTCATTTGGATCAAAATTACCTTCCGATCGAGATAGGTGGGTTATGCAGATTGTTGATCCGTTTATCGTGGTGCACGAAAACAGTTCATTCCGATTGTGGGTCACTACTGCGCTGGTTTAGGTCATGCGTTTCCGAGAAGGCTTAAGAGCGCGATCGGGATTGGTCGGATGCTCTAAGCGGGTAAACTTGACTCGCAGCTTCGTGTTTGCTGGCAAGGGAAGGATGTTTTGTTACAGTATGCACTCCAGACCACAGTCTGTCCGGCCGCTCTGCGGGAGCGAGCTGCTGGACTCTGGAGAACCGTATCTCCAAGCAGAGGGCCGGCTTTGGGAAGGTGTGTGAGCTGGCGGAGGTGGCTTTTGAATGCGGAAATGCCGCCCCTCACAGTCCTGAGAAACCGTGTAAATGTGAATTTTGGTTTCCAATCGTGTCCAGACAAAATAAAGGCTGATGTTATTCCCACATATTTACGTGCAGCAAAGATGCACATCGCTGCATTGCCAGCATGGATTTTAAGTTCATCCTAAGCTAAATGTTGTGAGTGAAGCACTGGCCGCACTGACTTAAAAAATTATGAGCCAACAGGCACTTGATTGATTGATTGATTTTATTTAAGTGTCATGCACTAATGTGTCCAGCCCACACGGGCTTATATGACACTGAAAGACCAAATACATAATACACAAAGAAACATGCCCATCACACAAATCCAATAACCCCCCTAATCAGAGTAACAGAATACAAAGTGTCCATTCTCATTGTACATGCCTTTGACACAAAATTTGCTAAACAAAAAATTTCATTTTCAAAAAGCCGACGTAGGATTTTTTGTAAGGGTTAATGGCCGACGAAGTGTGTGGTTATTACTTTTTAACGGAACCGTCCGATGCGACGGTTCAGGCCGACTTCGAAGGCCATTAACCCCCTCATACCATGGTCACTTACAAAAGTAATACATATTAACCAGGTTTTAGTCCTTAACTCTTGTTTTTTTTTTCCGATTTGGATCGCTTTTCTCACGCGATGCGCCGCATCACGTAACATATAGTCCGCGTCGCGCAGTGATACAAAACATTTAAGCTAGCTGACCGAAGTTCTTTTTTCACCGTGCGGTTATCAGGTTTTAATGCATACCCAGCAGCCAATCAGAATCGAGTATTCAACCGGACCATGGTATAACTTCAGATAATAATCATAACAATAAAAGCACGTTTAGAAGATCATCTCGCTCTATGCTGCAGCTCTGTTTGTTTACAACAGAACTCGCTATTTCTTCTTCTGCGTCTGTTTCCGATGTCCAAATGATTTTTTCCGACCAGAAGTGTGGCGTATGTAAACGTTTGTTATAATTGGCAGAAGTTTTTCCGGGCCAATGTCCAAAGTTCAATTCGAATCCGATCTTTGATCCGATCAAAGACATTATGGACATTTAACCGCTGCTGCTGATGTTGTGCTGTTCTTTCACATTTCTTAAGATCCTCTTTCCTCAAACTGGGTTAAATGCTGTTTCCAAGCTCATTCTGCTGAGGCTATATCCTGCCTGGAAATGCTATTACCTGCCATGGTGGCTCGGGAAGTTCTCCAGGAAGCCTTGAGAAGCTTTTTCTAAATTTCACAAGTGCAAATCCGTCTTCTACCGGTGGATTGATGGCTCTGCCGTGAACCAAAACGGAAATAAATCCATTTTATTTTGCCAAAGTGACACTATGAATAATGATAAGCCAGGTTTTTAACTCGATTATTTCTTTGATCTTTTTTTGGGGTTTGGATGGGCAGCAGGATGAATCTTCTGACAAACCGCTAAATCATCTGCTCATCTCTCCTTCTGTTCATAGAAAAACCGACCGTCATCAATGTGGGCATTTATGTCAACAGCATCGGGCCCGTGTCGTCCATCGATATGGTGAGTCGGAGTATTATTCCCCTCTTTCCTCCACCCTAACATGTTTATTTGTCCATTATCTAACATCATCCAAACTGAGAGCCTTCATTTGTCACGCTGCATTTGGAGGTCACCTGGGCTTCCACAGCTGTTTTTGTTGGCTGCCAAAGGCAAGAAAGACAGGTGTAGGTGCTTTTTTTTGTGGGCCAGCTGGGATTAAGCCAAACTCTCTGCCAACAAACCGAAGGAAGGACTCATTGTCTTCCTCTTTTTATTTGCTTTTATCTTGAAAATCTTTGCTTTTATTTTTGGGAGTGAAAGCTCGAGCAAAACGTGACCACCTCTTAGTCGAGTTAGTGGACCATTTTGGCCTTGAACGAAACGGCTTAATGGATGGACGGGTTCTGTCTTTGGCATCTTTGTGCTAACTGTCAGAGCCATCAAATAAGACATTTCTTTGTGGAGAGAATTTCACACAACCCAATGGTTTGCTTCAGAACCATTAGATGAACGTGATCTGATCATAGGAAGGATTTTGCACCTTAATACCAGATGTTGGGTAGCAGCTGTTGCTTGGCAACATTAGAAATTTCAAGATATCAAAGCAATTGTATGTTGTGTGTCTCTCCCCTCCCCCTCTTCTTTTCTGTCAGCACAGAGTCACACCGGTATTATTTCAGATTAGATATGCACTTTTAAAAATACATTCTATAAATAACTATACATCCTGTCAAAGACTAGATCCAAAGATTTACTCAGCAAGTCTTTTTGGTCATAAAAGAATAAATCTGTGACGGCTGAAATAAAAGTACACTTTGGTTCAAAGGGATTCGACTTGACAAAGTTGTCCCCATTAATTATTCAGGTTCTTACCATGCTGTCATTCCACAGAAGGGTATTTAGGATTGCTCCCAAGGTTAATTGAGTTTAGACCAGCAGTTCATTACCTTGATGTTTTTTGAGGACATGGCCAGAGTCTTGCAGTCCCTTCGGTAAACACAGAACTCGCCGACCAGCGTTTTATTCCTTTAAAATCAACAAAGATGAAAAGCAATTTTTTTTTTACATTTCTTACAGCAGAGAAGCAAACTTAACAGACTTATCATGCATATCAAGAAGCTGCCGGAGGACACATCTGTACGCACAGCTCTATAGTGCAACTAATTTGGTCGCATTAGATCAAATTTCAACAAAAATCTCAGGTTACCATCCATTTATAAAACATCTCAGTGACTCCAAAAGCATCCTAGTAGTTCAAGAACTGATGCACATTAAGCACATATTGTTGTCAAAACCAGTCAGAGATGGAAAAGATTGTGAGCTCACCTCTGATTGGCTGGGTCTTGGCCTGCACAACATACCGCAAATGTATCGCTATCGCAATATCCAGCTCTGCAATATCCATATCGCAAAAGACGGAAAAAATCGCAATAAATCGTAAACCTTAAATGTGTTAAAACAATCTTATGCCAGCTTGAGGCATTTAACGAATTAAATAAATCCCTTTATGGATTTGACCAATCGGATGGATTGGTCACGTTGTTGACCAATCAGATGGAGGCCTATTATGTTAGATTTTTGTCACCTATGTCGACGAGGGTCATTTGCAGTATAACTTTTAAACTGTTGCAATGAAATAGGAATGATGTATTTGGTTATTTTGCTATTTGTTTAAATACCGCAAATTATATCGTTA
The DNA here is from genome assembly GCF_053564925.1 of Oryzias latipes. Classification (NCBI taxonomy): domain Eukaryota; kingdom Metazoa; phylum Chordata; class Actinopteri; order Beloniformes; family Adrianichthyidae; genus Oryzias; species Oryzias latipes. The sequence continues at coordinate 10,754,725 of NC_136238.1, forward strand.
TTGCAATATTAATCTCTAATATCACGAGTTTTCCTCATTGTGCAGCGCTACCTGGGTCCATATTTTCCTATTTGCAAATGCTGGAGTCAGAGGGATGATAGTAGCTAGCCTCCTCCAAATCTCCTTCACGAGATTTGCATCGCTTCGATATTTCACACCAAGCCTCTTTCAGCTGTAGGTGGTGGACATGCACTAGTAAACAGTAGAACAAGAAGAAGCCCCTCCCTGCTTGTCAAGTGTGAACACCTTGGGCTATAAGGACACGCGTTAGCACATTCTTGAACGCTTGTCACATGCCCAGTGTGTACGTAGGTTTATACTGTTTCATTTTGAGTAATTCTATCTTGTGATGGTTTTGAATTGACTTCCTGTTTGGGCAGCTATGCTGACGGCTGTTTTATTTGTTAGGAGAATGACATCTGAATGAACTCTCCGTTTCAGATTCTCCATTAGTTTGCATCCATACCTTATATATTTATATTAGATTTTATATTTATATTATTCCAATAAGAGACGGACCATGAAAAACAACCTGCTTATTATTCCAGAGTTTTATTCTAGAACAGCTGAAGACTTTGATGACACAATGTTCATTTTTTTAGATGAAGCTAGGAGTCTGTTTTCCTTTTACCCATTTTGTTCCCTTTACTTGACGGCTTTTCTGACCCATGAATCATTTAAGCGCTAAAGCGACGGTGGAAGAACCAGTTTTCTCTTTGCTTTCAGCTGCTTTTCCCCCCTCTTCTGTGCTCCACTCTAGTTTTCTTTACGCTCTTCTGTATTGACAAACTGCGCACCATGCTGAGAAAGGATGCAGAGAAATGCCAGCTTTTAGACAATAGCACTTTCAAAACCTTTTGTTGCAGTGGAACTCTATTTGATGGCTGTCAAACTGCATCATATTTGGGTTATTTTGTTGAGGCAACAATAGAAATGGAAGCTAAATTCCTGTATGGCAGTTGGAGGGTAAAAATTTACCACAGGAGGCAACAGACTGAAAATGTTTCATTTTAATGCAGGAAGGTAGGGGTTTTTAAACCTCCATTTTTCACTAATGAAGCATAATTCAAATTGATCAAAGATAAAAAAATACCACTTAGTTTTGGTGTAAAATTTGCTACTGAGTATTCATGACTAGCTGAAATCATTAGAACCATTTATTTATTTTTCATTTACCAGTATTTATATATTTTCTTTAAGATTGTGGGAGTCATTTTTTTTTTTTTTACCTCTGAAGACATCATATTTGATCTGATTTGATTTATTGATTTATTTCAAGCATCATAGTCAAAGCAATAAACAATTTACACATATTTATCAAACTCATTACAGAAATTATGAAATACATAGATTAAAAAGACAGAAAATAAAACAAAACAAACAGGGTTTTTTTTACAACTGTAGTTAATTTACTTAACAGGGGCTCTGTCAGAGAAATGGAAGACAAATCAAAGAAGAATCTGGGTCTTAAGGGGTCAAATCACAGAGCTAGTACTCGGCACAGTTAGCAGCTGCTGTGCATCGTCACTGTAGGTAGCACGTAGAGGTTAGCATTTATAAGAAACAAAAACCCGATCCTTCTTCTGTCGTATTTCTTGGAAGTTGTTTGCATTAAGACAAGCCAATGGAGATAGTTGTCAGTTAAAAAAATTTCTAGCAGTTATTTGTCCCGGACATCCGACTCGTGTTTCCACGGGAGACACATAATCGTCTTGCTAGCTTGAGTGAGCTAGATTGACTGAATTCGGCAACAGGTCAAGTCTCCTGCTGCGCTTTATGGCAGTAAAATGTCGTGATCCGTTCATGACAAACAAACATCTAGTGGCGCATTTATCTGGTAAGCTTGAAATAGGAAGTGCTAATTTTAATCGTAATAATTCAAATTTCCGATACTGATCGGGAGATGACATCCAATATTGATTGTCACCAACCATGTGATCGGGCCCGATTTCCGATCACGTGATTGGAACGGGACATCCCTAATTTTTATGTGAAAAATCAACAACTTTATGAAACTTAAATGTAAATGGGTTTGCCATTAGTTCTTGTTTACTTTGTTTGTTTGTACACACAGTAAATATACACTTATTTTGGAAGAGCTTCAAGGAATCTGGGAAACATCACCTGCACTGTTCAGTATCCTGGTACTTTAATCTCTGAGTCACACTGGCTGAATGTTTGGCTAAAGATGTCCTGGATTGATTTTAAGTCGGGGATTCAGATAGTTTAAATTATGTGATATGAATCAAATCATTGTCCCTAGTAGTGCGACAATTTTCACAAACAATCCCAAAAAAGAAGTAAAACCCACAAGTCCAACAAAATTGGTCTTATGTAGTACTCTGAATCTGTTGCTAGCCAGATTATTTTGACCATAAACAGATTTTATACTGGAAGATCCTCCGAACTGACATTTTCCACTAATTCTTGAGTAATGTAGACAATATCTTTTATGTTACTTTCACACTCTCTTTGGAAGTCTTAAACCAAATGTAACAACTAAATGTATTTTAATTCTTGTTTTTTCTTAAACTTTGGAGTTTTAAATGTTGTTTAATCTTAATTAAGTTTGTAAAACACAATTTTAATGAATTGTCTGTAGTCACAATATTTTCTTTGAATATGAAGGTTTTTCAGTCCCAGGTTGCTGTCGTTGGCCTGCTATAAACTTTGGTATATCTTAAAAGTGAAAAAATATGTAGATTGAAGTTTGAAAAGTTTTAGATTTGCATCTAAATAAATATGTTTTATTTTTTTGTCCATTTTTTCTTGGTTGGCCTTGCATGAGTCCAAATGTAGTTCCTGTATGATCCCGGTGCATCATCACTAGGATCGTTTCTCGAGGAGGCGCTGATTGGCTCTTCTCTGTCAGGGACGACGGATGTTGGTTAGTGGAACGTGAATTCAAGTCTGGCCCCACGGCTGACTGGACCAAAATCAGTCCATAGCAGAAACCATTGTATATATGTCTGCATCCTGCTATTATAATATCTGTCCTCCGCTGAAATATAGCAATGTAAATCAAAGAGAACATTCAGCTTTATTATTGTATCACAGTTCACTGGAGGCTCTTTCTCCAGTTCATCGCAAAATATCAATTTTCTGTGTTCTCCCAGCTTCTGTGGGTGTGACTTCCACATGACAAAACCAGGTCAAATCACAGTTGTGACATATAGTTATGATGGATCCTGATAACTCCAGCTTCAATCTCTGAAGACTTTCAACAATTTTAAGGAGCAAACTCCTGAAGGTTTGCCCTTGAACAACACTCATACATTTTCATTTTAATTCAAATGCATCCCCGAACGATAAGAGTAATAATTTAGAACTTTTGACGATTAATGGCTGTGTTTTAACAACACCAGCAGCTTTAAAGTGCTCAGACATAAAGGCTGGTGCTGGGAGGGTCTGACAGCAGCTGGTGAATTAAATGACTAAGACGGATGCACTTTGACATCAACATTATGTTCTTTTCTGTGCTCGAGGAAGCGAGTGGGTGGCATCTGTGGGAAAAGCCGGATTGGGTAGAAAATCATTACAACCGTTCGAGCACTGAGTATCAGGTAAAAGCAAAAATAAGTGGCTTTAATTGGTAAAAACCGTCCAAAAAAAAAAAAAAGGTAATGTGGATAATCTTTGTGTATTTCCAAACAAAGTTTATAGAAATGATATTATATTATGAAAACCAGCATCTATTTTTCCATTAACTACTTTTACAAAATGCAAGCAATAAAAAAATACTCTAAAATGATGATTATTCAAATTTAATTAGCCAGGTTCTCCATTCTTTCTTTTATTGGTGGATGATTAACCAATAAAAATGGTGCCGTCAGATACAGGTTATTGACGGCATTGTGGAGAAGCAGCACTAGCACAATAAGTGTTTTAGGGCTGTTAAAAATACTGTAACTCTTCAATTATTTACACAATTAACGTAATTCCAGCAGATTCAAAAGCCAGAAAAAGCACTTTGCATCTTTATGCACAAAGGGGTTGCTTATTGCTGCAAAGTTGATATGAAAAGCCGCTTTTCTCCATGTCAGAATCAGCTGATTCACGTTGATCGCCTAAACCAGGGGTCACTAACTAGCGGACCGGATTGGGACCCAGACGCTGGGTCATGGGGACCCGGATGCAAAACGAATACAATGGATGTCTCTATTTTAAATGGTGCTGCTCTTGTTGTCGTGCAACCAACACATTCTCACTCCAAACTCGTCATGTATTTCGTGGTAACTAGTTAGCATAGTTAGCATTATTAGTGGTTTCGTGGTTAAAACGTCACTTTTTGACGTTTTAACTTGTCGTTTTTTCGATGTGCTGCCTGTTACCATTAGATCAAGGTACCACAACCCTCGGGCCGTGAACCAGTACCGGTCCGCGATCCGAGAGCCATTTGGTACCGGGCTGCAGACAGGAAAAAATGCATACGCTGAAGTTTTGTTAAGGAAAACATCCGGATTCTGTTCACATCGGTGAAACGGTTGAAGAGCTACGGTACGTTAATGTGTGCTATGTACTTGTCTCTGGAGACATCTCTGGTGTTAAAGAGACAAATACGTCAGAAGATGTAGTCTCTGCAGGCATAACCTTTACGACCTGCATTACAGAAAAATGCACAGGTTTAAAGGCATTTTCTTAGAGTAAATAAACAATTGTTTGGTAATTAATTAAATGAAACAATGGTGTGAATTGCAGTAACTGGATAAACTACAAAATTTTATATCACAAAAATTCGACTTCATCACAAAACTTAAAATAATGCACACGTTTACATAGATTATTTTGATAAAACCTGCAAATTAGGTCATCTTTTCCCCTCAGAAGCCGTGAAAGTTGGCCTTAGAGGACAATAAAATTAAGGAACCATACAATGACAGCTTACAGCTAAAGTGACAAAAAAACCCTGATGGAAAAATTGCATGGCTGGTAAGACCTGCACTGCTGCAGCTGCTCTTGAGCAGAAGAGGAAGTGCTTTTGCCCACTCGCATCAGATTTAAGTGCCGGAGCAGGCGATTTGCTTTTCCTTTCTTTTTTTTTTTGTCTCTGGCAGGAAGTGGAGAGCTTCTATTATAACGGCTGCATGACATTTGGGTCACATCTCAGCTTTTCAATGGAAACAAAAACATCTCGACTAGCTCTTCATGGAGACGGGCAAAATTGCACAAAAATCCCTTCACTCTGAATAGATTAACGTCTGAGAGGTTGACTGACAATCTGATGGTGACTCTCATATGTGGAGATCTTTAGTCAAAAGTTAAAATCTTTAGTATTTTATCTGAAAAACTATCATGTGTTTGTTACAAACTAGAGTGCACTTACAGCATAAAAGAGGACTTGTATATTAAGAGTGTTGAGACAGCCTGACAGATATTCTGTTGTAAGAGAAACACAAGTACTCCACACACAATTTATGATCTAAAAAAGCAGTTTTAGGCTTTTTATAGCAACAAATGACAGACTCCTAAGATTTGGTTTTATGCCTTTTATAGAGTTTCTGCTTTTTCTTGTGCAGACCTGTCATGTTTTTCTAGGCTCTTTATTCACTAGGTATGAGGATGCGCTGCAGCAAATGCAGTAGAAGGCCTTTTGCCGTTAATGAATACCGGTACCAAGGAGGGTTTTACCTTTTCATGGGAGACACATAAGTCAGGATGGCCTTTACAGAAGCTCTCCTTAACCAGACACAAAGCATTTCATCATCAGCTTTTTGGTTATTATCTCTGGCTTTAACCATTTGATGATGCTAAATATTCGTCACTCTGCATATAGCTATTTTTCAGCCCATAAATTGTGATATTAGTTTGGCAAGAGAAGTGTTTTCCCAAAGTTTTATTTTGCACCCAATGAATGAAATGGGGCAAAAAGAAGTAATGAAAAGAGACAGTCAAGGAACGAATTGAGCACCCCATAGGAAAAGCTGGCCTTTGGCAGCATTGGTTTACAAAACTCGAAGCAATCTTTCATCCTGAACATCTAACATAAGTGACTGTTTGGGGGACAAGCTCCTCTGCTTTTAAAGCCTTCCAGTCTTTGCTCTGATGACTAAGGGTGTATTCAGACTGGACACATTTGGTTCGCTCAAAGTGAACCAGAGTTCCTTTCCCTCGATAATCCGGAACAAATTTTCACTCTGAATAATCACAAGCGGACCCTGGTGGGGAACCAGGAACCGCTCTCTGACCCATCGTTCGAGGTGATCTTGGTTTGTTTCCAATTGGACTGAGCTTTGGTTTGCTCTGAGATTCCTCAGTCTTAATGCCATCCGTCCTCATAGCGGAACAACTGAACCAAACAGAGTAGGAATGTACAGATGAGACGCAGACAAATGTAAAGCAACGGTTGTCAAACAGAAATAAGGATCCAACTGTTTATTTGTGGGAACGTTTATTTTAACACAGCTTAAAACACTTGTTACATGCTTTCCTGTGTCTCTTTACGTGGCATGTGCCGCATGCGCTGCTGTGACGTCATCCTAAAAGCCACCTTGTGGTTTCCTTAACAGAGTTCTCTTAAAAACACACCGTAACTCATTGAGATGTGGTCGATGAGTGGAGGCTCATTAAAACAATGCTTAACATGATCTACATTGCTTTTCACTGTTTTCCCGACAATCTATGTCATAAACACTTATCCGCCTACCTTCATACCCTCATCACTGCAGTTCCTTGCATCCTCTAAGTTAAAGCCAACACCTTGCCAGTAACCACCTTGCAGCATGCCTCCATCGTACCAAAGTAACAAGTGTTGCTCCCGACGTTCAGAACTGGTAACCGAACTATAAAGTTTTAATAAGTTAACTTAAGGATTGTAAAGTGCAGCACGTCTGTCTTTCACTTGTTGTTATGACCCGCCCTTGTAGGTCCTGGCCAATGACTTTAGAGACCCTTAGTCACATGGTTATGTTTACAAGTTTTGGTCCATAACGGAATGGTCTGCTGGATGCCAGTCTGAATACAGACCAAACACAAAGTTCGGGACTCAATCTGGAACAAAGATTTTTTCCAGTCTGAATACACCCTAAAAAAAAAAAATCTAAAATATGCATTTGTAAATAGAAACGTATCTACGCAACTAAATTATACTTGAAGTTCTACAAAGGACGAATAGAATAACATTCCTCATAGCGTTCCAGTTAGAAATATTTGACTTAAATGAACTTGTGTGAAACTGCTTTAACTACTGTCTTTTACCACTCGGGGATACTTTCAATAAGGGGGGCATTTACTGGAGTTTATTTATTTATTTATTTCAAAGATACCCCAAATTATTAATATTGTTTAAGAATTGTATTAACTGAGGGAAAAAACAAAGGTCTTAACTAATGTCTCCTCTAAATATAAATAACTATATGTCTTCTCGTGACAACAGCCGTGTTTACAACAAACTGTGACTGTTGAAAACTTTTTGTAGCTTTTTTCTTGCATAAATGTTTATTCAGTCGAATTGAAGGGGTTTCAAGTATGTACCACCTTTGGATCATTGTCTGGTTGTGGTTATTCATCTATTTTATTATTTATGGCAAGTCTTCCAGGTGACTGTTGTAATGCTCTTCTTTTTCTTTTTAAGAAGGCTTTCAAAATGTTAATCTTTTTTTCCTAACATCGATGGGATTTCTTTATCCAATTATTTTCAACTATCTAGATGTTTTTGTCAAATGTGAGACGAGTATCTAGGTAACTTTAGTTTGAAACTTGAAATCGTCTTGTTAATCAAGTCAGAATTTAAAATAGTTGAGTAAAAACAGTCTGACCTTTACTTCATCAAGTGAGGCTTTCAATTCTCATGTGGCTCTGCTTCCTCATCCTCCTGGATGAGATGTTGTTATATCCTCAGTAGGCCTGCACAATATACCGCAAATTTATCGTTAGCGTGAAATCAAGCTGTGCAATATGCATACCGCAAAAGAAGGCAAAAATCGCAATAAATGGTTACCTTAAATGTGCTAAAACAATTTCATGGCAGCTTGAAATATTGAACAAATGAAAAAATCCCTTTAAGCATTTAACCAATCAGGACCCGTTTACATTGTTGATCAATCAGATGGAGCCCTTTTATCTTTGATGTTTGCGTCCTACGTCGACAAGGGTCATTTGGAGTATAATTTTTACACTGTTGCAGTGAAATGGAAATTATGTTTTTGGTTTTTTTGCTATTTGTTTATATACCGCAATTTATATTGTTATCGCAATATTAATTACCAATATTGCATATCCCGAGTTTTCCTCATATCGTGCAGCCCTAATCCTCAGTCATTTTTGTCTGTCAATTACTCCTGCTTTGGTTCCACAATGTTCCACGTTTTCATTTGAGGGCGGTGGTGCGGCGGTCGACCTCTGCGGGCTCGATTCCCGCCTTGCCCGCCCATGTGTCGAAGTGTTGAAGACACTGAACCCCACCTTGGCTCTGGTGGAAGGTTGGCGCCAGTGTTCAGCAGTCCGACATCAGTGTGTAAATGGGTAAATGGGACTGTAACTGTAAGGCGCTTTGGGCCTTTGAAGAAGGTAGAATATGCTATGTAAGTATATGTCATTTACCATTCTCCATCTGTAAATGAATAATCTTGCTTTCGTTTTCTTATTCTTGTTTTCCAATTGTTGGTATAGCAGCATGTTTGTGCCTTTTTGGGACCTTTCAGCATACCTCACTTTGTCTGACAGTCTCTATTGAGGTATTTTTATTTGAGTAATTTAGAAATTAGATTCAAAATTCAAAAAAATTACTATAATTCCCGTTGATTTATAATACTTGTTTTTGTTCCTTCTGAAGCCAGTGAGGTTCTTTTTATGTAATTAAAAAAAACCATTTGATATTCTGTGACATTTTACTGAATATTTGAACCCCGCAGTGTTTAAATTGGCCCAATCAGCAAAAACTGCACAAATAACCAAACTTTGTACTCCTTCAAGGTTTAGATTTCGAATTTGAAATAAATATTTGTGGAAAGAAGTTTAGTTATTCGTCTACTGTTTCAGAGAAAAAAAGGAAAAGTTATTTTGCTGTTTAACATTTATTTGCAAAAGAGAATAATGATATGTAAAAGACAAAGTTCAATCTTCCATTTTACATCACACTTGTCTAAAATCAGAGATTTACGGTGCGAGAGGTTTTTCTGACATAGGACCTTATGACCACCTTTCCCCTCTCAGTTCAAATTTGTACCTGATGTGAAGAAAGCCATTGATGCATGCTCAACAGACAGTCGTCTACATTAGTCCTGATAAATCTGTTTACATGAATAATCTCTGAAGAGCTGTCATACCTAGAAGGAGGGAAATGGCTTCGTTTGACAGATGCAATATATCAAAGCAAGGTGTGTGTGTTTGGATTGTAGGAATGCATTTGTAAAGCCAGGAGCATCTTATCTTCATACTTCAGTGTTTTGGCTGATAAAACCAAAGAAATACAGACTTCTTTCTGCACCTTTTCCCAATTTTTGATTGAGGTCCCGCTACTACTATGTTGTTCATGTCAGACAAGTGAAAGCTTCAAAAGAACTAATTTTCTTTTTGGTTTTCACAAATCCTCCCTCATCCAGGTCTGAGATCAAGGTCGCCCTCGGCAACGACAAGGAAGTCAAATTAGCCAACATTTGAGTCCTTGACATTATCCGTGACAAACGCATTTATCATTCCCTGATTAAAAGAAAAGAGACAAAGAGAGACAATGACTTAGACGGAGAAGACAGATTATTATTCCCACTGGCATGCCATCAATCCTCTCACTCATCTTGGCGCAGAGATTCCACATCTATTAGTCAGCACCAGCACATCCAAGATGTTGTTACTGACCCATAACCGAAAGCCGGTCACAGCAATGCGGCGCAGCCAGGTTTTTAATTTCTACGATTGTGCTCTGTTGAATCACGAGGCTTTTTCACTTTGTTTACATATCTCTGCAAACAATCAAGTCTGGGAGTGGACGATAAGTGGTTGCTTCGACATTTTTTTCTCTCCCTGTACTGCGAACCATATATTTTTTTATTTGGGTGATTAGACATAAAAGCTGACATCTGAACCATTAAATTAACTGAAAAAAATTGTTTGTAAGATGGAGGAGGTAGATATTTAAATGCTAAGACAATTTCAGTGAAATGCCTAAACTGTTCTAGTTTTAGTATTTTTTGGACTAAAGCAAATATATATTTTTCTGGGTAAGGTCTTTGGAAGGGCTGCTTGTTAAAGTCCCACTCTGATCATCTTTTGATCTATTTTCAAAGCATTCCCACTTCCCAGTGGTCTTTTAGTTATAATTATGCCGTTTTTAGTCAATAAAAAAACCTGTCTGGTTTTCTGCAGTTTCTGCAGAGCGGTAGTAGTCCATTAGAATTTCACCTTTGAGTTGTGGGCGGGACCTTTGGCACGGTGTAAGCCTTCAATTGAGTAGTGAGCGAAGTACTGACCGCACATAAATATGCACGTGTCAGTAGCAAGCCACAGTCCGACCTTTCGGCTTATCCCGTAAGGTGTCGCCACAGCAAATCAGCATTCACTGATACGCACAGGTGGTTTGGCAGACAGACTACGCCGGATGCCCTTCCCGACCCAACCCTGTATTTTTAAGGCATAGGGAGACCCTGATGTGTAGTAGCGTGAAGGTTTTGCCTAAATACCCACACTGGATTCTGGCTCATTGTACGCCCTGGGAAGCAAACCCTGTCCTGTATGACAGCCCTACACCCAGCCAACTGAGATATCCAGCCGCTGCTACAGACTGATTAAGTTCCTAATGTCTAACAGTAAGGCTGAGCGCAAGATGCCCACACCTATCACTTGGACAGGACTATCAGCTCTCTGTGCCCAACCTGTGTTTTCTACGACCTCTCCATGCCCCAAAGGACAAAATTAGGTGCATCAACATCTTTACTCTACGGCTCACCGAGCAGTGTACGATCTTGATATTTCTTCCAGACCCCCAGTTTGACCTATACAGGGTTTCATTTTTTATTTTTTATTTTTTTAAACTAAATTTCTCGTTGTAGCATTTTAATTGAGAAGAAACCGGGAGCTAAAAAGTATTAAACGCCCAAAACAGGTTGGAGACCATTGGGTTAAGGTAAAACACCAAGGCAAAACCATTAAAACATGTAAATTTGATTTAACTTGAGGCAAAAGTTTAGTTTATTTAAAAAATGGGATTTTCTTCTTCCCTTAACCTCCACCTGTTGAATGGAGTCTGGTGCTTATGAGATGTGAAAGCCTGAGTAGATGGAATGGCTTAAGTAGATTAAAAATCTTAATGGTAGTGAGACTGAGATCTAGGGGCTTTCTTACACCCTTCTTTTTATTTTCAGATGAACTAACAAGCTTAGTTTTGGTTATGTATCTTAACAGGGCTCTCAGGGTGAGTCTCATTATTCCACGTATTGCCTAATTACATTACGATTGGCTTTTTTAGTCCTTTTCTTGGTTATATTCCTCATTGTTTTTTAGAAATTTGTATATATTTTTCATAAAAATGATAAATCTGTTTCTTCAGTTTCCTTCTGGATGAAAAATGGGTTTATGACACTGCAAGTTATTGCAATTCCACATTTTTGGGAGGTGAGGCTGTGTTTTGTCGGTGGCGTTCAAATCCTGTGATCCTCATCAGAAAATGGTGAACTGTCTGTCTATGTGTTCAGTGATAAACACAATGAAAGCCCTGACTATTCTTTTTGAAATATAGATGAATGAATGGAAGGGACAGAAAGACGACGAATCCGACCGCAGTGGGTTCTTGCTCTGCAACTTTGGTTTTCCAACAAACCTGTGTTTGCACTTAAACCTTAAAAAAAAGTGGTAGAAAGAGTGTATTCAACAGCCGCCTGGTGGAACTCACTGAATTATTGAGTCCATGGAAACCAAAGGACTTTCTGACCCTCCAAAAAACACGAAAGAGGCTATTTATGTGGCAGCGACACACACTCACAGATGCTCCTCCACACAGTCAAACGCAGCCATCCATCTGTCTATGATTAACACGCACACGTGATGGGGGGGCATACATCAAAGGCCTCAGTCCTCTTCAGAGGAGTCTCTTAGTGCTAAAAAGGAACATTGTGTTTCATTTCCTATGGCACTCCATCCCTCTTTTTTTCTCCTTACTCTTGATGGTTTCTTCACATCTGCGATGGGTTCCTTCACAGCATTACAATCAAATCTATTCCTCTACGCTGTTGTTGTCATTTTCCTGGATTTCATTTGTCAAAAGTCTGAAAGAGAGGAAATGTACAGGAAACGCTCTCTTTGTTAGCGCATTAGGTGCACACTCTGTATATACTATTAGATGTGGAGAAAAATGCATCATTTTAGTGGCAAATGACTTTTATCAAGATATTTTAGATTTTCTAAATACTATCGTCAAATGAGGATGTTTCTATTTTTAATTGTTTATACTGTTCTTTTAAAAAGAGCATGGAAGGATAGATGAACGGCGTGCAGGAATCTAAAGGTTGCAAAGTTTATTAAGTACCAACTTTTCAGACACTTAGGAGGTTTTGATGTTTCTGACTGCAGCTATAGTCGCATTCACTATACTGGTTTTTGGGTTGTCCAGGTCTGTAGAGAGTCGTAGAGAGGAGCGGCTGCTTCTTAAGGGGAGTACAGGTGTGTCTTGCAGTTAAAAAATGTGACCTACCATTGGGTGTGACAAGCGTATCATGAAGTATTTGTGATGCTACATTCAAACCAGGCATATGTTGTGTGTTCAAGAACGTGCTATACACGGTTTTCATGAACACCCATTTACACCGTACAAGCACGGAGTGGCAGGTAGTGGCGTCTTGTTACTAGCACATGTCCGCCAACTACATTTGGAAGGGGCTTGGTTGCAAAAATGTTGAAGTGGTGCAAACCTCACGAATGTTGCTTCAGGCTTTCCTTTTTTTTTTTTTTTTTTTTACAACTCCATGGCGATGAATGAAATTATAATGCAATTCTGGTGGTGCGCAACTGGCAGTTATTTATTCCTCCATGATAATGTTTACAACGGTTGTCACTTCCAGGTTTTGAAAAGGACACCGTCCATACGTCGCTACCAGATCAGAGTGCGCGATTGGTCAAAGTTCCACTATTTGACGGTCAAGCAGTCTAAAGTTCACTTGGTTGAACTTTCCCTGTGCGTTTAGCGAAACCCTGGTTTGTACGTAGAGTCCGAGAACAGACTTACAAAGCCCGCATAGCCACACGTGAATGTGGGGACCCTGAACACAAAAGCCCAAAATGTGGGTTCACGTGCATTTACATAGACCTCATATTGGAAGTAGCCGCTTGAACGCGAGTTGCCACAGTCTGTGTGAATGTAGCATAAGGTTAATGTAAGTTGCACAGACTTTTAATGTACAAGTGATGCTGTTGTAGGGGGAGCCCTAATGCCACACTAATATATTACTACTATATTAGTAAATTCGTAGTCACAGGTGAAAAATAGCCCTTAAACTTGTGCAGTTGGGTTTGAGAAAAATGTAAATCTTGTATAACTCACCTACTATCACCCTTACTTACCCTTGTGTGTTGTATAGGTGTTCCCTAGACCTGCCGTTTTAACATGCTTATAGAAAATAATGTGCACGAACATCTTTGCTCTTCTGGCTCAAAGAGCAGTCTACAAACTTGTTTTTTTGTGTGGTCCACCTCTGTTTGCCCAAATATTACAGCCTGTATCTAGCCATGAGGCAATTGTGACAAAGTCATAAGGGCTATGTCTCTCTGGGATGCAGTTCTTGGCGCCATATTGTAAAAATAAATCATAAACAAATGTCTGTTTTAGCCAAATAGGTCCATCTGGATCTTATTCATTTGTCTCTTATCCAGTTCTCATGTCAACAATCTTTCAGCTGGGTTTTTAGAACTCTCTGTGCTTCAGAGAGCAGGTGTGGCGGCTGTGGGAGTCCTTCTGATTGATTAGGAGGTCAAGACCCAACTGAGCGGGTGGGCGGTGCAAGTCTGAGGACGCTGAACGTGGCAGAAGTCAGGTCAAACTTTACAAATGCTTCAAGGTAGAATGTGAGACTTGAAAGAGCATCTGATATGATCCAATTTCTCAACACAAGCTGCCAATCTAACAATTATATCCAGCTGTCTATTTTATCTATTTCAATAGCAGTGAGGAAAAAATCAACTCGTTACCAGAGGGGAGAAAAGAGGATTTCTTTGACATTTTACACCCTAAGGGGCTTTAAAACGATTAAACATAGGAACTCTTGGGAGTTGCTCATTTCTTTGATTTTATTTATGAAAAGACTTTTATAAAGATAAGAAACAGAATCCAGTATCTGAAAGTTTTTTCTTCTTAGTTTTGACAAGTTTTAATTAAACCCGTTAATGAAGTGTTTGTGTTAAACCCCAAATAATCCTGCTGAGAAGACAGCAACGTCCAAAACAACAGAAGTGTTTTCCCAGATGTCAAACCCATGCAGTCACAGTATGTGACGGTAAAATCTTGTCTCGTTTAAAGTTTTTTCTTTTGGCTTTTCCATGCTTCACTTGATTCTGACTCATTCTGGACGTGGGAGATGGAAGCGGGAAATTCACTAGAAAAGGTCATCTGATTGCACCGCAGAAGGTCACCAGTCTTCGCCATTGGGCCCAAGACAGCAGAGCGTGTTTATAATTCAAGGTGGAGACATTTAATGGCATTAAGCAGGCTTGACATGATTTTTCTAAATTGGACGAAAGGCCTCAAAACTAAAAATCCTTTCAATTTATTTGAACATTTTTTCCCCACAATTACGTCTCATTGTCTTTGTAACCTTTAGAATTGAGTGACTCAGTCCAATTATGTTATTTTCTATTCTTTAGTATTTTCACACTGCCAGAAATCTTTGTCATAGTTTGAATTCACAGTCGGGGCCAGAACTTTATAAAACATTCAAGGAGTTTTAACGCAAATTTCTGACATATTAAACTGTAGAAAAGCATAAAAATGATGTCAATAGAAAACGGTTTAAAATGTGTTAAATTAATTATTTGAGTTATTTAGACAGCAAAGACTTTTTAAACAAATATAAGAGAATTTTTTTTCTTTTTCTTAAATCAATGTTGCAACCATCAAAAGAGCACATATTTCTGCTTCACCTTAATATTGGATAAAATTAAAGCTGTACAAACATAAAATAATCAAACTGGGGTGAAATCCTTTAGTGAGTTTGTCTTTACTTTCTATTATCCGTTTTGGAAAATAATTCTAAAGTAAATTTGAAACATTCTCTGATATTCCTTTTGCTGCTTGTTCGTCTAAAGCAATTTTTTTGTGTGTGTATTTTCTTGTTAAAGGAGGCATAACAAGAAGTGAAACCCCTGACACCCGGACACATGCGCCCAAACTTTCAGATTAAACTATCAAAATAAAAACATCTCAATTGTAGAGTACAAACTGTTGGATCTGATTAATTAAATAACTGAACTAAAAACCTAAACTACAGACTTTTAGCTGCACCGTTTAGACTTTTTTTCAATCAAACCACTTAATTCATGAATTTAATCACAATTACCAGTATATAGAAAATGATTTCTTAGTTATTTTACCCATTCAAGATGATGCTAAATTCAGTGGAGAGTTAATGGAACGTTTGCAAAGCAGCAACACACACCATGAAGGGGTATAAACAACCAAAGGAAATGTTGGTTATGCAACTTTAAATGTTGGCAGAAGTGGTCGTCTTTTGGTCACAGTGTCATGTTTCCACTGTACAGCAATTAAAACTAGCAGATAGTTTCCGACTGGAAGAAGGACAAAGTATTATTCTAATTTTACACTGGCCTTGGTAATATGCAGATCACATCTCCAGTCTGCTGCCGCTGCTAAATGCACACGAAGCACAAACCCTAACAACTGCCGTCTCTTTTGCATCTTACGGTTCAAACATGTGAGCTAAGTTCTACCTAAAAATGAAACATCTGAGGCTGCGATAGACATGCTTTTCCACACGATCAGTTAATCATCTATTTGTAGTTTCTCCTTCCTCCTTGTTTCCTCCTCAGTCTCTTTCACTCCACTTCAATGCCCCTCATTACTTTTTCCTGTATCTTATTTGATTTTATTAGCTCTCAATGTTTCCTCTCTAATTAGATTCCCTTTTTTCCCCTCCTGTTTCTCCTCTCGTTTGCCTCTCAGAATCAATATATACAGATATTTTGCATTTGAAGCAGACTCTGATGGGCATAAATCCGTTAATTAGGCTGTTTTGTTATGGAGTCCACCGAAAAGATCACCTTTTTTTTTTTTAAACATACGTGAACAGATTAAGGACTGAAGTACTGTTTTAGAATAGTTTTATTTGGATACTTTTTTCATAAAAATCAGCTTAGTAAACGATCTAAGCCTTAATTTAAGATTTAAAAAACTTGCACATTTTGGTATGCACAAGACATTTCATATTATTTACTATGTTAAAATTTATTTTTGTCCACTTAAGTTTAGAATATTGTTAATGTTAATCTAGAGGTTGAAGACATTACAGTAAACAAATTAGTTAGCAGTTAGCACTAGAAATCTCAGGTTTTCTCCAAAAAACAACTTTTATTAAAAGCAAAAATATAAAAACCTGGCTCTACATTTAAATAAAAACAACCTTCAAGAAATTTTAGGTTCTTATTGACTAAATACACCTGATTTGGGTGATGAGCAGGAAGTATTTGCATCTGGTTACCGCATATCTTTATCTAAAACCTCTGTTTGGTCCCATTGATGTGAACGGGAATTAAGGATTTAAAAATAAACAACTTTCAGAGTAAATGGACACACAGTCAACATGTGGACAGAAGGCCAGGTTTTTGCTTGGAGATGTTCTACTGCCCTTATGCCAGTACTGTAACTAAGCTGGACACAAGCAAGTCATTTGCGTCAGCCAAAGAAAGGTGGGTGATGCCTGGACTTTAGGCTCCATGTTCAGCAAAGCACAGCCAGCCGTCTGAATCATTTTTCATTCCTATCCCCACAAACAGACATGGAGTAAACAGCCAGGAATGCAAATGACTCTTTTGTTTCCTTCAAAGGTCTTCCCGTCTGATTCCCAAGAACAAAACAAAGCATGTTCATGAAATTAGCTTGGCGCATGCACGCATGCAACTTGGTCTTCAAAATGCCAGTCATATCCGCGGGTGCCGAGCACTTTTGTTTGTTACAAGTGTGACAGAAGTTCATTATCAGCCTTAAGCAGCGGTTGAATGACGGTGTTTACCATACATTTGTGCCCATCACACCGGAGAAGAATTTCTGTACAGCTCTAAGGCCAGAAGCAAATGCTTTCTGGTTGCTACGTTTATGCGAAGTGATTGGATCAGACTCTCAGAGAGAAAATTAATTACTCAAATATAATGTTTTGATGAAGTGTCATAACAGCCAGCCCAGAAGTGGACATGTGACTCTAGGAAATCAACCCTTGATGGTTATCATCTTTTCTTTTCTCTAAGTAGGATGCAAAATGTAGACCAGGGACTAATTTCCCAGGATTCGGGAGTTATAAATATTTATATCATCTCTGCAGCATTGGCTTTGCCTGAAGAAATACATTAGTCAGAGATATGTTCTGGTGTTCCCTGTTTTAAAGTGCAAATCCAGCATTCTGAAGCTTGTAGAGCTTCAGCTGTGAGAAAAAGGAGAGATTTTTGACCAAAGTTGAATAGGGGGTCTTGAACAGCCTAATTGGTTTATTTAAGATAACTTCTTTTTAGTTTACTCTGGAAAAAAATGCATGTAAAATACTGTCGTTTTTTATTTACCAGCAAACATTCATGACTTGTGGTCCTCTAGCTGATCATTTTACCATATTTCCCCCACTATAAAGCGCACTGGACGATAAGGCCCCCACCGTCAATGAATGGTCTGTTTTTGAAATTATGCATAAGGAGCACTGAACTATAAGCTGCATAAAACGAGACAGAAGAGTCAATAGATTGAGTCAATCGAACCTTATTAATTGCATTTACAGTAATTCTAGAACTTGTTTGCAATAGGCTAAATGTGAGCATCGTTAGCGTATTCACTATATCTGTAACTACCAACCTTGTGTGGCGACGACAAAACAGACTGAAACAAACGTTCCTGTGACCATGCTAACTCCCAAACTTTTTAGCAACCAGGCACACGCTCTTTTTCTTACCATGTGGATGGTAAATGTGTAAAATCAGTACAGCTTTGCCCATGTGGTATTTTGTTATGTAACAAATTATAGTTGAGCGCAGTGGGGAGCTGGAATCAATGTAGGGATGCCTCTAAACATTTTTATTTAATCCCAATATGGTACTGATACTGCAACGTTCAATATTATTATCAAGCTAGTATTATATCAGCATAAATTCTACATACTTTGACCTATTGTCGAGTGTGTAATAGGATAGAGGCTTAATGAGGTAGTATTGCTATGACAAATTGTAATGGCCAATAGCAGTATGAGAAAAAAAAAAAACCTAAAGATCCACTCCAATGAAAATGGTGTTTCAGGTGTTTTGAACATGTTCTTGTAGCAAAATTAAGACTAAAACTATGTTTCTGAATATTTTATTTAAATTGTTGTGAATCAGGAGCAGACAAAAAAATACTGTTGGATAAAGCTTGTAGTTGTTGCATAAAATCTACAATCGGAGGGCCACTAGCTCCCTGCTCGACTCCATTTACATCTTTGTTTCCTTGTCGTAGGTGACATCTCGCTCTAAACTGTACAGCTAGATGGCGCCAATATTGTTTTGTTGCACCACTAGTGTTGGGTTTAAATGTGAAGGACTGTAAGCTAGCGGTAGAGTGTGTAAACAGAGGGATGTTGGGAAGCGAGGGGGGGGGCTTACTCGTCGCCAACAGTCCCGGGAGTTCAAAACACCGAGGCAAATTTCTAATGAACTACTGCTGCTCTGCAGAAACTACGTCCAAGAAAATGCTGCAAGTGTTTTTTTTTTTATTTTGGCTAAATACAACATAATTATGATGAAAAGACCACTGAGAACACTTGTACAATAGATCAAAAGATGATCCGAGTGGGACTTAAAATAAATTCCACGTAAAAAAAAAAAGGTTAACTAAATTCAAGGTTGTCATTTCCAGCTTATGGAATGAACAGCTCAGGGGGAAAAGGCATAACTAACCAGCAGAAAACAAATAGAATAACTGCCTTTCTTATTCCTCAAACTCCACTTTCTGCTATTTGAGAAAGATGTGGAGATTTTATTTTTTTGACTAAGCATTTCTGCAAGTTGAGCTGTTAGTCGACTCCTGCGCTCTTCAACAATATTGATGCTGTTCTAAAAAGCCTTTCACCTCCACACTTGTGCAGGGAGCACAGAGGAACTTAGCTGTTGTTGTGGTCAGTGTGGGAAATGGAGCTTGGTTTGTAAAGGATTGTTCTTGCTTTCAATAGGTGCCTCACAGATCTCCGTTTTAGAGTTTGCCCCTTGGGTTATGTGCTTGCAAGGAGTTGTTGCTGTGATGCTCTCCTGCTGTATCTCATTGAAGATGCTGTAGAGCAGGGGTCTCAAACTCAATTTACCTGGGGGCCACTGAAGGCAGGGTCTAGCTGAGGCACACACACACGCAACTTGTGAGTGTTTGAGAGCCAGTAAATTTGTATGGAACATGTACTATACTATTAACTATACTCTATTAGTAACTGTTTTCTGTACAAAATGTACTTATAAAACTCTCATTCAAATACAATAAAATAGGTAAATAAAAAATCAATAAGTAAATAAATTAATAAGACATTTCTGTATTCTTAACACAGTTCAGTTACTGTTGAAATATAAGTATTAAACCTAAAAGAAGACTTAAATTTTACAGTTCTGTAACTTCCTTCAGTGGTTCTTCTGAACACGGCTTCTCTTGTCTACTTCTTACTGATGGACACTTGGCAGCACTTCCTCCGGTACTGAGACCCTCAGTGTGATTGAAGATGATTGTCAATAAATCTGGACTGTACTTGGACTTATTGATATTTAAGGTGGAGAAGTCAGTGAGAATGTGCTCCGATTTTTCAGTCTGTGTTGAATGTTTTTTTTTTTTAAGTTTACTTTTTAAAACACAAATCATTAAAGGAGAAACAAAATTCAGTTATTATTTTGGGATTTTCTTTCTTATGACTTTTTGCACATTTAAACCCTGGTCACAAGTTATTGTAGAGCAGCCAGTCAGCCACTCCTTTATTTTCATAGTTGAATTCAAACTGTGGTTAATAAAAGAACGGATGCTATTCATTGGAGATCAGAACAATCGTTACAGATAGCTGAGATCAAAGAAAGACTCAAAAACAGATGGAAATTTATGTTGGCGACACCAAATAAGTGCAGCCAAGATGCACAATAAGCATGTTTGGGGTCATGCAGGTGGACGCAACGCTGCGCAGATCACCTGGTGAGTGACGTATGATTTTGCTCCAACATCACCTGTCAATCATCACAAAAATATCACGAGAAAGGGGCGGGAGCAAGGCGCCAACCTACGCGAACGCAGCTGGAAATTTAGTACTGCACTGACTGCAAGCCGCCCAACACTACAAAACAATGCATTATGGGAAATGTGTCCTGACGGTTTTTGTAGTTGAGTGATTAATTAAAATAATTAAAAATACCGATTGATTAAAAAAGGCTACATACATTACAAAACATTAAAATAAATATAAAAGATATTATAACACAGATTATACTAAGGGGGAGAGGCATATTAAAACTGAATTGAATGTTAAGGACAACGCCAACTTCCTGTTATCCTTCAGTCTCGCTGCAGCTTCGCCTTCATCTCACCCCCCCCCCCCCCCCCCGCCCCCGCCTGGTCTCCCCAACGATCCAGGTGAGGTGCTGGTTCATCTCAACACATATTTTTAGTGTGTCTAAGACTAAATCTTGTTGTTGCTCGCACATATTTAATGTTAGAGCCCCGTTAGCTGTCATTCATGTAGGTGTGGGACATTTATTCTCCTCAGCTGGCCCATCTCCCGCGGGAGCGGTGTGCTGCCCTAACACAACCGTGCATTAGAACCGTTTGGTCGGGGTTGATACGCCGCCACGTGCCTAACAGTAATAATAGCATCAACCCTCCCCCGGGTCTGTGCGACCCAGAGAAAAGTTCAGCACTCAGTGCATGTATTTAGAAAATTACGAGCGAATAAATACATTCTAAAAAGGAAAGTAAGGAACTCCTTAATGTGGTCCAGGGAGGGGGCTGTCAGGTTTCCTGCCTTAAATGTTTCTCTGCTTTCAAGCCCGGTCATTGTCACGCCCCCAAGAGTCATATACCTCACTGTGATTGGTTGCTTTGTCAGCTCGGCACACAACACTGAAAAAGTGTCATTCATACAAACTGACGGGACGCATTAACATTAAACTTTAATAATAACGCGGGGGCCCCAAAATATCATCTTGGCGGGCCGTTTGTTTGAGACCCCTGCTGTAGAGGTTTCTGGAGTCTTTTTTATTGGCTCAGACCCAGTTTCATCAGATGAAGGTGTGGTCTGCTGCTCCTCTGCTACTTTCAACACTGCTACCTTCAATTCTGCCTTTATGTGTCCCTAGTTTTGTCCCTAGTACATCTGTTAAGTACCTGCTGTGAACAGATTCAAAAATGTATTTATATAAGACATTTTTATGCCCAGTTCCACATGTTTGTGCTTGCAGAAAACAGTAACACACAGCCATAACAAGGCAAACAGCAATTCTGTATCACTGTAGGTGTATTTTATATTTCCATCTTATTGTAAAACCAAAGAAACAACCTTCAGCATTTATGTCTTTTTTATTTTAATCAACTTGTCTTGTGTGTATTGTTAGACACTGATTGATCTACATGCATGTATGCATGTTTTTATCTCTATATCCTCCAATAGTGGCTGGTCTCCAATAAACCCAGAGTCTTACCGGTGCTCTTTAGTTTAGACGCTGGTTTCTAATAGTGGCCGGTAGGCCTGCACAATAAATCGCAAATTTATCATTATCACGAAATCAAGCATATCACAAAAGACGGCGAAAATTGCAATAAATGATTACCTTAAATGTGCTACAACATGCTAATGGCACCTTAAAGTATTTAAGAATCAAATTACATAATTTTATGTATTGGACCGCATAGATCTACGCCCTCAAGTTGTTGACCAATCAGATGGAGCTCTTTTATTTTAAATGTTTGCCTCCTATGTAGACGAGGGTTAACTCTTATCTAAATTCAACTGTTGCAGTGAAATGGAAATGTTTTAGGTTATTTTGCTATTTGTTCATGTATCGCAAGTTATATCAGCCATCGCAATATTGATCACTAATATCACTTATTGCGAGTTCTTTCCACATCGTGCAGCCCTAGTGGCCAGAATCCTTTAATTACTACACAGTCTAGGTTGCTTGTGCTTCGTTTTTCTTTGCTACCCCACACTTTTATAATCATGTGGGCTCTGCATGCTAAATTTGAGAACTGTTGGATAGAAATTCTGAAATGGAATAGTGCTCTAGGATTAAGCTGATGAAGCAGCAGAACAAGAGGATTTTTAACAGGATCCAGAAAGAACTGGAGGATAAACCTGTTTGGACTTACAGCATAATAAATATGATGTGGGGCATTTTATATGCAACTTTATTACTAGTGCTTTAAGTAACGTCACATAGCGGAAAAAAGCCCCTATTGACATCGTCCATAAGCATATCTGTCTTTGTATATTGAAGCAAACGCAAAAGAAGGCAAAGTTGGTGCTGACTGTACTGTATTTGAAATATCCAAAGTAGAAATCAAGGCAAACACTGTAGAAAAGTTGATTAATTTAGTTGCAGATGCAGAATATAGATTTGTACCACTTATTGGACTACTTTTCTGGATAAGTTGAGCTTCTCACACAGAGACATCTCGACCCCGCGAGGCATAACCACTGAATTCTGTCAGATCATGGATCACAGTTTGGCTCTTCTAACTTTTGTCCAAATGAAATGCCAAACTTGGAATGTCGGCCATGAGTGTCAGCCGTCCTTAGACCAACCTTACAGGAGTGAGTCAATTGAAATCGATCTGTATGACAGTGAAAGTGTTTGCACTCTTACTAATTTGCATATTTGTTAAAATTCAACCAACAAGATAAACAACTCTTGTTACACAAAAGTAACTAAAGTGAACACATTCATCTAAATACTTATTTTTCAAAATCCTTGTCAATTTTTCACATCGTTTTATTCCTAATTAGCTTGTTGTAGAAAGCATGTCTCATCTTGAGGTCCCTCTTTGTATTGAACTCCATGAAAACAGCCACAGTCTCTTGGCATAGTTGGCAGATACGTTTGTTTCATATTTCACTGAAAAAATATACTGATTTCCACCTGGAAGCGGTGGCCCTTTGCTGTCAACTTTCCTTTTTTATTTACAGCTGACATTTTAGCAAAATGGGCTAGAAAGGGTCACAGAATGGTCCTACTACAGTGTTGCCACAAGTTTAAACCATTATTTGGCCAACCCCATTCAAGAACTTATACACACGGTTTTTATAAAGTGCTGCTGGCCGCATAATGTTAATTTCTCATTCGACATTTCTAGAAAGTTTAGCTGTTATAAGTGAAGCTGAACTTTCTTGGAAATAGTGGTTGTGCATAGTTTATTCATTTCATCATTCATACATGTATGGTTCTGCTGGAAAATTATTTCTATTAACGTTCTCAGCTGGGCAAATGCTCAATCTTTGTTTTGATCAATTGTTTTATTAGATTTGCTAATGCTGGAATGTAAGTACTCTATGGAGACATAATTACATTTTTTAATTTGATGTTTTTCTTTGCTATATTGTGTCAAGACATTCCCTTAAATGAACTGGCACTTGGGGAAAAAAAAGGATTTACGGTGAAACAAACAGATAAAGAGAAGAGATTGAATAGTTGCTATCTCCTTAGTAAATCAAATCTTGATTATTATGGTTAATTTGGCCATAAGTTTGTTACGGGCTGTCCTTGTAAGAGCACAGAATCCCTGTTTTTTTTGTGTAAGTATAGAGGAGATCTTGGATGCTTTTGGGGAGAAATTGCCAAGCGCACAAAAGTCTTCTTCTAAACCAATTTGGAATCCTTTTTTTATGAGGTGATTGACATGCAAAAAACCCTCAAATCATCTGACCTTTGTTGGATTGAATGGATGGGTTGAATGGATCATAAAGACAATTTAGTGTCAGTTTTATCTTCCTGTCTTTGTATTTTAATTTCCTATCTCGTCACAAAGTCAGATAATCTGGTAACAAATGACCAAAACAAGTGGTACCCATGGTAAGAATTACTAGTTATCTCCTTGAAGTTATCGACCAGAATCCAATTAGAGAGCCCGTTATTGACTGTCTGCAGTCTGAAACCTTTAGACCAAACATGTCTGGTTGGAGCTGTGACAGACACTAAGAGATAGTGGATCTGCAGAACCATGCGACTGTGGAGGATGTTGATGAAAGACGGCGGTAAATAGTGCAGAGCGAGCCGCCGCCATACAGAGACGATGAGGCCCGGGATAAGGAGGAAGCCATTTGTTCCTATGCCGTAAAAGTCGAGATAATTAATTTCAGTCAGACGTGCTTTTGTCGTCGACGTTCTTTGGCTTTAATAATGGATTTCACGTTATCAGATCGTAATGGAAATTCCTGAAGAAACCAAAGATGTTGATCTGTGAGGTTCATGTCTCCAAAGGGCTAAAGACATTCCTGTTGATGAAAGACTGAGTTTTGACTACAAGTGTTGGCCTGTAAAATTCTATTCTTTGATTTATTCATTTGTTTGTAAGTTATATATACTTTTAACACTTGATCTAAAGTTTTCAAGTCAGTATAGAATTTTTTTTTAAAGTGCTGATTAAAGTAAGAAACTCTATTGGATTTTTGGCGTTTGGATTTTCCAGAGGTATAAACTCGCTGTCACATCCCCATCATTAGTGTTGAGCTTCCTTTTCATCCAAATGTCAAACCAAACCTCAACAACAATAAGAGCTCTTAAAACTGCTTTACTAGTAAGGGCAGGCCACGTTTAAAGAAAAGGTCACAAAAGTCAGGAGATGCCACAAAGTAGAAAGATAGATTTCAGTAAAAATCATTGCAAAAATGCTCTTTTATCGAATTCCCTGAACTTTGGTCAAACTTGGAAGTACTCAGATTAGAAATGTCCTCCTTTAGTTCCATCTGAAACTTTATATTAGACCACCGCCACACAGAGTAACTCCTATTAAAGTCACATTACAGAGCTGAAATGACTGTTTCATCTCTCAGAAGCGATTGTTCAGCTCTTGAGGTTCGACCTTGCTGCTGATGGGTGCTGCCCGTTCATGTGCTATCTAGAGCCAGTAACCTTACGCTGCCCTGACCTTCCTCAGCTTCATAACGCTGGAACTTGAATTCATATGTAGTTGTTTTATGTTTCCCATATCTGTGTTGTTGTTTGTTTTTTTTTAGCATTTTCAGGTTAAGAATGAAGAAATAAACCCCATAATAAAGACATAAGGACAAAAGCTGCGATTTTTCCCCCACATATATGTAACCTAAATGAGATTAAATAGGACAAACATTTTGAAATCCCTAATGCAATGGTAAAGCACACAGTTGTATCTGTAAGATCAAGTTTTTTTTTAAAGCTATATCAATGAAACATTAAGTTTAATGTCTAAGCTGTCTCCTAAAAACACATCTGATCTTTTCCAGTTTAACTGGGTTAAGGATTTATTTTATCCACAACGGTTACGAAGATTTTCAACTGCTGCTACGTTCACACCGGCCTCTGCAACCTGCATTCTAGCACCCACTTCCAATAAAAGGTCTATGTAAACACACGTAAATGTGCGTTTCGAGCTTCTGCGTTCAACTGTCACATTTACGCACCACTATGCAACTTTTATGTCCATTGTCAGGCTCTATGTACAAAACATGCGGCCATTGAACGCATGTTGAAAGTTAAACCAGTTCAACTTTGACCAATTTGGTGGTGGTCAAATTCACGGAAGTGTCAACCATTGAAAAATCGATCTTAATAATTGCAGTTTGTGCCCAGACAGAATTATGACACCAAGTCAGTCCGTCATACTACCACAGAGTTTTAGAGTCACCATAGGAGAAAAAAATTACAAGAAGTTTGTGAAATCATGAGAAAAATTTCACAATGTTTAAGAATGAATTTGTAGAATGATGAGTAAAAGTAGTTTTTTTACCATTATAAAAATTGAGATTTTACGAGATTAAATCCTTTTATGACGCATTAGTCAGTTTACCATGAAAATATAAACAACAAAAATGAACAAATGTATTTCAGCGTGAGAGACGAAGCATTGTGCTTCATTCAGCATTGGGTTTACTAATGAGAGGTATTTCAATTAGTCAACATTATGTAAGAAGGACATTGAAAAGAAGATTCTTGACCCACAGGAGTGGATTTCTGGCGAGGAAGCCATTTACGCCGTTGGAAGTGTAGTTGCAGAGGTCAAAAAGCATTAAAGCACTCAGGAAGCCACGTTCATTGTGTTCTTGAGCGTGCGTCAGGTGCCTGGTATAAACTTATCATAAGTAAATTTAAGTCCTTGTTGACAACTTAACAAATACTGTTAAATTAGCCTCAATAAAAGGCTGTTATTAGGTTAAGCTTTATTGTTTCATTTGTAACCTGAAATAAATATTTAAAAATGTCTCTTCAAAAAAAAAAGCAACACATGAACATGATTCCCCAGCGCCTGACTACCCATCCAAGGTCAGATCCACATCTTTATATATTTTCACTATTCTAACTTTAGTAGGATGACCACGGTGGATCATTTCACCCATGGGTGTAACCAGGTTTTGCAGGTTTGAAAGACTTGTGAATTCTACTGAGGGCCACCTCCTCACCCTCCCCAGGGATTTCATCTCCCCATTTCTCCAACCTCTTTGATGGAGTTTAAAAAAGCAAGACAAAAGGACTGAATATGCGAATAGGGATGTGTCGTTATTCCCCTCAGAACTGGTGCAGGCCTAAAGAATGTAGAATGGAGACTTCATAAGAGCACTGGGGAATTGAGGGAATGTATTATTGAGAAAACTCAACATCTGTAAAAAAATAAAAATAAAATAAACTCGAAGAGATGTTTCGGTAGACCGAACATTTCGGATTACTGTTTCAAAAATGCAAAAGTTTTGTCAATATGCAGATCTTTAACAATTTGATACTGAAATGGTAAATACCAGATGGTCTGTAGCCCAACTACCAAAAAAATGGTTGTAAAATATGATTTGTAGTTAAATCATGAATAAAATGTTTGGAAAGCACCAAAGTGCCTAAATCAAATTGTTTATAAATATGTATCTTGTTATTACCAGGATGAGGAGATGATTGGGCTGTGAGCTAAAGCTGGGAGTGACACCAGGTTGCACAAGAAGAGATAACTAACAGAATGACTAGAACATTGGCCATCCAATTAAATCTTAAAAACCAGTCCACCTAACGTCTGGGATCTTAGCAACTATTTTAATGGTTCTTATGGACTTTATTCTTCCAGATAAATCCCAAAAGAAGGCCTATGTTCCATTCCTAAGATGTTCCTGCCCACTTGTTGCTGGTGTTATTGGTGTATGCTGCTTGGAGGAACCAAGTGTTGCATATAGGTGGATTTTTGAGCTGGAAAAAGAAGTACATCATCTGAACTTTGGAAGAAAGCATCATTGATTTATTAGAGAAAATTGACATATGCCATCTATTATTACTGCACAGATAACAAGGGGCTGTACGGTTCAATGGATGAGAAACCTTTGGAATGCTTTTTGTAGACTGTGTTCTCACTCATTGGGCTCTATAGAATAAAACAAGGCTGTTTAAATGCCCATTATAAAAGGATTATACTCACCACAGGATGAGAAACCCTATTTACCAGTAAAAACATTTCCTTTCAGAGTTCTTAGAACATATGGGCTATTTGTGCACATTTTCTTCTTTGATGTGGACACATTTGTGATCCAACGAGCACATCAATGACTTCTTCAGAGGGACGCGAGTGCTCCAGACTTTCTGCACAAACATCTCTTTCTTTTCCTGTCTCTTCCTCCTGGAAGGCACGTCTGATCATTTTTCCGACTCTGTTTGCCTCATTCCAGGAATACCAGATCGATATCATCTTTGCACAGACCTGGGTGGACACTCGTCTGCGGTACAACAGCAGCAGCATGCGGATTCTAACCCTCAACAGGTACCAAGACTTCACTAAAATAGCTTCAATCAGTGTGAATGAGTCTTCTGAGAACCATGTTACCCCTCTGAGGAGGGCTGTAATTAGCAGAACAAATTGATTGATGTGCTTAATTTTTTCCCCTCAATATTGTGTTATTTTATTACCTTGTTACTAGGGAGGCAGGCTGCCTCGTGCGTTTCACAGAGACGACGTCAGTGAATGTTTCTTTCCCCTTGTTGTCCAAACAGCAATATGGTCGGCTTGATCTGGCTGCCAGACACGATATTTAGGAATTCCAAGAATGCCGATTCTCACTGGATAACGACACCCAATCAGCTGCTTCGTATCTGGAACAATGGAAAAATACTTTACACGCTGAGGTAAGAGCCTTCCAAAAGCAGATCTAAAAAACTGTCAGTACTAAGTTATTTAGACCCTTCATCACTCAAAGGTTGCAATCTAGTGAAAGTTAGTCAACACAAAATGAGATACAGGTGTGTCAAGAGACCCCAAATCCTTCCTCCCTCCTTCTCCTCGTCTTTAAAGCTTTAGTCACAACTGCCCTTATGGGCCCATTTTTTTCAATGGGCATGCTGCAAGCGACGGGGCGTAGCGAACACTTATATAACACGCAAGATTGAAGCAGGTGTTTCGTACAATATTTGTCATTTTTTCCCAATTCCCCGCGCAATGTGCAAGGGACAGATGAATTCCTGTTCATGTGATAGGTGCGTGATAGGTGTGTGGACTTATCTGTGACATTCACATGCAGTCGGTAAGGGTCCTGCACTTGCAGCTTACTAATAACTAAAGTGTAGCACGATGTCAGGAAACGATAGCATACGTCATAAGTATTAGCCTTATGCCTTATGCATAAATATTGGCCTTAGTATATAATGATACACTCAACAATCTAACGTCCTTTATTTCAACGACATCCCATGAGGTAGCTGTACAAGTGTCAAGGACACACCTGCACTACCCCTAAGATATGACCCTCCACCCAAAAACCTGCAGCACCTGTATGGGTCAAAGCCCCCACCCCCCGATATTGGTGCATGTGACTAAAGCTCAACTCATTGGCACAGTTCTTTAAACTGATAGAACATTAGAAGGACTTCAGAACTTTTGTACTTTTTGCCTTCAGTAGTCTCAGAGTTCCTCTGTAAAAATGTATAACCATTATAATACCTTAGTGAAAAGAATATGTTTTTCATAATAACATGAAATTAAAACAGAGAAAATGATTCATCTTATTACAAGACAAAACAACAATTTGATAATGTTATTCCTCCCTGGAGAAATTAGTTCTGCGGGGTTCATTAGTCATTCCTGACTGCTGGGGAAAGCACCATCATGCAGTTTCTTTGTGGGCGGATGTTCTGCCAAAGGAACAGTTTCCCTCCAAAGGAAAGTAGGAACAGGAAGTTTAGTTGTTTTAAAACTAAGGTTAACAAAGAAAATGAGCAAAAATAGTTTTTTTAGAGAACCTCTGACACATAAATGAACGTGGGTTCTTGAATGCGCTCTTAGCATACGGTGTTCACAATAGACTGATGACTCACAGTTGGAAGAGGCTTGGTGTGGCAGCGGTGCAAATCTGGTCAATCCTGCTCCATTACACGTCCATTCTGATAAATGAAAGACTTGGTGTCGTAGAATTCCTTCCAGGCACAAACAACAATCATTCATCTCCCTTTCCTGATCAATCTGGTTTTGTCAAGGACACTACCGAACCTGATTAGTTTAACTTTTGACGTGCTCACGTTGTGCACGTGGAGCTCAAAAAGTGACTTTAAAAAAATCGTGTAATGTGAGAGTTTTAATCGCATATACGTGTTTCTACATAGACTTTTTATTGAAAGCTTTCACTCGGTGTGAACGTAGCATAAACTGCTGGTTTGGAAGTGCCAAATGCCAAATGCCTTATGGGATGTAGTCTTTCTTGTTTCTGTTTTTCCTAAATCATTAAATCCCATCAGTATAGACCAAAAAAACCATCTCAATAATGCCAATACCTAGTTGACCATAGAGGATAAGATTAAATGTAAAATATAATATGAATAGATGACCGTGTACAGGGACTTTACTTTTAAATACAATGATTGGGTTTTGTTTTTGAACTATGAAGAACAAATCACTTAGTTTTTTAGTTATACAGCAGGAAACCTAAACTTTGACCTCTGACCCACTTAACTGTGCTGGGATTACAAATATAACTCGTAATATACAAAAATATATTTAAAAACAAAAAGACTTCTCAGCGTAGTTCTTACCGTAACAAAAAAAATCAATCCCTCCCATCTTTCTATCTATCTATCTATCTATCTATCTATCTATCTATCTATCTCTATCTCTATCTCTATCTCTATCTCTATCTCTATCTCTATCTCTATCTCTATCTCTATCTCTATCTCTATCTCTCTCTCTCTTTTTCTTTCTCTTTCTTTCTCTCTCTCTCTTTCTCTTTCTCTTTCTCTCTCTCTCTCTATCTCTATCTCTATCTCTCCGGTCTTGATCATTCAGAGAGCTTATTTGACTATTTCATTTTAACCTTCTGATGTTCATTCATAGCATTAATTAGAAACGTTTGGCAAAGATTTAGTAAAAAACTATATCAGAACTTTAATGACAAATGTAGGTCAGATTTTTTTTTTTAAGATATGGTTTAATTTAGTCTTTAGAAAAACCAGTTGGGAATGATTCATGTTCCTTTCCTCCTTTTACTCTACTGTAAATGTAACTCAATGATAAACCAGGAAAAGACCTCGATACATCTGACAGTTATTGCCTAGAGGTGAGAACCACTAAATAAACTATTTTTTTCCCCATTTCTGGTTAGCCAGTCTACAACAAACTGTTATGGGAGTTTCTATAGACTTGCATGTTTGCGTCCTGAACTTGGAAAAAAAAAGATCAAGGCCTGCTGCACGTAAAGGACGTGAGGACAGTCCGTCCTGCCATGAATATTCTTGCTTGGTCTCCCCGTGTTGAGGCGTCGCAGAATGACATCAACAAGGTATAGAAAAGCCTCCAAACGTAACAGCAGAAAGAATATAAACCCTGAAAAATAGATGATTGCCTAAAGCAGCTCCACTCTGCCGATATTCCTCAGAGACGGAACAAGATCCACTTTCCTCTAAGTTAGATGCGCCTCCGTTCACTGCAGGGAGGGATGTGAACGCGGCGTGACAAGTCTGACATGAGCACGCAGCTCATTTCAGTGCATCATGTACAACAATAAATGCAACACAGGTTTAATGGCTTAGTTTGAACAGGGGTGGATAGGGAACATCTGATGTTTGATGGATTGGAATTGGGGGAAAAAGTCAAAGTTTCTGTTGTTTAAAAACCAAACCTTGAGCTTTTACTTATAAAAGTTTAACACAAAGAAAGATTTTGTTCTTTTCATTTTTGAGCATTAATTTTAAGCAAACTTGTAAAAAAAATTAAAACATATAAATAAACACAGCAGCTTTCAGTTTTGAATATTCAAAAGGAGTAGAAACCTCTCTAAAAGCCATCCTTTTCTCTTCACCTTTAGTGAAAGCTTCACTCTAAGCTTCATTTTTGGATTTAAAGACCCATTTGATGAAAGTTGTGGTTTTCACATGTTCTTGTTGCATTTTTCTGATGATGGAAATTCAGCTTACAGTTGCATTTCTGAGTATTTCTTTAGTCAGGCAGTTGTGACTCAAAAATGCAGTTTGAAAAAGATCGTGTTTGTGACGTAGAAAATACGCTGGATGGGCCGTAAGCTCCCTGCTCCGCTCCACTCCATTCCGATGCCTCCGCTTGTAGACGACTGGATCCACGTATGTCTTTGTTTTTTATCTCGTCTGACCTTTGAGTCATTTTTGTTGCACCGGTAATGTTAGATTTGGGGTGTGAGGAGCTGTAAACTAGCAGGAGAGCGAGTAAACGGAGAGCTCTCAGCTATGGGAGATGAGGAGGGTGAGGGTACCCCATGCCAATGGTTCCACCCACGACTTGGAAGCATATTTCTAATCAATCTGTAGAAACTGTCCTAGGAAACGACACAGGTTGGTTGATTTTGGCTGACAACAGCTTCATCATAATTTAAAGACCAGTGGGAACAATTGGAAAAGAAAAATCAAAAGGTTATTGAGGAAGAGTGGTCTAGAGTTGAACCCATAACTCCTATTATACCCATGAGCTTTCCAGGTGATCTCAAAGCTCTGGTGGATCAACACTAACCTGCTGCTCAGGAAACGGCTTTGAAGCTTCGGTTTATCTTCATTCATAATGATAGAATTATTACGTCAATTATTGTTGGAACCTCGTTAACCTTTTCAGAATCAGTTGGATCTGTAGCTGATCACCATTATCATTAGATGTTTCAGAAACATCTGTGAAAAACTAACAACGCTGCCCAACCTATACTAAACTATAACCTATTTATGACATCTTCTGTTTGCAGTTCAAGAGGTGAATGACACACACTGTGCACCATCTAACTTCTATACAAAGAAAAGTCTAAGATTCTTCACACTAGAAGGTTTATGGTCCCAGCATGCTCAGCGAATCGAATGAATCCCGAATGAGCAGAACGTCTCAACAGTCATTCAGAGGAAGTGAACTCTGTGTCTGTCAGACATCCGTTTGAAGAACTGGGTCATCAAGTAGACCTGCATCTGAAAAAAAAACGGATTTAACTCCAAAACTAAAAACAGACGATCAAAACTGCTCCAGACGATTGAAATTCCACTGATGAAACTTTAAATTGTTTCATTAAAAGCATATTAAGCCTCTCACATCCTCCATGTTTCCTGCTGCTTTTACTTTCGGATCCTCCGTGTTTCCCGATGAGTGAAGTTTTTACTGCACATTATTTTGAAGCGTGCAGGATTTACGTCCATTTTTAAGCCTCTTAAACGGAGAGCCAAACCTAGATTTACGGTTGGCGAAAACGAAAAAAAGAAACATCTGCTGAACTGACTTGTTCAGTGACCAAAGGAAAATTTCCCGGGATTCCGAGGCGGATGAGCCTCTGGGCTCTCACCTGGATGAAAAGACTCGTCTAACAATGATGAAGCAGTTCTGTCATTTGGAGCGATTTCGCACATCAACCGTGCAATCGAGTCTGATCCCACGCCATCTGCTTCTGTAAGGCCGCCGCTTCATACAGCAAAAAGGCACCGAACCCGCAACCGGCTGACGAGTCCTGTCTGGACGCTTTACGGTCCAGGAAACGGGACGATCCAAAGCAATTTCAGAGGTGGGAATGTCTTTGTCTGAGTCTGTCTCTGTTCGCCGTGCAGGATGACCATCAACGCCGAGTGCCAGCTGCAGCTCCATAATTTCCCCATGGACGAACACTCCTGTCCTCTGGTCTTCTCCAGCTGTGAGTATTGGCTGTGCCCGCATGCCAAATGCAAACACGCACCAAACCAACGGGGATCGCAAAATAAGAGGCAAAAGGACAAACTTAACTCTGGAAAATCAAAAAAACGAAAATGACACTTATGCTCCAGCATGAAAGATTTTTAAACTTGATGGGGGAAATAACTAAAAAGGCTCAGTGAGCCGCTTTTCAAAGCACCTCAACTGAAAATAAACGTCTGAAAAGAGATGAAAAATACAAACATGCCGAGAAAAATAAAAGAAAAATCTTCTGGAAAAAATAACATTTATGTTCCAGCATGAAAGATTTCTCCAAACGATAACAAACCGTTTTCTCAAATGACTGATTAGGGTACAGATTTACAAAAATCCATAAACGAAGTATGGATTTCAAAATAAGAGCGGAAATAAAATAAAAATTTAACTAAAAATACCAAATAGGATCAGAATAAGTGAATTCATCTTCCAGCATTAAGATTTTTTTCAAAATAGAAAGTTTTTTTACATTTCAGAAAGGATCAGAGTTAGTGTGCAGCTTTTCAAAACACATGTGCTTCAACCGAAAAGGAATTTTAAAAGAAGTATATTAATAAATACAAACTCGACTCTAAGAAAAACACACAAAAAACCAGGTCCAGAATTTTTGTTTGAGCATGAACATTTTTCCTAAATTTAATTGGAGGAAATGACTGATCGGGGTTGGTGCGCTGCTTTTTTAATACATTCAACAAAGTATATGTACCTCAAATGAACAGAAGCTTCAAAATAAGAGTGGAAAAATACAAACCTGACTCTAAAAAAATTCCAAAACTTCCAGAAAAGGTCCAACATGAAATATTTGTTATAAACTTTTCTTAAATTTCACAGAAAATGACTGATAGGTTAGTGTGCAGCTTTTTTAATAATATACTTACTAAAAAGTACATGTGGCTCAACTGAATAGGAACTTCAAAATAAGATCAATAATAAAATACAAAAGCAACTCTAAAAAAAAAAAAAACGAAATATCCCCAGCATGAAAGATTTCTCCAAACTAGATACTAGTTTCTAAAATCAGCTGAATACGTGATAGATGGCAGACTTTCTATCATGCAAAAAATTTTCATTTAAAACTTGAATCCCTTCAAAATATCTCCTGCTTTCTGTGAAAACTGTACTCTAGTGGAAAAGTTTCTACGAAATAGGCTTTAACAGAAGAAAGTTTTTGTCTGGTGCTTTGATTTATTGAGGTTTTTTATCTCTAAATTCAGGCGTATCTGGTTGTTACATTTATATAATGAAACGGGAACATTTCAACAGTACTGGCTCCAAGAAAAGAAGCAACAGAAGAAAGAACAAGCTTAAAAACGAAAGTCTCAATCATTCCCCCCCCCCCCCAAAGATGTGTAGAAATTGTGAAATCAGGAAGCAGACGTCAGAGCAAATGTAAACCCGACTTTTGGATGGATGGAGATGATCAAGAGTGTCTGTGAGGGACGTCATTTCTCATTTTGACAGCAGTGGATGCATCGTTCCTCTTCTCCTGAGGAGAAAACTGTTGGTGATGGTCTATGAAGCCCAGGAGCCTTCATTTCAGTCCTTTTTGTCCAAGACGCACAACAATATTTACAGGGAATAGTGGCTGCTCAATCCCCAGCCTTTAGAAGCATGGAGTCCCATTGAAGTAAACGACCCTCCTTTTTAATTCTTTCTTCTGGTTTAAGGAAAATCTCCTAACCTGCTTCACGCACAGGAGTCTGTTTGTCATTGCTGATTACAAAAGCCCGTCCATTCATGATGATCAGACATGCGTTTGTTTGTTTGTAACGGCCGTCGTTAGCGCAGAGAGCCATCGACCGTAAACAGGCTGCCATTAGGCTTCTGCTTTCACTGAAAGGAGCTTTCCCAGTAGATGAAATTAAATCTGTTATGTCAATAAATGAGCAGCCAGGGTTTTAAATATTAAACTTTTACTTTTTTCTGAAAAACACTATCCAGTACGGCCACAAGTAAGCATCATGTCAGGGTTTTTTTGTTTTGTTTTTTTTTTAAGTTGGAAAAAGTAGATTTTCACACGTCTGCTCATTTGACTCAACTCTTGGTTTCATCCATTTGGAGGAACAGATGAAGCTTTTTTTTCCACCAGTCCTAACCAAACTTTGCCTGCGAGTGGCATATTCCACAGCAGATGGTTTGTGAGCTCAGGATCTGCTGTGGAGGAGGAGAGAGACGAAGAGTCAGTGGAGTGTTCGGCCATGACAGCTGATCACCGAGCCACTGTTAGCCCTGACTTATCTCCACTGAGTACAGCCCAACATCTAAAATGTTCATTCTCATCAGCATGACGCAGACGCTCACTGCTCTCCATTAGTTTCTGTCATTTATTCTTGACATTACTGACAAATTGTAAGTGCAACACAACGTTCCAATATTCTGAGGTTTTTTTCAAGCTCTTTTCACCAACGACTGAATATAAATGAGAAAACAGAATAGATGACAGGAATGATATTAGCTAACCTGTTAGTCCTTTAAAAAAAATCATTATTTGATTTTCTTTATAGTTATTGATGGTTATCTTCAAAATGAGATTGTTTCCATCATTAGGAGGCACAACCCTTTATATGTCAGCTGATTCCCATTCTACTGAGAGAAAATGAGCTGGTTTTGACAGCGTGACAGACAGATGTCTTTGTGCTTTCTAAGAGAGTCAAACCTCGATGTGTTTCCTTTTGCAGGAAATAACAGAACTACATGAATTTGCCAAAACGTCCCTTTCCATGTGAAAGCTCTGCATAATTTTAGTACGCCAGAGTCTTGAAGCAAGTTTCCTTGTGTCTTGTAGACGGCTACCCGCGAGATGAGATCATCTACAAGTGGAAGCGGAACTCTGTGGAAACGTCGGACCAGAAATACTGGAGACTTTATCAGTTTGACTTCATGGGGCTGAGAAACACAACCGACGTGCTGACAACCACAGCCGGTAAGGGAAGGAGCAGGAAGCAAAGGATGATGGGAAATGGTTCCACCTCGGATAAGGGCTTTCTTTGAATCCACGTCAACGTTTGGACACCAGAGTAAAGCGTTCTATTGTTGGAGCCAAGGAAAGATGGAGAAATCTTCAAAAGGGATCAGATTACAGACGAGTGATACGTCCAAAAAAGAGGCTTTATTTCCATCATTTCCCCTTTCAAAATAAGACAATAAAATAATAGTGTGTGGAAGGTTTGGCCCCCTGCAGAGTTGGTACCCTTTGGCAAGTATCCCAGCCTGGAAACGCTTTTTGTAGCCAAGAGTCTCTCACATCTTGTTAGATGTATCTTCATCATCTTCTTTACCAAAGTCTTCAGTTCTTTTACTTTTCTCAGGTCTCTCCGGAGATTATCAACGATGTTGAGGTCAGGTGATTGAGGAGGCTGTGGCAAAACCTTCAGTTTCTGCCTCTAAATGTGTGCCAGCATGGATTTTAGCATCATTATCCATTTGGAGAATCCATCCTCTCTTCAACTTTAATGCTTCCTGTGCTGCAAGACAATCCCAAAGCATGATTGGGGTTCTCTTTTCATTTAACTCTTAGTCCTTCCTTTTCCAGATGTAGCTTTGCTCATTCCGCCCAAAAAAGTTCCCTTGTGCTATCCTAGGCACTTTAACATTGGGAGTTGGGTCATCTAGACCCTTTTTTCTTCAATGATTTGTGATCTTCACTGGTCTCCATGGATTACATGAAATCTTTCCACCTTTGTCCACCTTTGTCATGGTAGGGAGAACACGTCAATGTAAGGGGGGGGTCATCTAAGATAGCACAAGGGTTAAGCTCCACAGAACTTCTTCCCAAAATGCATCGGGCTTGTTAATATGTTCATTTGCGGACTTCAAAAGTGGAATTCTCTAGTGAGGAGGACCTAGAAGAAGTTTTCTTCTGATCACTCTGCCCTGAAGACCACATTTGGACC
The DNA here is from genome assembly GCF_053564925.1 of Oryzias latipes. Taxonomy (NCBI): domain Eukaryota; kingdom Metazoa; phylum Chordata; class Actinopteri; order Beloniformes; family Adrianichthyidae; genus Oryzias; species Oryzias latipes. Next base: position 10,792,099 of record NC_136238.1, read on the forward strand.
ACACCTCCGTAGTCTGCCGGGTCTTTCTGGAGGGTTTGGACTTGCTTTCCTCACAATCCTGTCAGCTGATCTCTTTGTTTTAAATTCCACTGTTCCTGTTTGACGCCGTTTCCAAATTACATTCCGAACAGAGGATATAAGCATCTGAAAATGTTTTGCTATCTTCTTATAGCCTTGTCCTGCTATGATCAGTTTCAGTGTTCTAGACTACTGCTTGGAAGAAGCCATGATTGTTGATGACTCAGAGAATTGAACATTTTTGACATTCAGCTGGTTTTGGGGACAATCCATGACACTGTCAGGTCTCCGCTTCAATCAATCACCAGGTGGCCCAAACTTCAGCACACGCCATTATTTTGTTTTAGGGTAAATGATGGAAATGAAGCCTAATTTTTTTTTTTACATCTGTGATCTGATGCCTTTTGAAGATTTTACAATCTTTTCTTGGCTTCATTATGCACGAAAATATAACGTTTAAACTGAGGTGCCCAAACTTCTGAGTGTTTTGAGTCTTCAAAAAGCATGAAAATTACTCTTTAAAACTAACAATCATACTAGAATTAGGAATCGATAGCCTTAAGACATGTCTGCATCTCTTAAACCAATGCATTTATTGTAATGGAGTCACTAAATTAAATTGAAATATAAAGTAAACAAATGTAAAATAGCTGAAAGAAAGAAAAAAGGATCAAAGGGAGAAAAGGGAGAAAACAAGAAAACATGTGTTCAGTGAGATTTTGACATTTGGTGGTGACAAAACGTGCCTTGTCCGTGTCGTTTATCTATATGGTGTTTGCTTTACGGTCACTTTTGTTGTAGTTTTGGGTAGCTTGAGAGCTACAGTCTCTAGCTTTTCCATTTGTTGGTTGGATTTCGTAGTGTTTGATTTTCTAAAACACAGCAGATGCTGTACTTTGACATTTCAAAGCTCTTGAGCTCCCTGGTAGGTTGTACACACACTTGAAGGCCTTCATGTTTCCTCGAGTTGCTCAGGTTAACATTAGTGCTGTTCCCATAAATGTAATCATATCACTACAACCTCAAAGCTCATAAGTATTCCCCTCCTGGGGGAAGTGCAAATAGGTTTTTGCAATGCCATTAATCACAGGTTTAAAGATTAAAAAGGAAGTTTAATTATTCACGCCTTCTCCTTTCCAGTCCTTCCGGCGTGGCTGTTGGTCGCGGCGCCTTTTGACACCTTCATGAAAGCTGTTTAGAAGGTGGCGAGGGTCGACCTTGGTCTGAGTCCACGTCCAGCTTGTGTCTTTGCTTGAATCTGCATAATGTGACCGGCTTCAGTTTCCTCACACATGCATGAATATGCAGGAACCAGAGGGATAGTAGAGTTCAAGAGTCTCTTTGTTGTGAAGCGTTCTTATCAGCTTTTTTTTTTTTTTTTACATCTTGAGAATAATTCGACGGTTTCTGCTGCCAAAGAAATTTCTTTTTTTTGTGGGAGAATTTCAGTAAAATGTTCAGTAGAATTCTGCGGAGGCGCGTTGATGGTTTGGACTCCAGCTGCACTGTCAAAACAACCAAACTAATTCTCTGCTATGATGCTCAAACGCGACGGCAAACCTACACATCTACCTCATGCTGTTCAAGAAAATTGGCCATCTCCTCATTTATTAGCTTCTTCTCGTCTCCGTTTCCACGCACACGGCGATTAGACCCCCCCTCGGCTAAAGATAACCATCATTAATAAACATCACAACAAACCCTGAAAGTGCTGCTTTCTGCTCGTCTTCTCGCTCTACTTGTATTTTGCCTCACATGGGGTTTTGATGAGGATTGAGTGGACCCGGCTCCACGACGACCCGCGGTCAGAAACCCATCGTCATCATTAATTCAGGAGCGTCCACCCAAACACTTCAGAGCTTTGTTCTTTCGGACCCCCACCCCACTGCAAATCCCCTCAAAAGCCCTGAAAAGTACATTTCACCTCCCTAAAGTTTGATTTGAAAAAGGATTTTTTTTCCTGTGGAAGAACTGTAAGTCCCCTAAAATCACAGCTTGAAAACGTCTCAACGATCATCCAATTTAAAGCAAACATGCATGCATGTTGGCGTGTGTGTGTGTATGCATGCGTGTTGGAATGTCTGTATAAATGCGTACTAGCATTTGTGTATGAATGCGTGTGTGTGTGTGTGTATATATGCGTGTTGGCGTGTCTGTATGCATGCGTGTTGGCGTGTCTGTATGCATGCGTGTTGGCGTGTCTGTATGCATGCGTGTGGGCGTGTGTGTGTGTGTATGCATGCGTGTTGGCGTGTCTGTATAAATGCGTGCTAGCATTTGTGTATGAATGCGTGTTGGCGTGTCTGTATGCATGCGTGTTGGCGTGTCTGTATAAATAAATGCAGGCTAGCATTTGTGTATGAATGCGTGTTGGCGTGTGTGTGTATGAATGCGTGTTAGCATGTCTGTATGCATGTGTGTTGGCGTGTGTGTGTGTGTATATATGCGTGTTGGCGTGTCTGTATGCATGCGTGTTGGCGTGTGTCTGTATGCATGCGTGTGTGTGTATACATACATTAATGTATAGATATATACATGTATTTATATATGTATCTGTGACCTTTTGTTTTTGTTTTTCAAGTGCAAAAGCCATAAAATCCTTTAACTCTGTATATAATATTTATTCCCACAGAAATTCAGCAGCTCCTATGAAAACCAGCAAACTTTCAATCTCCTTTTATTGAGCTTGTTAGTGGAGGGAAACCATAGAGTGGGAAGAGCTTCTGTCAACAGCTGTCCTCACAAAACGCAAACAGACAAAGAAGCCTCCATAGTGATAGATGCTCTGCTGCCTCCATTCATGTGTTTACCAAATGAGTGGGGGTGTGAAGCTCTGAAGTTCTCAGGTTAAACATGCAGAATGAAACACTGGTTCTAATAAGCTGTTAGTGGAAGACCTAAACCAGATCACAAACAGCTTTATTTAAAAAAATATAAATAAAAACATAGCATTTTCTGGACGTGATTAGAGATGGTGTTTAGTAAAAAACAAAACAGAAAGAAGGGTCAGATCGGATTATCTAAACATGTGATTTGCAACTTCACAGTATCTGTTTCTCCCCGTTAGTTAGACTCTTGTTGGGATTTAAGGATTTCGTCATTTAAATGGGAGAAGTTACTTTAACCGTTTGTATTGAGATTTTTTTTTGTCTGGTGTTCAGTTAGATGATGGAATTTCCCAGTTTCCTTAGTATATTTGTGTTTTTGTCATCATAGCCAAGCTAACCATTCCTTCACATGGATTAGTCTCTGAGCAAAAGAATGAGCTTGTTGACTTTTGTTTACTGGTGGACAAAAGCAATCAAGTGGGAAGCAGCAGCTGGTTTCACTTTCAGTCCTTTTCTTTGTTTAGGAGGAGTCATTTATGTCCGCTGTTTCCCATTTTCTAGCGAGGGGCTGTGCCACGTTCAATAAACACGTCATGGCACAGGGCTCCTAAAGTCACGGCACCTCATTTACTGCTTCTTTGTGGTTTGGACGTGTTGTCTTTGAAGGTCAAACAAATGGATATTTCTTGAACAGGATTTAGAACATTAGTGTTTTAACCCAATTTCTCTTTAATTTTGAGTTAAAGTGTGAGAAAGAAACAGATGTTGTAAAGCTTTAAATAAACAATTATCAAACAAAAATGTTCAATCTTTTTGTATATGGATGTTTAGCATATTTTAGAATCTGACTCCATTACAGTAAAAACATTTACTTTTGAGGTTTCTCATTGATTGCACATCATTGAATTTCCACCACTTTGTGCTGATCACGCATAGTTTCCTCCAGAGGAAACAAGAATGGAATTGTTGTTTCAGATCTTTGAAATGTAAGCCTAATATTGGCCAACATTTCATGTTCTGTGACAATTTCCAAATTCCCACCATATAAAAGTGCGTTCGTCATTTTGTAGTTCTGTCTGAAAAATTTCCCAGAAGTCTCTGCGAAACAGCAGTGGACTAGATCGGTAAATAAAGACCACAATGCATTGCGTCGGAACAATTTTCGTTAATCTACGTTTAGATCTTCAGAAGACATAAATAATTGTTGCAAAGCGCTCAGATCAATTAGATTTTGACTTTGTGAAATCGATGATGTCATATCCACTGTTTAAAAAGATCATGGTGTCTGAACTGCTTTTAAAATCCAGTTAGGGTGGGAATTTTGACGTTCTAATCTGAATAAATACTTGGCTAACACTTTATATTAAGATTCCTTAACAAGCATAATAGAATTTTTAGGGTGTTAGTAAGACATTTATTAGTACAATAAGTCTCATAAGGTTTATAAAATTACTTAGTTAACACATTTACAAACATTATTAGGATGCTAATGATACATTTATTGGCATTATAGATGTCAATAAGCTTAATAAGTGTTATTAACTAACAAATTAATAGGCTTTATTAATGTGTAAGATGCTAGTAAGCATCTTACACAAGCGTAATGCCTGAAAGTGTGGAATGCTTTTACCACAAACAAAGCATAAAGCTTGTAAAAAGAACTTTATATTATAACATTAAAACCGACTAAACATAATAAATGTATTAGCATCTTAAAAACATCCAAATAATAATGCTTGTAATAGTTGAAAGTGTTTGGAGACCTTCAGAGTTAAAGGCCCGTTTATCATCATGGTGGTCCCTTCAGCTGTAATTAGACGTCTAACAGAAAACCTGTTGAACTCCTATCGTTGTCACAGGTGACTACGTACTGCTGACGGTTTACTTTGACCTGAGCAGGAGGATGGGTTACTTCACCATCCAGACCTACATTCCCTGCATTCTGACTGTGGTTCTGTCCTGGGTGTCCTTCTGGATCAAGAGCGACGCCACACCAGCGAGAACAGCTCTAGGTAGGAAGCTGCAATCAAATCAGTTGTGGCAGCGAGGTGTGAGACGGTTTGCCATTGGAGAAAGAAAAAACACGGTGAGACCAGTTTTTATTAGCAGTCACAGAGGGAACACAGAAATACAAATCATAAACCATGTTGGAATAAGTAAAATTGATAGAATAGTAGAGAATGGTCATTAGAGGGGGGGTGTCACTGTACTACTCTGGTGAACAACACTTTATGTCATGGGGGAAGATATACCTGCAAAAGAACATGTTGTCCATTGGAACTGCTATGCAACATAAATGTATTAAATAAAGTGTGCAGAGGACTGTATTTGCCGTTTCTGTTATTTTCATTGTGTCCTCTTCAATAGGTGTACTACATGGTTTCCAACTAGTTTTTTTTTGGTCTCAGGTCTGATCTCCAAGTTGTACCACTACTGAATGAATGAAACCTGCAGGAATATAAACCCAGAGGTCTGAGTTACCTTTCCCGGACGCCGGTCCTCAGCTTGGAGATCCCTGCTAGTGTGTAGAGAACCACTCACCTTAGTTGATCACAATAGGATCCACGTCTCTCAGGATCTGCAAACATTCAATCAGACAGTTTTACTTCCATATTCCATCATTTGAATCCTCTAGTTTCTTTGATTTTGCGATCCATGAAAGTCGAAACTTATCTTTAGATTGAAGTCAGAGCTCATTAAAAAGCGCTGAAAGAAATCCATGCAGGCCGCTCCCCGGAGAGCGCCATCAAACGCGGCGGTTTTAGAGGAGGACTCATTCATTACCGTCTCTTCCCTCTGTGGGCTTCGTGCCTCTTTGTCACCATCACGCCATGTGCTCCTGTTGGAAGAGAGCCATTACTCAGACCTGGTAGAGACTCTGTCACCACAGTGAGAATTTTACTAAAGCAGCTGATTCAAGTCTTTTTCTTCACAGACCAATAACTTTCATCAAAGAAATATCCTTCAGGCATACTTTGGTTTTTATGTATAAAAAAATTCCAAACCACTCCTATGTTATGACAAGTGGTGACTTTGGGAAAAAGGCCTTTCAAACGGTAGTGTTTTCCTGTAAACGCCTGTCACGGATGATCCGTGTGCTGCCGCATGAGAGCTGACAGCGCTCCTTGTGGGAGATGTAGCAGCAAGTTAAAGTTAAAGATAGGAGCTTCACAGGCATCAGTCCTTAGGGCTGAGGTCTGAAGAGACGTTTGCTGCAGGGACTTCATGGAAGCGTTCACTGTGCGGTAAATCACCGGAATCTTCCCTGATCAAAGGGAAAAAGTCAACAAAGCACAGTGACTGACCGACCGTTGGATAATGCATGACTGGATACACAAATGAAAGAGCAGAGGGGACTCCCGTGCAGACCGTCTGACTCATTCCACGCATGCTATGAGGCGCCTTCCTTTTAACTTCTACTGCTACACTTCATGTTGGGATAGTCTTTTAAAGACGGCAGCATCATTGATGAACTATGACAAGTTCCGATTACTATAGCTTTTAGGGAAGTTTTCACAGGTCTGCTTGGGGAAAAAGATGGAAAATCCATCAACTCTGGCCTTTTGAAATGAACTTGTTTTGACGACAACTTTTAGTTTTATCTGAAGTCTCATTATCAGAATAAAGGACCGTATAACATTTCAGGATGGTTCACGCTAAAAAACACAACTGATAAATAAAAAGGGATTATTTGTACATGAAACATTAACTCCATACAGAATTATCCCTTCGTAGACTTCCGTTGTGTTCATGTTTAGCCATCTACTTATCTAAATCTACAATTCCAAAATCACTGGAAATGATATATAGCGCGATAGAACGAGTCCATCGTGATAGACCCTCCCTCTTGTCTAATCAGAATTTTTACGGGGCGGGACCAATCACTGAGGAAACCACCTCCCAACATACATATATGTAACACATCATCACACACCAAATGAAAACAGTAATAGTGATTTCTATCTATAAGAGCAGAGAATACCCCCTTTTTACAAACTATAGACCTGTTTTTCTCCTTCCACAATTCTCAAAGATTTTAGAAAAAAATATTCAATGATCAGTTAAATTCATTGATAAAATATGGTTTTAGAGAAAACAGATCAACCTCAATGGCTATCTATTATTGATGCTATGGAATCACAAATGCTGCTGGAATTTTCATCAACTTACAAAAAAAAATTTGACACTTCCAATCATACACAATACGCAATAATTACTGGTTTCATATGATAATCAATGATTATCATAAGCGGAGGACGGTTGCTTCTGTGAAGTCATGCATTTAAAAAGTAATAACCGCACACTTCGAAGGCCATTAACCCGCTTATACCATGGTCGGTTACAAAAGCAATACATATTAACCAGTTTTTAGTCCTTAATTCTTGTTTTTTTTCGATTTGGATCGCTTCTCTAACAAAAAGCGGACTATATGAAACATATAGTAACATATAGTCTGCGTCGTGCCACACCACCGCTGCAGTCAAGATTCGGCGATATATATATGCTGATCGTCCCGATGACTTGAATAAAGCATCAGTTCAGAGAGAAAGTTCACCTCTTACCGCTTGTTTTTGTCCAGATGAAAGCAAAAGCAAAAGGTTGTTTTAAAGAAGCTGGCGCAGTGATACAAAACATTTAAGCTAGGTGACCGGATCTTCTTTTTTCATTGTGCGGTTATCAGGTTTTAATGCACACCCAGCAGCCAATCAGTATTCACCCGGACCATGGTATAACTAAAGTGAGTCATTAAGGTTTACTGAAAAGATAGCAGAATTCTTTCTGAGGATAATCAATAAGCACTGGATAGTGTAACTTGAGATTCTATTCTGATTATTAATCAATGAGTACTAGATAGATAGATAGATAGATGACTTTATTAATCCCACAATGGGGAAATTTCATTTATCTGTGGCAGCAACACGACATTCAGAAATAATCTATATAATATAACATCAATAAAGGACATCACAAATTACATTTATATTAGATAATTAAAAATATTACTAAAATTATTATGAAAAATTATTATCAAAAATGAGATTCTTATTAAATAAAGAAATAAATAAATACAGCTTCAAAAGTGTAAAAAACATGCGGTCTGCAAAACATGTAAACTGTAAAAAAAACATTACAAATTTTTTCAAAATACAGAAATAACTAATGAAGTTCACATCAAGAACAAAAACAAACAACTGTTCAGGAACAAAAAACAATTTAAAATTGAAAAACAACAACTACAACAAAAGTAAATGAATCAATGACTAAACAGAAAAACACCCCTGGGACCGTGGAGTGTCACTTTGACATGGTAACATACCAACATACTACATATCTGTTACACGTTACTGAAATCATGAATTAATGTTTTCTGAAGATAATCAATCATTTCTAGGCACTGGATTCTATATCTTGAAAAGAGTCAGAACCAGATTACAAAAACTATGTCAAACTATAAAATGAATTATCAGTAGGGGTGGGATCATATAATCTCGCTTCTTCCCACTCCTTTTCAGGCAATAAATCAAGCTCAGCATGACTTTAGTTAATGATCACTATATTTGCTGAATCAAATGTGACTGAAGTGTTTTTTTGTTTTTTTATCGATGCATTTCATCATTTCTGAGTTTGATAAATCTGTGTATTTTGATTTTTATTGTATTGTCTAACATGAACACTTGAAATCAATCAATCAAGGTTAGTCAGTTTAAAAGCAGAAGAAAGTGATAAAGGGTCAAGTGGCGATTATATTGAAAAGTTCCACCGTGTTCAGGTGTTTTAGTTATTTAAAATCCAACTAAAAACAGCGTTCCTTCTAAAACTGCAGATGCCGTCCCTAGAGCATCTCCAGAAAAACAACTAGGGTTAGACCTGCACAGCAGCAACAGTCTACAGCGTTACACTAATGCAATTTTCTACAATGCTAACAATGAACAGTCAAAAATGACAATTACAAGCATCTACTTAAAGTAATCAACCCACATTACTAGATAGATAGATAGATGGATTTTTTTATATCACAGTACAGTTTTTCATATCTATCAGCCCTACTTAATAGATGAGTGAATATAGACCACAGTGCATTGCAGTTACACAATTTGTCACTTAAAAGGTGTATTTCTTTCTTATAAATGATCAAAGATACAGTGGATTCATAAATTGCAATTATAAAATGTTCATATTAATTAGGTTTTCCCTTCTGGAGATGGGTGACGGCATATTTGGCACTAAATATTGATTGTGTGTCCAAATATGATTAATTTCTTTGTCCCTTTTAGGAGTTGAGTAGAAGTGAGAGAATTCTGACTTACACTCAATTCAAATCATGGATATTACAAAAGAATCAATGTTAGGAAATCAAAGCTTTTTGATTTATAAACTTGTGCAAAAACTCCAGCTGTCATTTTTCTATCTCCTAAATAGGAGTGGAGCTTTTCCACTGCAGCATGAACACAGAAAGGTCTCCAAGATCCAACCCTGAAATCGTTTTAACTGGAAGAACCAATGATCCTCTCTGTCTGATGTCATCATCAACCAAAGTTAAGGTTATGGCTTCAACCACAATTCATGCTCCTTTTAAGGTGGATGATGTAGGGATTTAAGTGTGTCATATAGTTAAAAACAATACACTGAAATAGTGACCCCTACTGCAAATGGTAAAAGAAACTTTTTTTTGTGATCACTGCTGACATCAGACTACTTTTACTGCAGTGTCCTATTGTGACACAAAGTGTCTTATTTTGAAAGAAAAGACAAATGTTATAAACCATTTCATATTTAGATTGTTTTATTTTTGGGGGGGGAATCCAACAGTTCTTTTAAATTTATAATTATAATAACAATACATAAATTAGATTTGTGTTTTTTCTTTCTTTCTTAATGAATCTACTGTGTTCTGATAATAAAAACTTGGATGTCTTTTGGGGGGGGGGGGGGGGGGGGGGGCATTTACATACAGTTTTATTTGGTGACAAACTGTTCAAAGCAATGCATGTTGGTCTATGCTCACCAATGTAGTGAGCGTTGACGCACACTGGTGTTCCGCTGAGACTTCTGGGAAATTTCCAGAGCAATGGATTTTGGAATTGCAGATTCAGATCCCCTGACGAAATGGTGAACGCAAATAAAGATCCAGTCTTTAATCCAAACGCAGGAAACTGGATCCATACATTTTCCTAAGAAGATGACTGGACCTCCACTGCATAAAGTACCATTGTCCAAACAAATCGGGAATATTCCCTTTATTTAACTCTGTGTTCTTATCATTTTTTCAGGAATACACTGTGTTCTTCAGGTCTGGTTCCACAGATATTCTGACCTTTTTTTTTCTTTTTTTTTAACCGTTAAAGCTGAAAAAAAGGAATGTGTCTGGTGTTGCAATGACTCACCTGCTGGTGCTTTTGGGTCCTATTTGTGGACTCCTGGTGAAGATCAGCTGTGGCCCGTCCCTCCACCTGTGCACAGAAACAAAGCAAAGGTCAGGGGGAGTGATGTTTATTCCCTTTCCCAAAGCTTCGGTACTTTCTGTACACTTTTCTTTGCCTTAAGGCGTGGAAACGGGCTGCTGTGAGGAAACCGCTGCCAGTGTGATTCTTGTTCCAGGACATTTGTGGAGACTGAACCAGCAACCCCGCGGGATGAAAGGACATTGTGTTTTGAAATTTTCATACGCTGAAGTTGTTTGGACGGCAGCTCTGAGGTTAAGTTTGCTTTCCATCTGAGGTTTTTCCCCGTGCGGGCAGATGCACAGACGCTTTTCTCACCTCTGGATGAGGTTTTGTGTTTGTTTGGTTTTTTTCTTGTAGAGATGTGTGAGACCGCTCAGATCACCCAGTTGCTATGGCATCATGTAGTGACAATTTCCTCTGAATGAATTATACCAAGCAAAGAAACTTGGAGGGGAGGGGAGGTGGGGAGGGTGCAGTGATTTGCTTATTCTAAAGAACCGAAATAAGAAAGGGGCCGAGGTTTTAAACAAAGAAATGTGAGCTACAGCTGGTAGGGATTTCCTGCTCGTCTTTTGTGAGCTTATAGAAAGACTCTCTTAACTAACAGAGTTGTTCATTTACCTGCTCGGCAGCTTAAATCTAATGAGGGGGTAAAAGGAGAAAGTCTAGACGAAGCGTTGAGAGGCGGCTCAAAATAGAAGGGAGCAACTCGTCTCTATGGAAACCACCGGGGCGAACACAGAGGCACACGCAGCTATGTAGGGATGAGGATGAAAGAGACAGAGAGAGAGAAAAGGATGGAGGGAGAGGAGGGAAACGCGGTGAGCTTAGCAAAGTGACGCGTGTCACAGCTGTAAATATCGCCACGTTACTGTCAGCGCGCTCGCTTCCCTCTGAACGGATTGATTTGACATCAGCGAGCGAACGAACCGAGCTCTGAAAAAACCTCCGGGTGTCTTTTCCACAACAATGGCCGCAATTAAAAAGCATCTTTGGTTTTAAATGCTTGTTTGCAGCTCTGACACTGAAACTAGAGGAAACTATTAGTCTAAATGGAGCCGTCAACACTTGATGTCGCTGTGTTTGGCAGCAGCACTAACTGTAAGACTCTCTGCTCCTTTGTCCCTCCTGGGCTTCTGTAATAACCCACATTTTACTGAATGCCTGCAGTATTTTTTAATTTTCTCTTCCTGTTAAGCAATTATGAGACTGGAGTCCTTTCACAACCAACTCATCCAAACGTGTAAGAACCTGATATGGGAAACATGCTGTAATTTACTGAAGAGTTTAATAGGAAACCTGTTGGTGTCAAAATAAAAGCTTTTCTGAAACCATTTGTCTGCTCCTCTAGTGCTTTTACTCTCTTAAGTTTAAAGACATGAGGGTTTGTGTTCGAATCTACAATTCCAAAATTTGGTGCCCTAGAAATTTCCCAGAAGTCTCTGCAAAAAAAAAAGAACTTGTAAGCATGGTTGCTGTTAAAAATCGTATGTACTGGATACTCCCACACTATCTGTTTTTTAGTAGTAATGGAGTAGTGAGGCCATGAAAGCCCATAGAGCTCTGGCCACAGTTTTTGTGCTACAGTTTCAGCCAACGAAGAACAATCTATGCTTTATAAACGTTCAGTCCAGGTCTCACACATGCACACAGACTGGTACCTCAAGTACATGAATGGAAGACGAAGGAGCATCAACGATAAAATTAATTTGTGTCAAGAACAACATGGAATCCCAGTTTCCAGCAAACGAGTGAACGTACAGTTAAAAGTAAAACCTTAGTCACAATTGTTGCTGTCAGAATCAGATTTAAAAGCACGAATTTAAACATTAATAACAAACGCTGGTTTTACTTTAGCTTCTTATTGATTAGTACGAGTTCATCAATTTATGTAATTGGATTTTAAGTATTTTCTATATTTGCTTCACATCTTAATCTTTAACTCTTGGAGCCTTTTTAGTCTTCAAAAACTTGTCAAAGCACAAGAACCTTTACTGAAATGCTACAAATATTTCTAAACACTTCTTGAAAAAACAAAAACATTCAATGCAGCTACGTTTTTAGACAAAGGCATAAACGTGTCTGGAGGTGGGATGACTGCAGACTCCTTTCTCTCGTCTCCATCCTTCCTCTCTGTCATTTGAGGAAAAGTGGACCAAGAAGAGCTTTGACTCTCGGGAGGCGGACTGCCGTCTGGGCTCTGGTCGGAGGTCACCTGTTGCTGCCCTTTCAAATCTCAGCGGGGGGGGGATCACCACAGGAAGATCAGAAACTCTGAATAATGAGCTTTGACAAGTGAAGTCTATGTTTCCACTTAACGATTTTTCTGTCAAATCTGGTGAGTCTGATTGAATAGAACGCTCACGTTTTCGTTGGGTTTGGATGCTAAATAGAAACGATATGTTTGTATTCCACATTTAATTGGTTTATTTCTTTTAAGGAAAGCAACTTTTCTTAATATTAATAAATCCCAAAAATAATGTAATCATTGTTCTTCATTGTTAAAGTAAAAAAACACTATGGTGGAAGAATCCCTTGTACTTTTTGAAAAGAAACCCACGTTCAGTTTGATGGCAGGATGATGATAATTTGATGATTGGTGGAACACAGACAACTGTAGGAAGAATCCAAGAAAGTCCACACGTCCAAAAGCAGAGCAACCCCCCCCCCCCACACACACACACACCAGAGATTACCCAACTGTCAATTCACACAGGGGAGCAACCGGCACCACTTTCAGAGCCCAGCTGCAACGCCGCAAAAGCTCCAACGCAGTAAGAAATGAAAAGGTCAGGAAAGAAAGCTGGAGCGGGTTTCAAATCTGTGCGGTTACTGAAAATGCTGAAATAGCTGATAATGGAGGAAGCAGACAGGAAAAAGTACTAAAAGCCATCATAGACAGTCAAACTCCTAACATCACTTTAAATACATAACTCATTTTTAGATTTTTATTTCCTTAGCTGACTTTTTTTCTCCCAAACTTATCAGTAAAATGTGATTTTGTATGATCCAGTTACTTAGTATTAGGATTCTGTGATGAACAACACAAGAAAGATAAACGTACTCTTGTTAATGGAAACAGTAAAAACCTCACAAGTTTATCCAATCTGTCTCAATTTAATTTCTGTAACAACTTTGGGACTCATCAGGAGCAAACGTAACAGTTTGAGACATTTGGACACATTTTAAATCCATTTTTAAGCATTTATCGTTCACATTCTTCTGACGACCGTAGTTTGTATCCATTGGAAATACATTAAAGGGCCTATAGAATGCAAAATGAACTCTTTGAGTTTTAAGTGTATTATGTAAAATCTTACCAAAAAACAACAACCACAAAAATATTTTGATCCAGCACATTTAAGTTAACCATTAATCGGGTTTTTCGCCATCTTTTGCGATAGCTTGATATCGCGATAATGATAAATTTGTGATTTATTTTGCAGACCTATGCAAAAATAATTCACATTTCATTAAATAATTGTATAAAGAAATGTATATGGATATAGTTTACCCTGAAAGGCTATAAGCATGATATAGGCCCTTTAATTGTGTAAATGCTCAAAGTTCTGGTGGTTCAAACAGTGTGTTGTTTGCATGTTAACACACAAAAAGCCTGATTGAAAGAGCCACTGCTAGATAAAAATGTGTTTCCACCCGCACGCAGCAACAGCCTCAATGTAAATAATGTAAAGTTTTCAGAAGCTCCGCCTCCTAGCAGCTCATAACTACACCCCAGCTGTGCGGTGAGAAGGGTCGGACACCGAGTGCACCACCCCTGTTACTATCTCCACCTCTGAGGCGGCAAGCAAACATCTCCATAGCAGTTACTGCACTCATGTGAGGACTAAACGGCTGATTAAGAATAATTTATGTCTAATTAAGTCAGTTAATATTATGTATAATTTAATCATCTCTGTCTGGACACATTTTTGAACCACATTCCCAAAACAGCCCATGATCTTGTTACCCACAATGCCATCTGCTAAGTAAGGAAACCCATCTAACTACATTTCCCAGGAAGTTTTTAAAGTAACATATTATATAAATCTATACAAATACATCAAAAGGATTTATGAAAGCTATAATTTAAAAAAAACCCAAACTGAAATTCTAAACATTCACATTCTTCTATGAACTAGTTAGACCTTAAAGAGTTAAGTTAGTGTTTGGCCCCAAACATAATTTGTTGCTTGGTAACGGTTAAGGTCACACTGTTGTTGTTTTTTAATTATTCAATCTTTAATTAGAAAAGAAAAAACCCAGTTAACTTAATTTTGTTTACATTCAGACTTTGTAAATAAATGTCAAGTAAAACCACAGATGAAGCACTTTGGGTCAAGTTCCCCAAGATTTTTTCGTGATTAGTCTCCTTGGTTACTATTTCTGTCTTAGGGCTGAAGTTTGTTACCATCGATTCACGAATCAAGATCAACGATTCAGAAATTCTGATGGATTATTTTTTTCTTTTTTTATTTCCCCAGAACTTGTTTTGGTCAACTGAATTTTAAGTTTGCTTGTTTGTTTGTTTTTAAATTTACATCTCTTGGGAAAAACACTCGTTAGCTTTTACTTTAAAATTGAGAAGCTTCACCAACACTTTTCTTTTCTCTTCTTTTAAAGTTTTATTTACTATTATTCTGCATTCTAGAGCGATGATTACGTTGTCTGAAGATTTTAAAAAATATGTTTTACCAGATTTATCAAAATCATGCATCAGCGATCTTGGATTCCGCAAATATTTATACTCAAATTTTCAAGAAATCAGCAGTATCTGGATTCTCATTACAGCCACATCATTTCTTGTGTTTAACCTCCAGATTCCTTCACCTGTAGCGGTTAGACCTCCACGTTCGTCAGCATCAAAGTCGTACTTAAAGGTTTAGTGTTTAGTACTTTTCCGTCCAGCCTGATAGTTCATGGAATTACAATCTTGACCTTGGCAGCGTTTTGTTCTGTGAGAGTTTGGATGATGCTGCATATTTTTTATTTCTTTCCCTCACCCTGCAACAGTTTGTACCGTTTGAGATGATTTGATGGTGCCGCACATTCTGAACTGATGCTCGGGTTTGTTTATGGAGTCACATTGTGATTCATAAACATCTGCCCACACCTTCCACTATCGGCGACATCCAAGAGGGTTTCTATCTGTACACTGCCTCTCTGACAGCGTCTACCTTTCCAGGTATCACCACAGTGCTGACCATGACCACCCTGAGTACCGTGGCCAGAAACTCCCTCCCCAGGGTGTCCTACGTGACCGCCATGGACCTGTTCGTCACCGTCTGCTTCCTGTTCGTCTTTGCCGCCATGATCGAGTACGCCATGCTCAACTACTATTCCTACATTATACGCAGACCCCCTCCCAGGATGCAGAGAATGGTAGGCCTGCAGCAAATGTGCACCCTTGCATTTGCATTTGATTTTTTTTTTATTAAAAACACCTCTTTATGCTGTTTAGACTCGACCTTAAAGGCGTATCATTTGAATTTTTTGTTGGACCAGAGTACAGAGAAAAACTCCAGGCAAATATCAAGATATAAAACAGGCAGCAGTTCAGACTGTAAAGAGACGCCAGACGATCTCGATTCAAGGCGGCCTTGAATTTGTGTAGGAGCAAAGTTACATGTCTGTGCCCAAGAGCGCACAAGTCTGCATGTCTGTCCATAATAATAATAATAATACCTTTTTAAAAAATGGTTTCGTTGTGGTCGTGTACTTCTGACAAACTTTTACATCCACAACACTAAACAGACAAACTTTAAGGTGCGCTCTGTTAAATTTGAAGTAAACCTTAACTCTGAACTCGATGTATGCATTTTGTATAAATCTAAACGCAAAGCACAACCAAAAAACAAATCCAGAAAACTGGAAATACTTTGACTGTTGTCCATGCTGGCTCATCTCCATGAGCACATCTGTGCTGATTTTCCCTCATCATGGTGAGAAAGCCTGATGTTGTGTGGGCGTTCTCCAGCCTGCACCTGCAGCGAGCTTTAGCGGCGGCAGACGTCTGTTGGAACTGAGTCAGCCGCCGCTGCCTCCACCTTCCTCGCTCCATCTCCCCTCACTATGCATCGCATCCTCCCAAAGTACTGGAGTTCTGCTGAATGTGTCTCAAGGCTAAGGGGCTTTGTCTCTGGGTGGACAATTAAGCTGCGTTACATACTGTACCTCCTCCATGTTTCACTGTGCACCCCCTCCCCAAAGACTTCCATGTGGCTCTTTTATGCCGCCCACTCCACCGATTCTCTCTTGCCTACCACTCTTTCTTTAATGGAAGAAGAAGAGGGACTAGAAATTTAGTTAAAAATGAAATCCAATTAGGTTGTCCCGCATGATTTTATGAACATCAGGGAGTGAGTCACTTCATGAAATTTCTCCGGATTTCCTTTTTCTGTTCTAAACATTGAAACCACTGCAGCTTTACGGTCATTGTTTCCAAGTTATTATTTTCCGGCAGATTCTCCTTTATTTTTCAGCTTAGGTTACTGAACCAATGGACATAAGAAATCTCTCCATTTCTAAGGAAAGTTTAGCCATCATGATGAGCAAAAACATGGGAAAGTGTTTACAATATGTTCTAGAAGGAACTATGAATCTTTAAGGTTGAATAAAAATGTCCTACCGCAACTGTGATTCTCCTCTAGGCTAGAGCTGTGACGGTGTGGGATTTTTGATCACCGCGGTGATGAAGCACCAGGAGTCGCAGTTAACCGGTCTAAACTACAAGAAAAAAATTCTGAGAATTCCTAGCATATTCACAGGATGTTGACAAAAATTTTTGTCAGTTTTGTGTTTCTTCTCAAAAATTTTAAAATAGAATTTATTTGTAGATATAATATTTTCTTTTTAAATGGACTCTGTTTTATTAATGTTCTCTTTTTGTAACTTCAAAGGTTTAGCCCACATTTTTACGTTTAGTTTTGTTGATTATCCGAAAAAAACTGTTGCATCATGGTCCTTTAGTGCATCTGTTATGTTGAAAGTATGATAGGAAATAAATATTAAAATCTCAACAACCTGCAGATGATTACACATTTATCTTATGAGCAACAGTGTTGAAATTTGACAAATATAGTTATTTGGATAATATCGCTGTCGCCCGATATGGAAAAAAACTAAATCGTGATATTACAAAATTCTATATCGCCCAGCCCTGGTTGCACTCACCTATGTTGTACAGGGGATGTTGTCGTACAGTGCTTTTCTGTCACACAGTTGTTAGTCAAGTTAAAGTACTGGCCCCAGTGCCCACATGGGGTAGGCGGGTGATACGAAATCCATAATAAAATTTTCAATTCAACAATAATTGATGGTATAACTGTATTCGTTAGTTGAGTTTTTAAAGTTATGTCTTAGCAAAGACCAGCCTTTTTGAAGGCGTGCAGTGTGAGAACAGCTCCTCTTAAAGTAGAGATCTTGTTTTAAAGACCTGCTAGGTTCAATTTAATATAATAATGTAAAACTTGTATGCGAGTCGTTGTTGGGTTCACCTAAAACATTCCTCTTTGCCTTGCAGGCCTACTCATCGTTCCACACAAGCCGCACTCCCCGACCCATGATACCCATGGGCAACTCCCTGTTCTGGCACGACTATGACGACAGCTGCCTGTACGAGTGCTTGGACGGGAAAGACTGCAAGAGCTTCTTCTGCTGTTATGAGGAGTGTAAAGAAGGCGGCTGGAGACGAGGACGAATCCACGTCAACATCAGCGAGCTGGATTCTTACTCCCGGGTTTTCTTTCCCACGTCCTTCCTGCTCTTTAATATCGTCTACTGGGTCAGCTACCTCTACCTCTAGTCTGTTGGGGCTGTCATGTGATCCGTGGAAACAGCTCTTGCCATTTTGCACTGCGGCTGGTGATTTTGAGGTGGACACGAAGCGTAGTGGAGGAAAACCAATCGGATCTGTGGGACTTTTGAGAAAACCCCACTGGTGGAGTGATGAGACCACAACACTTTTGAGTTGCACTTTACGGCGTCTGAATCGCTCGGCAGTGGGATGACGAGTCGCCCCCCCCTTGAATCTCGGACACTGCGACTTCAGAGAAGTTCAGGGGGGGGAGCCGGGGTTGCCAAGCTGAACCTTTGGCCATTGAGACAGCAAAGCACCCATAGTGCCTTCTTTAGAAAGGGTGCAGCACCAACAGAAGCAGCGTCAGAGTTCCCTCCATTATATCTTTATTACCTCATCCATCGCAAGCCGCATGTTGAGCTGATCACTCCGTGACTAAACTAGCCCGGATCACAGTTTAAACTGGGGACGTTCTAAACTCTACATTTTGTAGCACATTAGTTTTAGTTGTTCCCTTTTATTTGTATTTCTTTACAAGCTAGTAATGTTTTCTTGTTATTCTGCTGAGAATTAGTTGTGCTTTCCAGTCGCACAGGCATTGGTTGTTAGTTGTTTATTATGGGTTAGAGTCAGAGCCAGTGGTAGTCTGGTATAAACTTGTTTATTGAGTCAGTCAGCTTTTCCTCCATGATGTTTTTTGACCAGACGACTCAAGTTTTCACAAAACAGCAAGAGGGTTCGGGTGTTTAGAAAACAACACAACAACTGAATCACAACTGCATGAAGCCACCAAGTCCAACAGTAAAGATGCTAATCTCCTCCCCCAGTTCTGGTATGTATGTTTCAGTACATGATTAAAGACAAGAGCAGATTAGACCGTAGGGTAGTGCTGGTTTCTCCTTGGAAACAAATATAAATATTTAGTTTAATGAGATTTTATCCTTTTTATACAGATTTTAAACTTTAAGAAATCATCTGTAGATTAGCCAAACTTAAATTAAAAAAGTTTGACACAACCCTAAATGATTTCCAGAGACTTTTTTCATCTCAACCCACACTTCATTTTCTCTCCTCTTGTAATTAATTTTAATATGCGTTTCTGCATTCATGAAGAGCCGTTTGGGTTTGGAAAATAAGGTTTCCGTCGAGAAAATAAGCCTGCTTGCTTGATTGGAAAGATGAAGAAAAGAGTATAAAAACGTAATCAGAAAACTACTTACACAAGACAAAAATCAAATGAAATATAGCCAGAGACTACACAATTTTTACATCTTTAGCGGTTTTCTGCGGCCTGTTTTTTTTTTTTTTTTTATCTGATATGTTGCTTGTACAAAAAGAAAAACAAATGTAAATTCTTTTCTGTCACTCCAGATTTTGTCATCCAATTCACAGCTCCTCCTGTTATATACTTTCTCTAAATCTACAAAGACAGAATGCAGCTGCTTCTGACCTAAAGCTCCATGACCGTTGCAGGAACGCTGCAACTCAACTAAACAAAAGATCATTATATTCATTAACAGTGTTGTTCAAAGAGAAATGAAACACACTAGTAAGAAAATCACATTCCTTTAGTCCCCAAGAAATTATGAAAAGACTGAGGATTGGGCGTGACCACTGAAGCCTGAAAGTTTGTTTAGTTTGATCAGTTTGATCATTTAATTCTCTTGAACGGATCTGAAAACATCACCTGTAATTTACTGGAAACTAGTTCAGCCAATTTTTGAACATAAAAACCAAATTTACCAACCTTTGCTAGATATGTTTGATGACCTGAACAGGTCATCAGATCAATTGTACTGGTCTCCTATGGCAAAAGCTCCACAAAATAAAGCAGATATTCAACCTATAGGATCTTAAAAATGAAAAATATCAAATGATGCCGGTGCCATCCCTTCACAGTACAATAGAAAACACTAGCAATTCACAAAAGCCAGTCAGTGAGACACAACAGTCTTAATCAACCCTAAAATGAAAACCAACCAGATGAAGGCCAACATTTCAACAAACATTATTATTAAAACTTCCAGCAAAAAGCTAAGCTTATTAAAACAAGTCAGGTTTTTTACAGTAAATTAGGTCTGAAGGAAAAACAGGAAACATTAAATGCCATGCAAATGTCCACATACTGTTTATGACTTTGCTGTGATTATTTTACCCAGAATTATTTTTTAAATGGTTAACTTGACATTAAAATGTATAAATGATGAGTGAAACCAGATGTACTCCCTTAGTTTGCCTGTTTTTTTTACTTTTCACAACATTAAACTCTTGTTTTACATTTCATTTGACTGTGTCACCCTCAGAAAAAGAAACACTGATTTTTGTGCATTTCAACGATTGGTCATAAATTGTATTTTTCCTTTAACCTCCTCATACAGCTTTCATTCAAAAATGTTTCGATACTTCCAGCACATGACGCAGATCTTGCCGTTATTTCACTTTCAAGTATCCGTAGCAACAAAAATTAAGTCCCAAATCTTACCTTTAATAATATCTAAACCTAAATAAAAGGTAGTGTGTGGAAAAAACTGCAACCAAACATTTTACGTTGCATTTTTTTTAGACAAACGAATCTGTTCCAGCAGGTTAATGCACCATTAAAACTTTGTTTTTATTATTTACTAGCACAGAACAGAGCGTTCAGATTGTTTAATAGAGCCCTACTTTGTAGCAAAGTTCAATTTGATTGACAGATTGACATAAAAATTCCTTAAACGTCAGTGTACTCATCCGGAACTAATTTTGAGCCTGAATACACCCAAGCGGATCCAGTTCCGGGACCAGGAACTGCTCTTGGACCCATCTTTTGAGGTGGTCTCGGTTTGTGTCCAATCAGACAGATGCTTCGGTTTGTTCTGAGATTCTTTAGGTGAATACTAACTGTCCTCGGAGTATAACAACTGAACCACAATGGCCACCGTAGCCAGGCTTTACGTGATGCAAACACAGTAGCGGAGCAACAATAAGGCACAACAACTCACTGTCTCATTGCTTCTCGACTTTTAACGTGACAAAAGTTGCTTCTCACCATTTTCCCGACAACCTATACGTCATAAACACTTATCAGCGCAACTTCTTAGCCTTTGCCTCCTCAATAACGGCCTTACATCATGTCTCCTTTGCCCCATAGTAACAGGAAATAACTGTTGCACCTTACACTCAAAATTGGTCGGCAAATATTAAGTTTCTCCCGACAAGGATTGCAAAGCGTACGACTTCCATTCATTTTCTCGTTGCTTTGCCTCACCCTTGTGATTCCTGGCCAATGACTGAAGAGATCTTTAGTCACGTGGTTTTGTTTACACGTTTTGGACTGAATCAAAAAATGTCCAGTAGACGGTAGTCTGAATACAAGTTCAGGGCTTGATCCGACCAACAAACCTGTCCAGCTTTTTTAGATATTTTTATCACACTATCCTGGGGTGCACTTAGTTTTTCCACACACTACTTCTACAATTTGAAAAGGGGTTTGATGCATAAGTAATGAGACGGTCAAATGTTTGCAGTTAAATTGACAAGAGGCCATTTTGCCCATCCTGTTGACACGATAGACCGGCAGAACCAAATTCTCTGAGTGCTTAAAGGTGGTTTTAAACCTTAGCTCTAAAAGAAGGTGTACTTTTTTTATTAGTATTTCACATGACCACACATTCGGAGAGGACATCCACACACAAATATACATTTGTGAAGGCAGAGCAAAGAGCAGTGTTGAAAAATAGATGACGCAGAGTTTTGATGGGATCCAACCACCATGCAACATTTATGAGGGGGGGTGCAACCAACACTACATGGAACATTCTGGTTCACAGATGTTCGGCATTTTCAAAGTAGCTTGGCTTTCCAACAGGGTCACTGGAGATTTTTAGGACGACAACTTCTATGTGAGCTGTATCTAATTATTGTTTCTATTTTCATAAAGGGATGGAATGTATTTTTTTCGGCCAGTAGCAAGGCCACAGTCCTTCTGGTTGGAATTCAGTCAGGTCAAGCTGCCCAAATTAAAGTTTCTTTAGGCCTTCATCAGTTTCGTAGTTGCAAATAACAGCTTTGCAAAAAAAAAAACAAGGTTTGTCAGAAAACCTCTGCAGGTTTTCACCGATTCGTTTACAAATTATCATATCGAACAAAACCAATTTCTATCTATGCGTCTAGAACTGACTGACTTGACCAGGGCTTGGCCCACACCGCGGTAACTTTTCCTCACCTCTGATATTTCTACTACACTTTATAAGTGTCTCAGTGTAATGAGATACTTCAATAAAACCAAAAAACACTATTTTCTACATCTGGATGAAAACCCTTGGAGTTTCAACTGACTGGGATGTGGATTTCTAAAGCCTCTTTGGAATCAGAGTGCTAATCCAAGATCAGCACAACTGAGCCTAATGAAGCCTCTCAGGAGGCTCCTTCGAGGACCTAGACACCCCCTCCACACACACACACACACACACACAAGTTTGGGTAGACAAAAACAAAATACTGGCCATGCAGTGTTTTTTTTTTAAACTGTCGTTTTTGTTTTGCTTATCAACACCATCTCTGGAAGACGTGCTTGTACAAATTACACACATCCACCCTGATCTTGGATGAGTCCTCTGAGGGAAAATATTTGTGGAAACAGGATCTGGAGTGAAAACAGGCATCTTTTTTCTAGTGTGTGGTGTATTGCTTATATAAATAAATAATGTTTTGGTCAAGTCCTCCTGTGAAGACTTTTTGTTGAAGAAGGAAACTGCCAGATGAGGATGGGTTTCCTAGACTAGTTTTAGAAACGCTCGTGCTTTTGACCTCTTTTTCATTAGATCGGAGTTTAAGCTATCTAAGGATACAATAAAAAGTTTGAACAATTTCATATTACTTACAGCACCTCACAACTCCAACCTACAAACTTGCTGAGCATCATTGGAGATAT
Source organism: Oryzias latipes (assembly GCF_053564925.1). Taxonomy (NCBI): domain Eukaryota; kingdom Metazoa; phylum Chordata; class Actinopteri; order Beloniformes; family Adrianichthyidae; genus Oryzias; species Oryzias latipes. Next base: position 10,815,100 of record NC_136238.1, read on the forward strand.
CCATCTCTAAGGTTTTGACTTAGATGTCAGGTCAGATGAGACAAATACAAGCCTTACATGGATCTAGTTGTCTACAAGCGGATGCAGGAAGCTTGTGGCCTGCCAAGAGTGATTTCTACTTCACAGAAAAGGATGTTTTTTTTTCACCTGCTCCTGATTCTCAACAACTTGAATACAGAAATACTCAGAAATGCAAATTTTAGCTTAATTGTCTTTATATACGTCCTCCATCTACATAAAAATACCAGAAGAACATGTTAAAAACACCATTTTCATTGGACTGTGTGTATATTGAAGAACTGTTTTTCCTTTTGTTTAATGCAGGAGTTATGTTCTAAAAATACCCTGCTATTGGTGAAAGCAGTTTAACGGCTGGACAGACTTTATATTGGTTGAACACATTCAGTAAAAGGGCTATTGTACTCAAAAGTGTTTTGTCAGATTAATACAACATTTCTTGTTACTTTTTCAACATTTTTTAAGTCTTTGACTAAATCCAACTTATCGGAATATTTTGTTTCCCCATCAAACCATTTATTATTTCAAATGGATCAGTTCTTTTGGATTTTAGCTTTGGGAAACATTAGCCAGGGTCCCTGTTCATCTTTTATCACCATAACAAATAAAAATTTAGCTTTTTGTCACTATTATTTTAGCAAAAATATAACTATTAACTACTGGACTTTTTTACGAAAAAATAATTTTAACTAGTGTCATTTAAAAGATAATGAAAAAAATACTTTATACTTCTTATTTAAAAAAAATAGGTTTAGAGTAACAGCTCATAGGGGTATTTGCACTATAAAGGATAATTCAATTTTAAATGTATTTTTTATTTTGGGTTAATTTACAATTAAATACCAAAAATAAGATCAAAATGTTTGGAAATCCCTTTATGTGAACACCTTAAGGACTCCTCTATCAAACATCTCTACGCTACATAATCAGCTTTTCTAAACAGAGCTTCCCCACAGAAGTTTAAAAACTTTGATCAAACTTTAGATGAGTAACAGTAGTTCATTTTGGGTTCAAACTAGGCTGAAACATCAGCAGAGAAACCCCAACAAATTGTTTTTATTATTATTTTGATCAATCTAATCTCCTCAGGTCAACGGCTTCAGTTAATACAATAACCATCACACTGAGGGATGGATGGACTTCCAGTGACCAGGGAAGAACACAGTTGATCTGGAGCATCTGGGATTGTCAGAAACAGCACTAACTCAACCTGACATGTTTTAATGGAAAGAGGACATCGATAAGGGAGGTCTGAGATTCTTTGACTATCTGGGTGAAACAGAAGCACAACTGAACAGCATCTGAGCCTGAAGGAGGATATTCAGAAATGAAACACTCTACTCACGATGGAACATTCCTTCAACCTGAGAACAAAGAGCAGAGGAAAGATCTTTTTGTTATCAGTTCTGGGGGAAATGGTTTAAGTTTTCAGGTTTTAGGCAGAGAGGTTAACTTTATCATGTCAGATGTGGTCTGGAGGTTCAGGACTATTAGAAAATAAATATTAGAGTTTTTTTTAATTCCAACTTTTTGGTGGGAGGCCAGGAAACTCTGGCAAACAAAAGAATTCTCAGTAAACTTGATAGTTCAGGTACAAAGACTGAAGGCATTTTCTTATAAATATGATAAACAGCATTCTATGTTATTCAAAGAAATATAGGATTTTTGCTGATTTCTCATTTTACTTTTTAACATTTCTTCTTTCTTTTTTTTATATGCAATTCATTTTTTCAGATATTTTACCCTTGAACGCTAAGAAAACTGGAAAATAAAAAGAGAAAAAAAACTGGCCTTGTACAGACCGGTCCATGAAAGTATTGTCTGGCATGAAACTGGTCCGTGGGCTGCAATAAACTGTTGAATCCAGTCTGAGCTTCAATGGTCAGTAAGTGATGTCAAAAGTGGTTCACAACAGACAAAGTGACAGAATCTTGAGTGGCTGTGGTGACGTTGACGGTCGCCAGTTGTCTTGGACATCGATTGTTTGTTTTTTCTATTCACGCAGTAAAGGTGAAAGTTTGTTTTTTACGGGTTCCTGGCTTAGCCCTTCACTCTGACGTCCCCCTGGGCCTCCTGTTAACCATGTTTAAATTTCATGAAGCAATGAGTTTGTGAAACAAGGTCCAATGTAATTATTTCTGGATCTGCTTTAAGGGAGAAAAAATTGAGCAGATTAATTGGTTTCATTAGCAACAAAATAAACAAAGAAGTCACCAATGAATCTATTCACAAACATCAGAGTGACGAAGAATTGTCCTCAGGCATTCAGCCTGCTTAATAACAGTAATGAGACTAATACCCAGTGACAGATGCATGAGCACATCATTACTTTCCTCCCAATGACCCAGTTTTAGGCAGACTCTTCGACAGAGTACATCGAGGGACACAAACACAAATCTGTGAGGGGGAGCTTTAGGAAACGCCTGCAGAAGCAGGCCGCCGAGTTCACATCTTCAGATAAAGAAGGCAGATCCAACAATAAAAAAACACAATGAACCTTATCCTGTGACGCTGCTTTAAAGCCATGACGACGACTTATTCGGTTTTAAGAGTATCTCAAAAACTTGAAGGTGGCCAAAGGTTGGGTGGAGCTGTAGACTGGTGCCGCTACTCGAAGAAAAGTCACAAGAGATCTATCCAGAAGTTAATAAACAGACACGAAAGCCTAAAAGCAGCTCTGCAGGGAAAATTGGACATGTCACCTGAAACCGACAGGCAACATTACTACAGACAGATTTACTACTGTCTGAAAGAACTTTACTGATGATGGATCCTGCCAGAGCAAGATTTCAAGAAAACCTGCTAAGACGATTACCCTGGAGAAACCCATGGGCCAAATCTTGCTCTTTGGTACCTAAATGCACAGAAAGGAGCTCCCTGTTGAGGAACCAGCACTCAGGACATCAGGATGCACCGCTACAGCCATCAAGAAGAGGAAATTAACCAGAACGACCAAGTACAAGCAGCTGACATCAACTGGAGTCTAGTGAAACTTTTCTATACTACCATCGTCAATAGTTGTGCCATAAAGCGTCTTCATGTCCCAGTCGCAGGACTAAAGCTGGTCTCTACCATGGACCCCAAAATGAAGACAAACGTTCAAAACATAAAGAGTTGCAAGAGTAAATGTAAACACGACAATGGACAGAAAGTAGGCCTGCACAATTAATCGCAAATTTATCGTTATTGCGATTTCAAGCTGTGCAATATCCATATCGCAAAAGTCTGAGAAAATCGCAATAAATGGTAAACCTTATATGTGCTAAAACAATCTCCATGGCAACTTGAACTATTTGATGAATTGAATAAATCCGTTTATGCATTTAAGGAATCAGATGGAGCCCTTGATGTTGTTGACCAATCGGATGGACTCCTTTTATGTTAAATGTCGCCCTCCTATTCAGACAAAGGACATTTGGAGAACAATTTAAGGTATTTTGACTCTTATTTAAATCAAACTTTTGCAGTGAAATGGAAATGTTTTGTTGTTTTTGCTATTTGTTCATTTATCCCAAGTTATGTCGTCATTGCAATATTGATCACTAATATCGCATATCGCAGGTTTTTCTATCGTGCAGCCCTTACAGAAAGTAACTGCTTTAAGAGGGAAACAGTGGTAGAGTTACATTTTTGGCCAGAAAATGTTTTGTAATTATTGTTAAGGTGGACTTCAAAGCCTTAACCTGTATTTTCTTTGTTAACGAGGACAAACTTAAAACTCAAAATCCAGAAATGTCTCTTATAATTTATGACAAACCTCAATTTAACCCTTGTGCTATCTTAGATGACCCCACCCTTACATTGACGTGTTCTCCCTACCATGACAAAGGTGGATAAAGGTGGAAAGATTTCATGTAATCCATGGACACCAGTGAAGATCACAAATCATTGAAGAAAAAAAGGTTCAGCGCACTGTTTAGTGGGTCTAGATGACCCAACTGCCAATGTTGAACTGCCTAGGATAGTACAAGGGTTACTACATGTTAGGGGTAGGAGACTTTCATACCATCATATCAAGTGGTCATCTGGTAGTTACCTGGTTGGCTTTAAATGCTGGTGGCGTTGGTTTCAACCATTATAGTTGAAGTGAAATGAATTTTTTATTTTACCGACAACTATACTCATCTCCCGACATTTATAATTGACAGGAGTAAACCAATGGCCATTCAACTTTTCTAAAGAAACAAGTCCAAAGAACATGAGGTGACAGAGAGAGGTTGATATCGCTAAAGAGATTCAGATGGCAGCATCTGGAGTCTTGTCAAACTGCTCAGTATGGGCACAGGTACCTGGCCCACTTAGAGCAAATCATTTACGCTGTCTGGAGCCAAAATAGACTAGAAAAAAATGTTATCAAAGCTGGATTGTGTGGTGGTTGAGCCTGAGGGCTGCACGAGCAGACAATCTTTGCTTCAAAAGGTAGACAGAGAATATTTAATTGCTAAAACAGGTTAAATATGATAGTCAAGGTCAAAGACATCACTAAATAAAAAAAAAACTAGTAAAAACAACAGTAATGTTAATTGCTCAACCTCATCGCTGCTGAGAGCCACTTCATTGTGGTCATTAAACAAAGAGGGTCTGTTTGTCATTCTGGGATCAGAAAACCTCATCCACAAAGCATATTTTAAAAAAAACAGAGCTCATTCATGTCATTAAAGTTGCAAACTGGAAAGTTGCAGTCAAGGGACATAAACAGGCCAGAGGGTTGGCGGTTCGTTCCCCGCTCCCCCCAGTCAACTGTTGTGTCCTTGGGCAAGACACTTCACCCTGCCTGCCTCTAGACTTACTCCAGCTGTGTGAAGGCCTATGAATGTCCTAGTGATGGTCAGAGGGAGACACGCCTCTGTCAGTCTGCTCCAGGGCACCTGTGGCTACATCAGTAGTTACATCACCAAGTATGAATGAGGAGTGAATGAATAATGGACACAATGTAAGCGCTTTGAGCGTCTGGAAAAGCACAGACGAATCTATTATTATTATGATTATTTTTCATTTGAGTGCTACCTGTTGATCAAAGAGCCATGCTTTCATCTCAACACTATTTTTGTGTTGTCTATAAAAACCAGGGATGCGACGATTCACGTTCCACAATTTGGTTCATTGGTTTAAAAGTTTATTTCATGCTTTTTTAAGCCTTTCAGTGTAAAATCTCCGTAACCCTTGTGCTATCCGAGGCACGTTGACATTGGGAGTTGGGTCATCTAGACCCACTAGACAGTGTGCTGAACTTTTTTCTTCAATGATTTGTGATCTTCACTGGTTTGCATGGATTACATGAAATCCTCTCCACCTTTGTCATGGTCGGGGTAACACGTCAATGGTCATCTTGACCCCATAGGATAGAACAAGGGTTATACGCACCACACGGCGTGAATGCAGCATAAAACGTAAGTTTGTGTCCGTCCTCTTCTTCTTGTATGGCTGAGGAAGGGCTATACCGCCTTCAAAAGTTCATGTCGTGTTTTTGCAATCCCAATGAATGGCTGTTGGTTATAGATATTAAAATTGCCTTAAAAAAAAGAAATATTAGTGTTTGTTATAGACGATTAGTCGACCAATCGTTGAAAGCCCTAGTAAAATCACCCCCCCCCCCGACAAAATATAAATAAATATTCGTCGTGTTTTTTGTCTTTTTAAAATTTTATTTGAGAAAAGAAAATTAAAATATTGGTTAATCTTTTTTTTGGGGGGGGGGGTCTTTAATGGTGTATTTTTGGTATTATGACATGTTTTCACCACTAACAGAAAAACATAAAAAAACAATTTTCAGATTCCCTTTTTTTTTCCTCTTTGCACTGATCCTTTTTTCTTCAATGATTTGTGATCTTCACTGGTGTTCATGGATTACATGAAATCTTTCCACCTTTATCCACCTTTGTCGTGGTAGGGAGAACACGTCAATGTAAGGGTGGGGTCATCTAAGATAGCACAAGGGTTAAAGGATCATTAAAATCAAACATTTTATGTATTTTAACTCAAATGTTGCACCAACAAAATCTATTTTTTTACTTTGGGAAAATATCAAAAACATACTGCGCTTTTTCAGGACGCCCAGTCCCGGTTCTCTGCTGATTCGCTCTAAGCTCGGGGGAAATCTTTGGACTAACTGAGTCATTACATGGGGGGCAATGAAGAGAACTGAGCAGGTGTCGTCCACATGTGTGATGACTGCGTTAACCTGGAAGTGCAAACCTGAGTCAAAGTCACCGCACACAGCAGCTGCCGCCACCAGGTGTGGACACTTCAGAGGCCTGCTGGGATTATATCAACTGTAACTGACTTTCACATCAACAACTTTAGTTTCAACAGCGTCTTTGTGGGTGGAAACATTTCAGGAATGCTGCGTCTCGATGAAAGCGTCTGTCCTCTAACATCTCCAGCAAAGTATTCACGGTTTTGTTTTCCTCCTACTTTGATTGACTTTGAAAAGAAATGAAGAAAAATAGGTTTTGGTGTTTATCCATGACCTCCAGCACATTTTCTTTGTCGTGTTTTCACAGAAATGCAATTAGCAGGTCAAAAGGAAAGCCGGTTTATTCAGCAAAGGCCCCATTTGCATTCCGATTAGCAAACAACTAGAAGGAAAGATAAAATCAACAATCTCTCACTACGTTGACACTGATCTCTGTGATATGAGGATATGGTCAAATGTGGGAGAAAAATGGCGAAAATCTGACCAAATGAACTAAATAAATGTTGACAGGAGGAGCAGCTTTGTGGAATTTACTTGAAAGAGCCAGTCTGGTCATCTTCTGGTCTATTTCAGTAGCGTTCCCAGTGGTCTTTTGATTAGGATTATACTATTTCTAGCCAAAAACCGAGAATGCTTTCTGGGACATAGTTTCTGCAGAGCAGCAGTAGTTCCAGGTTTTCGGCAGGACTGTTGGAGCAACCCCACCCCCTCTTCCCCACCTGTTGCTGAGAGCTCTCTGTTTACATGATCTTCTGGTAGCTTGGACGTGAAGATTACAACACATTGGGGGGAAAAAAGGTTGAGCGCACTGTCTTGTGGGGTCCAGATGACCCCACCCCCAACATTAACGTGCCTTGGATAACACGAGGGTTAAGAGTAGAGGTTTGATGCTTCATCTGATTCAAAAAGCTCATAATATTGGGTTAATATAAACTAATTTTACTGGTGTGTGAGTTTTTTTCAAGCAGCTTATTTTTGCACATCAGGCAAAAAGTAAGCTAATCCTCTGGCGGATGAGGAGAAACCCAAACAAGATTCTCATTTTCTACAGATATATTGCCAGTAAATTAACTTCCTAAAAGATAAGAGTCAGAGAGATAAAGAATACATTGAAAAGAAGAGAAGGGTGCACTCAAGGTTTTGCATATTCGTCACACTTGGATGATTCAAATCACCAACATAACCAAAATAAAATAAAATAAATGGATTTTTAAAATTGCTGTTGTATTAATAAAACAAAGTGACGCTGCTGTTAGTTGCTGGTGCTGAGTAACACGGAAAATGTCCTGGAATTCATTTAAATAAAGATTCATTCTCACACCTGAACATTTAAAAATGTGTCTAAATGAAAATGATGGGAACTTATGGTGCAATTTTATAATTCTTATGATCCATTTTAAAAACGTCTTGTAACCCTTGTGCTATCCTATGCACTTTAACATTGGGAGTTGGGTCATCTAGACCCACTAGACAGTGCTCTGAACCTTTTTTCTTCAATGATTTGTGATCTTCACTGGTGTCCATGGATTACATGAAATCTTTTCACCTTTATCCACCTTTGTCGTGGTAGGGAGAACACGTCAATGTAAGGGTGGGGTCATTTAAGATAGCACAAGGGTTAATGATGTCTTTTTTTTTACCAAAATCAATAAACCTGTGTCGCTTTCTAGAACAGTTATAGACGAGACTGTTGACACAAAGCAACCCCGCCCCTCTTCCCCTCTATGTATCTTTTGTGTCACAAATAAGCTTTTTTTCAAACTGCATATTTTTTTGTCTGCGGTTGATTTGCAATCATTTGAATTAAGAAACACTAAACATAAATGCTACTTTGAGCTTTCTTTATATATGTTATATATATGTCAAGAACACCAAAAACATTATTTTCATCCAAACTGCTCTTAAGTACAGCATAAAAACCAATGGTTTTTGCATACAAACTCAATTCTATTTATGATATTTTGAGCTACAGGCTCAAGCTATCATTGGGTAAGGACCAAAGAATAATCACTGGCAGCAAAAAAAAAATAGATTTTGTAAGTGTGAACTTTGTTTAACCCCAATATCTTTCATAGAACATTTAATTAGCCTAGATAATAATTATATATGCACAGCTGTGTCCAACAGAATCCTTTTGTTCGGTTAAGAATAGCCCTCAAAGAAAGAAAAGATATTTTTCTACACTGGATATTTAGTTTTTGTCTGTTGTTTTGCCTTTTCCATAACGTAGAACAATAACAAGACATCTGTACATCTCCAGACACATATGTGGGAGTGTGATATACACAAACGCATGCAGGTGACACCACTCATCTGATTCCAGCACCTTCTCTTCATGCAGATGACACAACAGTCACAAACATTGCGTGCAATCATGTAAAGTGAAAGATCATCATTTTCACATCGTGTACGTCGTCTTTTGAGCTCGTTTGAGTCAAATAAAAAATTCCAGGCTTCATCCCTGCAAGCAGAAGACACTCCGGATGGAGGGAGTTTTTTTTCCTCACTCTGCCTTTTTTTTTTCTCCTCCCCATTTCACACACACACACACATATGTACTCGACACCCCCATTTTGGTGGCACAAACATGCAGTGTTTGCCTCTGCTCTGCGTGCCACAGATAATCTTTATGAGGCAGAGACCCCATTGAGAGTATTTATAACCCAATCAGATGGGTATTCAGCTTTTCCTTCTCCCGCTGTTCCTGCCCTTGCTTCAGAATGAATGTTAAAGCTCCTGCATCAACATACATCTCACTGTCTGACTCGCATAAGCCTGCGATGTGAGCACGCTTAGAAGCAGCAGGTCACAAAGAAAAATTCCCCAATCACAGACAACCGCATGTTTGGCTGAATAGGGGGACACATTAAAGATCTGCACGTGTGTGAACTTCCTGAGCTCCTTCGGCTGGTAATCAAAGTCGTCAGGTGACGATGTGAAGCTCCAGATTGCCGAGGTGGAAATCTTGTTAGGTTGCATATCTTTTTTTTTTTTAAGCAAACTGTGCTGCTGTGTTTATTTTGTACGACTGAAGGAGCAAACGCCGCATCAGAGATGTCTGAATCGCACCTTCGGGGAAAGTCTGCACCAGAAATGACAAGTAATATCTCTAATCTTGAGCGGATCTTAGTGGAAATAAACAGCCGAAGACGACAAGGGGCTGAATTCTCTCTGATTGTGTTAATGCGTTGGGGAAAATTGCGCTGGTGACACAGGCGTGTTTCATTCGCCTTCAGCCTTCAGAGAAGTGGGCGGATTTATCCCGAGGATATAAATATACGGAGCATGTTTCAAACACGCCAACGGGAACAAATAAAACAGAAGAAAAACAAAGGGGAGATTAAAATTTAAGTGGTGCATTTGAAAAGACAAAATTCTCATTCAAACGGCCCGATTTGCTTTGAGGACCCACCAGTGACCGACCAAAGCAAAATGTACTCAGCCAAATGGGCAACCGTGGTAAATTGGGACCAGATTCAATACAATACACTTCCCTACATAATATATTGATCAATACATTTTCTCCTAGTTTTATAAATAAAAGTACATTTTTGTACAATAATGGAACCTTTACGATGACAAATAACTCTTTGCTTTTTATATTTACCAAACCAGTCAAAAAGGCAGAATCCGAATTGCTTTCCCGGCTTATTCCGTTTATCCCTCCCAAGTGGAGAGATATGAACAATAAAAAGTGTCTTCAAATCTGGACGTTACTACTCAGTAGCCGCGGTAACATGTGTAGAATATCTTTAATCGGATTAGAATTGAACTGTGTACATGGGCCCAGAAAAACTTTATCCAATTATAACAAACGTTCATTTGGACATGCGCAGAGCTCTCTAAAATACCAACAGAAGAGGAAGAAATATTGAGTTCCGTTGTAAACAAACAGAGCTGCGACATAGAGCAAAAGTGCTTTTATAATTGTTATGATTATTATGAAGCGCCTGTTCGCTCATAATTTTATTTTTAATCCGTGTGGTAAGAGCGTTTTTGTGGCGGAACGGAGCCGGGAGAAGGAGTAGGATTAGGCTAATACATGCTAGCAACATTTAGCCTTGGATGAACACAAAAATCCATGCGGTCAATGGCGCAATGTGCCTCTTGGCTGGACGTAAATATGTGGGAAAAACATCAGCCTTTATTTTGTCTGGACACAACTGGAAACACAAATCCATATGATTGTTTACACAGTTTCTCAGGACTGCGCAGCATTTCTGCTTTGAAAATGCTGCCAGCAAACATAAAGCTACTCTGCTCAGAGACACGGTTTGCTCATGCAGAGAAGCCAGTCGGTCCGGTTCACACGCCAAAGCTTTCTCTGGAACACCGCACCGCCTATGCATGACGTAAAACCCACGATCAGAATAAACTGTCTACATGCACCAGGATCAGATCAACAATCGGCATAATCCACCTATCTCGATCGGAAAGAAATTTTCATCTGAATGAGTCTAATCGGGGTAGAGTATTCCAAACAACGTGTTTACATGATGCATTTTTATTCTGATCAGGAGTTCATTCCGATTACTTTTGTCCATGTAACCGCAGTGATTGGCGTTGCTGCTTAATGACGTCATCAACCCTCCCCCCCCATGGGTGCACATGACTATACAGTTAGGCTGAATTGAAATTGCTTCCCAACCTCTCTGACTCCTCCCTATTGCTCTGATTCTAGGGGGATTTAAGGGTGTCGATTTTTTATTAAGGAGGAGCCGTAGCGACTTAGCGCTGGCTATCCCTTTGCTGTTATGGTGATCTGTGTCATGCTTGTGGCGTAGAGGAGAAACATATTTCTTCACGTTGGTGTGCTGTGACGCACAGAACTTTACATTTAAATGCAAGTATTGAGTTTTTGTTTTTGCATGAACTTTTAGCATTTTATAACCGATGTCATGTATTTTCCAATGCTGACAGCTACGCGCTAAAGTAGATGACCGGTGACCACTGATGACATCATCGAGCGATAATAATGTCCGTATTTAAAGATTCTATTTTTCCATATCTCTCTGCTTGAAGGGATAAATATAGAGGCAGGGAGAAGCCGTAAGATTAGGAAAAGAATTTGGATTTGTTCTAAAAGACCCAAAATATAGAGTTTTTAAAAAATTTTCAGAAATCAAAACTAAACAACACTAATCTTCATTTTACAGCTAACTTAAAAAGAGGTAGATAGAGGTCTCTAGAGGAAGATAGGTTTCTTGGTTTGATTGAGTACTGCAGCAATAATAATGATGGGGTTTTAGCTATGTTGCCACCATTGACTGTACAAGAAAACTGCACCAAGCGAGTGTAATAACACCCATTAAAATATATATATAACTTCTGCTTCAACCAAATGAAGTCAATTTAGTCGCTATTTTATGGCAATGTTGCGAGGGGGGAGGAGTTCTTCAGTGTTGTTCTCATGTAGTGTTGTCACAGAAGACAGTTTCGTCTAATGGGTAATATTAAGGACTTAGGGTTCCTATTTCAACAAAACTTTAACACACCGAACAAAATGACATTTGCAAAAGTCTGACTGTGACACTAATTATAAATCTAAAACTGTTTTTCTTAACGTACAACTGTCTGCTGATTAATGAATATTTCAAACACCCTTGCAGGTAGATACATCATATTCAATTCTTAGTCTTTTTTTTTACTTATATGGAAATGAGAGGCAATCACATAGAGCTTTCTGGACACATAAGTAAAAAAACTAGGATAAGTCATTGCAATATCTAATAGAAACTTCACAGATAACACTGAGTCCAGATATTAAAGAACTTCCAAATTTTCTGGTGGTTTAATATAGTGTGTCCCACCAGATGTTCTCACCCAATTTCTCAAAAGTGACAAGGTCTTAGGTCACACCTGCATCTATTATTTCTGTCCCACCAAACAGGCACGTAAATGTCCTCTGAAGAAACGGAGATGAATTCATTATAGCACTTCAAAACTGTGCCACAAAAATGGCTTCCTCTCCTTTATGTATCAAAATATGTACATGTGCTGGAGGTCAGCGTTCCAGAAGGGACAAGTAGCCTACAGCTGGCCAAACGTGCACCTGCGTCATGACAGATGTCCTTGACTGATCTGGGATCATTGGTAAATCCCAGACCCCCGGGAGGGTGAAGTGGATTCAAAGCGCCTCTCGGATGCAGTTTAATCCATGTAGCAAACATGTATGGCTCTCACATGGATGGAGAACTTTTTATAGTTGGAGCTACATTTCAAGGTTGTCCATTTTCATCAACAGAACATTATGACATGTGAAAATGGCTGCTAAGAGAAGGTGAACCCATTGAAAAATAGCTCTCGAGGTTTTCAGTGTTTTAAAGTCACACTTTAATCCTCTTGTCATGTATTTTCAAATGGTTTCCAGTGGTAATTACGATTATGCCTTTATTAGTCAAAATAAAAAACATCCTGCATCGTTTTCTACGACCTAGTCTCGGAAGAGCGGCAGTATTTCATTAAAAATTCGCCTCAGGGTTGAGGGCAGAGGTTTTGGTGCAGAGAAATATTATTTTCAGCGAACTTTGCTGTTGACCTTGTCAATCAATTTCTTCTCTGCCGTGTTTTACGGAGACGCGGAACGTGCAGTTTGCCCGCGTTATGTGCATCTTTATCCTGATTACATTCCCTTTCATTCCAATACTGGACTTATTTTCTATGAAGGTTGGTGAGTTAAAACAAGATAGAAAAGCCTAAAAATCCTGATGTCTGTCTGAGGAAGGTGTTGACAACGCTTTTAATTTGGTAACAGTTTTAGATTTAAATTCAAGCTTTTACTTTTTTTTTAAATTTCTGTTTCTTTCAATGTTAAATTTTTGTTTAAGTAAAATTTTATGTTCAAATTTCTATAATTCTTTTAAGTTTAAAATGTGTATGTCTTCAAATTTATTTATTTTTTCAAATTTACAATCTGTTTTTTTCGTTCACTTTAATTTAAGCTGATTCTAATTTGACCCCATACATTTGAATAGTTCATTTTCTATTCATTTTGTCCTCCATCATCAGAAAAAGCCACATGAACTGGTTAAAAACACACGAAAAAACAAAATTTCCATCACAGTGGGTCTTTAAGTTTAAGACAAAACGCTTACTCACATTCCTCCTGGGATCCCAAAGCATCCTTTTTATTTAACAACCACAAACTTGAGTTTTGGTGACACACCTCGTCAACACCCTGCTGTTACCTCGCTGCCATGCTGCATCGATCAAAAACTTGGTCACCTCTGTCACACTAAACACACTAAAAGCCTCACATTATTTGGAGGTCTGTATGGTGATGGCTCTGAAACTTAGAGCCTCAATGGAAGATTCTTGCTATAAGATTTCTGCTTTTGAAGTTGATTTATTCTGATTAGAAATTGTTAAAAAGTCGCCACTGAAAACCGTTTTTGTGTTAATGATCCGGCCCTAACTTCAGGAATTCTTAACAAACGTAATTTAGGTTTAATGGGACAGAATGTACAGTAAATCCTTCTGTCAAAATTAAAAGAAAGGTGGACAGGAAGTAGAACAATCCCATTAAAAACTTGGCAGTACAGCATGGCCGGTCCTCCCTATACGCGAAATACGCAGCCGCGTAGGGCCCCCGCCACCACCAGGGCCCCCGCCACCACCAGGGCCCCAGCCACCAGCAGGGCCCCGAAGTGGCGAAAAAAAATAAAAATAAAAAAGAGCCAAATCTGGCAACCCATTTCATAGCACGTCCGTACCAATGAATGTTGTGCAAAAGAAAGTTGGTTGCACTTTAATGATCGCCCCCTTTAACACACCTGAACCAATCTGGCAACCCAAATGATGACGTTACGCCACTCTTAGCAACGATTGGTCAACATCATTTCATCTGAGCCTGGCGCAGTGTGCATTTACGAGCGCATTTTTTTTCAATAAAGTTGGGAAAAAGAAAAAAAACCGAGCGCATTTTGTCACTCTGATCAACGCGACAACAAGAGAACTTTATGCCAAAGAGACTTTATCCTTTAGGAGCTGAAAAAAGATGAAGAATTTAAACATCAGTAACAAGGTAAGTTTGAAGGATGATGGGGCCGTATTCTTCTCCTGCCTTTCTGTGCAGCTGCGCGATTTACGTCAAATACTAATCAATCCGAGGTGAAGATTGCACAAAACTATCCCGTTTGTCGTAATTTCCAATGGAAAACTAGAAAATAATTCTGATACCCAAGTTTCCAAGATGAGGTCAGACATGACCTTCCAAAACGGCGGAGAGCAGAGAGAAGTAAATAATGACAAAGGTGGCTGATAAATGTTTTAACCAATGAGTTGTATCACTAGAGGAGACATCACGTGGTTCCTCACGGGAGGAGAGCACCGCCATCTTGGTGAGGTCAAGTTACTGTTGCAGTGAATGCATGTGAACACATATTATTTTGCCAAATACTAGTTCATTGCGTGGGTTTCAACTGCCAAAATCAGAGATATGAGTCCATGAAGGAGGAAGGTATATCATTTGACAGGTAAGTACTGTAATTTTTTTCTTTTAATGCTGCAGGGGCTTCATTGATCGTACATGTTGACATGCATGATGCTGCAGGGAAATTATCAACATGCTACATGATGTACGGATAATTTGCTGTCGACATAAATGTACATTTTATTTTGATAAACCTGTATACAGCATACTAGGCTATTAAAGTAATATAGATTTATACATTTCTGACTCAGTGACTGAACTTTTCTTGCAGGTTACCAATGGATTGAGGCTTAAGGAAAAAGTGAGCCTAAGCAATAAAAAGAGCTAACCCAGATAGATCACTGTGGTACCAACTAGTAATACAGTCTGGATATGTTCAGAACATTTGTGGAAACAAATTTTGATGAGAGGCAAGACTGTTTGCTTGAAAAACCCGACACCATAACATCTGTGTTACACAAATTGATCAAATGAATCAGTGTAAATCTATATTTTTTTTATTTGTTGTTGTTTTTTTAGTGTAAATCTATTGTTCACTTATGGACTTCTTTTGAATATTTTTTTTTGTATTGTTATTATTAAAAGACTTATTTTTTATTATTTATTGACTTATTATCTATTTATTGTTATTATTTATTGTATGTATTGACTTACTATTGATTTATTATTATTATTTTTTTTTTTGGACATATTGTTGGGTTTTTCTAAATAATTTAAATTAAATGTCAAAGAGGTCTATAACTTCTAAATGTTTAGAAATTATTTTTAAAAATTCTTTGTAATAATTTTTTTATTTGTAAGAAGTCCTGCAACAATGCATTTTCATTAAAGTTCGAGCTTTTATGGCTGACTGTTTCTCTTATTTAACAACAACAAATGATGTACCGATATATATATTATATATATAAATATAATATATTTACATATATGTATAAATATATATAAATCTAAAAATATATACAGTTTATAAAAGCTACTTAGACACCACCAGCAATAGAAATCATTGTCATGTGGGCGTCGTCGACCTCACCAAGATGGCGTCGCGCTCCGCCTCCGTCGGCCAGGCTTCTAAAGCGGGCGTGTCTCCTCTAGTGATATAACTCGTTGGTTTTAACTCACATTATCGTATTGGCTAATTGTTTTGCTGACACATAATTAGTGCGATCTGCATTTTCTGGGTTTATGTCAGTATAAAAACTGCTGTTTATCTGTTATAGACAGTCAAGTGGTCTGACTTTAACAACAATGAGTGTGTCTTAAAATCTTGCATTAGCATGAAATATGGAGAATCAAAACTGCCAAATACAAACAGGAAATACATTTTCTCATTTATAAATGAGGAACAAAATAAATGTACTAATTTTAAAATTATGAACACACAAAATAATAATAAAGAAGTGTATAAATGTGTATATTTCCATTTCTACTCAAATTAGTGTTCACATTTTTTATTTATAAATGGGTACATTTATTTCTTATTTGTATTTTGCAGGTTTGGTTTTACATAATGAGGATGTTTTGCACAGTTTCTTCCCAGCCAACAGTTTCTTCTGGTCTGAAAAAGTTTTGGAGGTGGTGCAGCGTCCACATCCCAAGATGTTCCTGACATCACTGAAGATGTCATCTCAGGTGACTTTAATAGCATGTAAAGTAATTTAAAAAACAGTGTCTGCATAACCCCTTTTTTCATAAACAGCAGCTGAAGAGAATGAAGTCCCAAATTGTTCATATTTAAATAAACAAATATGACCTCATGCAAATATACAATCAAATAATAAATCTCTCATAAATATATAAAAAGATGCTGGTGCTGCTGATCAGTTAGAGGGCCCACAAATTAAATTTGCCTCTGCTGTCAATCAGACAGACCTCCGCATCACCACGACGCTCCGCCACCCCTTTACACTTTGTGCCGTCAGTCAGACCACACCACACAGTGTGGTCCAGCCTGGAAGTTCTCATCAAAACGTCTGAACTTCCTGTGATCAGTGATGATATGTGAAGTTGCTCCACAGTCGACCATCTAATGTCTGCTCCCTCGGAAAGCGAACTCCTTCTCCTGGTTTATCGTCTCGCTGCAGGCTTTGTGTGCGTCGTCTCGTCCTCTGCGTCTGCAGGTGCTGTCTGCGTCTGCAGGTGCTGTCTGCGTCTGCAGGTGCTGTCTGCGTCTGCAGGTGCTGTCTGCGTCTGCAGGTGCTGTCTGCGTCTGCAGGTGCTGTCCTGGTGCGTGCTGCTTTTGCAAAAGCTGCACCACAGTTTGCGCTGGCAGGTTCTGGCCCTACAGGCCGCATCTGAAGCATTCAAAGTCCTTTGTCGCCTTCTCTGCTCCTCGCTCACCTGGGCTGGCAGGTCTCCCTCTGGTGCACGCGGGGATTCATCACGTTGTCACCCGCTGCGGTCGCGCGCATCTTTTCAGTGTCCTCACAGCTCCGTAGCTTTGTTTTAAACTTTGCAAATGACACGGTCTCGTCCTGTTGTGTCACATGGATTGCAAATGGTTGGAATGACTCAGGTAGCCCTTTCAGGACCATGGCAACCAGCAGACCATCGCACAGGGTTTCACCGGCGTTTCTCAAGGCCGTGATCGCTGTCTCAGCGCTGATTATATCTTCTGTCACGCTTTCATTGTCCGAATTTTTCAGTGAAGTCAGTTCAGTATAAAGACTGATGATACGAGGCTTTCCTTTATTTTGGTAGATGTCTCTCAGGATCTGTAGCGCCTTGCGGCCGTCATCTGCTGCCTCACGCATCACCAGCGACAGGCTCTTGTCATCCAGAAACTGGATCAGTTCAGCACATGCCTCCGCATTTTTAGCTGGATCCTCATCGTCATCATCAGGGTCAGGCGCATTCAGAATGGCGTCTTTCAATCCTTGTTGTCGAAGGTGACCCAAGAACTTGGTTTCCCATAAGTCATAGTTCTTCTCATCTCCGTCGAACAGAAGCCGGGACCAACGGCTTGTATCAGCTGTTCGTCTGCTCATGGTGTCAACTTTCTCACAAAAGTGAAAAACAAACTTTATAGTCTCAGGCGTCTCCTGGGCCCATAACCTGTTAGCAGGTTGGTAACGGTGCGGTGCTGCTGCAACTGGGTGGAGTTTTCTGCTCTGCGTTGTGTTCCAGTGAATAAAAGACCACGCTTGGATGCTGAGTCAATTTCTTTTAATCTTGGTTAACAGAAAACAAAAATTCACAATGCTGTCCAGAGTTTCTTCTGGGTTTTTCCCCCTCGGCCAGAGCTCGCAGCAGTCTCAGTGCGCATTCTCATTAGCACCTTCCCCCTACAGCATGTAGAGTAACACAAAAAGAACATGATGAAATGAGAAAACTGCACCGTACCTGGTTAACAGAAAAAAAAAATGTAATTAAATAGAGAGCGGCATACTTTAGTGAAACAGAGTCAGAGATTTTAATGACGGCGTATGAAGATTATACTCCCATTAAAAAAGTAATATGGCTGCATCATCAGCAAAAGAAAGAGTTCCTGCTTGGAGAAAAACAACAAAGTAAACACACGAGTTTCTATCACACGCTTCACCAAAGCCTCCATCCACCCGTGATCCACTTTCAGGATGTGAACCATCGCTCTTTTAAGGAAAAAATCAAACAAAACACTTCCGGTGAAGCAGCAGCAACTGGTGATGTGAGGTCGTCAATTGTCAATCAAACTTCAGCTTCAAGGTTCCACTGATGGAGATGAAAGGAACCAAAGCTGCTGCTATGGAGACGGTAGAGCAAGGAGGTGCTGGTTCAAATCCCAGAAAACCACAGATGGAGGAAAAATGGTGATCGCCAAAGCACTGAGTGATGTACAGAATAGTGCGATGGAAGTGACTTGATCTCCAAAGCAGAGAAGCGCTGGTTCAATTCCCCCTCTCTGTTTTTTGTTGTCGTTTTTTGCCGCTCCTGGACCGTCTTCAGCTCAAAGGAACGAAGAACCGCAGTTCTGCTGTAGACAGATTAGCACAGTGGGAGTGTTTCTGTCCTTGGAGCAGGAGAGCGCAGGTTCAAGTCCCAGTCAGGGACATCAAGGTGTTCAGTCACTTCACAATTCAAGCTGCGGCTAGGAGGAGTCAGGACGCCAGGAAAGGGGGCTTCATCTTTGCCCCCACCCACCCCGAGGAAGAAGGACCAGGAGAAGAGGATTGAAGACGACGTGCATTTAGATAGATCCATGCAGAATGCAGCTTGGATGTGTGGAGGGTCTGCGTACCATAGATGATGCAATACAGGTAGATCAACACCTGTAGGTGGTGGCAGGCAGGGGAGGGATCGTGGTAACTAAGTAAAGTAAAAAAAAGTATAGACTATTTCAATTAAAGTTAGAAACTTTTATCTTTTTTTTATCTTTTAATAATTAATAATACGAGCAACGATTTAGAAAGTATAGTACCATAATGTAGTGTGTACTATCATGATCTAGTTGCTGCTTCTAGGCATTAGAAAAATCTACACAGTCTAGTTGGTTTAGCCCTCCTGTCGGTTCTAGTCTAGGTACCTGTTTCACTACCAGTTAGCGTAGCTCTAATATCAACCTTCATCACCTATCTTACAGCACGGAAGTCGTTGATCTCCTTGATTGTCAACCAGACTAAAGATGAAGCCACCCCCTTTCCCAGCATGCCTGACTCTTCCTCACCACAAGCATGAGTTGTGATGCAACTAGCCAGGACTTGAACCTGCGCTCTCCTGCTTCAAGGACAGAGACACTCCCACTGCGCTAATCTGTCTACAGCAGAGCTGTGTTGCTTTGTTCCTTTGAGCTGAACACGCTCCACATGTTGATTTCAAAAATCAACAATCAGGTTTAAAGACACAGACAATGACACCTACTTCCTACGGATCCTTATTCTAACTGGGAATTGAACCAGCACATTCTCACTGGAAGCACAGAGACACTGCCACCACACTACTGTATCTGCATCAGAGCAGGGATTCTGGTCCATGAAGGATCTTCACGCAGTCAGCTTTTATAGCGACGGTTTGTTAACCAGTCGGGAATTGAACCAGTCACTCCCACTGCACTATTAAAGCACCCCACAGGTCCAAAAAAATGTTCTTTATCAGTTTTTAAACTAATTTGGATTTATTACTACCTGACAGTTGTTTAACTTACTGGTACATCCTTATATCCGTTTGTAACGTCACACTTAAACATAAAACAAAGTCAAAGAGATTTCATCATTACACAGAACATTCTTCTTATGTTTTATTTCTGCTTTAGCTATAAAAAAATGGCCTTATAAACTTACCTTGTAAAAATTTCAAAACATTTAAGGCACGACAAGATGTCGAAAGCTTTTGTCAATTTATTGTCTATCCATCTTCAGAACCAGCTGAATCCTTTTCAGGGCCACATGGTTGCTGGAGCCTATCTCAGCTGCTTTTGGGCAAAGGCAGGATACGCCACGAAACAAAACTCCCTTTTATGTTTTTGCTTTCATGTTGATGCTAAATGTGGGTAATTTTGGAGCCAAAGAATGCGCATTTATTTTTGATGCATATTTATAGGCATTAATGCATTGTTTTTGTCTATTATTCAGGATATATACTTATTTATTTCCCTTCTGTCATGGTATATTTGGGATGCACGAGCAGCATTCCAAGGAAACGGATATCCAATCTGAAACGTTCTGAGGGTATGCACGGATTTCAGGCAGCAGAATGTAAATTGTTTTGGCTATTCTACTCACAAATATCATAATGAAACACTCCAAAACAGTTTGTGGAGGTTAACTGTATATATTTCATACTGAAAGCAGTTTAAAAAACATTTTAGTATCCAGTTGTTCTCAAATAAAACACTTACATTTTACTTCAGTTCAAAGTTTGTTTTTTTACTTGCTGGTATTTGCATTAAATGACATTCCAAACAACTCCTTTTTTTTCCAATTTTATTTGAGATGTATGTACATAATATGCAACGTTTGCTGAACAATAAGTAAAAAGAAAAACAGAAGAATTTATAAAGGATATGAAAATTACAGGCAAAAACATTTGTATTAAAAGAGAAACAATTTTTCGTTTCCTCACAAACCAACAAGGGTTTTGTTTAATTCACACAAAGAATAGAGGATTAACTCCTGAGGACCAGACTGGGTGGACAACCTAGCAGCCCCCCCCTGAAGCTCTGAAACTTTAGTTCAAGTTGGAGACTTGCGTCATAAATAACCGGAAGACAAAAACGATTTTTAGAATGTTCTCTAAAAATTGTGTTAAGAGAAAATGGCCGTCCCTGGTCCACATGATGCGCTGTCCCCTAATGGTTTAGTGCGGGGGTCGGCAACCTGCGGCTCCTGGAGTCTCTGCAGGATTCGTTGTTGATTGTCCTCCAGCTGTCTCTGCTTCTCAGGGCTTTCTGCTGCAGATGAGACTATGTTATGTTCTTCCACAGAGCAGAGAGAACAGATTGTGATGCGACAGAACATCCTCATCACCTCATCATGACTGGAGCAGATGTTCTCCTGCAGGTTCTTGGAGGGTTCCACCAGCTTGTGTTTCTTAAGTGCAGCAACATCCTTCCTCACAGGAAGGAGCAAGGCAGCTCAGAGAGGACTTCAGACCACAGCTGCTCCAGCGTCATGATGTCCAGCTGCTTCTTTTCTGCAACGTTTTTCAGAAACAAAAACACGTCTCAAACAAACATATAATGAGGGAGATAGAAAAGCCACAGAGTTCTTAGCCTATAAGTTGGACAATCAGATAGTTGAGAAATCTATTTTCTAAATCTGGACCCTCCAGACAAACCATCCAACACCACCATCAAAGATCCTCAAATGTCACAGTAAAAGAGGAGGATTTCTTTAAGGAAGATCCTGCTACTTTGTTGTCCTCAGAACAAGGACAGAACTTAAGAAAAGAAAACATCCACAAAGACCTTCATGCAGCAATAAACCACATCAGGTTTCTCACTCCAGGCCACTGAAGAGCAGGGAAGCAGCAGGACCACATGACACCGGGACTCTGTGCAGGCCAGTCCAGTTCATCCACACCAGACTCTGTCCTCTGACTCTGGTTAGAGAAGGTTAGAATTACATTGGGTATTTTTAACAAGCCCAAAAATTACTTTGAACCTTGCTCCATGTACATTTAGATACTTTTAAGAAGCGTCTTAACAATAAAAATGAATGAAATTAAAGTTGGATTTTTTTATTCAGGAAAAATCTATTTTTTATATCCTGTGTTCAATCAGTCTTAGCTTTATATCAGAAAATTAAAACCAAGAATAAATGTAACATTTATCAACTTTACAAAGGAAGTTTCCTCAGTCTGAATCTTCTGATCAGTCGGCTCAGACTCAGCCGTGTGTTTGATGAGGAGCTCAGCAGACACATCCCAAGTTTTCAAGTCAGGGAAATATGAGGGAATGTTCAGCTTCTTCAAACTTTCAGTTTGCTGCAGATAAAGTTGGAACATGTGAGCAGGATCCAGCTTCATGTCCTGAACCACTGACACATGCTCCTGCAAAACAATTTGTTATAAAAATGACTTCCATCCTCTTTGGAGGACTTAATAGCTGTCATTTAAAGGTGAATGTTGCTCAGCATCCAGAACCATTGAAGTTGCTAGACACAGAATGCCAGTCCACCTGCACTTCCCTGAAGAGAGAGCAGAAAGCCCCACATCTATACATTACTCCCATCATTTGAAGTCATTTCTAGGCAATGTTTGTGTGTTAACTGGAGGTGAATCAAGTTAGTTTCTGGTAGCTGGTAATCAATAATTAGGAAAAGATCTGATTCAATTCAGGAACCAAGATCAACGATTCACAGATCAAACCACATTTCTTAGCAGTTGAATGTGTTATGCTGGTGTTTGTCTTTAAACTGGATGTATGAAAATTAAAACAATGCATCTAAAATAATCAATTATAATTTTTTTAAACAAGAAATACAAACCAACCATAAGTATATGAATAAAAACCATGACTTTGAAAGAAATAATATTGAATAATCATGAATGTTGTGCTGTAAAGGTTTTCTGTCAACTTTCTGGTTAATTGAGCATTAAACCAACATCACTGTTTCTGTTTCTTGGATCATTTTACAATTAATCTTGGAAGCAAAAATGATGTAGAAGACATTTAAAAAAAAAAAAACGGGTCTTCTTTCAGCACTATTTTTATTTTAAAAAGTTCCCAAAGTCACATTTGCTCTTATTTATTTACCAAAAACAGCCAGCGTTTCAGTTAGTAGAAACTGTTAGCCAGCATGTCCGCATGTGAGCGGTTCCATCAATATGTCTATGGCCAAACGTTTGAAGTGGAAACCGACCATAAACCATTGGTGTCAATCATGTCCAAAGCACTGAGTGATTGTCCTGTAAGGAAACAGTGGATGTCAATCAGGCTGCAAAAATATGACGTGCACATGATGTACACAAAAGGAAAGTACATGTACACACTTTGTCTAGAGTAGTGGACAAAGACGAAAAAGAAGACAGTGGAAAAGTTGCAGAAATACAAGCATGTGTGGACTAGGGTTGGGCGATGTCCCCTAGATTGGCAGTTGACGATGTTTGCAGTCAACCATCGGGATAGACGATGATATCGTCGGGGGGGGGGGGGCTATTTTTAATTTTGCTTTCTTATATAATTGCAATTCGTTATTTTACTTTATTACTTTATTTATTTTATTTCCCAAATAATGACTCATCCGCGATGATCCAGTCTAAACTGAGGGAAGTGACTTTAAAAAAAAAATAAGTAATAGAAAAGAAGTAGTCCGGTCCTGCGTTTGATTAGACCGGTGGAGCGAGCGACCGTGTCCCTAGCAGAGCAGACGGACTTTCAGTTTTGTGTTTTAGGGGAAGTAAGGATGCTTTGTTACGTGTGGGAGATTTAGGACTGTGATCCGTCCCGCAGCTCTACGTGAACGAGCGACCGGAATTTAGGAGAAGCAGGTCTCCCGGTAAAAGTGTGTGTCGGGGCAGAGCTCGGAGCGCTGGCTAACGCAGTAAGCTTCGAAGCAGAAAGGCCGCTCAGAGGCCGCTCAAACAATCACGTGGATTTGTGTTTCCAGTCGTGTCCCGACAAAATAAAGGCTGATGTTATTCCCACATATTTACGTGCAGCCAAGATGCAGATTGCAGTGTTTCACAAGGTGTGGAGGTCCAAGTGGTGCTCTTAAGGCAGTGTCCTCCAGCTCTGGACCAATTGGAGGCCACACCTTCATGCACCACACCTGAAAATAATCAGACAAAAACATACAAACCCAAAGATCCACAAAACACAGAAGTCCCACTCTGATACAAAAATACACAAAACACAGAACAAACAGAACCAAACAAAACCAAATACGGCCACAGCCATAACACAAATGCAGATGAAACCATGAAAGAACTGAAAAGAACAATACTCAAAGGATGGCCTGAAAACAAAAAAGAATGCCCTTTAAAAATACAAGATTTCTGGAACTGCAGAGCAGAGCTCACAGTGGTGGATGACATGGTGTTAAAAGGAATCAAGTTTCTCATTCCAACCTCCCTGCGCAAGCAGATGCTTCAAAAGATACATGAAGGTCACCTTGGAGAGTGTGAACGCAGAGCAAGGGATGTAATGTGCGGCAGTGGTGCAGCGGTAGGGCGGTCGACCCATTATCGTAAGGTTACAGGTTCGATAACCGCCTTGCACGGCCATGTGTCGAAGTGTCCTTGGGCAAGACACTGAACCCCACCTTACTGAACCCCACCTTGCCTCTGGTAGGAGGTTAGCGCCAGTGTTTAGCAGCGGAGCCACCATCAGTGTGTGAATGTGTGTGTGAATGGGACTGTGACTGTAAAGCGCTTTGGGCCTTCGAAAGAGGGTAGCAAGCGCTATATAAGTATACGCCATTTACCATTTACTAGCCAGATGACAGCTTCATGTGAACTTTGCCGCACTTACAGGCCGAAACAACAAGGGGAGCCAATGATGTCTCACCCAGTTCCACACAGACTTTATAATAAGGTTGAAACTGATTTGTTTGACTGTAATGGTAAAAGTTACTTGGTGGTAACAGACTACTTTTCAAACTATCCTGAAGTCAGAGCTTTGCAGTCAACATCAAATAAAGCAGTGATTAGTTTCCTGAAGTGTGTGTTTGCCAGACACGGTGTTCCTTGTGAGCTGTTTTCAGACAATGGACTGCAGTTTTCCAGCAGTGAGTTTGTTAACTTTGCTAAAGATTGGGGGTTTAGACACGTAACATCAAGTCCAAACTATCCAAAGTCCAATGGCTTAGCGGAAAGCTCAGTAAAGACAGTGAAGACTCTACTGCAAAAAGCACACAACAGAGATGACTGTCAAAAAAGTCTTCTGATCTACTGGAGTACACCTCTACAAAATGGATTGTCACCAGCTCAGATGCTGATGGGAAGGCATGGGGCGACAGTGGCGCAGGCGGTTGAGCGGGTCGTCTAATGATCGAAGGGTCGGCGGTTCGATCCCCGCTCCCACCAGACAAATGTCGTTGTGTCCTTGGGCAAGACACTTCACCCTCCTTGCCTCCAGTGTGGCTGTGGTGTGTGGATGTGTATGAATGATCCCGGTGATGGTCAGAGGAGCCGTAGGCGCGAAATGGCAGCCACGCCTCTGTCAGTCTGCCCCAGGGCAGCTGTGGCTACAACCATAGCTTACCATCACCAAGTATGAATGAGGAGTGAATGAATAATGGACACAATGTAAGCGCTTTGAGTGACTTGAAAAGCGCAGAAAAATCCAATCCATTATAAGGCGCATTCTCTCCAACCTACCAGTACATGAAGACTTGTTGACCCCAAAGGCTGCACACAAAGTCAGGAAGGCAAAAGAAGAAATGAAGGTGAATAAAGTGGCTGTATGATAAAAAGGCTAAACATCTGCCTTTCCTAAAGCCAGGAGACAAGGTAAAGATGCTTCCACAGGAAACTGGAGACAACACGGACGCGTGCAAGAGGTGGCTCCACGGTCTTATAAGGTCCAGTTTGAGAGTGGATTGTCTCTGAGAGGAAATCGCACGGAAATCGCAGCTTCAGCCCACGGTAGAAAACACTGCAGTCACAGATACAAGCCTGCCGGACTCTGATGCATCTTTAACCCTAACAACAGAAGAGCTTAGGGCCCCCGGAAGACCAGGGCCGGCCCTGCAGTACAGTACTTGACAAACACCCTCCATTAAAACATGAAGCGGCAACCGGAATGAAATAAATGGTGCAGGTTCAAATTTGACACCAGTGAGGAATCCCTTTATCCACTGCCTAGTTTATATGCAAAGGCAGTTGAATGATTTCTCAGCAGAGATTGTTTGACTGTTGAATATTTTAATAGTCGTTGCATTTCTGATGATGCCAGACAAGGTGGGAGATGGAACACATGACATATGACAAAGGTCAACGGCTTCTTTTGGGACGAGCAGAGCTGCTTCCAGTCTGTCATTCTCTCAACCACATTTGACTCCGTGATGAAATGCTTGGAAAGCTAAAATCCAGGACCCCTCAGGATCTGTAGGGGAAGCCTTTAAAACTTTGAAAATACTTTGACTTAATTCAATTTTAAAACGTACCTTTAAAGCTACAGTCACACCAGGCAGGTGACCTGCATTCTTGAACAAACAGAAAACTCATGATGCTCACACTGGACAAACAGGGAGGGGCATTTTATTTTTATTTTTTTTACCATTTGCCCATGCATGTCCACCACCAACAGTTAAAAGAGGCTTGGTGCAAAATTTTGCCAAATTAGGTCCAGGTTTATTCCAATATATATGAAGAACTTAGTGTCTCTTGGTGCAAAAAAAAGCAATTAGTTGGTAAAATTATTTAATTGGCATTATTAATTTCTCCCGACGTTGTCAGAACAGTAGCACAGGACATTAAGGAGGGAAGAGGCTGCTTTTCAACACAACCTGTCAATGTTAAATAAAACCTTAACTATCTGCAATATGTAAAGTATATATACATAGACATATTTCATTTTATTCTCTACAACATGCGCAATTATACTGCGTGCAATATGAGAGTTTTAAAACTCTTTCAATTACTCTGTCCTTTATTATTATGAGTGTTCTTTGATCTTTATTTCCTTGTGTACAGTGTTTCTTTAGTAGAAAGCTTGACTCGGGGAGGGGGGCACAAGAATTCCAATGTACATGTACTGCGATGTATCTGTGCAAACGGCGGATAAAACTACATGAATAGTTTTCAAACAGTTGGCAGTCGTGAATTAAAACGGATCCCATTCATGTCACTATTAAATCTGAGTCCCAAAAATGATGTAAAAAGTTGAACACCAAAGTAAAACTATCTGAACTAGAAACTTGAATTTTTAAGCCTTAATTTGCTTTAATAGTATTTTTTATAAAAAAAAAAAAAAAAAAAAAAAAAAGTTGATGAGCCACATAATGAAGCTGTGGGAAAGAGTAGTGGAAGCCAGGCTTAGGAAGAAGGTGGAGATCTGTGAGCAACAGTATGGTTTCATGCCCCGTAAGAGCACCACTGAGGCCATTTTTGCTTTGAGAATGTTGATGGAAAAGTACAGAGAAGGTCAGAAGGAGCTGCATTGTGTGTTCGTAGATTTAGAGAAGGCGTATGACAGGGTGCCGAGGGAGGAGCTGTGGTACTGTATGAGGTCGTCTGGAGTGGCAGAGAAGTATGTCAGAGTAGTTCAGGACATGTATGAGAGAAGTATGATGGTGGTGAGATGTGCTGTAGGTCAGACAGAGGAGTTCAAGGTGGAGGTGGGACTACACCAAGGATCAGCTTTGAGTCCTTTTTTGTTTGCTATGCTGATGGACAGGCTGACAGACGAGGTAAGACAGGAATCTCCCTGGACAATGATGTTTGCGGATGACATTGTAATTTGCAGTGAGAGTAGAGAGCAGGTGGAGGAACAGCTAGAGAGGTGGAGGTTTGCTCTGGAAAGAAGAGGCATGAAGGTCAGTCGTAGTAAGACAGAATACATGTGTCTGAACGAGAGGGATCAAGGTAGAAGCGTTAGGTTACAGGGGACTGAGGTGAAGAAGGTGCAGGAGTTTAAGTACTTGGGGTCAACAGTTCAGTGTGATGGAGAGTGTGGAAAAGAGGTGAAGAGGCGAGTGCAGGCAGGTTGGAGCGGTTGGAGGAAAGTGTCAGGAGTGTTGTGTGACAGAAGAGTGCCAGCAAGACTCAAAGGAAAGGTGTACAAGACAGTGGTGAGACCAGCTCTGCTCTATGGGTTAGAGACGGTAGCAGTGAGACAGAGACAAGAGGCTGAGATGGAGGTAGCGGAGATGAAGATGTTGAGGTTCTCCTTAGGAGTGACCAGGTTAGACAGGATAAGGAACGAGTACATCAGAGGGACGGCTCATGTTGCCTGTGTTAGCGACAAAGTCAGAGAAGCCAGACTGAGATGGTTTGGACATGTTCAGAGGAGGGATAGTGGATATATTGGTAGAAGGATGTTGGAGATGGAGCTGCCTGGCCGGGGGGCAAGAGGACGGCCAAAGAGGAGATATATGGATGTCTTAACAGAGGACATGAAGTTGGCTAACGTTAGGGTAGAAGATGTTCATGATAGAGTGAGGTGGAAAAGGATGATTCGCTGTGGCGACCCCTGATGGGAAAAGCCGAAAGAGAAAGAAGAAGTATTTTTTATAAAAAATAATAACATGGCATGATTTTGATTTTTTAATTGGCCTGTTTTCCATTTGTACTAACTCTGCAGAGATACTTTCTTTACTTAGCACTATTTAATGCCCGTACACACTGGGACGAATATTCGCGTTATCCGCCAGCGTTTTTCGCCACGTTTGTGTTCACACCCAGGCGATTTTCGCTAACGATGAGCCGAGCGAACATGCAATTTCATTCCCTGACATTAGATGGCGCTTAATGCAAAACAGAAATACTCCTGTACACAAGGTGGCGCTGCGGACCTTTACGCTTCTTAAAGTCGCTTTTCACTCAGAAGCTCCAACTGGTGCTTGGTTCGGGGACATTTTAGAATGTCCGTCATTATTTCTTCGCGGCAGTATAGATGCAACGCGGTGTCTATCTTCTTCGCTGGTATGTGTGCTCAGCAAGGCAGTTTTGTGTTTGCGTGCCCCCAAGTTGTGTTTTACTGTAACTTCAGAGGCTCCAGACATGTGTGCAAAAGCGTTGGCAGGGTATTTTTTACAAAGTGACGCTTTGACGCATGGCGTTTTTTCGCATCGGTGTGCACACTCTCATCGGTGCCCTTTGTTTAGTCACGAGGCATTAAACGTCGGCGAAAATCGCGGACGAAATTCGTCCCGGTGTGAACAGGCCTTTATAGTGTCTGTTTAGGCTCTGTCACTCTCATCAACACTAAAACAACAAAGCGCAATGTTTCTTGATCACTTTAACCCTCCTATTATGTTGCAGGTCACATTGACTCGTTTAAAAGTTTGAACATCTAGGAAACATAGTTAAAAGTATTTTTTCAGCATAAAACTTCTTCTGCTTGCCTTAATTAGTGTAATCAACATATATTATGAATTTGGTTCATCGCCTACGCCCAAGTGGCCGGGATAGGCTCCGGCAACCCCGTGACCCGTGAAAATACTAAAATGAACTAACAAACTGACTAAATTAAACGGTCATCCCAGCCCTTAGACCCTCCTTCGCAGTAAGGAAAAACTCCTAATAAAAAAAACGGATTCCGGAAAAAACAAAGAAACCTCAGGGGGGCCCACATGAAGGAGGGATCCTCCCCCAGGACGGACAGGCGATGTACCAGAACTCATAGAGAAGAATTAACTTATCTAACACTACAACTACATATAGCAATAGCAATACTCCAGCAATAGAGCTCTATCCAGATGGAGTTGGGGGGACGGCCGGGGGCGCGGCATCGAGCCGGAGACATGAGCCAGGTCAAGATAAGCATGACCTGTGCGAAATGTGCAAAATGAATTGTCACAAAGCACAATGTGATGACTGGTCACTCTTGTGCTGTGTATATGTAGAGACTCAAACACAGCTTCATATTGCAATCGCTTGTCTGTTGCATTGTGATTTTGTTTTTTTCTGGTTCACAGTGCAAAACAAAACAAAATTTCAAGATTATGTTTCAATGTTATGTAAAACTATTGTATTTTATATTTTAGTTTTTCAAAAGTAATACAGTAGTGACAAATTTGAAAAAAGTTTGAACATGTATATTTTTAAGAAAAACAAGTGAATTATCTAATAATTGAACCACATCCTATTAGAGGTAAGGAACACCACTTCACTAATTTTTGATAGAATAATTAGTAATGAAGTTAGTATTGATATATTCACACTGCTTGTTAGGATTTTGGGGGTTTCAGACATCTTTTAATTAATAGAACCTTCACCGGGTCAATTTGACCCAGGCACATCATCTCTGTTCCTCAAAACGAACATAACAGGAGTGTTGTAAATATATACAGGCGAAAAGTCGTGCAATTTATGTATGGTTTGAGTGGCTCAAAAGTAACAAATGACAACCTTTATGACTGGAAACCAGTATTTACAGTTTTCTTAGTGTTGTGTCCTGAATAGAGAATCGAGGGTCTCATTCCGGCATATTTTTGTCTCAACAACACCAGCTGGACAAGCCAAACCCCAGAACCATCATCTTGATAAAGAAGTACATAGTAAGCTGTGCTCTACCTTTGCTAGGTTAATGATGTTGAAGCGTCGGTTCCTCTGTGGCGTTCTGCCAAAAGGGTATTAGAACCCATCTCATCTACTTCCCCGCCCCCAATTCATTTTTGTCCGAAAATCTAAAAGGTGATAAAATTGCATTTTCCAGAGTTTCTTAACTCGTTAGCGTCTAAAGGAGGCCAGCAGATAAAAGTGACCCATTAAGGCAAAATTCCCAGCAGCATCACAGCCACCACAGCTGTATTGAACGGGGCAGACTGGCGGCATGCGTTGGTACCTATGTGCACAGTATTAAACACATCATTTTATATGCTTTCATTCAAAAATATATGCAATTTTCTTCCAGAAATTAATGATATGATTAACTCTAATTTTTCTATCAGAAGGTCACCTGTGTGACTCATTGACTGTATATCAGAGCTGGACTAAGTGAGTGTAATGTCCTCCATAAAATAATGGTTTAGGCCCAACAAAATGAAGTTAATTCAGTCACAATTTTTACACAATATAGAAGCCGCCACGTTGGAGCCAGACAATGTTACTAAGCAGCGATTGATCCAAATAAGTCTGAGTCGTTGTTTCTATGCAACCATTCTTGCCAATCAATAGTGAGCTTGTTAGAAGTCCACACCCCTAAAATTTGAGAGCGAGATACACGAAATTTGTCAAGCCAACATTTCATATTGAGGCATCTGATTGGCCAGCTCATAGCTTGAACACTTTGAACTACAGAAAAAATTTCATGTAATAACAAAATAATCTTAGCATGACCGCTTTAAAAAAGGGCAAATGAGCAAGTATGGTTGTTCTGAAAAATAAAGTGACTAAATGACAAATGTATTGTTGTCGCGATATCAAGCTGTGAAATATGCATATCGAAAAAGTCAGCTAAATTTGTGATAAATGGTAACCTTAAATGTGCAATCTTATGGAAGCTTGAAGTATTCAACGAATCAAATCCCCTATGCATTTTGCTAAATTTCTTTTTACTTGGATTTCTTTTTGCACTGGAATGGTGATTACTCCAATTTCATTGTCCAAGTGGACAGTGACAATAAAGGCATATCTATTCATCTACCAATCGGATGGACTCCTTTTATGTTAGATGCTGGCATCCTATGTAGACTAGGGTCATTTGGAGTATAATTTAAGTTGTGTTGATTCTTATATAAATTAAACATTTGCAGTTAAATGGAAATGATGTATTTAGTTGTTTAGCTATTTGTTTATGTATCGCAAGTTATATCGTCATTGCAATATTGATCACTTACATCTCAAACTGCAAGTTTTCTGCATATCATGCAGCCCTACTAGTGACCAAGTAATAGCTGTTTATTTCTCAATAGCAGTCTTTAGGATTTTGGCTTATTAAAGCCTGTGTTAACATGATTTGCCTTTCCAGATGAAATGTCTGTTCCCGATCCCATATTTGGTTGCATGTAACCCAAAAGTGCAACTTCTACATGATTTTTTTTATACTGTATTAAGTAAGCATTTTTAAGCAGCTGTGACTTCCACTTCGGAGCAACTTACTAGTCTGAAAGATATGGTATATATTTTACATGTTTTCCCAATTTATTGGCTCATCGTGGTTCTTACATATCTGATTTTTAAAGTGAGTCTACATAGAACCAAATGGGACTTTACATGACTAAATATCCTCCTTGAATCTTCAGCAGAGGGAGCACTCACTTCAGATTTTTCCAAGTCAATAATTACTGGCAGAGCCAATTCATTTAATAGAAACTGAGATCTCTTATTGACATCTCAAAGTAGAGTCAAACATTTCTTGCTGTGCAGGTGGACTATGGAGAGAAATTAGACTCAGTCGGATTTGTGCGTGCGTAATTCTTGATTTGTGCGTAAATTAGGATTTGTGTATGCATATTCTTGCTTTGTGCGTTTGTAAATTAGGATTTGTGAATAAATTTGGATTTGTGCGTGATTTGTTACTCACATAATACGTTTTGTGTATAAATTAAAAAAATATAAAATGGAAAAAATACAAAATGCAGTTTACGTATGCACAGATTAAGATTACAACAGCTTAAAACTACTTACACACACACACATTTTTAAAAAACACGCACGAATCCCTTGTTACGCACACACGAAGCCAAAGTTACGCACGGATCTACCGTGAGACTGTTTTCACATCTCACAAATTCGTCCGTAAGTCCTGCGTTTAAATACCAGTGGAATGCTCGGTCATTAGAATTTTCCTATCAGCCTTCCCTTCTAAATGTATTTCCTTCAGTGGGTGTAGCAGGGCTTAAAAAAACTTGAAAGGAAAATAAAAATTATCTGAGAATATGACGTTCACTTTTAAACGCTAATATATATATTAAAAGTATATTATTCTCAGAGACTCCGAATTGATACAAAATGCGTAACATGAACGACCAGTAGGGGGCACTGTTTTTTTCTTCCGGAAGAAGTCAGTCAGAATGAGAGAGTCACGGGAAGAATGGCGGCCCATCTCGGTGGTCAGCGCCCCGAAGTAAGTAGCCTCTATGTTCAACACTAACATCTACTGTGTTCATGTATTGATTGAGTCATTGTCTGGATACGTTTAGAAGGGAAGGCTGATAGGACAATTCTAATGACCGAGCATTCCACTGGTATTTAAACGCAGCACTTACGGACGAATTTGTGAGACGTGAAAACAGTCTCACGGTAGATCCGTGCTTAACTTTGGCTTTGTGTGTGCGTAACAAGGGATTTGTGCGTGTTTTTTAAAGATGTGTGTGTGTAAGTAGTTTCAAGCTGTTGTAATCTTAATTTGTGCATACGTAAATTGCATTTTGTATTTTTTTCATTTTATATTTTTTTTATTTATACACAAAACGTATTATGTGAGTAACAAATCACGCACAAATCCTAATTTACAAACGCACAAAGCAAGAATATGCATACACAAATCCTAATTTAGGCACAAATCAAGAATTACGCACGCACAAATCTGACTGAGTCTAATTTCTCTCCATAGTGGACTTACAGATGATGAAATCTGAATCGTTCACTATGCATTTGTCTGTGTTTATGTGTGTCCAGGTGGAGATGGAGGTTAAATAGGAGGTTTTAATAGGAATATTGGGGTTAAAACGAGAAGCAGATGAGACATAACGGAGCAAGGTGAGCTAGAAGGTTGAAGTAGAGCGCAAGACAGAGGCAAGAAACGGGAAAATTGCAAAGTCCATAGCAAGGACGTAGAAACAATCTGTAAATAAGACTAGGGCAGAAGGAACAAGATAAAATGTGGCAGCTAACAGAAGCATCCCGCTGGTGTGGAATGCTTCAGGAAAGCATGTCCAAACACACAAACTACCCTGCTTGAGGGAATTACTTTTGAAAGCTCATCTCCTTTTCAGATGACCACTAAAGTGGAGCACCGTCTAAAGTGACGGCAAGCCCTAAACCATTGCATCTGCCTCTGAAATTTCAAATTATGCCACCGACAAGTTATTACCAATCTTAGCAGCTCATCAAATCAAAGGAAGTGGCAGTTAGTGCGCTGGAGCCATCAGGATTACCACAGCAAAGACCCATTTGCAAGTTTCAGATGTGGGGTTTTGTATTTTTTATCTATTAAATGAACGTTAATGTTAATCTAGCAGAAACACGCCGCACACTTTCCACAAAAGCTCATTCAATTGGATACAAGGAAATTTTAACCCAAGTCAGATCTTGATCTAACTACCGCACTCAAAAAGAAACTACAAGCAGAAAAACCCAGGCCACCCAAAGGATGAATCTTATCCAAGGATGAAGTTCATAGCGCCCCCTAGGAAACCAACCCGGTTTCCCATGCGCCAGTCTTACACACAGCCAACTGAACCATCCGGCCGCTTCAAAATGTCCTCAAATTACACAGCAATAAATCTAAACTCCTCCTAGTTGGCACCAAATCCACATCCTCTAAAGCAGCGGTCCCCAACCCCCCTGCCGTGGACCGGTACCGGTCCGTGGGCTGCACAGAAAGAATAAATAACTTACATGACTTCCATTTTATTTATTTCGTATTCTGAAAGATGTTTTTTGAAAAATTGCCCCACTCTCTGTTACATCAGTCTATGTCACTCTTGACGCAGGGCAAGGCGCTCTTCTTGGTTACGTGATAGGATGCCGCTAAAATAAAACCCAGGAGCTGGTAAAATGAGTAAAAAACAAACGTCTTTGGAACGTTTCTTTGCCAAGGGGAAAACGCCCAGAAAGGCGACAGAAGAGGAGCCTTCGATTACCAAAAAAAGAAAGCTACATTTAATAGACAGTACTACTTTATGGCACCATGAGTGAGGGAAGGGAAGAGGATGATGACACCTGTACGATGTACAATGTCATGCGTGTCAAAGTAAAGGCTCAGAGTTCGCCTTGTCACGTCTCTGTAATCATTCACCATATCTTAAAGACCGATCTGCCAAAACTCTGTCTGACACCATACCTGTCCATGGTGTTAAAAAGGTTAGGGGCCACTGCTCTAAAGCTAATCCCTAACCCCTTACTATCAAAAAGCAATATAATATAAATAAATAAAATCTATAAAATGTGGCACTATGTAGTGCCCTGAATTTCAAAAGCAATTCGGACACCATGCTCACTAAATGGTGAACGCACTATACAGTGCCCTATGTAGTGAGTAGTGAAGGAATTCGGACACAACGTGGGTGTCAGTCTAAACAGCAGTCTGTCATTCTGATCCTCTTATAAAAATGTGTCTTGGTCAGTATATTTCCACCTGCAAAGTATTGAACCCCCCCTGTACTTGTCACTTCCCACACCTCTTACTGAAATTCTTCTTTGTTGTCCTTAACAAAAGCTCCTCTACAAACTCACAAATTCACCACCTCTCCCCTTCATATTTGTCTGACCTCCTCTATATCCGCCCGCTCTCTCAGATCCTCGGCCTCCAGCCGCCTTACTGAGCTTCTGTCCACTTCAGCACCATGGGGAGCAGAGCTTTCTGTCGCTCTGTCCCTGAACTCTGGCACTTACTTCCACCAGACATCTGTGACATTGATCCACTCCCTGTCTTTAAATCAAATCTCATCTATTTAGAAGAAGTGCTGTTTTTCTTTAACAGTAATTCTTCGTTCAATTTGTTACTTCATCCCCCCTGTTCTTCAAAATATAAGGATCTATTTTTGTATATTATCTCCTGCAAAGTGTTGTTGCCTGTTTTGAAAGGCCCTTTTTAAATCAAATGTGTTATCATTTCTCTTAGAACTTAACATTTTTTCGCCAAACGACACAGATTAAAAAGTCATTTTAGGACATAATGTTTTTCTTCTCGCACTTCTATTTTACACCAGTACTTTACATATAAATCTGCCAAATCTTTGGGACGATAAAACTAGGTTTCAGTCATCCACGATATCAGATCTTTGTTGGGGATGTCCCAGTCCGTTTTGTCTGGGCTCGATCCGGTTCAGAGTCGTTTGATATTCGAGTACCTGCCGATACTTTTGTAACACATTTAATCACTTAACACTTAAACGGAGCACTTCTGTGAAGTAATTATAACAACCAAGTAAGAAAAGTGCAACTATATCAACCAGTAAAAATAGTTAAATATTGCCTAGTAAAACAATTGTGTCATGTGGATAAAGTTTGCAGTTATTAGTATTTCAGAACAAATGAACATTTTTGGTAAGGTGCAAACACACTTGAGTCAGATCTGAGTCATTACGTATAGTAATTATTAACTAAAATGATGACGAATATTGATGACTGGCTCATATCAATACAATCATTTATTATCATGTATTAGTTTGTTTGTTTTTTTCCTTTAAAAAAGATTCTTTATTTCAACCTCTCAAGACCTGGCATCCACATGCATGAACATCACATTTAGTGTTTTATTACCACAGTATATTGTTTTGCTCAACAGGGGGCCCTGTCAAATAGAACTAAAGAAGGATCGGGTCCAAAGGCCCGTGCACACCGGGACGAATTTCGTGCGCGATATTCGCCGACGTTTAACGCCTCATGACTAAACAAAGGGCACCAATGTGGGTGTGCACACCGACGCGAAAAACGCCACAAGTAAAAGCGTCATTTTTTATTAAAACGCCTCGGGTTTGTTTTTTTGGTTTCACGCGCCGCGTCAAAAACTATTCGACCAATGACAATGGCGCTTTTGCACACGTGCCTGGAGCTTCTGAATATACAGTAAAACACAACTTGGTGGCGCTCAAACACAAAACTGTCTTGCTGAGCAGACATACGTCACGGCAAAGAAGATATACGCCAAGTAGCGTCTGCACTGCCGCGAAGAAATAAGACGAAGAAGATGCAACTCACTGACGGACATTCTAAAATATCCCCGAAAACGCTCATGAACCATTTTCCGCTCTTGTACCAGTCGATAAAACTCCCCATGTTCTTCTCTTCTCGTAACTATGGGATGTACCTAAAATCGACATGTTTTCCGGCGTCTTTCATCATTCAACAGAACAATTATTTCTTCATCGCTGGAACTGGAGCTACTGGTGCTTGAAATATCCATGTTTTTCTTTGTATGATTCTGACAAGCGCGTAAATACTTGCTCTCTTCTTCTGAGTGAAAAGCGACTTTAAGAAGCGTAAAGTTGCGCAGCGCCACCTTGTGTACAGGGGGTATTTCTGTTTTACATTAAGCGCCATCTAACGTCAGGGAATGAAATTGCATGTTCGCTCGGCTCATCGTCAGCGAAAATCGCCTGGGCGTGAACACAAAAAACATGGCGAATATTCGTCCCGGTGTGTACGGGCCTTTAGGCGGTTAAATCGCCTTCACAGCCACAGCGTCTTACAGCCGTCTCTGTACGCTGGCAGCAGGAGAGTGCTGTTCTCATTAAAAAGAACCCCAACCACAATCTTCTTATTGTTAAAATGCCTTTGTAGGTCGTTGTTCGCGTTCAGACCATCCACTTTCAAACCTTTTTTAAGAGTTCTTGATCCTCAAAGTCAGAATCTGAATGTCTTGCTAGCTTAGCTTCGGTGTTTTTGTGCCCCTCCTGCTCAAACTAGAATGTTGTCATCTGTTCATGATATGCAGACGTCTAGTAAAGTATTTATGTGGAATAATAAGCTAAAAATATAAAGCGCGGTTCATAATAAGAATAAGAATAAACGTCCAATCTTTAATCAGGCATCAGATTTTGATCCGAACCATCAACCACATGATCAAGCCCGATTTCTGATCACCTGATCAGATCGGGATATCACTAAGTTTTGCTAAAAGCCTGTTTTGAAACTAATTTAGCAACAAAGAAAAGACATCATTAATGTTTAGACATTTGCTTTTAATAACTAATTTAAAAGTGATGCATCCAGTGATGCATTTATGGTTGTCATAACTCAAAAAAGAACCATATTAGCAAGACCTAGAAGTTTGTAGTACACAGTGAGTCTCTCCTTGCTTTGTTGTTTTTATCACACATCTCTCATCAAACAAATTTATAAACCTGTTAAACTTTAATCTGTTTATTTGGAAACCTTACAACCTTTGGTGCTCATTTGTTTAAGCTTTTGAATTGATTAAAACAATACAGCGCCTCTGGCTTGAATCCAAAATAAGAGCAGTTAGAACATCTCCCATTTCTCCCATTGCAGGGGTTTTATCAGAAACAAAACAGCACCTGCGCGGCGAGGACGCCGTCTGCCGTTACTGCCGCGGTGCAAAAGAGCAGTTAAGGAAAACAGTTTAAACAGCAGAATTTATCATGCAGAGGCACAATAAGGCTGAGCTTCAACGTTTCACTGACACAAAAGGAAAAGGTAATCAGGAGCACAGCTTTATTGTGTGCTTTCCCACTCTGTTTGCTGCTTGTGGTAATGTTGGAGTAGAAACCAGTGTTCTTACACCCCCTCTTTGTAGCTACTTTTGTCGCTTATTTTTTTTTTTATATACTGCTTGTTCACGGTGTTGCCTGTGTATGTGTAGACAGAAGCATAAAAAAAAGAAAAAAGCATAAACAGAAAGATGGGATTAAACTGTTACAATACAGTTCAGTGCAGAAGGTTCTGCTGGAGCTTGACAGAACTCTAGTGCTCCTGCCAGCTCCAAAGGCTGCCAGAAGCTGATTATTTTATGCAGAAATTAACATGCATGACATTGGAACCAAAGCGGCGTGTGTGAGGTATGTCGGCAGTAAGATTTCATCGGTAGGCTAGCAGTTTCAGACAATTATATTTTAGCTGAATGCATCAATATGACTATAAGAAACAGATGATCTCTCAGGGGGGTATCCTCGTTTGACCCAAGATTGTAAGAAAAGGATTCATCCGCCTTTAAACATTGAGTATAGGAACCTGGTTTAGATCTATCTGATAAAGTATACGAGCCTAAACTCTCACCGACTGCAGACATTTTTAGTAATAAAAAAAAGAGCAATGGCAAAGAAGGGGAAGGTTTTAAAACAGGGGACATCAGCTTCACACAAAAAAAAAGTTTTTTTTAAATAAAAATGCAGTCGAGTGTGCTTTTCTATCCTTAAATAAATAATGTCTGCTCTAAAAGGCTTTGTGTATTTCCCAAGACATCTTTACACGTCGTCATCTAAAAAAATATCGTCTTAATATTGGAAACAAATACTTTTTGACAAATCCTATTACTCATCTCAGTTTGATCTCAAACATAAAATAGAAAATCTATTATTTCTTTTTAATCTCTGGGACAAAAAGTTGCAAAAAGCAGTACAATAACTGAAGTGCACTGCAGCCAAAGGGTACCTAATGGCCGAGGCGGTTTACATGTGTTCCTGTTGAAAGTTTCATAGGCTCTCGTTAGTCAGCCGTTGTTAAACCAGCTGAAAAATACAAGCTTTCAAGGCCAGCAGTTCACAAGTCCGCTGACACGGCAAGCATGAAGGGAAGTTCTCGAGAAGATCTGCCAGCAACATTTTTCTGTTGTAAAACAAAAATTACAAAACAACACTTCATTTCATTGTGTTGAAGCACGGTATGTGTCACTCCACCAGGCTCCTGACAACAGTGCGGCGGTGCGGCTTCGTGGTTTACCAAAGTTGTGCCCAAATAGATTTTGAGTGACGTGTACCACAGAGGTCACCGGGTCAGTAAGAAAGCAAGGATGAACACAAACGGAGCACGGTCAATTTTTGAAAAAAGTTAAAGGCTTTTAAGTGGTGGAATAATATGATACACAGTAAACAGTAAAGTCTGCAGACTAAACAGGAGGGTAAATTAAGGAGGTGCACACGGTTAACCTTAGTTGGGAAGCTAGCAAATACTATAGAAGCAATTCTGCTACTTAAAAAAAACAAAGTTTTCCCCTCATCTTAATCCAGGGGTGGGCAATTCTGGTCCTCAAGGGCCAGTGTCCTGCAGTGTCATGTTTCACCACCCCTGATTTTAATTAAGAATCATCATCCCCACATCACCAAGGTCTGCACAGCTTTGTTGATGACACAGTCATGTTTATCATGGTTGTGTTAAAGCAAGAAAACACCAAAAACCTGCAGAGACACCGCGGCCCTCGAGGACCAGAATTGCCCACCCCTGCCTTAATCCTTTAACCCCAGAGGTGTCGCCAACAACAGCAGACAAACACATGATCTTTGAACTATCGTCACACGGTGACCGTTTACGTGATTAACTTAATTCTAACAGACTCTGACACACAGAGAGAAGCAGCTTTGAGCCCATTTACAGCACTAGTGTTGCATGACGGGGCCACTTTTCCTGCACGTCAGAATCTGTTGGAATTCTGTTGACTGCGTAAACGGTTGAAGGGTTACGGTAATTCAAAAAACTTTGATGTTAAAGAGTTAACTGATTTTGACTTTTTGCACATTCTTTACATAACATAAATGTACGACAGAGTTTTAGGGGCAGCGGGAAACAAAAAATAAGAAAGTAACATTACAATATTATAGTGGAAGTGAGCATACAGAGCAGCAAGTGAGAGCAGAGTATACTGGTAAAAACGTAGTTAAGCAGGTGAGATGAATGTTTATTGATAACGTCACAAATGTTTGGAAGCTCATTTGTTTGATTTACGATTTATTAATGTTTTATTTTTGATGGGTGGTTTGCAGGATCTCTGCAGCCTGTTGATGAAGACATCGGTATTAGGGTTGTGCCGATGAACGATATCATCGTCCATCGTGATGGGTGACAGACATCCCGATGGAGAGACACCATCGTGATGCCACGCCCCCGCCACGTTGCGAGTCGACACCATAAGCCGCGGTTACATGTGCAAAATATCTTGATGGGATCAATGGTCGGATTAGAATCCAATCGTGTACATGGGCCCAGAAAAACGTTTTCAGAATATAACAATTGTTCACTAAGGTCACACTTTCGGTGGGAATAAATCATTCGCACATGCGCAGTAGGGTTTGACAAATCGGAAGAGGATATATCTTCCGCCGAGCGGCTTTTTTTTTTTTTTCAAACTTTATTGAATGTAACAATTCAATACAAAACAATGCTAAACAGCGCCGAGCGGCTATATACATTGACATGTCAGCTCGGTAAAATACGAGACGATCTTCTAAACGTGCTTTTAATAATGTTACGGTTATTATGAAACACCTGTTCGCTCATCATTTGAATTTTAATCCGTGTGGTCAGTGCTTTTTCTGTTGAAGAATGGAGCTGGAATAAGCAGTATGCTAACACGGGCTAACAGCATTAGCTTTGGGTGGTGCTGCAATCTGCATCCTGGCTGCCCGTAAACATGTGGGAAAAACATCAGCCTTAATTTAGTCGGGACACGACTGGAAACACAAATCCACGTGATTGAAGGGTTTCTAAGGACTGAGCGACATTTCTGCCTAACACCGCCGATCGGAGCTGTGCTCAGACACACACTTTTAGACCCGGTTCTGAGTTCGGTAGCTCGTAACCCTAGAGCTGCGGGACGGATCACAGTCTTAAATCTCCCACACATACCGCTCATGTAACAAAGCACTCCCCCCCCCTTCCACTCAAACACAAAGCTGTAGTCCGCGCTCCGCCGGTCCACTTGACTAGTTAAATGCAGGAGCGGACCATTTCTTTTCTATTTTGTTTGTGACTTTTTTTGTTAAAGTCACTTCCCTCAGTTTATACTGGATCATCGCGGATTAGTCATTAGTTGGGAAATAAAATAAATAAAGTAATAAAGTAAAATAACGAAAAGCAATTACATAAGAACAAACAGTTAAAAAATAGCCCCCCCCCCGACGATATCATCGTCCATCCCGATGGTTGACAGCAA
The DNA here is from genome assembly GCF_053564925.1 of Oryzias latipes. Classification (NCBI taxonomy): domain Eukaryota; kingdom Metazoa; phylum Chordata; class Actinopteri; order Beloniformes; family Adrianichthyidae; genus Oryzias; species Oryzias latipes. The sequence continues at coordinate 10,856,536 of NC_136238.1, forward strand.
ACAATTTAGGGGACCAATTTAGGGGACATCGCCCAACCCTAATCGGTATCCCTCCAACTGTCCACTTCAATCCTTTCTTCCTCCATGAAAGACAAGATCTCTACGTCTGTGTGATGCTTCCGTCTGAGGAGAAGGAGCACTTTTTGGCATTTTCAACGTTTTTATGCTAATATAACAGACTATTTTCATTCCCCTTTGTTGTTTTATGTACAAACGGGACGTTTCATCTGGAAAAGGGGGTGTATGTAACACTGTTTATCTTCAGCATTGGTGTTCATTTAAGGCTTATATATCTCAGGCGTGTAGAACTGCCTTTTTTCACCTGCAGAATATTGCTAAGATCAGAAATATACTTTCTGAGAGTGATGCTGAAAAACTCAACCATGCATTTGTTACGTCGAGGCTGGATTACTGTAACTCCTTGTTAGCAGCGTGTCCTAAGAGTTCCTTAAGAAGTCTCCAGCTTGTTCAGAACGCAGCAGCTAGATTGTTAGCTGGAACTAGCAGAAGAGATCACATCACTCCTGTGTTAGTTTCGCTCCATTGGCTCCCAGTTGATTCTAGAATTAAGTTCAAGATCCTCCTGTTAACCTATAAGGCCTTACATGGAATGGCCCCGTCCTATATTAAGGACCTCATAGTCCCTTACCATCCAATAAGAACACTTCGTTCGCAAAATGCAGGACTGCTTGTGGTTCCTAGAATTAGTAAAAGTACGGTTGGAGGTGGAGCGTTTAGCCACCAAGCCCCTGTCTTATGGAATAAACTCCCAGCTCATGTAAGAGAGGCCGACTCAGTTTCTACATTCAAAGCTAGACTGAAAACATTCCTCTTTGGACAGGCTTATTGTCAGACTAGTTAGTATTCAAAGATTATTTAACTTAATGTTAATTTGTTTAAATTAAACTTAATAGTAACTATTTGTTTTAAAAGGCTGCTAGAAGTTGAAGCTGGGGTAACTATGGTGCACTGGGGTTCTGTCCTCTTTCCTTTTTTACTTCTACCCTTCCTCTCCTCTATTCTTGACCATAATTTATCATTTAGTTCTCCATGCCTCTGTTTGGTACAGTGGGATTCATGTACTGTCCCTCTTCCCCACTCCCCTCCTGGGAAGTGGGAGTGCTTCCAGACTCCAGTTGGCTCATCCGTGCTCCAGTTCCTGACCGTTTACCTCACCTTTGCTCGCGCTCCTACACCTGGCTGTGGATCCTGCCTCTGGCTCGTCTCTGCTCCAGTTCCTGACCGTTTACCTCGCCTTTGCTCCCGCTCCTACACCTGGCTGTGGATCCTGCCTCTGGCTCGTCTCTGCTCTGTGCCTGACCGTTTACCTCGCCTTTGCTCCCGCTCCTACACCTGGCTGTGGATCCTGCCTCTGGCTCGTCTCTGCTCCAGTTCCTGACCGTTTACCTCGCCTTTGCTCCTGCTCCTACACCTGGCTGTGGTTCCTGTCTCCGGCTCGACTCGCGCCTTTGACTGTCCCCCCAACCACGGATGGATGAAGCTCGTCTGCTGGACTTTGTATATGTAGTTGTAGATTTAGATAAGTAAATTCTTCTCTTTGAGTTCTGGTAAATCGCCTGTCCGTCCTGGGGGAGGATCCCTCCTTCATGTGGGCACCCCTGAGGTTTCTTCGTTTTTCCGGAATCCGTTTTTTTGGGAGTTTTTCCTTACCGCGAAGGGGGGGGTCTAAGGGCAGGGATGCCAGTATAGCTTAGTCAGTTTTTTAGTTCATTTTAGTATTTTAATATTGCAGTCTTTGTATTCGTGATCTTTTTGATTTCATGTTTCACTTCGAAGCCCATCGAGACGACTGTTGTTGTGATTTTGGGCTATACAAATAAAATTTAATTGAATTGAATTGAATTCTGCGCATGACAGGTTCATGACGTAATGAGACAAATGGACTTCTGAGTATGTGAATGAAAAGGAAAATAGAGTTGCGGTCCTCTACACCAAAACGTGTCTCTGAGCTCCTTGTTTAACATATAAAACTCAGCTTTGCCAACACCAAACTGACAATAATCTGATTTTGAGTCAAAGGGCTCAGAATTTCACAAAATGCTCCACATTTTTCATCTTCAAGCTAGGCTTCGATAAACAGACAACGTTGGTGTTTTTTCCTCGTTAATCTGAGTATTTTCTTGTAAATTTACGACTTAAAAGTTGTAATTTTGAAAAAAAATTGTTCGTAAACCCTAAAATTCAGACGTATAAATGCACACTTCCTAACTTAAAAAAAACAGAAGAAATCAGACTTCAGACAAAAAAAACAAAAAACTATACTGACAAGTTTTTAAATGTACAAAAATTTGGCCTCTAATGTGTTTCTATTTAGCAGCAAATAAAACCAAATATTCATGAATAATGATGCGACAGAAAGGGGGGGGGGGGGGGGGATAGGTGCATCTGGCAAATCATGTCTTTGGAAGAATACAATGCTCACGCCTGGGTGGGGCGGCCTGGGGCGCTGCGTGGTCCTCTGGGCTTGGGTGTGGGGGTGCGTGGTGGGGGGTGGGGTGGTGGTCTGGCTTGGCTTGGGGGGGTGGTCCCTTTGCCTGTGCTGGGGGGGGTTGGCGGGGGGCGCTGCTCGGGGGGGGGGGCCCAGCGGCGCTGGATGGGCTTCCCGTCTACACCTGGGGCTGGGATCGGCCCTTCCCTGGCTCTGGGGCGGGACGGGACAACCCTCTTGGGGCCCCCGGTCGCTCTGGGTGTCATCCGCTTCGGCTGCGGGGTCTGGGGGTGGGGTGGGGTGGGGGTCTTGTCGGCCCTGTCCTGTGGGGGGGCATTCTGGGGGAGGGGGGGGGGCACTATTGGTACGGGGCAGGGGGGGTTGACGGGTCGGGGTCTCCGCTGAGGCCATCGGCGGTTTCCCCGGCCGGTTGGCTGCCTCGGTCCCGTCGAGGCCTGACCAGAGCTCTTCTAGGGCCGGCGTTTGGGGGTGGGGGCCTGGGCTTGCTCCGGGGGGGGCCGGCGCTTTCTGGCTCCCCTCTCTCTGTGTGGGGGTGGTGGTGCTGGGCCTGGGGTGTCTGCGCCTCCGGGGGTGGGGCCCCGGGGCTGGGTGAGCCTGGCCCCCTTGCTGGGGGGGGGGGGCGGGGGACGGCTGTTTGACCACCGGGGGACAGTCTATCATCTGTCCCCAAATTACCCCCTTCCTCATATAACCTCATAATAGGGTGAGGGGGTGGGGGGCTTAGCCTGCGATGAGCCTTGGGGGGGGGGTTTACTAGGCAGTGACCCCCCTCCTGTGGTTGCCGTATGGAGTGGGCCCCCCCTCTTTCGGTTTTATTTGCACCTTAGACATGTAGGGCCCTTGGTAGGGGGGGTGCTTGGACATCACTGCCAGCAAGCAGCGGATGTCCTCCTAGCACCCTACCCGCCAATTTTAACCGCACCTTAGACATTTAGGGCCCCTTGGTGGGGAGGGTGAGGGGACGTCACTGTGAGTAATCAGGAGACGTCCCCTTAGTGCCCTACCCGCCAATTTTAACCGCACCCCCCTTAGTACACACACCCCTCCCCCCTCAATATATACATCCCAACATAAACACACACACATGCACACACACACTCTCTCAAACACACATACACGCACACACATTTTGCAAGGAAGGTGGGACCTGGGACCGTCTGTCCCCTGCCTCTTCCCTGGTGGGGGGTACGGGCCCCTTTGCAACGGCGGCTGTGTCCCCGGGGTGCTGGCCTCCTGGGCCCGGCGGTGCTCTCTCCGCGCGGTGGGGGGGTTCACATTACATCTGAGCCGGGGGTGTTCGTGTCCCTGGGGGGTGGGTTCTGGTCCTTGCTCCTGAGTGCTGGGCCCCGCCAAATTTCCAACTGTGGCCGAGCCTGGTCGGGCCATATTTACAACACCCCTTGTGGGCCCTCTTTTTTCCCCGGGGTTCCCCCCTTCTGGGCGGGGGCGGCGGGCCCCTGCCTCGCTCCTCCCTGGACCAACCGTGGGCCGGGCGGATGGCTGCCTGGAGTGCGGAGTGGGTCTCCCTTGGGGGGTCCTGGCTCGTACCTGGGGTTGGGGCGGGGGGATGCCCGGAACTCCTGGGTGGTGGTGGGGTGCTCGTCTGGGGCTGTGGGCGTCCTTCTCCGGTGGGGCCCTGCGTTGGGTTCTCCCGGCGCGGCGGGGGGGCTGCTCTCCTGGTTGGGCTGGGGCGGCGCCCTCTTTCCCTCCGTGCCTCCCTGCTCTCTGGCTCTGGGGGCCTTGCGGCGGCCCTGCTGGCCCTGGCCTGGGTGGCGGGCTTGGTCGCCCGGGCGGCGGTTGTTCCCTGCCGGTTCCCGTGTGGCGTTGGGGGGATTCCGGCTGCCGCTGCTGGTGCGGTGGGGGTCTTGGGGTGGGGATGGCTGGGCACTCTCCCTCCTTCTTTTCACGTTCCACCATCCATTTTAGAAGAACATAAACACTCACCTGAGCACAGGTGTTAGCTCAACAGACTGAATGACTGAAATATTTCACACTAGTTGGTTTTAAGGCATAAGTATGCGTGTGAACACTATCTGTTTTGTGTACATGTCGACAGGTGGACATTTTTGCAACTAACAGGTGTGTTTATAACATTTGAGTGTGTGTGTGGACAGGCTCCGCCCTTTTTTTTTCTTGTTTTTTTTTTCATTTGAACCTTACCATAATGATTAACAACCAGTAAACTTGCTGCTTTATGCTGCTTCATGGTCTTATCCCCCTTCCCCTCCTATTATCACCCCCTACCCCCCCTCTCTCTAACGTCCCTCTCTCTTCTTCCCCTCTTTCCTTTTCCGTCCGGTCCAACACCAAAGATTTTCAGACATGTTTGAAATTAATAAAGTTTGGCCTCAATTACAAAAGGGGTTTATTCAGACATACCTTTGGTTTGTCTGAAGATTAATAACCCCTCTTGTTAAAGTAAAATATGTCCAACCCAAGAGGCCCTCAGCTCTCATCTGTCTGCCTAGCTGTTGGACAGGACAAGTTAAAAAAAAAAAAAAAAAAAAAAAAAAAGAATACAATGCTCACAAGTTGCAGTTTAACAACAATTCCCTGCTGCTCAGAGAAATCTTATCAGCAGTTCCTCTCCAGGACTGTATGTCCATTGTGCATGCAGGCACCAGCAGGACTGAGTTACTATGGTTACAGTTTAGGCTGTGTCTCCTTCTGTTTGCAATTTTCCTTCCCTCATTTTTTTCATTAATCCACTGTTAGTTGCAGCTGTGAGGACAACACGACCTTCAGGTTTAATACTGATCAACCAGGTCTAATTATCCTAATTATGTCAAAAGGATTCTCATTTGCTTAAAACGTCCCCTAAACTGATGCCCTTTAATCATCCATTAGGTACAAAGCCTTCATTAAAGTACATCCAGTGGTCTTTCTGACTCAAACTTTTGTTTCTACAGATATATTTTAAATCCAAATTGAAATATTATGATGATTAATATGAAATTAAGAAAGCCCGTCTTTCTCTTGTTTTAGTTTTATGGATTTTGGGTGACGAGAAATCAACTTAAATGACACATAAAACAGTCAAAACAAACATTTTTCCACCTTTAAAACCAAAGCTAAACTATAATTATATAATAGAAGCTTTATAACAAGCAAATGACAAATAAGAAATAAGAAGCTGGATTTATTTTTCCAGCTTTCAAACAATGGGATTGGTCTGGTCAGTACAAAAGTGTATATTTAGAAAAAAAAAGGCAGCGGGAGCAAAACTTAGTTGGTTGTGATTTATTTTTTACTTTTTCAGTCATCAATCAGCATCCAAAAATCCATCAAAGTCCTCATCTTCTGTATCTGAAGAACAGCTGGGCTAAGTTTCTATCAAACACGCCAGGTTCCTTTCCGTCAACATCAAAGTCTGTCTCGTTGCCGTCCGGCGCTTCGTGAATGATGCCGGCTTTTGGGCACTTCGAAAGCAGGGAAAGCCGTCGATCTTCCAACTCGGGCCACCCTGCCTTGTTTCCGTGGAAACTCTGCTGCGTCTTCTTGACTTGTCGGAGTTCGTTTTCCAGCTTCTTCCACTTTCTAACCATGAATTAATTCATCTTGAATTCTCGTGAAGCTGCTTGATTCCCATGTTACGCTGCGTAGCTGAAAGCTTGCAGTTTAAACTGTACTTCATAAGCGTGTCTCTTTGCAGGTGGCATTTTCATTGTTTTCCAAAACGACGTTTTACTGCATAATTCACATGCCTGCACTTCTGTACTATTCGGGGGGGGTTCTTCTTTCAAACCCACATTTCCCTCCTTACCGTTCTCATGCTGTGCTCTCCTACGACCTCTTTACCGAAGTCATACAACAACACATTAGGCGCACCGCACCCTAAGGCGCACCGTACCGTAAATTTTGGAGAAAATTTAAGACTCGTAAGTGCGCCTTATGGTCGTGAAAATATAGTGATTAGGTAAAAACTATGTAATATACACGTGAACTGTGTAATTCTCAACCGACCCAAAAATTTGAACAGCTCAAAACCGAATTCACATAAAGACCTGTCGACCGAAACCCTTGACGGACATTAGCGGACATCTATGAGTGACAAACTCAAGAAACACTTCTGAATTAGGATTTATCACACTTGCATCAGAAAAGACCAAAATTTCATGCATGAAAAAATCCGCATAATGTAAGTGGTGGCCGTGTGACACGGCCGTACGGCTTTAAAACCCCTGAAAAGTAGACGAATAAAGGAGAATATGGGGTATTGCACATTTCACCCGGTTTTATTTTACCAGTAATAAAAAATAGATGGAGATACTGCTGCACAAAAGAACCTATGTGTGCTTTCAAAAAGCGGTTTAGGCAGGGTTACAGTATATAAGCTGGTTTAGATCTGAGCAAAACTGCTCTTCTATTCAGTCAGAGCAACCAAGATACAAGAGGCTCAAGAGACTGTGCTGGCTGACTGTGATCGCCCTCTGCAAGCACAAAGTGACATTCTGCCATGGGGTCCCTGCCAACACAAAGCACAAACGCTATCATTAACGCACTATTGTGTGCTTACTGGTGTGATATTTTCCACGTAAGGAAAGAATTGTTTTGCCTTTTTTTTGGTTCCATGTTTTACTCTTTGCTTGGTGCTGGACAGGATAATAGAGTTACCTTTGGATCATTGAGACATCAACAACTTATTCATATATCCATTATGATTGTTTGTCCTTTTGCACCAACAAATTTCTAGCTTTGGCAAAGATAGACTCACTACTGGCTAAAGGAAACACGCCCAAGAAGATTTGACCCAAAAAAACTATTTATTTAAAGACTCTGTCCCATAAAAAGTGTGTTATTTGTCTTTTTATAATGTTCTTGTGGCTTTTTTTCGTATGATAGGGGGACAAATGTTGAGAAAATAAAGGTAAAATTGAGATTCTGAATACTTCTATATTCAAACTGTTGTGAATTAGGGAGGGTAAAGAGGGATTGCCTGTACATAACTCAAAGGTGTATTTCTAATGAGCTCCTGCCACTCCGCAGAAACTATGTCGAAGACAATATTTTTTTTATATTTTGCCTAAAAATTGCATAACCATAATTAGAAGACCACTGGGAACACTTTTACAATAGATCAAAAGATGATTAGAGTGGGTCTTTACCTGATTTGTGGTGCCCTTAGTTATCTTTAAAAGATATATAAAAGATTTAGTTGTTTAGCAAAGCATCTGTGATTTACCTTAAAGATGTTATCAATTATATTAAAAGAGAATTGTGCGAGTGAGATAAGTTAATATGTGGAGGTTAGATCTATAGCGTTCTCACCACACGGTTTATTTGTTTGGCTTTGTTAGGTTTTTACCAGCAAGGCATCCTGTCCATATTGGGTTAGCTCTGAAACAAGCTTTAAGACTTCTATCTTTCTAAGTAATTACGCGTTACTCTAATAACGGGGTTGTTACATTATTTTCAACGCATATCATGTGTTATTTGTATGGTACAAATTATGATATGTGAAGTAGGCATGTATTTTTGATTTTGTATGGAGCTTGTACACTCTACTTCTGTTTATTTCAGTTACAAAAATATAAATACCCAAGTTTTCCAGAAGAAATAAAAGGAAATAAAAGAACCAAAGTCAGGGTCCTTTGGAACTTGTTTATATTTGTTGGACATGGCTGTCCAACAGCATTAAAGCCACATGCGGTGAGGACAGCATTAGTTGTTCTTGTTCACAATGAAGCTGACCTCCAATGGTTAACTTTATGGACTCTCCGCTAAGGCTAGATAAAACTGTTGTGAAAAAATTTAAGAGCCCTTCTGGACTGCGAAACAAGTGGAATTTAGCAATCTTTGGTAAGGACATACGGAAACATTTGAGGCTATATCTGCAAGTTTAAAATGTTTGGTATGACCACTACTGCTACATAAGTGTTGGGTGTGTTACTATGGACTCATCAATGATCTCAGCAGTTGAAACAGTAATTCTGCACGACAGCATCCTTTGGACTTTGCCACAAATACTTTCTGAATAATTTGTCAGCTAATTTGCGATACTGGAAATGCTTTATTTTTTGTGATTTTTTTTGGACAGCGTTGATATGGCTTATGCTTTTGCCAGAGATGTCCTTTGTTTTCCTTTTGAAACACCAGTGTCCTGTCAATGAAAACTCATCAATATCTGAACAGAGACGCCGTTTTGGCAGCCAGGTTTTGGTCTCAATGGTTCCAAATTCAGAGCATTCCACAAAAAAAAACAAGGGGGACGTGACAAAAAGTGTGTTCAGTGGGGCTTTGATCAGGCTGATGGGCGACTGTAGATTTCACATTCAAGTAGATAAAAAACCAGCAAAACTTCATGATATTATGCAAACCCCGACTAGATTCAAACGTCTTGAAAGGGAGACAGCTACTAAGTGCAAGTGCATGAGCAGGAACAGCTGAAGGGCCCTACAACACAAAATGGCTTTGAATGTGTTGTGCATATCCGCAAAGGGAATGAACCCCTTTGTTCTATATTTTGGTGTATTAACATGTCACAATCTGAGCTTTTCCTGCTACATCCAAAAGAGAAAAATATATTTAAAGAAAGAGACAGGTAGTGCAGGTTTACTCATATTTGCGTACATGTTTGTATTTCCGGATTTAAAGTGTGAGGTTTGGAAAATAAAGAGCCAGGAGGGACGAGAGCGGGTGTTAATTACTTATTTTCTAAAGGTTGAGCCACAATGTGTGATTTTTGCCAAGTGGCGCCTGTCTTCTTTTAGCAAAAAAACATGCTTCAATTGCTCATTCAGTTTGGCAGGAAGCACCCAACAAGTCACATTTGGAATATGGTGCGATGTCTGGGCAGAGTCCATGTTTTTCCTCCGCCTCTCAGGGGAAAGCGGCTGCCAATTAATTTAAGTTTGCAGAACAAACCTGCTTCCTCTGCTACAGCCGATTCTCATACACTTTCTTTCAAACCAATCCGGGTTTTGGAGCGCTGAGAAACCGATGATATCTGAACCCGACGGCTAACCTTAATGTGACATTTAAATTGTGCTCTAACGATTCTTGACACCTAGCCAAACGATCAGCCAACCCACGAACAATGTTTTCAAATTGTCATCTAGATTTACCAGCAAAGTAAACCATCAATTTCTTTGTAAAAACAATAAAAGATCACTGCCCAAACATTCAATTTAGAATCTAAAGGTACACAACCTCTTATGCAATCCATATATCAATTATGATACATTTGTTCTCATTCTGTTGTAGTTTTTGCTCTCTAAAAAAAAAAAACTAAATAGGAGTGGGTATCACCAATAATTTCCGTAACCAATTCCATTCACAATTTTTTACATTTTTATATTTAACTAAATCCCCTCGATTCCCTTTGAGACGAGTCAATTTTAAATTTACACGGTTTACACATTTAGACATATTTGCATATATATACATGAATAATCTATATATGTTTAGAAGATATTTATATTAATCTGATACAGGTCACATACAGTAAAATCTATTAGTTAAATAATACAACTTGCCAAAAAATTGGTTTAACCCTTGTGCTATCTTAGATGACCCCACCCTTACATTGAAATGTTCTCCCTACCATGACAAAGGTGGATAAAGGTGGAAAGATTTCATGTAATCCATGGACACCAGTGAAGATCACAAATCATTGAAGAAAAAAGGTTCAGAGCACTGTCTAGTGGGTCTAGATGACCCAACTCCCAATGGTAAAGTGCCTAGGATAGCACAAGGGTTACAAAAACACTGTTTAAATGCCAACACTTTCAAAATCTGTTTAGGATGAGTATAAAGTTCCAAACTGAGTTACTTCACCAGGCAACAACAAGGTCAGAGAAGACAGCAGACGTCGGTTTAATCTGTGGCAGACTTGGCAGCCCTTTTTTTCTTGCCAAAAACACTGAGGGAACTGATCAAAGGCAGGCAGTAGTGGACACAAAAGCTCCACGGCAGTGATACTCTCGGTTTGACTCCTGCAATTTGAATCACAAAATGGCAGAGGGTGTTCATGCACTTGCAAAGGGTATATATGCTGTTATTGAAAAATAAAAGATCCTGTTAAATTTAGTCGATAAATGGCAACCAAGTTGCTGAAATTTTGAATTTTTTTAAATGGACTGATTGAAATTAATGATCACTCCATTACTTACATATAGTCATTGTACAGTTTATCACCAAGTAGTAGTTTTTGTAGATATTGTTGGTGTCAGAAATTAGCTGCCTCTGCAAAAGGACCATTTTCTGGGTTCTGGATTTTTTGGGTATATATCTGTCAGTCTGCCCCAGGGCAGCTGTGGCTACAACAGTAGTTTACCATCACCAAGTATGAATGAGGAGTGAATGAATAATGGACACAATGTAAGCGCTTTGAGTGACTTGAAAAGCGCAAATAAATCCAATCCATTATTATTATTATTATTATATTCAATTCTATATTAAATTTAAATGAAAATTGTGAAAACTATATTTACATTAATACAAGATCCATCAACAGACACAAAACACTGTTTCAGATCAAATTACAAGTAGACTGAATGGAGACTGACAAGCTTGTTTTGGCCCAAGTAGTGCCTGATCTGGAATTTTTTTTTTAAAGTAGTTTCATCTGGAAGTTAAAGGATTGTTGCTTCAACAGAACAGACTTAGCGGCTACCAAACGGACAAAATGAGAACTTACTGCTGTGAGTTTAGGTTATTTTCTTTTGAGTGAAAAAATAACATAAGAAAAGAAAGAAAGCGTTGACATTTTGGGATTGACAGGGTTGTTCAGTGCAAATCATGTCCAAAAGCCCCAAACTGGGCCTTAGATTCCCAGGCTCCATCAAAGTAAAAAAGCAGATGCTCACTCCACCTCATGCAGAAGTTGCATCATAAAAACCCTATCTTTTAAGTCGTGGGCAGACTACACCTTTGGCCCACCAGTGAGCTACACTGAACACTCGTGCAGAGCCTCACCCTCAGCTACATCAGCTGACTCTTAAGCCAGTCCCACCTGAAAAGCAACCAAACCCCCCTGAATACAGAACTCGATCGCTTCAGGATGTTCATGCAACCGAACCCACCGAGGTACCAGGAGCTTACAAACATTTCTGTAGAAGTTTCTGGAGTTTATGATCAATTTCAATATACGCATTTCTCACTGTACTTTTAGCTCTGTGAGTAACCCTTTAACACCAAAGATTTAGCTCCAATGTTGACATTCTTTCAACTACCGTAACTCACATTTCATTAAAAATTGTTCTCTAGTGTGCCAAAGGTAATATATGATCATGTATATGAAAATAGTTTACTCTGGAAGGCTTAAGAAAAGCACAGTATAAGCCCTTTACGGAAGAAATCAATTTCTTTTAGTAAAAAAGTAGCAATAGTTGCAGAATCAATGTTGGAAAATAATTTACTTAGGGACACTCCCTCTAAGCATTTACTGTTCATCAATTGGTAATATCCATAAACTGCGTACGAGAACTGGAACAAGTGAGTGTGATGTCAGCTGTAGAAAATGGCTTATTTCAGGGTCCAACCAAATGAAGTCATTTCAATCGCAGTTTTTCGCAATTTGGGCGCCACCATACTGGAGCCTGAAGATGTACAGGAAAGCCGCAATTGTTGTAAAGTAGTGATTGGTCAACATTTCTATAGCAGCCACTCTCACCAATTAGGAGTAAGCTTGTTGGAAGTCCACACCCCTACCTCTTGAAAGTTGGTCAATCAAATGTTTCGAACGTTGGGCAAGGAGGCCAGAAGACACCGCCTACTTTAACTGAGACATCTAATTGGCCAATTTATACCTTGAATAACTTGCACTACATTAAGAAATTTAATTTAAAAAATAGGATTAGCAAGAAAATTAGCCCCGGTTAAATGCGCAAACAAACCTAGCTGCCATATACATACATGCAGCAGGTCGGTCCAAGATTATCTTCTAAACGTGCTTTTATTACTGTTATAAATACTGTGAAGCGCCTGTTCGCTCATCATTTTATCTTTAATCTGTGTGGTCAGTGCTGTCTTTCTGGCAACACAGAGCTGGAAGAAGCCAGGGCTAGGGGTGGGCTAACACGCGCCAACATTAGCCTTGTTTAAAGAACACAAAATCCATGCAGGAAATGGGAATAACATCAGCCTTTATTTTGTCGGGACACAACTGGAAACACAAATCCACGTGATTGTTTGAACAGTTTCAAAGCACTGGGCGGCATTTCTGCTTTGAAAATCTCACACACCCCAAAGCCGCAGCTCTGCTCTGAATGTAAACGGCTGGCCCGGGACCAGAGAGCCTAATTTCGTTTTATCATGATAAAATGACAATAAAGTTTCCTGAAACGCTCCTGAAACGTCCTGATCGGGGCAAAGTATTCCGAACAACACTTTTACATGACGCAGTTTTCTTCCGATCAGGCATTCTTTCAGATTACTTTTGTCTATGTAAACGCAGCTATTTTTAAAATAGTTAACCAGAATAAGAATGGTTATTCTGACAAATACAAATAAGTAATAGCCAAGTCTATGGGATTTTGGCTTTTTGGAACCAGCTGGTACTTCCTGTTTGGAACGTGAGGGTAGAGGGCTCAGTCCAGTTCTCATATACAGTCAATTGTAACGTCTGACCAAAACTTCAGGAAATGGATATAGATGTGAGGAAACAAAATAGAACATATCTTTAAATGGAAAACAAAAGAAACTGTAAAAATAAATAAAAACAGAGAGAAAACCACCTGGTTATGATTAAATACCCAAAGGTTAAGTCGTTGAAGAGTTTCTACAAATGCAAACAAATGGTGAGAAGTTCTTCCGATTTTTTAAAACTTTTAATCCTGTAGGATGGCTGTTGAAAGCCACGTAGGACCTCTACTAGATGGACATCCAACTATTTTGTGAAAGTGGCACCCACTTGTTGTTCAAACACTTGTTTTCAATGACTAAAGAAACCGAATGAATGAAATATAAAGGTAAAAAGATTAAATCTGGTTCATTTGAAGAGATTTCTAGAAAATGTATCCAAAAATCGAAATCAGATCATTGAATGGTGGAAGTCTAAGAAAAGGCTGAGCTTCAGTCCAGTCAGGTATTTGACCCCCCCTTTCGTCTGACTCAGGACATTGTATTGACAGGCTGTGTCAAAAATAGCTGGAGGCAACACCCTGGAGACCTCACACCAAAAATACCCACCTCCCCCTCTCTGAGGCTGCAAGGTGTGTACACACCTTCAAACCTCATGAGGTCAGCCATGTCAGAGTTTCTATAGGGAGACTAATGCTTCACATATTAAAACGATTCAAAGAAAATAAGGGCATATTAAGTGGCTAAAATGCAAATACAATGATGGGTTAAATCTGTGGGACTAATTTATCCGCGATTTATAACTTATAATATTTTAATTTTGTGAGGAAAGAGTAACAAAAAACCCTGTTCTAACAAAAAAAAAAAGTGTCTATTAACGTACCGTATATGTAGACCGTAAAGCACACAAGATTATAGAGAGCATTAAGCAAAACAAAGTCATAATTAGATTAGACTAAGATACCCAGCATGCCTAGAGTGGCAGAGAGGCAGGTGATTGGTCAGAAGAGTTAATGGGAAGTTTTTTTTCTGTTGTTACTCCTCTTATCTGCGATAATCAGCCTTTTTAGAGAGAGCAACAAGACAGAAAGGTCAAACTTTATCAATAGCGTTGAATCCGAGTTGCTTCCTTACTCCTCTTGCTCGTCCATACTGCTCCAACTGTAGGGGGATTTGAAGCTGTAGTGGTGGCTCTTCCTCCACTGGTAGGGTGATCCACGTTGCGCTTGTGGTGGGGAGGAGAAATGTATTTCTTCACGGGGGTGAGCTCTGAACCACAGAAGTTTCCGCTTTAATGTAAGTATTGAGTTTTTGTTCTTGCGTGGCTTTTTTTAAGTAAACAATATTGCTGTGTATTTTCCGAGCACTGGCGGCTAACGTGGATGACAACAGCATCAAGCGTCCGTTTGGAAGGTTTACTGTAGGGGGAGGGAGAAGCCATACAAGGAGGGCAGTACCGGTAATTCGGATTCAGCCTGACTCGCAACTTCAGTGGCAACACATGAAATACAAAAAATAAAAAATAAAAAATAAATCACTCTCACTTTTTCACTGTAATACGTTAAAGCCCAGTATGTATCACTATGCCAGGCTCCCGACTACAGTATCCATAATGCTCCATTTATCAATCAAGCGGCACCGCTTCGTAGTTTTAACAAAGTTGAGAATGTTTTTTAAAAGCCGTGTAGCACAAAAATACAATTCCAGTTCAGTAAACACAACCTGGATTAACACATAAGATTTAAATAATTTTAAGTTCATCTCATGGTCCACAAACTATAGTACACTGTCCCAGAAACATCAAGGCATGTCCATTACGAAGGATGTGTGGGTAGGTTGCAGGTCATCAATAATAAATATACATATAATTATATTCAAAATTGTCATCAGCCAATCATCATCCTCGCAGTGATATACGTCACTTCATTGCTAAGCAATCAAAATTAAAACACGTGTCAAACTCAAGGCCCGGGGGCCAAATGTGGCCCGCCATGCCATTTTAAGTGACCCGCCGGAAGAGAAACGTTTTTGATTCCTTAAAATAAAAATTGTATTTAGCTGAATACCCTCAGCTGGATGCAAGGCCGTGTGCAGCCTTTTTTTGTCAAATGTAACACGTGTAATACATGTTCTTTCTAGCTCAGTTTTATGTTATTTTTCTTTTTTCACTTGGACAGTTTGATACGTCATTTATGTGGGTTTTAATAAGCAGTAAAATTGAAAAGGATTTATGCTAGAGTAACAAGCAAACATATGTTTTCTATAACTGTAATTGTCACTTTAAAAAGTTATAATAAATAAATAATGAGTTATTTAACATTAAGGAGTGGTTACATTTATTTTTCATTACATTTAGTTAAACGTATAAGTTATATCTGGCCCTTTGAGGACAGCCACTATGCTGATGTGGCCCTCTGTGATAATGAGTTTGACACCCCTGCTCTAACACATACTTCACTTCCCCAGCGTGTTCCCAGTAAAATAAGCACAGGTAAAGTGTTTTTCTTCCACCTAAACCTCAGAAAGGTGTGAAGGTTCAGCGTCAGACTCCTGACTGTACAAGTAGCTGCTAATGCGCCTTTTATTTATTTATTTATTTATTCTTGCTGGACTGGCCCGAGGTCAGTCACTCGAACAGAGCGCACACGGAACGCTTCTGCTGTTGGCAAGATGATGTGCCGCGGCACCGTTACCATGACAACTGCAAGCACACAGGTCAATTTCAGCAAGCTGATAAAAGGAAAAAATGAAAGCTTTGTCATGTTGCTTTGTCGTACACATTCATCTAAATGTATCCATTTAATTCAAAATAAGTTTGTATTCTGGCATCAGGGCAAACCTGGAGACAATTTTAGACAAATATAATGTATTTGAAGTCCATCAGTCTTTGCTTGATGGTTATGATTTCTAATATTTCTTCATAAGTTGACTTGGGAGGCATTTTCTTTTTGCCTTCTTGATCACCCATTTAAATATATCAGAGCTATTAAAAGGTTTGTGATGGAAATTCATCATTGAAACACAAATAATTAACAGATGATTCAATATCAAAACATCTGCTTCGTTGTTTTTAGTCTCAAATGAGAGAGTGTAATACAGATGATGCTAATAGGCAAAAAAAAAAACACTTAAAAATCTGTGTCTAAATGCACCATCTTTCACAAAAAATGCCTAAAAGCAATTAAGGAGGCGTTGTATTTTCCTACCTGAAGTTCCTCTGGCAGACAGTGCGATGGAGTGTCGGTAACAACAGCAGGGAAGAAATTGGTCCGGCTTGTTTCGGGGGTTGAGGTTGGCAGGTCACTCGTCATCAGGGAGGGATTCAAACCCGAGGTGCCAAAAGCCGAGCCTGAAAAAGCAAAAGTGGTGTTTGTTAGAGACGCGCCATTTCCTGATTTTATGGCAAACTGTGAAGAAGCGATTTTGGAATGGTGCTGACAAATACCTTTTTATTTACTTCTTTTTGCCTACATGTATTTATTTATTCTTTTTCTTTTAAATTGTATTTTTCCTCCTAATAACTGTTGATTGCATCATTTTTTTCAAAAAATGTTTTATTCCCTCAAAACAAACGGTATAGTAAAAAACTTCCTTTCAAAATAAAGGAAAAAATGTAACAGAAATACTCACATGGTCTGTCTTTTTTTTTTTTTTGCCTTGTGTTTTCTGCTTTAGTGTCTCAAATTTTCTTTTTTATTTGAAGATTTTAGTTTTTTATTGAATGTCTAAAAACCATTAAGCATCTTTTGAATTGTGGATATTTTCCATCTATTGTTAACCTGGCAGACATCTTTAAATCAAACTTTACACTTTTACCATTGCTTTACAATCCAAGCAGCCAAATGCAGCCCATACAATATGTGACAACAGCAACCGCAGCTCTTTAAGGACAGAAAATCCATGTCAATGACACAATAAATCTCTAATAACAACAAAAGTGGCTGGATTTTCTGTAAGCCTGCTGTGGGATTTGAAAGCTGCTTGATTTAAAAAAGATGCCAAGTTGGCAAGACTTTGAGTTTTCTATCATCTGTTGTTGTGATGATGGAACCGAGTCAGTAACTTCCTGTTTACAACTTTTTTTTTTTTTTTTGCTCTCCAATAAATAGTTGATAAGAGGCTAAAAACAGAGGGATTGATTAACAGCTACACAAATAGACAACAATTAATTGATTTCTATTTACTATATATTCAGAGCACGACCGTGTTAGTTGTTTTTAAGCTACACTGAACACACTATGCTGTGCATCCCAGTACAACAAATTCCAAATAAACAAAAGTGAACTCGTGTGATATCAAAACTCCCTAAATTATTTCTACGTCGCTTCATAACCTGTCATTTTTGCTTTCCTAAACCCGCCACGTCACGGCACAGTTCCAACGATCACGTGGCTACAGCTTTAGCCGGTCCACATTATTAGCTGCCTGCTAGGCTAGCCAAAGCTAACTTACCAAAACGCTTCCAACTTCTACGGTCCAAACAGGTCATGTCGCGTGTCTCCTTGTACCAAAGGCTCTTGGGAAATCAAATTACACAATTCTGACTATTTTTTTTAAAACTTTGCTCTCGTTTATTAGTCTATTTTCCCTTCGACACCCGTCTCGCGCCTGAGTAATGTATCTCGAAACATCGAAGTGTGCGTGGCCATACTAGTGGTTTTGATTAATGGGAGGTGTCGACGAACGGGTCTTTTATAGGTGGTTGGCTCCACCCCTTACCAAACAAGCACAATTAACAATCAAAATCAAACATATCCTAAAAAAAAGAAAAATTACATGCATTTTCCTAATTACCAAAGCAATAATTAGACAAAGAAGTCCAAACTTTAACAAGATTCTTTAAACAAAAATGCAAAATAAAAAGAAATCATTTTGAATTTAAAACAGGCCTGTCAAAGGAAACCAAAACAATAGGTGGGTCCACTGGACATTCAGGATACAGGAAGTACTCCTATGAAATCAGGAAGTAAACAAATAAGACATAGAAAACAACCAAAAACAGAAAATAAATAAAGTGAATTGCAAGAACTGTTGGAAGTTTACAGCTATACAGTGTGTGCACCCACTGATGCTGTCAGAAGCAAATACACTTTATTTAACACTCACATCGTGACAGACTTGTGCTCTGTCACAAGGTCAATTGTGTGACGATTTCTAAGACTATTCAAGGATGCTGGGTACTACATTTTTCTTTTATTAACTGTATTTATTTATATTTTATCAAGCTGTTTTTTTATATTTTAAAATGTTAAATTATGTTTCACTAATTGTAATTATTTTTTACATGACAAATTATGTAGACATATAGTCTGTATTTACAGAAATTATAAAGCACACTATAATTCATTTAAAAAATTTATATGTGCATTATTATTAGTTTTTATGATAAAACAAAAAAAACTACTGAATATTCATTTAAAATTTGATAAATACTTAACACCTATCTTGAGATTTTATTAATGTTACAGATACATTTACAATCTTTGTTAGGGTTGTCTGATGTTGGAGTCAATCGAGATTTATCACCTTTACATTCTGTTTAAAAAACAAAAATAATTTTGTCCCATTTGTACTGTATGTTTGTAAAGAATTTACACTGTAATGAAGAAAATCATTCAGCCGATTGCTTTTGTTTTAAAACCTACCTCATACAGGAAGTCACGCAGGAACAAGAAGTAACGCAGATGGCCATTGGTTGGGATGGTGTCCATCTGAGTTGACTGCAAAACAAGCTGGAGAACTGTCCTTCAAAGCCAAGTTATGACTTTTACCACACTCCATTAAAATGGTCGGGGTCTGTTAACTGTTTAAAAGTACTGGAGAAGCACTTTATTAACTTAATAATACTTTTAGAAACTTATTGGTTAAGATACATTCATTCCATTTTTTTTACTCATGCTGAAATATATTTTGTTGTGGAAATCAGACAATGTTGACTCTTACCTTTATATATTTTAAGTTACCAACATAGAAGCACTATGAATTTTCTTGGGTAAAAGCAACTGATATATGAGATACAGTTGCTGTGCTTATTAAAATTGTGATCATTAAATAAACTGAATTTGCCATTTTTAATACAATGGAAGACGTGTTAAAATCCAGGTTTTTCTAAGTCATATTTAAAAAAAAATAAAGGAAGATAATGTGTTCCGGTACAACGGGATACGCATCGTATCGCCAGACTCTTACCAATACACAACTCTGGTTAAAAGTACTCAGGTGAAGTCCAGGTTGTAAGTGCACTATCATTAGAAATTATTGAGGGGGAAACAATCACAAAACTTAATCATTTATGTCTTTATTAAAGTATCCAGCTTACAGCTCCAAAACATGTAACTTTTGCAACAAAATAAATAAAAGGGCAAAGAGGTTTCCCGATTAACTTGTCCATTTGATATAAACAGACCTACATAAAAGTCCTTGTTGGGTTGTGGAAAAGTAGTCTGGATCAGCTTCATCCCCATGATAAATGCGTTTTGGTTTTTCATTGTTCTCCTATATATTTTTCTTTGTTTCACTGTCAGCCCACCTGCACTGTTGTTGCTCGTTTCCAGCGTCGCATCTATATGCAGGTTTGAATTTCTGTTCATTTGACTCGTTCTCCTGGCAGGACTTTTTGTTTTGTTGTAATTATTCAAAGGTAATTTATTTTCCCTGCATGCCTGCCTCTTGTATGAGGCTGAATTGGGGATCACCTTCAAACCCCCGTGACACCAGCTAAACAATGAGAAGGGCAGGAGAAAAACAACAGCATTGAGTAAACAAGATGACACAAAAGCTGTTTGTTTGTACATCCTTGTCTGTTCATCCCCTCTTTTTACCCCTCAGTTCATTTGACAGACGAGGAAATTTGTGGCAAACTTAAAAAAAAAAACGCTGGCTATGTTCGAATTCCTTCAATACTTACCACATTGCGCACTATATAGTGCGCTCGCCATTTTGAAGTGCTGTGCAAATATAAATTCCCAAATCCAGTGCCCTAGAAATTTCCCAGAAGTCGAAAAACCAGTGTGCATCGATGCTCACTAGTTTGGTGAATACAGACCACAATGCATTGCGTTTAAGAAGAGGCTCAAGACCCACCTTTTTAATTTAGCTTTTAGTTGATTTTAACTGCTTATTTATGTAGTATACGCTATTTTATGTATTTATTTTCATTTTATGCATCTTATTCTCAATTTTTTGTTTTTATATACATCATATGTCTTTAATTTTAGTATCTTATAATGATTTTAGCCCCAGTGTTTCATGTGGGGATCTTTTCCTCCAGGGCTTGCCGGCTTGGTCGGTGGTTGTTGCCACGGTCGTCGCCCTTGCTGTGGCAGCTGGAGTCTAACTTTGCAGCTTCAAAGCTGTGAAGTGGACCCCAGTGTTGTCCCAGTCTGGGTGGGCGCTGTGGCGATGCTCCCATGGCCGGGCTGGCTCCTGGTATGAAAGGATTCCCAAATACTGTTTCCTCACAGCAGAGCCAAGCCATACTTTTTGTTTGGTTATTTATTTATTTAAAGTTACATAGTCATTATTCTTTGTAGGTGGGGGCCATGGGTCATATGTTTTAACGGAGGGGAGTGGGAAGGGTGAAGGGTGGGTTGGGCTTTTACTGTAATATTGTGTGTTTTCTGTTTTTAATGTTAAAGCGCTTCGAGCTGCGCAAACTGCATGAGAAGCGCTATTTTATAAATAAAGTTTGATTCGATTTGAACAATTTTTGCAAAAAAAACTGTATTTGAATGTTGTTGTTTTTTAATAAACTATCAACATTTTCATCATCAGAACTCAGTGGATTCATAAATAGTCATCACTAAACGCTCATATCAGTTATCAATTTGTGAAATTAGTGACGTCGTATTCGCCGGTTGAAAAAAAAAAGTAGTTGGCGTGGTGTCCAAATTGCTTTTAAAAGTCAGGGCACTAGATAGTAGCTTTTTAGTGGTTAGGGGTTGGGGTGGGATTTCAGACACAGGCATATATTTTATCACAGTCCTTCTGCAAACCCATGTCTCCTTTAAATGCATTATAAATGGGAATCATTGAGTAGATTTACACTACAAATGGTGCAGAGGTTGGACTGGCCCCAAATTTGCTATGGAGTGTCTCAGAAATCTGCCATGTTGAAAAGACTCACCCATCCAAATGGCTTCAGCAAATGGACATACCAATGACAGCACTAATAAATTCAAAGGTAGCCTACCATTGGCTTAGTATAGGTATACATCATAGACCAGCAGTAACAATATATACGTATGTCTTGTACTTTTCTACCTTACTTAATTGACAAAAGGTTTTACAGTCACATTTACTCATGCACACACCAATGAACCGGAATGTATCAACCTACATTAATGGAACCAACCAATAACCACCAGGAGCAATGTGGTTGGTTCAATGTCTAGCACTTGGGCACATGGGCTGGCAAAGCGGAAACTGAACCTGCAATCCTTCAATCAGAAGTTGACTGCTCTACTCCAAAATAAGCCTGGTTTACAGTCTTAACTATGTAAGGAAAAGTGGGGTAATTTGTTTCCAAGAGGCAAATAGTGGCACCCTTCTTATCTAGAAAACCACAGAAGAAGATGGTGATTTGGCCTAAATTTGGAAGAGGAATCCATTTCACTCAAAGAAGGGAGCCACATGGTTTGAAAAGAAAGCACGTTTTAGTTCAAAAACATTTTTTTTGCTCTCCAAAGTAAAAATTCTGTTTGTTTTTTCCATTCTTATGTTTTCAAACAATTATAGAAACATTTAAAACCACTTCACACACGCTTCAGTGCTTCAGTAAGCTATGCCATGAGTTTATACAGTTAGCATGATAATGACTTAAAACAACTGGGGGATGCTTTTTTTTTTTTTTTTTTTTTTACAAAATGACGGGATTTAGGGTAATTTGTGCCAAAGGGTGTGGGTTAAGTTGTGCCAGCGGCACATCCTCACATTAAGAGAAAATGATAAAGGAGTTCTCAAGAAACTCCCCCATACCACAAACACATGGTGGTACAGCCAGGAGGGAGCATAAACTTACATCCCCTTGCAGCATTGACATGTGGGATGATCAGCTCTAGGTTGAATTTGCTCAAAGAATCAGATCCAATTGATTTGCAAATGACTAGGAGCTTTTTTTAATGTTTTCTTTTGTTGTAAATATATGTTCATATGGCACAGGCCATTGTCTAAGCACTTTGGCCTTTGATGTTGTAAACCGTTTTTAAGTAAAGAACCCGCACCACTTGGCCGTACAGCCAGAAATTAACAAAAGGTTTCCATTTTCCCGCAACATCGAAACAAAAAATGGCCTGTGATATTTTTTTAACTTGAAATAAACAAGAAAATAATGAATTAAATAAATGCATTATTAATAATAAACTTGCCCCACACCTGGGGCAAGTTGGACAAGATCCTAAACTATTTGAACATAATTCAGTCGGAGACATGACTTAAGTTCCCTTGCTTTAAAAGCACTTTATGCAGGTTTTTGAACAAAAATATATATTTTTTCTAAACGTGGCATATCTTATGGATTCAGGTTTAAACTGGATTCTAGCTTCCCTCGGTTTTAAACCAAAACAACCCCCTACTCACCCCGTCCATTTGCAGTCAATGCACAAATCTCCTATGAGTGATCTAACCAGAACATATCTTATTAGGAACAAGGGCGGTTAGCTCTAGATCACCGCGGAGTCCACGGACAAACCTCATGAGGCCTATTTTCCAGCCCATTTATTGCCATGTAGGCCCCACGTGTGCATGATGGCTGTGAGGGGGGGGGGGGGGGGGGGGGGGGGGGGTAAACACACATGTACCCTACAGTGCTTATAGCTATCCAAAGATGCTTTTTCCCTCTTTCTTGGAGTCCAATGCCAAGAATGATCATGATTCCTGACATTTTTAAATAATTATAATTTAAATAAACCATAAAACCTTTTGGATTTGGAACAATCTGTATTAATAGAAACTGTTTCTTTTTGTCTTTTCCTCTGAGTTGTTTACAGTTAAAATGCTCTCAATTGTATAGAAATTAGGCTGTTTTGAACTAAGTTGCACCAAATGTAGCTAGATATAAACTGGAAAGCTTTGTATTTTCTTTCCTGACAATTAATTATGACTTTGTAAAATTATAACAGGGTTAAATTAAAAAAGGGGAAATATTTTATCCAATTTAACTATATTCTTTTGCGTGGATTTTGCAGATTTGCCTTTGCTATATCAAATAAGATTTGGACTGATGCAATAATAGTCAAAAATTTGACTGCATTGATTTCAATTGGGATCTATCTTAAATATATTTTCAATCTTATAGTAATTTGTTGAAGTAAATTGGATCATAACTAAACTAAAATTAGCCTGAATTTTTTTTAATAAATTGTAATATTGCTGAGCCTCAAGTCTTTTGTTTAAGTTCTGTCCGGTTTGGTTACTGATGCCAGTCACAATTAAAATTAAATTAAATTAAATTAATTTTATTTATATAGCACCTTTCACGACGAGAAGACAGCTCAAGGTGCTGTACATAAAAACAAAAACAAATGCAATAAAATACAATAAAATACATTCAATTAGCCCCGCGCAATAAAATACACAAGGACAAACACCAGTGGATAATAAATAAGTGATTAAACCAGAATTAAGATAAACCAAAATAAAGAGAAACCAGAAAGCGCCGTCTGCCCTGTCCTCCTCTCGGCAGGGGTGTCAGTATATACCCAAACACCCCAGCCGAGGGTGAGAAAACACTCGAAAACAGTCTAATTAGAAATAAAAAGAATATGTGGTAAAATATCATAAATCTTGATTAAGCAAATAAAATGACAAAATGATGTGCAAAAACATCATAAAACGTAAAAAGAATGAAGAATAAATATATATGTGATAAAATATCATAAAATATAAGAATAGAAAATAGTAGATTAAACAAGTAATATGCTAAAAATGATGTGCAAAAACATCATGTATGTATTATGTATATTTGGTCTTTTTGAGCTCCGTTTTCTTTTCTGTCACACCTGGCTCTTGTTCCTAATCATTTCAGATCCATAGTCTGTGATGCTCTCAGTCTCTTTCTCTTGCCAGTGTTTTGTCCTTAAGTCACATTTCTTTTCAGTTTGTCATGTAAAAAGTTTGTGTTTTTTTATTTTTGGTCACATAGCTGACATGACTTGTTTTATAACAGGACAGAACATTTGTTAGGCTACAGCAAAATCTTTCCCAAGGCTTTTGGATTCTCTATCAAACGTTTGCTTAGTGGAATTGGTATTGTCCATTCTTTGCTTAAAGAAAAAACAAAACAAAAAAAAAAAAATAGATGGTATTCCAGCTTTGTCATACCTTACTCATGAAGTTTTTCTCTTTAAGGATATAATGGTTTACTTTTCACCTTTCCTTGAAAACCAAGAGGCAGCCAATTTCGTCATCCAGAATGTGTCATACCAAGAGAAAACCAGACTGATTTGCCGTTTCATGCAGTCTTGCAGGTGCCAAACAATTTGCAGTGCTCCGTCTAACTGGTAACGCATTATTGGGGGTAAAGGGGTGTAGGTTTGTGCAGCTTTTTGTTTGCCAAGTGCTCTAGAAACTGTGAATGGAGGTATTTAGACAGCTGAATGAGTCATTTTGCACATTTGTTGGATTCTGTCATCTCTTGATAGAGCATGAGGTAGGGGGTGAGATGTGTCGCATACACGGCATGTGGTAACACTTTACTGTACTGGCTCCGTCGCAGTAGCAGTATGGATCTCTGGGGGAAAAAAAGCAAAAAGTTAAAGGTGTTCATTGTGAAAAAGACTTCAGTTATTTGCGTCACCGAACACTTAGGGAGACATAAGTGTTTGTGATCCTGTTTGAGACATAACACACTTTTATATTTATGGGTTAAGCTGTTGGAGTCATGGCCGATCCAGCTCGTCCACTAATTTTCCCAGACTGAACAGCCCTCGTCTCTTTTAGCAAGAAATCTAACTTCACTTTGCTGCCAAGTTTGTATCATCTAGACCCACTAGACAGTGCTCTGAACCTTTTTTTCTTCAATGATTTGTGATCTTCACTGGTGTCCATGGATTACATGAATCTTTCCACTTTTATCCACCTTTGTCATGGTAGGGAGAACACGTCAATGTAAGGATAGCACAAGGGTTAAAAAAAATATATAAATTACTTTGGATAAAAGCATAGTTAATGATATGTAGTTGCACTTTTGAAAGTCACTCTGAGATAGATTTAAAAAAAAACTAAAAAAATTAAGCCGTGTACAATTGGACCACTAAACTCATTCTTATTTTGTTGTAACCGGAGCCGAGGAAGCATCCTAATTCAAAACCAGAAGGCATCTGAGGTTTTAAACTTTAAAATATTGAGTTGTTTCCAAATAAACCCCAAAACACAACACTATTTTATTGTAGCTGGAGCTGAGATAGCATGCTAATCCTTATACAATGGTCAGCTGAAAATTATATATACATATAATAAAATTAAGCAAATGAATGCAGTGCTCAAATCTCTAGATTTTTTAAAACAAGCCTCTTGAATTTCATGACTCAGAACTCTTTTTTTTTTAAATCCTCGTCTTCACTCAAACTCCTCATCTGAGAACCTTCATCACATTTGATTGATCTTTTAAGCCCCCTGGATTCTTTCTTCTTTGAAGGTAATTGGATGGCATTGGACTGTATTTAATTGGACATTTTGTTTAATTTGTTTACTCTCTTTGCAAAATGCCCTAAGGTGACCTTTTGTTTTGATTTGGTGCAATATAAATAAACAGAACTAAAGCAACCTTTAATCCACGCCAAATGCTTTTTGCGTTATTTTGGTCTTTAATACTTTGAGGTATTTTACTAAAACACTGAAAGTCAGGAAGGTGGCAGCTTCAAAGTAAGAGAATAAACTGATTTGTAGAATTTTTTGTTTTTTTATTCACGCCAATCCGTTCAGTTTAGGGAAGGGGCTTTGTAAATCCAACAAAAGGTTAGTAGGGCAGACTGCTGTAGTTTTCTCCAGATACTTTTAGCAGCTCAGATAAATGGGTTATATCACAAGGCAGTGACACGACTGGCACAGTTTTTTCCAGGCTAAACACAGTCCACAGAGGTACTGATCCACATCACATTCAGCCAGCAAAGTGCTCCAGTGCACATCAGAAATTACGGGTCACTGAAGCCGGCGAGATGGCGTCATCAACAAAAAAACCCAATACGAGGAAACTGTGCTGTCTTCAGAACCCAGCGGCACCTTTGTCCATCTTCAATACCACGGAAATAAAGAGCCCAACGTGACTGTTGCCTGCTTCAAGGTGAGACTGCTTTCACACCGAGGACTCACAAGCTGTGCTCGGGGCTTAAGTGCATTAAATGCCCTGCGGCAGAACCACTGCTGCCTGTTCTTTTCTCACCGAATACACCGGACACAGCGAGAGCTGATTTCAAATGGACAATGACACCAAAAGAACATCTGGAATGGGAGCAGCTGGCTCAATACAAAACAATGCATGGGGGGGGGATACTGTATTTTAGTGCTTTTTTTTTTTTTTTTTTTGGCCAAACATATCAATCTCTTAAAAAAAAAGCCTGAGGCAGGTTTCAGACAGTTGCTATTTCCCATGTTAAAAAGTCTGAGTTTACAAACATACACACAGCCTGGGGTCAAAAAATGCTTTGGATGCTTTTGTTTCATGTCTTATTCCCAACTGGGGTATAGAATCTTTTTTAAAAACTAGTCTTTTTATTAGAGTTAAAACCTGTGTGTCTTTTTGATTAAAGATTAACAAAGATACCAAAAAAAAAAATTTGTTTTCATTTCTGATTGACGTCATCGTTAGTAATGCAGTTTTAATTGACTGGTTTAATTGGGAATTTAAAGGCACTTTCACACAGTTGTGTTTGGTCCACATGTTTAGTGTAGCATGATCTAAAGCAGTGTTTTTCAACCTTTTTTGAGCCACGGCACACTTTAACCTTGACAAAAATCCCGTGGCACACCAGCATCCAAAAAAAAGAAAAGCAGTAATTCATGGTCTGTACTGATTGACAGCCCCCCCCCCCCCCCTCACGTGCATTTTGTGCATTTTGTGATAATTGTGGCCGAAAAAGCAGGAAGTTGCGGCTGTTTTTTCTAAGACATGAAATAAAAGTTAAATTAGAAAATTTAGAAACTGTTTGTTTATTCGTTGAGGTTTCTAGACATTTCACGCGGACGACACGGGGACACTGGCCCTTTAAGCCAATGCATCATGGGAGATGTAGTGTGAAAACTGCCGAAAAAGGGCAGAAAGACTCGCGTCTGTGAGCTTCATTGTTTTGTTCACGGTCTGACACGGTCTGACACCGGACTCTGTGGAAAGCTACACCGCTAAAGACGAGCTTTAGCTGGTATTTTTGTTAGAACTGAGCGACTTTATCAGCAGAATTAAGAACAAGAAAGTGAAGACATTAACCACTTCTGATTGGTCAGACTGATGACATGTGATTAAGCCTTCAACAATGATTGGCGGAGACAGTTAAAGGGGCGGGACTTTTCCGCAAACCACTATAGCTGCAGGTAAATCGCGGTACCGTATTCTTATCAAAATGTCTTTAATAGAATCAAATAAACACAAAGAAAAATTAATTTTAAGATCTTTTCTATTCCTAACTACTCAGTGTTTTATCAGGGCCTGTTTGGATGAACAAAGAGCTGATTTCCTGGAGATGGAAAATGTTTTTAGATCAGTTAATGATTAATGAGGGCAATTTTCCACGGCACACTTGACCATCTCCCACGGCACACTAGTGTGCCGCGGCACACTGGTTGAAAAACACTGATCTAAAGAATAGCTTTTTTATTTTTTTATAAGTTTATCATCAAATCTGTGGGTTTCAGACCGTCCGTCCATTTTCCAAACCCACCTTCTCACTTTTGGGGTTTCCGGAGCCCATCCCAGCTACAGATTGGCAAATGCTAGGTACACCTTGGACCAGGTATGGGCGACTCCAGTCTTCAAGGGGCGGCGGTGTGTCTGCATGATTTCCAGATGTCCAAGGCCTACTCATGATTGATTACCTGGTTCAGGTGTGTCCAGCCAATCAGAGCTTGCCAGAGCAGGGTATGTTGGAGAAGATGCCGGAATGCCGTCCTCGAGTTGCCCATTCCTGTCTTGTACAGATCTACCAGTCCACCACAGGGCCACACATACAAGGACACACTCTTATTTTCACTTATAGACATAGAGTCTATGAAGTATGTTAGTGGACAGTGGGAGGAAGCCAGAGTTCTTGGAGAAAACCCACGCATCCACGAAGAGAACATAGAAACAAAAGAGTGCCAACCACTACACCACAGGTGTCCTAAATGTTTTCCAAATAACCGGCCATTGTAGCTTTTCACTGGCACATCGTCATCGTCGGCAAGTAGGACTGGATTCCTGAAAAACTAGCAGGATGCTGGTCCTTGAGCCCTGGAGTCCAACCCCCTGCCACACTAACAATGCACTTGACCAAAATCCAAATTTATGTTAATCAACACACTTTTTATGGGTTTGAAGCTCCTCAGATTTCTCTTTTGGCGGCATTTCATCATGTATAGCAGCTGCTAAATGCAATGAAGGTGGAATTAGTATCGCCAAGGAGGTTGCTTTTTAATTTAATCTGTTGTCAAATATATCAATAAAAAGAGTTTTAAATCATAAATGCATGAAAATCAACATTTAATTAAGCGATATTATCCTAATGTTAAAAATCACCGCAGTAAAACGTCTTTTAAAACAATTTATCAAAAAATCCTCTTTGCATACAACACACACACAAACACACATGTACACGCTTAAATAGGGTGAGGTTCAAACCTTTGCAGACAGATAGCTGAGCCATCCCTCACAAATCACTCCACCCCATCTTTCATGACTCTAAAGTACACAGAGGGTATGACATGTAGGCTCTGAGGTTACAGTTTTATTGGGTGGGAACTGACGTGCGTGTGAGCGAGAGAGGCAGAGAAAAATCAATATTTCATCTCATCAGGTGTTTATCTGATGGGCCGTGCGGTAAATGTAATGATGGATGGTTGTGGGTTCGCCACATTATTTCGGCAGGTCTCTCACACGTGCACAAACAGAGGAAGAAGCAAACGTATTCCTGCTTGAATTTGAACTGTTAGAAACAGCAAAATGAAATAGTATGGGTGTCTCGGCTCTCATGTCCAAAGAGGAAGGAATCCGCCAAGTCCCCAATGGGGACATGAAAACAAGAACATAAATAAAGCGGCTGCAGTGCGGAGTAATCCTCCATCTTCACCGCCTCTCCTGAGCAGCTGTGTCGCTCAGGCTTCGTGTTTTTCAGCGTACATGTGTGTGAGATCCCACTGGGACCTTTTTTTTCAGCGTCAGTGCTGACGGAGATGATCTCTGGAAGATTACCCCTCGCCGTGTGCAGCCACGGACGCGTATAAAATAAAGCAACCCACTGAGTGCATTTCATCTCCACAAGTAGAGGATTACCTCAGTGTAAAGGCCAGAAATCTATGATTTGATTGAGAACATTTGCCAAAAATATTGATGGGTGAATATTTATGAACAGCTCTTGGTGACCCAGTCCGACAAAAATCATGTTTTTGTGGCATTTTTCTTATTAAGGATGACATATCTAAAGAAAATTAAGCTCAAAATTCCATTTCTGAATACGTCTATATAAAAAACGTTGTGAATCAGACAATAAAAATGCAGTTTATAAAATTGATCATATTTGTGACGTAGAAAATACGCTGGGTGGGCCACCAGCTCCCCTCAATTCCGATGCATCCACTTGTAGACGACTAGATTCTTCGTTTCCTCGTCTGATCTTACATCTCACTCTTAACTATACGGCTGGATGGCTCAGATATTTCTCATGTTTTTGTTGCACAGGTAAAATGTAAGACTCGGGGTCCGAGGGGGCTGTAAGCTAGCGGGAGAAAGTGTAAAAAGATGGATGACGGGAAGTAGGGTGGGCTTACTAGTGAGTATAGTCCTGCTCACAAATCAGAGGTGAAATTTGTAACGAACCCCTGGTGCTCTGCAGAAACTAAGTCTTAGAAATCGACACGGATTTGTGGATTTTGGCTAAAAACAGCATAATCAGAGTTAAAAGACCACTGGGAACGCTTTGAAAATAGATCAAAAGATGATCTGACTTAAAAAAAAAATGGACTGATTCCCACCTGATGACAGAGAGGAACAGAGCAGTATACCTGTCTATATCTCAACACCTCAGAGTGGGGAGCAGCTTATCCACAGTCCTTACTGAAGGAACTCAACCTGCTTACGTCCATAATCTGTGAACGGCTGTCTGTGTGATGTTGGGAGCTGTTTCTGAAGTGCCTTTGAGTTTGACTGAGCGCTTCACGTCAGAAACGCTGCAGCAGTAAAAAATAAAAAATAAAGCTGCACCAGACCACTCAAGGAGACAGGGAGGATAGGATCTGTTCTATTTCTACAGACTGGTAAGAGCCGGAGAAGTGAAAGTTTCCTCTGAACCACCTCAGCGTCTCAACAGACGAGCGTTGGATGAAGCTTCCAGCTGTGAGCCTGTGAAAATCCTCCCTGAAGCGACTATTCGTGTTAACACTAATGTGTTAATAAGGGCTGAGGAAAAGTTAAGTCTCGTCGACCCCCCCCCACCTGTCACGCCATGGTCTTTCGTTTGGCTGTAAAAGATTTCTGTTAATCGTGTGTAAAATGCTTCATACGAAGACGCCACTATAAACAACATGAATGTTGTAGAAACTCCCATCATAATCTGCACCCTTACATTCTCCTTGCAGTGATAAATCCCACTTAGACAGCTCTAATGCATGCTTTAATTGAAAGCTATTTTGAGAAGGTGGATGCAGCTCTGCAGAGAACCTGCATGCAGGAACAGACAGCAGTTTCCCACTTTGACAAACAATGCAATCCTATTTTTTTTCAATTGCAGCATTTAAGCACCTGCATGACCTTATCACATCTTTTTTTTTTTTTTTTACTTTATCATACTCTCCTGTGCCCAAGGCCACCCCGGCTGCAGTCTTACCACCAACAGGAGCGTGTGCCTTCACGACACTCAGCTCCACATTATCGCCTGACTCCCCAGATTAGCCGATAATGAAAATGAGTGCCAGGGTTAAATCAAGTTGTGGTCGGTTTGGCTCCTTTGTAGCTTGGCGACATCTGCCTGAGGCCATGGAGACGGGTCTCCTGAGTAACACTCGCTGTAGCTTTACATAAATCAGAAAAAGCGCCATGAGCCGCCAGGGAGGGAGGAAAAAAGGTTGGGAGGGCAGAACGGGAAAAAAGGGCTGAGCGATTTCTGGGAAGAAATGTGAAGATATGAAGATGTCAGCTCTGTGATGGCGACATGATTGACAAAATATTACGTACTTCTACTGTGCATGTCAGTGTGCAGCACAAAAATGATGAAGCAATTTAACAGCTAATGAAAATTAACAGCTCCAATTACAACAGCAGTGGAAGCGGCGATAACGCTGGTGACCAACGGGTGAACTTCTGCAGTTTGTGAGGGAGAGAAATCTTCATTTGTAAAATAGAAAAAGCGAAACCCAATTTACCACCAAATGCCTTAATGAGCTGTTCTACTGAACCCCATAAATCATATAGGAGATGCGCTTCTGTATTTCCTAAAGACAAACAAACAGAAACATTTGCCTTCAGCCCAACCAGCTGGAGTCTGGAAAATTATTTGCAAATGTAGCAGCCGAACGTTAGTTGGAAATACTTAAAGGGCCTATATTATGCTTTTCTTAAGCCTTTTATAGTAAACAATATCCAAGCATATGATAATATATTACCTTTGGCACACTAAAGAACGATTTTTTAAATGAAATATTAGTTATTTTCCTGAATTCCTTTCCTACCTGGAAGTAAGACGACTCAGTCTCTGAGGCACCGGCTTTCTCTCTTTGTGGGTGCCGCCCATTTTATGACGTCAACCTAGGGTCGGGCTCGGCAGCGTGTCCGCGTTTCGCCCACGGAAACAAACAACTTCCAAACTTTTGCAAACATGGATGTACATATTGTGCATATAAAACAAAAGCGTTCCTGTCGATCACCGCTAGCTCTGCGGAAAAAGTGGGCGTCTTTCTTCGTTAGGCTGGAGGGGGGAGGTGAGCAGAC
Organism: Oryzias latipes; assembly: GCF_053564925.1. NCBI lineage: Eukaryota > Metazoa > Chordata > Actinopteri > Beloniformes > Adrianichthyidae > Oryzias > Oryzias latipes. The sequence goes on from NC_136238.1 coordinate 10,888,632, forward strand.
ATTTCCTGAAAGGGGCTGTTCTCATTGGTTCATGTCAGCTCGTGAGAACCCACTCATTTCGGAGGAGCAGGTCCTCAGAGAGCTCATTATGAATGATACACTTAAAATCTCAAACAATGGATTGCATGGTAGGCCCTTTAAGAGTTAGAGCTAGGATATATTCACATCTTAAGTTAAAAAAAAGACTAGATAGAGGGTAAACCATTGACTGTATATGAGAACTGGACGTTCCAAACAGGAACTACCCGCTGGCTCCAAGAAGCCAAAATCCCATAGACTTTTATAGAGAAATAAACAGCAAATACTATTGGTCAGAATAAACATTCTTGCTCTGCTACCTTTACTGAATTGACTTCACTTCATTGGAACCGTAACTCATTTTCTATGGGTGATGTCACACTCGCTCGGTCCAGTTCTTATCTACAATCAATGGGATAAACTGAGAGTTGCAGCCACTAATAAGAAAAAGTAGAACGTATTCTTATGAATTCAATGTAGGAAATGCACAAATAACAAGAAAACAAGCTATGGTGGGAAACAAAAATAACGTTTTTTGCAGGGTACAAAATTTTTTGAAGAGCAATAAAGTTTAAGGGTGACACCAGAGAAGTTGCCGGCGGCTCTTGAATAACACACGCTCTTTGACGTACCTTTAACGCAATCGAAAAGCGGCTTTGCACGTCAGCACATTATTAACGTAAAATGCATAGCTGTTGTGTGCATAAATGGTTGAAGAGTCATGGTAGTTAAAAGCACGTAAATAGTGGAGCTCTGCTGTAATTGGGTCAAAACAAAGAAGGTCTCTCATTTTTATTTTTCTCCTAATATCCACTGTCTGATAAACTGGATCTAAATAGTGGGAGGAGTTAGACATTCACCGCCCACTTAGACACGGCACTTACACATAAAACAAACAACAACAAGGCGAATAAAGGCGTAAAAACATCTAATGGAAACACAGCTTAACTGTAGTGTCTCCTTTACCACTTCTATACATGTAAATCACTTTAGCTGCAAACAATTATATACTAAATATTTGTATTTACCAGTTGTCCACTTCCAAATTTGGTGGTAGTAGAGTTTTTAAAATCAATTTATTGAAGTTACGCTCTTCTAAATATCCTAAGACCTCACATTTGCGATCATATGCTGTCATTTCTCCGTCACCTAAACTGCTCTTTAGTTTTATCAATGATTAACAGAATTGGGCATATACACCAATATGTCATATATTACATATCACATATGACAATATATGACATGTATTGCTTTATAACTGTACATAACCTGCGTTTAGCCTTTTCCTGAAGACTAAGAATGGTAACTTTCTGCTTTGAGTTTGTGGGTAAACACATATTTAATAACCTGGTAAACCACCATATTTTTGTCAAATATATGCATATAAAATAAAGCCACTATTAATCATTCCCCTTTCTCAGTGTCCTTATGACTGTTGTTCTAAATCATTGCTCTGACTCTATAGTCTCTACTGTGACTCAGGTGGCCTTGAACATTCAATTAAGCTACAAACACATCATGCATTTAATGTGATAATTATACTGCTTCTACCAGGGAGGCAAAGGTCTGCTATGTTAATGCAGTTTTCTTACAAAAATAGGATTCCTGGTAAAAAAAAAAAATCTATGCTGGAGCCTCTGCGGTTCGAGTTTTGCATGTTCCCCCCACCCCCATGTGGGTTTCTCCATCTACCTTACAGTCCTCTAGTAACACACCGGTTGGGTAGGATAGTGAGTCCAGATTGATTTTAGGGATGAACTGGACAATGTACTCTCTCTCTCTCTCCTCGCCTGTGACAATTGGGAGAGAAACATCAGTGACCCTAAACTAAACAAAGCTAGGTGATTTGGTCATTTTTGTTTTTTTTTCACTCAGAGGTTTGTAACTCACTAACCAAAAGCAATCATGGAGATCCTTCGATCTAAATTATTTATGGTTCCAAACGTTCTATGTGGCTTGACTTTTTTTTAATATTTCAAAGTTTCTCTTTCTTTCTTTTATCAACTTTACAAATAACCAAAAAAAGCACCACACCTGACTAAAAGAAAGAGACTGCTACAGAAAGAGAGATAACAAAACAATCTATAACTTTCCAAACAAAGCCTATCAATAACCTAAATTGTATCTTTACCTTTCAAACACAGATTATGTTTTAATCTACAAGAAAATACAGTAGCTGAATAGATTCCAGCAACCCCATGACTCTTACACAGGAATAAACAGGTATAGATAATGAATGGATTTACAAAAAAATATCAACTGGTTTACCAAATATACTGGTTATAACTCCACATAGTAGAGTTCCATTGGTTCCAACTCTGGTCAAAAATAATGGGCTGATCCATGGGAAATTGTTTGGACCTGCATTCGATTAGTTGCTCAAGATTTTGTTTTCTATTGGTTCACAGTTTGAGTCATTGGACCAAAGGAAGATAAAACATTGACCCCAATTCTGTGTAAAAGATATATAATAATTTAATTCAGACAAATAATTTTTTTTTAAAAACATAACCCCAAACAATAATAATACTTCTTAATTTGTTAACAAAGGTTGTTAATAAATCTTATTAAGCTTATTAACACTGACACATTTGTTAAGCACCTATAATATCAATAAATGCATCATTAGCATCTTGAAAACATCCTAATAATAATGCTTGTAAATGTGTTAACTAAGTAATTTAATAAACCTTATTAGACTTATTGTACTGATTAATGTCTTACTAACACCCTATAAATTCATTTATAATGCTTGTTAATGTGTTAACAAAGCTTGTTAAGGAATCTTAATATAAAGTGTTACCGAGTAGAATTCTCTTTATGTACTTGTGATCGCTAACCCCAAATGTTTTTCTCTGAATGGAAGCTGAAAGCTCTATGTTTTATGATGATTCTATAAAATATCTCTTTAGGTCGTAAAACTTTTGAATGTTTAATTAGCGTTGTTATTTTTAACTGAGTCAAAGCAGTGTGAGTATTTAACACATCGTGTTGGTATTCCACGGCGGATCCGGGTTTTGCTGAGAGTAAAAGTTGCTAAATGAAATATAAATATTATATTGAACTATAGAGTGACCTTTGTTTCTCATCAGATATCTAGGATACGTGCCATGTTTAAGTAATGCCTCTCCTGACATCAGTTTGACCTTCTCATTAGGTTTTAAATTAGATCTTCATTTGTTTTGCTGAATGAAAACACAGAGAGAGAAGCCCATTCTATTCAAGCTATTTGTAGGAGACAGTTAACCAAGAACATTATTTTAACATGTCTACCTTTAGGGTGTGTGCATTATTTTGATAGTATCTAACTGAAACGAATGAGTCATCCATCCTTTTCCCCTCAACAGTGTCGTAGGGCAGCAGTCTTCTGCCAGCTCCACTGCGAGAATCCTGATGCATTCCAAAACCATTCAAGAGACATAGTGTCTCCAGCGTGTCCTGGGAGGTGTCCAGGAGGTATCCGAACCAGACACTTGAGCTACTTCAACTGGCTCTTATCGATGTGGAGGAGCAGCGGCTCTACTCCATGCTCTCTAAGGGAGTGGCCAGCCACACTACGGAAAAAATCTGCAGATCTTCCAGCCGTTGGGTTATTATTTTAGCTACTATAGCTAACATGCTCTACACCTTTCAGCATTTCTTTACAAATTTTGACTAAATATTACTTTTACTTAGTAGAACGATGGGGAAAAGATGGCGTGTCATTTAACAAGAGTTCTTTTGTCAGTATAAATGTGGGGTGCAGTGTCTGTTTCAAACAAAAGGTATAAAAATGGAATCCTACAGGGATGCAACAAATCATGAACATTTGTTTTGAAGCTTTTAAAACACTTTAGTTATGCTTCTTCTGAAATTGGTCAAGTTTAAACGTATTTTAAAATTTCTAGCTAATTTCCCTCAAAATAGTTGAAAAGTAATTATATGTCTTTTTAAGATTAAGGAGTATTCGGGTCACAACATGCAAAAAGTGCACAGAAAGAAGACATGTCAAACTGGATATCCACAACATATCTTCTGAATTTGGCACTTCTGGCACAAATGTCACTGATAATGCTTCAAATGCAGACATAAATATGAATGCAACACTATTGTAAGCCCAAATTTATGTCGTTTTTTTTGTTTAATTTAGATTGTTGCTAAAGTTTTTTTTCTGACAGTTTTGTTTCCAACTGTTTATTCAAAGTTTGATCAAAAGGTTTTTAAATTTCTCTTTCAGTTTTTGCCAAACTTGTATTCTTAAAAAATGTTTCTCATTCTGGTCACAATATAACAAAAAGTTATTTTAAAATTCCAAGAAATTTATAAAATCGGCCTAAATGTAACATTTTTCTGAGGTCAAATTAATAATTCAGAGACTGAAGCCACCTTTTATAAGTAAACCTCTGCTAAAGAAGACATGTACTGTGACACAAGTACTAAAGTAGAGTTTGTAGGCTTTTACTCTTTGACAGCACTACTTCAATATAAAAGTTTAAAAGTGAAATGACACTTTTATGAGTATAAAAAACACTCAATCTCCTCATTGTTTTTTCCATTTAGAAAAAAACAGACATCAGACACTGACAGTATCAACAAATTGCAATGTCATTTGCTTTGTTTTGCTGCTGCTTTGATAGCAGGAACACTGTCATTGCAGCTCAAACGCAAAATGAGGAATGTTAATTAAAGCCTTAGCGAGACTCAAAAATCAATTTCAGAAACTAGAGTGTTGGAGAAGGAAAAATGCTCCCCAAGGTTGGGCTGAAATTTGCTCAACAGCAGACGGTAAATGTCCCATATTCTTGGGAGGTTTTAGGCTAATACAAATCAAAAACTGAAGTGTGGAGCCACTCTGGTTACCTTGCACAGATGTGGCAGCAGGTAAATAAACTTGGACGGTATAAAAAAAAAAGTCACATTGAAAGAAAGCTGGATTACAGCTGGGTGAGAAAGAAGGGATATAATGATTCCAGGCAAGAGGCCGGAACTGACGAGGCCTATGGGTACTTTTCATATAATTTTAGAGTTCTGCAATTGTGATGACATTCACCAGCGCAAACGATTGACCTCATATTTCTCTGTGAAGCTCAACAAATATTATATTTAACTAAGCTTGGGAATATAACCGATTGAACCAATCTGTAGATATGTATTGATGTTACTCTTGCTGTGCTCTGTCTGGTACCTTTGCTTAGTTTGGGGAAAAAACGTTGGAAAAGCAGAGAGAGTTCAGGGAGAAGCAATGCTAATTACCAAAGGCATGTTGTGCTGAAATCTGATGATCTGCAAAAATCCAGCTTGTTTTGTTTTTTGGCCCATTTATCAGAGTAAACATACTAAATCGCCTCACATAGTTTAGCAGTGTACTCATTTCATGATGTTCTTCATCACTGAGGTTAGATTCTGTTTTTGTGCTAAAAAAAAACATGTTTTTTTCCTATCATGGTAAAAAACAAACTCATCTCATGACTTTCGCTTGCACATTTAACCTCTCTAGATTTTAAGGAAAACCTATGTTATCTTGGGAACTGTTTGCTAACTGGCTAAAAATAAGTTAACTTCCCATAAAGAGGATAACCTTATATCTTACTGAGTTTGAATGAAGGTTGTGCAAGAAAAAAAGACAGAAGGCTCTCCAACAAAACCAGAATGGATGTTACCGTCTTATTTTCTAAAAACCTTTCAATGTTTTCCTTTCCTGAGGCTCTTAACACTGACGCTCACAGCCCTCCCGCATGAAAAGATGATGTCATGTCTATAGAGTTTGTGTTTGTGTGAGTTTTGTTCAAAGGCTGACACTTTCTTCCACATCCTCCATGAGACTCTGCAGGGTTTTGAAAAAGACACTCGAAGAATAAAGTGCCTCCCCATACTCCCCATAAAATTGACTTTTTGCCCAGTTTTCTTTAGACACAGCAGTGTTCTGTCCACAAAGCAGCCGTATTGTTCTTGAATTATTCATAGCTATACCTTAAGTATCTTATTAAGGAGGTGGATTGGCTCTCAAGTGGAAAAGCCAACAGGGTGAAAAACCCCCAACAACTTTTCCTTATAAAGTGCTTGTAACCACTCTAGTAGATTACAAGGGATCCTGGGAAGCTAACAGTACCCAACAGCAAGTTCATGGTTTCATTCTGATGACTTTTTTTTCTTCCAGCTCCGTAGTCAACAAATTCCATGGGGATAGAACGGATTTGCAAAAAGTGGGAAAAACTGGAGACGAATAAAGGCCCGTTCACACCGGGACGAATTTCGCCGGCGTTTAACGCCTCGTGACTAAACAAAGGGCACCAATGAGAGTGTGCACACCGACGCGAAAAAACGCCACGCGTCAAAAAAAAAAAAAAACGCCTCGGGTTCGTTTTTTTTTTGACGCCTCGCGTCGAAATCTATTCGACCAATGAGAATGGCGCGAAGAAATAATGACGGACATTCTAAAATATCCCCGAACCAAGCACCAGTTGGAGCTACTGGTGCTTGAAATATTCATGTTTTCTTTGTATTATTCGGACAAGCGCGTAAATACTTGCTCTCTTCTTCTGAGTGAAAAGCGACTTTAAGAAGCGTAAAGTTGCGCAGCGCCACCTTGGGTACAGGAGTATTTCTGTTTACATTAAGTGCCATCTAATGTCAGGGAATGAAATTGCATCTTCACTCGGCTCATCGTCAGCGAAAATCGCCTGGGTGTGAACACAAAAAACGTGGCGAAAAACGCTGGCGAATAACGCCTGGCGAATATTCGTCCCGGTGTGTACGGGCTTTAAGACTGACACTTGTAAGAAACATGGCAGTAAGATCAAAGGTGGGGTTTTTAGTTGGTTTAAGCAATCAGTGACACAAAGCCATTGAGCCTATTAACGTACATGCATTCCAAATATCCAATAGTTTTCTAGTTTCATGAGTTATTCGTAGATAGGATAATTCATTGCCCTTTATTTGATACCAGAACTAAAAAGTCATTTTTCTAAAAAAACTACGTTTCCCAGCACATTTGATTAGTTTTTTAAATTTGTACATGTATGAATGTAATGTAGAACCCTTAAGTCGTGAAATTGACACCAATGATAACATTGGAAATCCAAGGCAACCGTTGCCTCCTCCTCATGGGAGACAAATGGAGGACAGCAGAAATGTGTTGTCTATTTTGCATACATATCAGTTCCCACCATAGCTAATGACGTGACTGTCAGTGTTGCCATGGTTACCATAAACAGACCAGCTAGAGTTTTGAAAGGAACAGGAAGTTCCAAACTTTTGCCATTAAGTTCTAACATTCTTCGGAATGAATCAGAACAAACAAAAAACCCAAACTGGGATTTTTGTGACCATCATCCGAGTACTCGTAAATATATGTTTTTTGTAAGCATGAAAAAGGACTTGGCGCTTAGTTGGGTGACACCCAAAAGAGAAAAGAGAAAAAGAAACAAACCCCTGTCTGAAGAAGAGAAAGCAACATCATCAAACCCTTTAAATCAAAGGACTGTGTGGTCTTTGTTTGGCAAGCAGACGCAGGTAGACAAAGGTAAGTAATTATGCAAAGTAATTCATTTCAAGGCTTTGCAGGATAAACAGACGGAACAGATGTTAGGAATTGTCTAATTGGTGGAAAATAACACGGCAAGCTCACTTGTTTAGAGAGTAACACACAATACCACTTCAAGTCTGCAAAGTAACTTTGAAGCTAAAGAGCCCGTTTTCTGAAGTACTGATATAATTTTCTTGTCTTGTTTAGTCCTGAGCTCAACTTTTGTGTCTATCATCTGTCCCCAACTTACCCCCTTCCTCATATAACCTCATAATAGGGTGAGGTGGTGGGGGGCTTAGCCTGCGATGAGCCTTGGGGGGGGGGGTTTACTAGGCAGTGGCCCCCCTCCTGTGGTTGCCGTATGGAGTGGGCCCCCCCTCTTTCGGTTTTATTTGCACCTTAGACATGTAGGGCCCTTGGTAGGGGGGGTGCTTGGACATCACTGCCAGCAAGCAGCGGATGTCCTCCTAGCACCCTACCCACCAATTTTAACCGCACCTTAGACATTTAGGGCCCCTTGGTGGGGAGGGTGAGGGGACGTCACTGTGAGTAATCAGGAGATGTCCCCTTAGTGCCCTACCCGCCAATTTTAACCGCACCCCCCTTAGTACACACACCCCTCCCCCCTCAATATATACATCCCAACATAAACACACACACATGCACACACACACTCTCTCAAACACACATACACGCACACACATTTTGCAAGGAAGGTGGGACCTAGGACCATCTGTCCCCTGCCTCTTCCCTGGTGGGGGGTACGGGCCCCTTTGCAACGGCGGCTTTGTCCCCGGGGTGCCGGCTTCCTGGGCCCTGCGGTGCTCTCTCCGCGTGGTGTTCGTGTCCCTGGGGGGTGGGTTCTGGTCCTTGCTCCTGAGTGCTGGGCCCCGCCAAATTTCCAACTGTGGCCGAGCCTGGTCGGGCCATATTTACAACACCCCTTGTAGGCCCTCTTTTTTCCCCGGGGTTCCCCCCTCCTGGGCGGGGGCGGCGGGCCCCTGCCTCGCTCCTCCCTGGACCAACCGTGGGCCGGGCGGATGGCTGCCTGGAGTGCGGAGTGGGTCTCCCTTGGGGGGTCCTGGCTCGTACCTGGGGTTGGGGCGGGGGGATGCCCGGAACTCCTGGGTGGTGGTGGGGTGCTCGTCTGGGGCTGTGGGCGTCCTTCTCCGGTGGGGCCCTGCGCTGGGTTCTCCCGGCGCGGCGGGGGGGCTGCTCTCCTGGTTGGGCTGGGGCGGCGCCCTCTTTCCCTCCGTGCCTCCCTGCTCTCTGGCTCTGGGGGCCTTGCGGCGGCCCTGCTGGCCCTGGCCTGGGTGGCGAGCTTGGTCGCCCGGGCGGCGGTTGTTCCCTGCCGGTTCCCGTGTGGCGTTGGGGGGATTCCGGCTGCCGCTGCTGGTGCGGTGGGGGTCTTGGGGTGGGGATGGCTGGGCACTCTCCCTCCTTCTTTTCACGTTCCACCATCCATTTTAGAAGAACATAAACACTCACCTGAGCACAGGTGTTAGCTCAACAGACTGAATGACTGAAATATTTCACACTAGTTGGTTTTAAGGCATAAGTATGCGTGTGAACATTATCTGTTTTGTGTACATGTCGACAGGTGGACATTTTTGCAACTAACAGGTGTGTTTATAACATTTCAGTGTGTGTGTGGACAGGCTCCGCCCTTTTTTTTTTTTTTTTTTTTACATTTAAACCTTACCATAATGATTAACAACCAGTAAACTTGTTGCTGTATGCTGCTTCATGGTCTTATCCCCCTTCCCCTCCTATTATCACCCCCTACCCCCCCTCTCTCTAACGTCCCTCTCTCTTCTTCCCCTCTTTCCTTTTCCGTCCGGTCCAACACCAAAGATTTTCAGACATGTTTGAAATTAATAAAGTTTGGCCCCAATTACAAAAGGGGTTTATTCAGACATACCTTTGGTTTGTCTGAAGATTAATAACCCCTCTTGTTAAAGTAAAATATGTCCAACCCAAGAGGCCCTCAGCTCTCATCTGTCTGCCTAGCTGTTGGACAGGACAAGTTAAAAAAAAAAAAAAAAAAAAAAAAAAAAAAAAAACTTTTGTGCAATGTGACTAAAGAAATGTAAAAAAAAATAAATTGATGAATGAAGCTCAAAATCCATAACGCTCACAACAATGCCTTGCCGTGACGGTTAAGCTAATTAGAGGAAGAAATTAGCTGATAACCCGATTCTGTTCAGTTTTTTTGTCCAACACAAAGAGCCCCCCTTTGGTTCTAAGGAACCAGTAAGTGTTGAAAACATTTTTCCCCTCAGAGTCCTTCACGGACGTAATGAGTCCTTAAGTGACGGTGACTCTCTTGGGTATCATTGTGAAAAGACAAAGTAGCAGAGTCACATGGTGGATAAATGTACGGCTTTATCCTCAGATACACGGGTGGGCTTTGGCTGGAAGAACTTAAAAGGACTTGGTACCACTGAGGGTTTCTAATTATTTTACAATGGCCCTGAACGACTAACTCTTATATCGGGAGTGAAGTGAGAGTTATTTCTTCTCTTAGACCCTCTAGCTCTCTTGAGAAGACTAATCCATCTAGCAGGAAAGCAGGTATTGTTCCAAGATGGCAAGTTCGAGACACTAATTCCCCCAATTAAAAATAATAATCAAGGATAATGCAGAAACATGCCGTTGTTCCTGAACTACTGATGAGTGGAAATGCAATAATCAGCATTCCGTCTCTCAGAAAAATCCCATCACTTAATTACTGCAGAAAAAGTACGCTTTTCCTGTAAGCGTTGATGGGTTTGGACACCTAAACTGCTTTTATTTCCGACTCCTCAAATGTGTTTATGAAAGCTTTCATCTGGTATATTTGAGGATAATTAAACTTGAAAAGCTCCTTTCTTGCAGCTTGATTGCAACAGCTATGAAGGGTCCTGGTTTTAGAAAGAGGCCATGTCAAAGTAGGTTTGAGAAGAGATTATTTATTCATTTATGATAATAAGGATCCTTTAAAACACAAAACACAAGGATTTAAGACTAATTCAGGACTTGAAATAATCTAAAAAATTAGAATACCTAACATGACACCAAACCTTTTTATTTCAAGTTGTAATTATTTCAAATAATGTGTTTTGAGCTTTTAAATCCATCATCAGTTTGCAGCTAGACTCCCACTAGGAAGTAAACCTGTTTGATTGTGTTATGTATATTGGATAAAGGTTAACCCATATTTGCAGTGTGGTGTTTCTTATATACAGAACGTACAGCGTAACCCTCAATGGTGTGTTGATTATGAACCTTCTATATGAAACCCCAGGTCTGTCTTCCCCAATCTTAGCTAGCAACTTTGTTGCTAATTTGAGCGGCTGTAACCCTTGTAGCTATCCTAGGCACTTTAACATTGGGAGTGGGGTCATCTAGACCCACTAGACCAGGGGTGGGCAATTCCAGGCCTCGAGGGCCGGTGTGTCTGCATGATTTCCAGATAGTCTTGCCCTACTCATGGCTGATTACATGGTTCAGGTGTGTCCAGCCAATCAGAACATGCCAGAGCAGGGTATGCTGGAAAACATGCAGGAATGCGGCCCTCAGTGCCCACCTCTGCACTAGACAGTGCTCTGAACCTTTTTTCTTCAATGATTTGGGATCTTCACTGGTGTCCATGGATTACAAGAAATCTTTCCACCTTTATCTACCTTTGTCATGGTAGGGAGAACACATCAAATTAAGGGTGGGGCCATAGGATAGCACAAGGGTTAAAGGGTCTATATCAGGGGTCGGGAACCTTTTTGGCCAAGAGAGCCATAAACGCCACATATTTTTAAATGTAATTTCGAAAGAGCCATACAATAATGTAGCGTCCCTATCCCACACTGAATCACAGAGACTTAACCTCTTTTAAGGTTCTTTATTCTGGTTACTGTAGACCGCAACAAACGCCGTAAAATTAATTCAGCAACTCCTGAATCTCTCCTGTCGACACGAGACGAGAGAGAGCGCTTCTACCAACTTTATATTCACCTGCTCCCGCTCCAGCCCTCCCATTTCCCTTATTCGGCCCATAGCTGAACCCCATTGGTCCAAACTACCTAACAACAGGCTGAGCGACAGAACTGAGAGCCAATCAGATCTCTGCTTGCTGCGGTCAATGAACTCCAGAACTTTTAACGCGGCCCAACAGCCATCCAACTCAGTCCGCGACAATTTGTTTAAAACTAAATATACAAGTGAATGTGTGCATTTGATGTAATTTCAACATTTTTAAAGTACAATAAGTCTGTGGATTCTTTTTAATAACATTGTTATGCTATTGCTAATAAATGATGAGTATTTCTCGTGGTAGTTTTGCTGATGGTCTAGTCTGGTTGATACGTGGTGAGTTTCTGCTTCATGCAGGCGTTGAGACTTTAACGTGATCTAACGTCTGAATGTTCTGTAGATGTGACAAAGACTGATCACATGCAGACGGGGAGCCAAACACACACTCACACGCCGCAGTGAGTGACGGGCAGCGGGTTTTACGTTTTTACAATCCCTGCGCGATTCACCTGCTGCCTGTCCCCACAACCCCTCAGCCCCACCCCCTGCTTTCTTCCTCACACATCCCGTCCCCGCAACTGCGCGCTCTTTCTCAGAGACGGGAGCGCGCACTTTTAGGCACGGCAATTCACAGGTTTCCAGTTGGTACAAACTCTGTGAAATTATAGATAATTGTAAACTTATAGCGCTGGCGCAGATTTTTCTCTCCAAGCACCGCTTCTACTGCGCGCCTCTGGCATCGCATCGCGCCCGAGAAGGACTGGACTAATGATAAAAAAAAGTATAATTAAAGATTTGTCTGCGAGCCACATGTGACCATCAAAAGAGCCATATATGTCTCGCGAGCCATAGGTTCCCGACCCCTGGTCTATATCATGCTGAATTAACTTTTCATTCTCTTTCATGCTGACATTTTTAAGAGTCAATGCGGCGCTGTGGCACTTAGTGTTGACTTTTAAGGGATGTGCGAGCACAAGGACACATTTTTTATGCGCCAAAAGCATTTGGTAACCTTATAGCAATTTCTGCTAGGAGTGGTTTTTCTCCATCTTTCCTAGCATCCCTCACACGGGAAACTCAATCAAATGGTGGCTTTTCTGAATAAAATTCCAGTGATACTCAATCCAAGGTTAGGCTCACCCCCTTTTCCCTCCCCTAAAAAAATAGGGATTTTGTTTGCTGTTTGTTCCCCACCCCTCCTGTCAAAAATAAACATTTGTATTTCCTTCTGTGGAAATGTCAGGGGGATTAATGTGGTCCCACTTTTTGTGTCCATGGCCTATTTAATGCTACATTGCACAGCTCTTACATTGTGGAATGAAAGCATGGATCTTTGCTCTTATTCTATGAAGGGAATTTCTTGATTTGAAACATTTTTTGAGTTAGACTCAAGAGGAGCAGAGAAAGAAAAAAAAACAGAAATAAACCTTTTTTTTTGGGTTGCTTTTAATTAACTCACAGCAATCTTATGCATCACAGACGCTCCATCAATGGCCTTAGCTTCAATTTCTCCAAGAACATTAGAGTGTTATCGATTTTGAATGAAAAAACTTGAAGTTTAGCTTTCTGACGTAGCTAAAGCTGAGCCTTAGGAAAAAATCTTTTAATGATAGGCCTGCTGGGAATAAAGCTGACCCAAACATCGACTTTTTAGAGGGATTTGAAAATATATATTCTTACAGGTCAAATCCAGCCGCTAAGCATAATTCCCAAACTTTAGGAAGTATTGACGGCACACATAATTGATGACAGCCAGAACATCCCCGAGAATGGGTGGCGAGAAACCCGTCGAATGACTGCTTTGGAGACATTTTTCATTTACTGAAAGACCAACTACACTACTCTGGCAAACTACACTCACCAAAAATATAAACGCAACACTTTTGTTATTGCTCCCATTTTTTATGTTATGAACTCAAAGATGTGAAACATTTTCCACATACACAAAATAACCACTTCTCTGAAATATTGTTCACAAATCTGTCTACATCTGTGATAGTGAGCACTTCTCCTTTGCCAAGACAATCCATCCCACCTCGCAGGTGTGCCATATCAAGATGCTGATTAGACAGCATGATTATTGCACAGGTGTGCCTTAGACTGGCCACAAGAAAAGGCCACTCTGAAATATTCAGTTGTATCACACAGCACAATGCCACAGATGTCGCAAGTTTTGAGGGAGTGTGCAATTGGCATGCTGATAGCAGGAATGTCCACCAGAGCTGTTGCTAGGGAATTGAATGTCCATTTCTCCACCATAAGCCGTCTCCGAGAATTTGGCAGCACATCCAACTGGCCTCACAACTGCAGACCACGTGTAACCACACCAGCCCAAGACCTCCACATCCAGCACATCCACCTCCAAGATCGTCTGAGACCAGCCACTCGGACAGCTGCTGAAACAATCAGTTTGCATAACCACAGAATTTCTGCAAAAACTGTCAGAAACCGTCTCAGGGAAGCTCATCTGCATGCTCGTCGTCCTCATCGAGGTCTCGACCTCACTCCAGTTCGTCGTCGTAACCGACTTGGGTGGGCAAATGCTCACATGCGATGGCGTCTGGCACGTTGGAGAGGTGTTCTCTTCACGGATGAATCCCGGTTTACACTGTTCAGGGCAGATGGCAGACAGCGTGTGTGGCGTCGTGTGGGTGAGCGGTTTTCTGATGTCAATGTTGTGGATCGCGTAGCCCATGGTGGTGGTGGGGTTATGGTATGGGCAGGCATATGTTATGGGCGAAGAACACAGGTGCATTTCATTGATGGCATTTTGAATGCACAGAGATACCGTGACGAGATCCTGGGGCCCATTGTTGTGCCGTACATCCAACAACATCACCTCATGTTGCAGCATGATAATGCACGGCCCCATGTTGCAAGGATCTGTACACAATTCTTGGAAGCTGAAAACATCCCAGTTCTTGCATGGCCAGCATACTCACCTGACATGTCACCCATTGAGCATGTCTGGGATGCTCTGGATCGGCGTATATGACAGCGCGTTCCAGTTCCTGCCAATATCCAGCAACTTCGGACAGCCGTTGAAGAGGAGTGGACCAACATTCCACAGGCCACAATAGACAACCTGATCAACTCTATGCGAAGGAAATGTGTCGCACTTCATGAGGCAAATGGTGGTCACACCAGATACTGACTGGTTGTCTGAGTCCCCTGACCCCCTCAATAAAACAAAACTGAAGACTTCAGAGTGGCCTTTTCTTGTGCCCAGTCTAAGGCACACCTGTGCAATAATCATGCTGTCTAATCAGCATCTTGATATGGCACACCTGTGAGGTGGGATGGATTGTCTTGGCAAAGGAGAAGTGCTCACTATCACAGATTTAGACAGATTTGTGAACAATATTTCAGAGAACTGGTTATTTTGTGTATTTGGAAAATGTTTCACATCTTTGAGTTCATACCATAAAAAATGGGAGCAATAACAAAAGTGTTGCGTTTATATTTTTGGTCAGTGTAGTTCTGCATTATTGGTTAGATACTGACTTCAGATATTTTCAAACTGGTAAACTGATTCCAATATTTAAATCTTTGTATTTCTTTATTTAAGATCCTGTTTAAAGAAAAAAAAAACAACTTTCAAGCAATTCCTTCAACAAGTGGGTTGACTGTATTCTAAGATTTAAAAACCCCTAACATGTTGAAGTTTGTAGCAGACACATTGATCCATTCGTTCATTTTTTAGATTTAGGGACTTTATCAGCACAAAGTTTAACAATAATCTTTTAATGCATCCCTGTGCCAGACAACCAGTTACAGTCAGGGCGTATGAGGGGTAACTGCTGGACTTCTGCGACGCTTTTGTAAATTGGCGGGGATTCAATCAGCAAATTGCTGGTAAGACCCAACTTGTGCCGGACAAAATACGAAGGTCGTAGACCACACACGGTCAGCCAGTAGAGCTGACCATACATTTTTCTACAGGCGTGCTGCTGATGATAGGTTGTAAAAAACACAAACAAACGCAAAGGTAAGTAAGTGTGAGGTACGTGAAACTCAAGCGTTTTGTATATATTTTTCATTTTAAGACCCTCCCTAAATGCAGCAGACATCACAAGTAGTCAGTTAATGCTGTTCACATGATCAGAGCGGGCTCCCTGCGCGTAGCCTGACTGTTGGGAAATCGGACAATTGGCGAGTAGTTTGTGTGGGCATCCTACGGGCATTTGGGTGCAGATAGTAAGGCCCCGACAGACGGACCTTATGGTTCAAAGGTATGGTAAAGGCTTAATGTTGGGGACGGATGCAATGTAGCTTTTCTAAAAAGCCTTTTGCTAAACGTCTGCTAAAAGACTGACAGATGAAGAAGTTTCGGTCCCTTTTGATCATTCCAATGGCTCCCATCTTTTTTGATGGCAGAAGAAAAACAACTGAAATCACAATTTTTTTTGGTTTGTGTCGCTCAGGTGTTGGATCTCTTAAGATATTTCTCATTTTCATCTAATATCAAAGAAACAAAACTACTATCCATCCAAAATTACAAGAAAAGTATGTTCTAATATGTGAAATAAAAGACAGGAAACTGAAAGATTGTTGAAATCTTTCTTCTTTTTTAAGCCAAATAATCAATTGTGAACATTAATGATGGTTATGCTGTAAAAAAACACATTCATCCCTTTTATAAACCAACTATATTCCCATTTGGGGGTTGTTAAAGCCTAACTAGCCACCAAAAAGCAAAGGCAGGGTAAATCCTCGACAATTTGCCAGTCCATCACCAGGCCACACAGAGACAAACAAGAACACACACATTCACACCGGTGAAGAACATCCAGCAGTTAAACATGGATTTATCTCAGTGATGCTCTGGGACTAATTTGCTTCTTTGTGGCAATGGAAACCTAGTTGGGAGTCTAAGAAGGACAAAAGCCTCTAGCTACAGGAAGCTAAAGTTGGACCTTTTAGGACACCAATGACAGATCCATCAGAAATGCAAGAAAGATCTTAAAGAGACGATCACTGTTTCCAGACTTGAACACTGAAAACGTCAATGGTAGGACTTTAAAACCATGGTTTTGACTTGTAAAGCCAAGAATATTAGTAAAAGATGATATGAATTGGGTGAATATGTCAATACAAGATGGTACTATACCATGAAGTAAAGACATTTCACCGTTACATTTCTCTATTCAATAAAAGATTTTTGCTTCTCTTCAAAGAGAATCAATACAAAATGGCTTTTGTGGTTCATCCATTACAGTTGGTCTGAACTGTTTTGACAGTGTATCCTCCGGCAGACGTGTGTTCACGTTTAAGATTTGTGGGCAAATTTGACCGACCTGACAGCCTAATATCAGCCGGCCAAGCCCATCAATTTGAAAAGCGGCGGAGCCTGAAAGCGCCGCTGAAGCTGCAATCATATGAAAACAACTGCAGCCTTCCTGCTGCGCTCCAGGTTAAGTCAAGGGCTGCAGCAGCAACATTTAAAACCGAATTCCTTCACGCTGCAAACACATATGCGAGAGAGAGGAGCTTATGGAGACAGATTCCTGTGCTGCTAACGTAGACAATGAGCAGTAATCAGGGCTGAGCTGAAGCAGAACAAAGGGCTGCAGGGCTTTAGAGAAAAAGTCGTCCACGTAGAGAAATTGAGCTCATTTTCTTCCTGCTCATAATAATTAATGTACTTAATCTCTTTTTAAATATAATCAGTACACCGGACGAGAACTTTAGGAGCTTTGTGGAAAGAAGTAAAATCAAAGATTTTAGAAGAAATACTCAGCTAAACTAGAGGAGATGTAAGTACTAGCAACAAATATTCATGTATTTTTCTTTTTAGGAAAGACAATTGAGGCTAAAGAGGATTAAACAGAAACAAAAAAAAAAAAAACCACAGAGTCTCTAGAGATCAATAAATAATTCTCTTGCTATGACAAAAGATGGACGCTTTTTGAAAGCTGTCATTTGAAAAGAATAAGATGATTTTGAAACGTCCTTTTCAAAGCTTCTGCCCTCTGAGTCGAAGTTATGGCTCTGACACTCTGACTCTTCGTGTTGCTCAGGTAGCAAAACCACTTTGGGTTGTGAGACTGGAAAATGACAGCAGCAATTGAAGTCATTCCGCATCCGATCAATACTATGAAGCCTCTGATTTTTTTTGAGGCGTATTTTACAGCAACTTTGAAGCCTTAAAAATATAGTTCAATCACAGAAGTTCAGAATCTTTCAAGATTAGATTCTGTTTATTGCAAATTTTAATAGCAAAAAAAAATGTTCTTTGATGGAAATCGGACAAAGAAAAAAAAAAGAAGTTTAAAGTCCCACTCTGATTATCTTAAGATCTGTTTTAAAAGGGTTTCCAGTGGTCTTTTAAACAGTGGCCGAGACTACCAATCGCAGCAAAAAAACATACCCGTGCCAGCAAAAATAGAAACTCCAGATAAAAAGAAAAGAAAAAAAAACACTTGAATTAAAAAAAAAAAGCCACACCAGAACTGGATTGTCGGGGATTGTTTTCGCCCGAGCACCGCTGTCAAAAGAAGGAGAAATAAAGAACAATTGGAAAACAGACAATGTCACTTTGTGTACTTTTTTAATGCGTCATTTGGTTGGGCCATGATTGAAGGTAAACTAGAGGATGCTGGTTTACTGTTGGATTCAGCTAGCACAAAGTGTGCGGTAAGAACACTAACGAGTTCTGTAGCTTTACTCCAATATGCACCAAACCCAGTCCCATGTACCACAGCGCGGTCTCACTCCAGACAAACACAACTTAGAACAGGTACGGAGAGCAAAAATACCCCAGAGAGGAAACAACTGACGCCCTTCTAGCACCTTATTACTGTGTTGGTTGTTGTTGTTTTGTATCATTAATAATCATACTAACAATAATCTACAGCACAAATAGCAGAGGGGCGGCCGTGGTGCAGCGCTAGTGCGGTCGACCCATGATCGTAAGATTGCAGGTTCGATTCCCGCCTTGCACACGCATGAGTCGAAGTGTCCTTGGGCAAGACACTGAACAGCGGAGGAACCACCAGTGTGTGACTGTGTGAGTGAATGTGTGAGTGAATGTGTGTGTGAATGTGTGTGTGACTGGGTGAATGGGTCCGTGACTGAAAAGCGCTTTGTCCTTGTAGGAAGAAAGTCGCTATATAAGTATACACCATTTACCATTTACCAGTTATTTAGATGAATGTGAAGTTGTCTTTCCAGTTGACGTGTGCAGTGTTTCTTTTTTTGTTGGCGGTAATTTTTTTTTTAACGTACAACCACTGTATTTTTAATGGTGATGATGATGGTGCAATTTTTAGCCAAAATTTAAAAACCTGTGTTGTTTTCTAGGATATAGTTTCTGCAGAGCAGCAGTAGTCCATTGGAAAATTCACCTCGGAGTTGTGGGTGGGACCATTGGCCCCGCCTCCCCTAACCCTCCCTGATTTCTAAGAGCTTGTGCTCTACCCGGCGTATTTCTAACATCGCGAATATGCTTTTCCCAATTCCAGCGGCTCCTGATTCCCACCGATTTGGATAAAGAAATACTTGGAAATGCAATTTTGAGCTTAAATAGCTTGATGAATGAATGTCACAAGAACATGTTAAAAACACTTTTTTCATCGAAGTATGTCTTTGGGATAAAAATATTAAAAATCGCTAAAGAAGCACGTGTGTAGCGAATAATGCTTTATACAGCCATGTTGATAGATTATCGCTTTAAAAGCTTTTTTCAATCATTTTTTAAGAAAACAAAACAAACAAAAAACATTTTGTTGTGAGTTAAAAGACGTAAAAAGGAACTAAAAGGAGCAGCATTTCCAGAAGAAAATGCAGGGTTGAATGCTATATTGCTGAATAAAAACTTAAAGTTTAATAAAATTTAAAAACTTCTTTAAACTTAAAGAAACTTAAAGGGTAATAATTGGCAAAAAATAAAAAAATAAAAGATCAAAGTTGACCATAAATAAAGTGAAAACAGCACAGTAACAAAAACAGTATGTTTGTGAAAAATGACAGAGCCGGGTCTCGAACCAGCGAGCTTCTGCACCAAGGATTCCCCATGTATTTCAATGAAGGCAAAAATCCTGGAAAACCTGGAATATCTTGAAAAGTTCAAGGATTTGAAGGACCAAACGTCATAGCTGGAAAAAGCTGAACATTTTAATAGTTGAAAGGTTAAAATTGTAGGAGTTAAGTGGCAATAAAATGACGGAAGACACTATAACAAAGAAATAAAGAGGAACAGGAGAAAAATTTAAAAATTAAACAATCAAAAGAAATGACATTTTTAGTCCTTCAGCTCTCATCCAAAGTTTTCTTACATCTTAAGTGGTGTGAGATTAAGGGCCTTTTTTCCTGAGACGTGATCATTTATTTGAATCAGCGCGTAAATCATTTTGTTTTTTATCAAGTTGAGGGCTGGAAATAATAACCACTGTTCCACCCTATTGAGCATAAATGGTTAAGTTCTACCAATCAACCCCAATCCTCATTTTTACCCCACCGTGTTTCACTGTTAGTGCACTTAATGGTTTAGGTCAAAGATGGTCCTGGTCATTAAAAAAAACACAACACTTTGATCTTATTTGTCTGTAAAAGGCTGAATTCTATTTTCTCTTGCATTGTTTTCGACAACCTAATTTATGTTTCCCTGTTCCCTCTTTGGGCTCTGAAGGACTTTACCATGTTTGGTGGGACCTGTAGAGTCAAAGATAATGGCGGTTTCTCGTTTTTTATGAGGGTAACTGGGTCCTAACCAGCAAAATATATGGAATTTAGACAATATTTACGGGCAGAAATACTCACAGTTATTTAAAAAAGTTTGATATTTATCATTGATGTCTTCGCAGATCCCAATATAAGGTTGAAATTGGGTGAATTAAGGTACCCTTGTAAATTTGTGGCTTATATTCAATTTAAAATTCTGTTTATTGGGACAATTTTTCTAAAAAGAAAAAAGAAAAGAAAAACAAGTAACATTGCAAGCATTTAACCTAAAAAGGGAAATGATTTAAGCTTTGATTACAGCGAGGAGGAGGAGATGCTCGTCAATGAAACGTTAGGAATGACCGCATACAGAATGTCAGAAATGTCCTATTTCCTTTATCAACAATGACCTAAAATGACAACTGCCATTGCTGTTAGCATGCTTGGCCCCCATCCCAACAGTTAGAAGAATTTATAAACCATCTGCAAAAGCAATATTTAAAGAATCCATTCCAGTTCTTTCTCTGTTTAAATGGAGACGCTCACTCATCTTACGGTTTGTTCAGACAAAGAACACCAGAAGCTCTTGGAGTCCTAACTGTCCCATTTCCGGCCTTTTAGAGGGCTAAGAGCTGAAGGTATGCGCAGAGGGATTTCTGTAATTCATCCTAATGATTGTCTCGTGATAAGCTCTAGTTTCAGTTGCAAAAAAGTAGGACATCATTCCGTAAATAATAGAAACAAGTGTCTAGTTGCGCGTTGGTTGTTGACGCTGTTTCTCCCTCCGGATAACCGCTAATGTCTTTCACTCTTGGCATTGTGCTGCACATTTTTAAATCCTCCAAAGTGGAGAACTTGCAAAAACATTGCTTTTGTAAACGTCTGCACTCTGACTGATCATTAATACATAAAGAACTGCTGGTGAACTTTCTTGGCATTGCTCACGTGCTCAAATGTAAAGTAAAAGCTCGGAAAGGAAACAGTATGTTCTGATTATGTTACAACTGTTTCCTTAAAGACCCACTCCAATGAAAATGGTGTTTTTCACATGTTATTGTGGCATTTTTTATGACAAAGGACATATGTAAAGAATAGTGGTATAACAATCAATCGATTGCTATGCCTACGATCTAACCAGATCGATTTGTTTGAGGCCGAATCGAATTGATCTATACCATTAAAAAAGAGGATTCAACATGAGATAAACCAATAATCCAATCGATATTGGAAAATACCATGTGGATTAGATTAGGTAGAGTAGGTTTATTTACTATAAAACATCAAGTGCCTTCAAAAGACAAAACCTATGTGATGTCAGCAAAAAAAAAGGATCTTCCTATCATTCCAGTCCAATGTGTGGAAAGACTTTGAATATAGCAAAGAGATGTGACCATTTGATTTGGTAGAATGTTCTAATCATGTTCCTTTTGTATTATTTTGATGTAAATAAAAACAAACAGCGGGATGAACTTTATGGAACTAAAATGTCTCTTATCTAGTTGTCCTAAGTTGATACGTCTTAGTATGAATGTTGAACTGCTGATTGTATTGTTTTTTTGCATTTGCTTTGATTGCTTGAAAAAAAAAACATTTCAAATCAAATAAAAGATAAAATTTGAATGAATTTGCCATTAATTCTTGTTTACTTGTACACAAATTTATTTTACACTTGATTATCTTGCAAGAAATACAAGGAATCTGGAAAACTTCACCTGTATTGTACCCAGATATTTCTCTCTGAGTCACACAGGTTGAAGTTTTGGATAAAGATGAACTGGATCCATTTTAGGTCAGTGAATCGGATCGTTCAAAATGGACTAATATTAACTGGGAATCTGATCGGCAACTCCAAATAATTTAAAATTGAATTGTTACACCTCTATTAAAGTAAATTAAGCTCAGAACTATATTTCTAAGTATTTCTTCTTCCACTTTCGGCTTCTCCCATCAGGGGTCGCCACAGCGAACAAGTCGCATGGTAAATTTGGCAATGTTTTACGCCGGATGCCCTTCCTGACGCAACCTTCTCCAACCGGGCTTGGAACCGGCACAGAGGTAGAGAAGGGAACAGGGAGCAGCCCGGAGTCGAACCCTGGTTTCACGGACGGAAGGCGCCGCAAACCAGCACGAGCTAAACCGGCTCCACCTATATTTCTAAGTATTTCTTCATTTAAATCAATGTGAATCAGAAGGAGGCAAAAAAGTACCATTTCATAAATCTTCTATTTGTGATGTAGAAGCTACATTCGGCGAGCCACAAGCTCCATTCTGCTGCATCCATTCTGTCGCAGACAAACAGATTCATGTACGTCTTGGTTTTCCTCGTCTGAGCTGGAATCTGGCTCAAACCGGAACGGCTGGATAGCTCCAACATTGCTGGCTGTTCGTTGCACTGGTGGTGTTAGATTTTGGAAGTGAGGGGCTGTGAGCTAGCGAAAGAGAAACAGATGGATGATGGGAAGTGAGGGAGGGTTTACTGCCGCTCTGCAGAAACTATGTCCTAGAAAACACAGTATTTTTTCATTTTAGCTAAAAACTGTAAAATCATAAATAGAAGACCACTAGGAATTCTTTTACAATGGATCAAAATATGATTGGAGTGGGACTTTAAGATTGCTGTTGTATGGTATATATATTAATATATAATATATATAAAAAAGACTGAAAATAAATAAAAATTCAGCCAACTTTGAAAATTATAATCAACCAGAAAGCGTCACTGAGGTGACCCGGTGCACGGAAACACAGTAAGTTCTGGGCTTGTATTTGGGTGACTACAACCCCGGCTCACCCTGTTGTTGCTTTCTGACCTGCTTCCATTAAAGCTCGCCGTGTATTTGTGCCAGCTCTGCTGTTCCTCCCACCTGAATGCACTCAATTTGGACCGCGGCGGAATGCGCCGGGGGTATCATTTGGACGGCCTTTCAGTCATTCCGCTCTGCAAATGGTTCAGGTGCGCCGCCATTAAGCCTCGCAGACAGAGGCCCAACAGTTGCAGCCAAAAAGTTGTGAAACATTTCGGTTCTTTAGGTTTTAGGTTTGGGATTCTTTAGCTCCGATTTCTCCCGAGCCTGTATGCTCTCTGAATTGTCCGTTCCGTCATCTTTACAGTCCTTTCCTTTCAGAGCTTTTTATAAGTAACGGCAAAGTTCAGCCTTGACGGCGTAAACACTGCTCTACAAGCAGACAAGGACTATTTAGAGTTGAATTAAGTCCAGCTTTTTGACAGAAGCTGCCAGACTTGAAGTGAAGCTGCAACTTCAAGGCAAAGCTAAGCAGAGCAGGAAAATAATAAGGTGGAATGTGTGAGAAGAAAAAAGAAGAAAAAAAAAAGAAAAGCAGGTAGAGAAGGAGATTGTAGCTGAGGGTTATTGACGACTTATTCCCGGGGGTTTCACTCTACGGTCGATGGGACGGCAGACAGGGGGGTGTTGCGCACCAGAAATGGCCTCTTTTTCTTTTTGGGCATTAAAAAAAGTATATATATATATATATATATATATATATATATATATATATATATATATATATATATATATATATATATATATATATATATATATATATATATATATTATTTTTTTTTGGGAGGACTGCTCGGTCATCAAGAGAAAAACACTTAATTTTCTGTAGGGCTGAAACGAAGCGGTTTTTCACTCTTGAAGACATTCACGGATGTTTAATGAAATATTTTTTTTTAAAAGATAGATGCTGAGTCATTTTTGCTGTCATTACACAGCCCATTACTTATTAAATATACCTTTGTTCTCTGAAATGAATATGTAGGTGCAGGCCTGCTTCCCTTGGGGATTACAGGCTGTAAAGAGGAGGAAGATTACCATCAGATGGGTCTTTATCATAATTTCTCGGTTGAATTCTCCTTTTGTGGCAAAAAAAAAAAAGCCGGAGCAGTGTCCTTTAAAGAGCACCCTTTGCTGTCATCTGAATATACCCTGACAGGGAAGTCAGATGGCTACGGGCTTCAGTTTTCCTGCCAGGATCCGAGTCCATGTCTGAACAATGTGACCTTTTTTTTTTTTTTTTGCATATTTCTGTCTGGAAAAGGGAGTTCATGCAGGGAATTGTTTTTCGTATTTACAGCCCGCAACTCAGGACAAATAGATGTGGTCACCCTTCTCTGGCTGCCGCCAAACTCACAGAGTCGGAGCTCCCTCTATGGGTGGTGGGCGAACCTCCCTTGTTTACGTTCCGACCTCGGCTGGGTTGCTTTCATTCATGTGAACAGTGAATTTAAAAAAATAAAAAATCAATAATGCATCTACAAGATTCAATCTGTTGCTTTATATGTCAAATTTTGGGGAAAAAGCATCAGAACATATCAGACGGCTTTCCGTGCTTCTGCGTTTGCAGGAAAACTGCCTCATTATTTGCAGATTTTCACACTACACTGCAGCTGTGCTTGCAGAGGAACTGACTGGAGGCGGGAGTAACACATTTAAAACCTTTCTAGTACTTGTGAGTGGGTGGAAAAAGAGCCTTCAAGGTGGGGTTTTTTTCGGAGTGTATGTGGCGAGTGGGATGTATAATGTGCCTTTGGAGTGCTGGGTTCTGCCTATTCACACTCCTCTGCCGGTGAGTGGGTCTCTCTGCCTGTGACTTGGAGCTCCTTCAGCCTGGCCATCACTCTTCTCCCCATCTGGCTGATCTCAGATCGGCGGGTCTCCTCTGCGTGACGCTCCCTGCGGTGACAGAGGAACTCCACATTACTGATAGGAGGGGGTTAAAGGCGCTGAGAAGCAGCTGAAGTCGTGAGGAGAAGGAGGAAAATGATAAACAGATCTCCTTAAATAGGCTGGAAACTCTTTAAAAAACCCAAACAGAAGATCGGTCACATTAAGTGGGGCTTTTTGTCGTGTTATGTAAGAATAATAAAACATTTAAAACCAGAAAAAAAAACATGTGGAGTTATAGCGTGAGCCACTTGATTGTTTAAAACAACTAAATTCTAAAATAGTTGGAAGGAACAGGTATTAGCCTATTGTAAATCTGAAGACAGCAACAGGTCTGTTTAAGGTTAGAAGAGGGAGATGCTCCTTAAAGTGTCATTCCTCTTATTTGAGGAACTGTAACTCAAAAAAACAGCTGATCTTTATTCTGTTTTCATCTATTGTAAAATTGTTCCCAGCGGTCTTTTAATTATGATTATGCCATTTTTAGTCCAAAAAAAAAGCTGTCATTTTTCTAGCACATAGTTTCTGCAGAGAAGCAGGACATCATTAGAAATTTGCCTCCGATTTGAGGGTGGGAACACTGGCATGGAGTGAGCCCGCCCCTACTTCCCCTCATGCATCCGTTAACACTCTCTCCCACTAGCTTACAGCCCCTCCCACCACCAATCTTACATCATCTGTGCAACAAGAATGGAGGAGTTTCACCCTTTGAAACCAGGGCTTTGACGTGCATGCAGCTTTCGCAGACATGCAACCCTTTACAACAGTAAAGTGTTTACGCAATTAACGTAAACCGATGGATTCTGACGTGAAGAAAAACAGGTTAGCGCTTCCGTTGGAATTGTGTTAAGTCCATAAACATCTTAAGAGTTACGGTGATTTAAAGAGTGTGTGTTATTTCCTGTCACCTGTGACAGCTCCAGTTAATATTATTTATACCATTGCCCGGGTGAATACTCAGTTCTGATTGGCTGCTGTGTATGGATTAAGTTAGGGTTAATGGGCGACGAAATATGCGTTATCACTTTTTAACGCACCCCGTGGAAGCCTGAACCCTCTGACGTGACAGAATATTTAGGATAGGTGACCGGAACTTCTTTTTGGGGCGTGCGTTTATCACTGTGCGTTATCACTTTTTAATGCACACCCAGCAGCCAATCGGAATCGAGTATTCGCCCGGACCATGGTATAAAAGCCGATAATGCACGCTTCAAAAAGAAGTAGCTTAAATGTCACTGAGCCGGCTCTTTTAAAACAAACTTTAGCTTCATCATCTGGACAAAAACAAGCGGTAGGAGGGGAACTTTCTCTCTGAACTGATGCTTTATTTATTAACACATCGTGACGATCAGCATATATATCACTTTGTCGGGAACGGCTCAGCCGGCTAAGCGGAGCGTCGTCACGGTAACATGACAACGCGCCGCACCACGTAACAAATGGTCAGCTTTTTGCGAAAAAGAGATCCGAACCGAAAAACATTACAAGTAAGTACTAAAAAGTGATTGAATAAGTATTTCTTTTTTTTTAAGTGACCATGGTATAAGCGGGTTAATGGCCTTCAAAGTATGCATTATCAGAAAATGCTGGACTTTGCGGAAGCAAATTCAGGCTTCCACGGCGTGCAATCTGATAATGTAAAGCTAATCTGCTATTAACCCTTAGATATATTAGTAAACCCTGTTTGGTTTTTGCAATTCTATAACGATAAGTTAAAATTGACTGATTTATTACAAACCCAATTGTCTGACGTTTAGATTTTGGTTTATTTTTAATGTCCTATAAATAGAAAATGTGGTTTAAAATTGATTTTATGCCGCGTTAAAGGGACGTTTGGATGACGTGCATAAAGTCCCAGTAGTGTTGGTATGTTCAGTATGTTGTGGGAAAAATAAATAATATCTTCATGTTTGGTTTATACTGACTGCTTCCCCTCGTAAAACTCAGTTTTATTTTGTCCGTTCCAAAAGTAAAAAAAAAAGAAAATCACTTCTTGAGCTCCAACTCATTAAACCTGAAAACCTTGCGTTTCTAACCAGTTTTCCTAGTAACATGCACACATCCTGCTAGTTCTAAACTGACCGAGCTGTTAGTCCTGCGGTGAGGTTGCTATTGGCGACCAGCGCTTTCCCAGACAGGAACTCGGCTCGGATCATCTCAGGTGTCAGCTGCACTCCTGAGCCGTCGCACCTGCACACATGTGAGTGCCGGTGAGTTATTTAAGGGCTAATACAAAGGAGGAGACAACAAGAGGCGCTGCTGTGTCAACAGCCAAGTGTGTGAGCTCACGGCGTGTCTGTTAGTGGCACCAGATCATCAGGGAGAGCGGGGAGGGGAGGAGGCGCTGCGAGACGGAGGATATCTGTGTTGTAGTCGATGGACCTACAGGAGACAAACACAGACGAGGAGATAATGCTCACAAACTCTCTGGGAGAGATGAAAGAAGTGCTGAGGGTTGTTTGAAGCCTCCCCCTGAACAGAGATGACGCCTGATAGGGAAGCACATAAAACCCTCACTAACAAGCATTTATCACCTAATGAGGAAACACACAAACAGACTGAAAAGAAAGTATAAAGCAGAGAGATTAGAGCGGGAATTTGCATGTTTACAGTCAGAGCGCTTGATGCTGGTGGTGAGTCGGTGTGCGACAGAGGTGAGGTCTTGTACGCTGAAAATGGTAAAAGGTTTAAAAGGATGGCCCCAAGCATTTTTCCTGACAGCAGAGGATGAGCTGCAGTGTGTCACGCA
Source organism: Oryzias latipes (assembly GCF_053564925.1). NCBI lineage: Eukaryota > Metazoa > Chordata > Actinopteri > Beloniformes > Adrianichthyidae > Oryzias > Oryzias latipes. Next base: position 10,916,263 of record NC_136238.1, read on the forward strand.
GGAGGTGGGATGCAGAGGCCTCCTCATTCTTCGCCCAGGTATAAAAAATAAAAAGGATAGTGGGATGCCGATTTACAAGCGTCGATACCAACAGCTGGGATTTGGAGGCAAGAAAAAAAATGCAAAGGGTTCTTATAGATGGAAGTAAATCAGCTTAAGGTGATGCTGAGGCTGCAAGTCCAGATACAAAATATATAAATATATAACTACAAGCGGTCGGTGAAAAAGACCATCAACTAGTCTGGCAGACAGTCAAATAGGGATCAACTCAACAGCCTGATATTCAAGCATGTACCGATGAATAAATGATCTACACCTATGAAATAAAGTATGAAGGAGCTGCCTGTTTTACATGAACGTCTCAGACAACGGCCAAACATTGTCCTCTTATGGTTTCTGTGCGCGCTCCCAGGTTAAAGTTCTCTCTCCTAGTGTCATCGAGAAGCAACAACGTAGTAGGTAGCTAGGACTACAGTTACACTAAATGCAAGTTTTTCAGCAAATCCAGCAGGTGGCTGCGCTACAGCATTTGTGATCGGGAGGTGGTAGTCGCAGTTCTGCACACTGCGCAGCGGCCGTGGAGGCTTTAAGAAGAAGTTTACAGTGACCAGACGATTATTTGACATCGGTCCGGGCACATTATGAGGGCACACGGTGGCAGTCCAGAGACAGCCAGGTGGCAGGAAGGGAGCAGCGCAACATATGACTTATAGGAAGGTCTCCAAGGTCCCAAAAAATCGTCTGATGATCAGCTAATTACAAACTGCCAGCCATTCCCCTGTCTCTGTCCTGCCGTCCCAATGCCACCGTCTGTTTGTTAGAAACTGACAGTAGCAGCGCGGCCACTCGACGATGACCAGACAACAATCTGCTGATCCTGGCCACTGTGGGTCCTGCATGTAAATGGGGAGACAGCATTGATGCTCTTCATCCGATGAAGACTCCTGATGTGGTAGGATTGCTTTGACCTTCGTTTTCGTGGGTGCTGGGGCTTTGCCCTTGCTGGCTTTCTTGGGAGGCATGTTGTCTAAAAATGTGTAAATTTGTAAATTGACAAGATTACGTGTGTTCAAATCTAAGTTGCGGATGACCAGTGGTGCAGAATGGTCCGCTTTTTATATACACCACCGGTGGCACTTGGTATGGACAGTCGCCGTCCGAAGACATTTACATATCGTCCAATTGGAGCTGCTGCCACCGCCCTGTGGCCGCCCAGCTGTCCCCGTCTGGCCGACGCCTGACTCCTGCTGTCTCCATTCATGACAACGCCAATGATTCTTTTTAAAAAATCGGGCGGCAGCAGCCAATATTGAAGATTCTGTTGATGCCTGCCCATTGGACGGTGGCGATGGTGTTTTTTACCATAATATAAATATGGCTGACGGAGGGTTTTAGAGCTTTAAACATAAAAGGAGATCTTATAAGAAACTAGCCAAACATCAGCTGAAAAGAAAACAAAAACTCGTTTTAGTTGACTCAACCAGTCATCTTCTGCCAGGCGTATTCTGAAGATTATGAAGCAGCTTTTATAAGAGTAACATCTGAGATCTCAGTTCTGAAGAGTATGACTGTATTTCGTTTTTTTCTTCCTTGCCTGTGATTCTAATCAAACTGAGTTGTGGGGTGAACGGCATTTACAGAGCTCTATCTCGCTGTCGAAAAACAACAGGAAACAGAGGTCAGTTTGGCTTTCGGCGAATTTACGACCACAAGCCCCGCCCACTTTACACTGGTACCGAAAAGAAATGCAATAGCAAACAAAAATGAGCGGAATAACAAGGTATCAAATAGACTAAAGGAAATGTAGCTCCAATGGTTTCACTGAGTTCAGTCCAACTTAAAGAATACAAACGAGATAACAGTTTGGCTCCAAAAATGTTTTCTTTTGGATAATATTCACTGAAACCAATATTTACCTTTTTATGCGGTCATTTGAAATGACTGGGGTTTGGGCCGCCGACACACCTGCCTTCAACTGCCACCCAAACCACAATGCACCTGCCCCTTTTGGGCTCTCCTGCAGGTGATGGGCCCATGGGGGTTGCATAATAACTTCGGTGTGGACACGACCGGGACCTGTGGGAAGGGTGCCGGACACAGGGCGCCTGCCTACGAGCTCCAACCCCAGGGGCCCCAGTGACACCAATCTGGGGAACTGAATCTGGTTGGATATAAAAATAGAAGTCTAATCTAGTATGACGTCACCCATAGAAAATGCCTCGACTCCAGTTCCAACCAAATGAAGTCAACTCTGTTGCCATTTTTCCACGATATATCCATTGCCATGTTGGAGCCAGATGTAAGCCGCGATTGGTCCATGTCGGGCTTAGTCTACATTTCTGTGACAACCACACTCTCTCCAATCAGTGGTGAGCGTGTTAGAAGGCCACACCACTTCTACTGAAAGCGGGCTTAAGAGAATGTGTCAAACAAACATTGTGAACGTTCGACGCGAGGCCACCTACTTTTATTGACGCATCCGATTGGCCTGTTTATAACTTGAATAACGTGTGCTGAAGCAAAAACATCATGAATAAAAAAATATGATTAGCAAGAACATGCTAAAAAGACGTGGTAAATCAAGAATGGTTATTCTGACAAACACAAAGACAGAGTAATACCTGTATTTTCTCAATAGAAGTCTACAGGATTTCGATTTTTTTTGGGGACCAGCTGGTACTTCCCATTTAGAACTCGAGGGAACAGCGGGTTGCTCAGTCTGGTTCTCATATGCAGTCAATGGATTCTGCTCATGAAGGGGGTTCTGAACCGCTCTTTGTGTGGTTCGTCACCCAGGACCTGTCTACCATAGGTAAACCTCAGACAGCACCCTGGATCAACCAAGCTTTCAAGCCCCTCCGCTACGTTATGGTGGCGGTTAATGGAGACACCCTGAGAGACCCTGGACATGCTGCAGAGACTACATCTCTCGACTGCTCTCTGAACAACCTCAGGATCCCCCCAGAGGAACTGGAGGAAGTGGCTGTGGAGAGAAAAGTCTGGGTATCTTTGCTTAGATTGCTGCTCCCATGACCCGGTCCCACATGAGCAGAAGAAAATGGATGGATGGTAGAAATATATGCAGTTCAACATTAAGAACTGTATTGTTTTTAATATCTTAGACTCTTATTTTTCTGTGTGAACTTATTATGTACATAAAACATATAGAAAGTCTGCAATTTTGGGGATTTTTTGTCGTTTTTTTGATGATTCTTTGACTTGAGTGAAAATCTGTGTAGAGACAGATAATGACACAGCTGCAGAAATGTAAAGAGGTCAAAGGAGGGTTTCAGTAAACTTACTTTACAAAGAAACGAGGAGGAGATTTAACTAAAGAAACCTCCTTAAATTTCCTGTAAAACAAGCATTTTTAAATGTTTTTACAAATCAAGCTTTGGTGTACAAACACTGTTGGGGACATTCTGTCCGGCAGGATGAACAACATATACTGATGGGTCAGGGAAAATGTGTGCACCACCAATTGGCCGAGGTTGTGACAGGCTGCAGCGGAAAGTGTGGTCAAATGGAACCAACGCCGTCGGTCAATGCACAACAAGAAAAAACCTATTTCTCGGTTTCCTTTTAGCTAAAAAAAACAGATCATTATTTTTGGGTGTAAAAGTAAAGACGTTGCCTCTGTACAGTGTGACCTAGATTCTGCAGGAACACCCACACAGAGATCTCGCACAGCAGCAGAAAAAGAAAAGTGATTTTATATGAATGAGCAACTCCGTCCATCCAACCGAGACAGTTTTCATGTTTTGTTTTTTGTAAAAAAAAAATGAGAATGACAGAAATATAACCACACCAGCAGTTTTTATAAAACGCAGCCTGAAAAATTCTAGCTGGCCATAAATGTAAAATGAGTTGTGGGGTAGATTACGAACAATAGATGTGACATCATGCAAGCTGGCAGACGATGGAAGTTTTGTGGTCTTTCGTATGACATATTTATACCAAATAACTGCGAGAAATCCAGTTTGAGGAGCGGTTAAGGCGAAAGCAGGTAAAAAGCATGAGACATGAGGACAAGGATTTTCTGTCAACACACATAAAAATCTTTTTGCTGAAAACATGAAATATCCAAAGTGACTGCAGTGCAAAGAAATGGATTTCCCCAACGTTGTGTTTTTGATGATTGCATCCATCATTAATTGTTTTCTAAAAACATTTTCCATCTCCAGGACATCAGCTCTTTGTTCATCCAAACAGGCCCTGATAAAACACAGAGTAGTTAGGAATATGAAAGATCATAAAATACTTTTTTCTTTGTGTTTATTTGATTCTATTAAAGATATTTTGATAAAAATGATAGTACCACGATTTAGCCGTAGCGTCAGCTCTTTTAGGAAAAGTCCCGCCCCTTTTACTGTCTCCACCAATTGTTCTTGGAGACTTAATCACATGTCATCAGTCTGACCAACCAGAAGTGGTTAAAGTCTTCACTTCCTTGTTCTGATTCTGCTCATAAGTCTCTCAATTCCAACAAAAATACCAGCTAAAGCTCGTCTTTAGCGGTGTAGCTTTCCACAGAATCCGGTGTCAGACCGTGGAAAAAGTGAACAAAACCATGAAGTTTAGAGAAGCGAGTCTATCTGTGTTCGGCGGCTGGTTGCACCACATCTCCCATGATGCATTGGGTTAAAGTGACAGCGTCTCTGCGCACTATGAGTCGTCCTTGTTAAACGTCTTGAAACCACAACGAATACACATCAAACAGTTTTTAAATCTTCTAACTTAACATTTATTACATCTTTTAGAAAAAACAGTTGCAGCTTCCAGCTTTTTCTGCCACAATTATTACAAAAATGCACGTGAGATTGCCCCGTGGAGGGGCTGTAGATCAATACAGACTATGAGTCTCTCCTTTTTTGTTTTTTTTTTATGCTAGTTTGCCGTCGGATTTTTGTCAAGGTTAAAGTGTGCCGTGGCTTAAAAAAGGTTGAAAAACACTGGTCTAAACTATTTGCTTACCTTCAAGGGAAAAAATCTAAATTTTTTATCTTATTCTAAGAGACTTTTCTTTTATTTTTTTCAAAGAAAGCGTGAAACAGCACAGTTTGACATCTAACTATGAGATATTTATGCTTGCAAGAAGCTAAAAGGATTTCCAGCACAAAGACAGCATTAAAGCAGAATTTAATATTACTTTACTGAACAGAAGCACTGATTAGTTATAAGAAAAAGGACAACTTTTCTATTTAGTAGGTTGGTGCCATCCCGGCAGGATATGAGATCATCAAAAAACACGAAACCTTTTTGAAAAAACATGAAAAAGAACAGTTATAATGTAAAATGTGTGTTCATGTGTTTGCAGCCGCTGATACCACTGTGTTACAACTCCCCCTGTGGTTATTGGAAGAACTGCATGTGGCTCAACTTACCTTTACTTTTTGAACAAGCTTCAATCAGGAAGTGAGAGGAAAGAGCTGAGCGGACTAAACATCGTCAAACAGGATCTGGCTTACCTCCGAGGGGCGCTGGCACTGCTGAGAGCCGGTTGACTCGACAAATCATTTAGCAACTTGGAATCAAAGTTCTGCCACGTCATGACTTTCTTCAGCTCCGTCTGGGTTTGGAATACATCAACGCAAACAGCTGCAATGAGTTTTACAGCTACCGATGCATTAAAGACTCAAAGAACAAATGAAAAATAGATTACTTTGTAATTGAGAAACCTCTTCTGACTGTTTGAGGTCTGAGCTCCAAAGCTGCTCGAGTTGTTCTCAGGTAATGAATACCTGTAATAAAAAAAATGTTTAAAAAAAGCATAAATGTTTTAATGTTCAATCAGAAAGACAGTTCGGTTTACACAAAAACTAACGTTCCTTCTTTTAATACTATTTCTTTTCATCCAAAGTCATCTGATCACTGTAAATACAGAGCAAAATGAAAAAAAAAGACTTAAATATGATCTATTACTAATCAGATTTATACAGAAGCCTTTTATTAACCAATCAAAAAGTTCTAGATACTTATGTATTTTTTTTTTTTTACATTACAATAGTTACTTAAAGGTTACATTGTATCACAGCATCTGAGAAAGTTGGTCAGGTTTAATTTTTGCCTACGCCTATATCATCTATCTCAAAAGCTACTTTTCTCGTTTAATTATGCTGATTTGCTCGTCTTTTTTGATTCAAGTTTAATAATCAACTGATAATCCCACTAAACTGAATGTAAGCACTAACATCCACTGTTCCTGATAGCTGGTTGGACGGTCTTCAGATGCAAAGTTTTGCTTGATTTGTTTTCCTATTACAGATCTCAGTTTAATCCTGTGAACCCACTATATCAGATAAATAAAGTTCTACTTTTTAGGATATTAAACAGAGATCCACAAAAAAATTGAGATATAAATAGTATCAATTATGATATCTTGGGTGATTTGTTACAGTTTGACTCACAACAATGTTAGTTTAGGTTACCAAAACATTCAGGAAAGTGTTCAGGAAAAAAGCACCTTATTTACTCTCTGTGTCCCATTTGATCTGCACATTTTAACGTGATGTAACTGTGTTACAAAGAATTAATTGCCAATAAATGTTGTATTCTTTCAATGTAGCAAGTAGGCATTTAAATGATTAACAAAAGATGAGGTACTCTCACCATAAAGTTTTAAACCTTTTCCCGCCAAAACTGTTTTTGAGAGTTCATGGAAGCAGCCATTTTGAAATGAGCTGTGAAAGCCCTTCTACTGCCCCTAGTGGAATGATAATGAACTACAGGGCAGGAAATATGGACCATGTTACATACAATGAGCTTTTAAGGAAGGTTTGATCGTGCTAATGAAATAGGGGGTCTCCGAAATGTGTTTTAAATATGACATGAATGGTTATATAGGGTAAACAGTCTCCACTTTGGCCTCATTCATTTATGAGACAAAGCTCAACACAGTTTTTCAGTCATTCATTCATTTATAAAACAGGAAAAGATTAAAAACAATTGGGTCTGACTCAGTTTATAAACTGCTTTTCCACAGATTCCTGCTCTGCAGAACAAATAACCCAAGACATCCAACACACATACCAAGACAAATGCAGAACAATCGTAAATAGTTCATAAGAAGAAACAGCATGAGGGGAAGTTGGTAGCAATGTCAGTGATTACAGCTGGATCTGTCTTTTAAATAGAGTATAGACGTTCTTTTAAAATGACTTGGTGATGTTAGAGTTCTGTTTTTTAGGCGTTCCTAAATGCTGGATAACGCAAGAGTCCATTTGTGGCTTTACCAGATCTACCACATCTGGTGGATCTGAGTTTTGGAGCCATTGCAGTGAGTGCTGCTGAAGTGTTTCCATTTAGAACTTGGTTCTAAAGTTTCAGTCCGTGTCTTAAAGTACAATTCTGAAATGTTAAAGCATTCAACAGCGATACTACAGAGGAATGGTGAAACCAGCCTGGGAGCCTATGATGGACCTCATAGACTCTACTGTAAAGTTTTTATTGGTTCACGAATTTCATTTGTTGCAAGTGACAAAGCAGGCAGACAATGCAATACAGTAGACATGATGATTGCATGAAGATATGTTTCAGCGACTGACAAAGACAACTGTGGCCTGATTTTACTATAAACATACCCTTTTTGTTTGAATTTTCTGGTTACATTTTGAGCATGTTTACTGTACTTGAGGTGAGAGTATTGTTTTTTTGTTGATCAAAGATTGTGTTTGTAAAAACTAAAATGACACAAAATGCGAGTAGACTTTTACATCTTTACACAAAAATGTCATAAAAAAAAAAGAAGAAGAAGAAAGTTACTAATTTTTAAAAACTATGAGTTTACCTTGGTAAAGGACAGAGATAAAACTCCAGATCGCTCTCAAGGAATTTTGGGACAGGCTTGAAAGCCTGAAGACCAGGTGCTGGATTCTGAACCAAAACATAATGAGACAAATAAGCTAGCAGACATGTGCAAATAAAAATGCAATAATGAAGATTGTATCTATATGATGAAAGCCTTACGAAAATTCTGAGCGGGTTTACGGCGAGAGGTCTGGTCAGAGCGTCCGGAGCCCTGAAAGAAAGAGCAAGCGCTTCCTCGTCTGCTGGATCTGTCAGTTCCTTCTGCATTCCTTTGAGCTCCACTAACTCGGAATTCTGGGCTTCAATCTATGAAAATTCAAAATCCAATTTATTAATGTCGTTACAAAATAAAAGAAATAGAACATCAGCAAAGGTTTGGAGCTCAGGTTACCGGAGATCCAGAGCGAAGTGGCCTGGCCAAAGTTGTTGGAACGTAGGAATGAAAAGCATCCCATAATGAAACGGGTCGGTAGCCCATGAGCTTGTAGTGCTGAGGAACCTGGACAGACATTCAAGTGAATCAACCATAAAAAAAAGATGACGTGACAATTCTATGATAAAGGAAAAACATTATGATAACAATTAATAATAATAATAAAAAAGATCATATAAAGTATTATTCTGGCCCTGGACTGCACAGACCAGATTGTCTTTGCATCTCCTCTGTCTTGCTGCACCTTTAAATAAAAGGTTCCATCCCTGCCGTATCCTCAAAAAATCAATACCCGGTGAAAATTATTTTCAGGCATAACCAACCACCCCCTAAAAAATGATGACATCACAGGGGGCAAAACTGTCCAAAAAAAAATATGCGGCCAAAATCTGTTATGGGGCTCACAAAAATAGTTCAAAATACACAAACGAAAACAAAACATAGGTGTCGGGGGTTTCTAAAGGAAGTTTTAAAGTCATTACAAGATGGCCACAGGACCTACGTCCATTATGTAGCAAGTTGTGAAATCTGGCTTTTTTTTTATATTTTCCCACAATATAGGAAAATACTTTTGTTGCCTGTGACACTCCTTGTTTTTGCACAATCTGGAGATTAAATATCAAACAAAATAAAGTCTATAAAAAATCCACCACAAGCCAAGTTTGTCATAAATTTAAACGCCAACCACAGAACAAAAAAAAAAGTCCATAAAACAATTTTTTTCTCTTGTAAAGCTGGATTATAGTGTGAATGATTGACAACATTCCCACTATAATCCATCTTTACAAGAGAAAAAAATTAAAAAGAAATTATTTTTCTCTTTATTATCATTGCTTAAATGTTTGTAGTTTTTTTTATCCAACTTAAATCGCTGGATGAGCAGACTAGTGGTTATTTGTGAAGTGCAGATTTCCCCGAAGTCAACTGTTTACCCATTAGTTTTATTTACTTAATAGTTTGCTCTCCATTTAGATTTACGTTTAGGTTTTTCCGCCTTCCAGGTGTTTTTTTTAAGTATAACATAAATTGTGGAAACAATTAAATACTGAACATTTCGCTTGAAAATACTGAGCTGACAAATGAATGTGTCTTAAATCGGCTAAATGGAGGTAGAACAGCACAAAGTGAAGGTCGCTTGTTACTATTTTATTTGTCTGTATATAGGAAACACTATTAAAAAAAAACAATTTTTTCACGTTAAAGGAAAAGCACCAAATCCAGGAAAACAACTTTTCCCCTCAGGCGGTGACCGACATGTTTATCTTACATGACAGCATGTTAATGATGATGGAAATCTGTGGCATTTTATTGTAGATAAAGAAGTCGAGCCTCTAGAGTTTCCTGATAAATCCTGCAGGTCGGAAAATAAACACAAAAAGACAACAGAAGCAAACATTAAATAAAAGAAGAACAAGTGAGGGATTTAACGGAGGATTAAAAGCTGACAATGTTGGGAAGCCCGGCTGGGATCTTGGTGTGGAGCTGCTCCTGTCCACAGACATGCGGCTGGAGTTAATTGGTGATGCTAACCTGGTTGGAGTGTGAGAACATATGGCTGTCTGTTTCTGTGAGGCACTGGCATCCTGATAAGTGTCTGCACTGCCTTTTGGCAAATGTCAGCTGGGAGCGGCTTTGGCAGCCCGAAACCTTCCAGAATGAGGCCGGTGAAGTAAATAAATGGGTATTTTTACGGGTTCATAACATCGAATTGAGACCTGCTAATTTCTATGTGTCAGGAACACAGCTGCAGTCGGTTGGTACCTACTTGAAGTTGGAAGAAAGGGACACGTGTCGCCGCGGTCACGTTGATGGCGTCCACCGGTTCTGGCGCTAAATTACTGAAAGTCTGAAAATGTCAAGAAAACAAATGATTTGTTGTCTGAGGACTGAAGGACTTGATCAAACAGAGGGATCTCTGACTCATGGTGCTTTCGGAGCTCAAAGCATGTTTTTATAGCCTGGTTTTGGGGGGTAAAACTTCGCTCACCAAAGGATCGTCCTCACCGGAGAAGACCAAGAGGGACGGAGGAAACACTTTGTCTGGAGGAATCTGAAAGGACCCCTTGTTTGATTCTGCAGCTGAAGCAAAGAATGCATGAAAATTAGTTTTTACAGAAATTTGACTAAATGTGTCGTCTTAGTAACTATTAGGGATGCCGCAATTCTCGATTTAAAACTGAAGCGTATGGTACACCAATAACCGAAACATGCTGCCTATCAGTATGTTTCCGTTGAAAGTGTCAAACATTAAATTAAATCATACCACCTTCTTTTTTACAATTATTTATTTATTTTTTCATGATTACAATGCTACTGTAACGCACAAATTTCCAATGTTTGGGATCAATAAAGTACTTCTGATTCTAAAACAATTGTGCTTCATTTAGGAAGGATGTCGTTTTTTAATGGTTTTATTACATTATATCAGGCTCACACCAAACGCGATTCGCACATCACATTTGCGTCGGACGCTTCTCTTTTGACGCGCATCAAATTTGCTTCTCCAGGCCTGTCCATAAAGGTGTTCATAAGCCCGACGCCCCAGACGCGTGTGGGAAGAGCTACTGCCAGATGTTTTAGCCTGAAGGCGACATGGAGCCGTGTCTGTCTGAGTTTATCTCATTTGCAATGAATGGAAGACACAGAGGACGCTTAAAGATTGGATTTATTTATCTTAAAAAAAACACAAAAGCATTGGTAAAGCATCAAAAGCTTCCATGTCTGGGGTCATGAGATCATTCAGACTCTCTCCCAGCAGCTGGAGTTGTGTTTGAATGACAGCTGGTTTCAGCAGCTACTTGCAAGTCTCCGTGAGATTTCCTGTCCCCCATTAGTCAGAGAGGGGAAAAATAAGAATAACTTAAAGGATCTGTTTGATATTGACTCAATGCAAATAAGAAAACGTCATAAAGTTCTGGAGGCCCGAGCAGAATGCTTCCCCATGCCACAGCGTCTCTCTGCCTGCAAGTCAGCCTCCCTGTGGTCGGGTGTAGCGAGCTCGCTCGGTCCAGCCCTTTGGGTCTTGCGACAGGTTGGCAACCTGTCCTGGGTGTATCCGCCTTTGCTCAGCAGCAGCCGGGATAGGCTCTGGCAGCCCCGTAAGGGATAAAGTAGGTTAAGAAAATGGATGGAAGATCAGGACGAGAATACTCGCATGGTTCCTCCATATTGGATTTGCAATTCACTCGCAGACTGAGTCACTGAACATATCATGTGCCCAAAACGGATTATCTGATGCGTCGACCTCGCCAAAATTCAAACATTTTCACTCTAGACGCGCTGCGACACCTAAAACGCCCTGCTGCTGCACCGACGCCGTCCCCAGATCGTGTCTGTACATTGACTTAAAATTGAAACTCAATACCCCTGACACCCGAATCGCATTCGGCGGGAACGCAGTACAGTCAGGACCATAAATATTTGGACAGAGACACATTCTTTCTAATTTAGTTTCTGTACACTACCACAGTGAATTTTACGCCATTACTGAATGGCGTAATGGCGGCGGCGCGCACAGACGCAGCGGCTCACTGCTCCTCACGACCGGAGCTTTCTTTTCTTTTTTCTTTTCTTTTTTTTCCTTGTGTGTGTGTTTGGTTTGGTGTTCTACTCTTTGGAAACATGGGATGTTGGGCACAGTACAGATACAGTCGTCAGGTTCTTCTGAGCTTGGGTTTGCGCTGTGAAAGGATAATTTCATCTGACTTCCACCGCTCCCACGACATTCCAGAGGGCATAGCGAGACCCCAGGGATCTCCGTGGATGGTTCTCCCCTGCGGCAAGCCCAAGAAGAAGCGAAAACAAAGGAAGCAAAAACGAGGCTGCAGGGGTGGCCCAATAGCGCGGCAAAGGAGACAACCATTTAAGCCGCCGCTCCCCAACCTTTTCCCCAGCCTTTTCCCCTCAACACCAGATCCATTTTGAACAAAATTGACAAACTGAGGCTGAACAATGCAACCAACAAGTGTTTCTGCGACTGCTGCGTCGTATTAATCACAGAGACTTGGCTGAATCCCTCCATACCGGACTCGGCTATTGAGCTAGCAGGCCTCACGGCCTACCGCCACGACAGGAACGGGGACTCCAGTAAGAGCAGAGGAGGGGGGCTATGCGTCTACATCAACGACAACTGGTGCAGAAATGCAACAACGGTAGACGGCTACTGTTCCCAAGATGTGGAATATCTATCTGACTGTTAAATGCAGACCCTTCTACATTCCAAATGTTTACCGCCGTCATGGTAACGGCCTTATCCATGCTAATGCTAGCGTAGCCATGGAGGTCCTCCACAACACAATAAACACCCAGCAGAACTCTCATCCTGACGCAGTGCATATTATAGCTGGGGACTTCAATCATGCTGATTTAAGGTCAGTACTCCCCAAATTTGATCAGCACATTAAATGCGCAACAAGGGGTGCAAACACACTGGACAAAGCCTACAGCAACATCCAGAAAGGCTACAGAGCAACCCCTCTACCACATCTGGGTTTGTCTGATCACACGTCCTTGTCGGTGATTCCAGCATACACCCTCGTCAGGAGGAGAGCCCCTCCAGTGACAAAGACTGTAATAACATGGCTGGACGGCGCTTCACAACAGCTGCAGGATTGCATTGAGGACACAGACTGGAATGTGTTCGCACACCAGGACCTTGAGGAGCACACTTCATCCGTGCTCTCTTACATCAACTTCTGCGTTGACAACGTCACCGTGGTCAAAGGTCACAGGGTGTACTCCAGTCAGAAACCCTGGATGACTAAAGAGGTCCAGGTCCTGCTGAAACATCGTGATGTTGCCTTCAGATGCGGTGACAAAGCGCAGCCAGGGCGAGCCTTAAAGGAGGCATCAGGGAGGCCAAGGCAGCTTACAAGAGGAAGATTGAGGACCACTTCAGAGACAACAACACACGACAGGTGTGGCAGGGGTCCAGCACCTTACCAACCACTAGCCCTGTAACACCATGACGGCTGTGGGCGATGCTGTGCTCACAGAGGAGTTAAACCACTTCTTGGCACACTTCGAGGTGGATAGACCTGGGACAGCTGAAGCCCATACTTCAGACTGCAGCAGCTTCACTCTCACAGTGCAGGAGCATGAAGTGAGGTGTATGCTGAGGGCAGTGAACCCCAGGAAGGCCGCGGGAACAGATGGTGTGACTGGGAAGGTCCTCAGGGAGTGCGCATATCAGCTGGCTGGGGTCTTCACCAACATTTTCAACTCATCACTGTCTCAGTCCTACATTCCACCATCCCTGAAGTCAGCCACAATTGTCCCGCTGCCAAAAACGTCCTCCATCAGCAGCTTCGACGACTACCAACCAGTAGCTCTGACACCTGTCATGATGAAATGTTTTGAGAAACTGGTCCGACGTCACGTCATGTCCTACCTCCCACCCACACTCGACCCACTACAGTTTGCATACAGAGCTAACAGATCAACAGAGGACCCCGTCGTCACAGTGCTCCACACCACCATTTCCCACCTGGAAACACAAGGGAGTTATGCTAGGCTCCTCTTTGTTGACTTTAGCTCTGCATTTAATACAATACTAGATAGATAGACAGACTGTTGTCAGCAAAATTGTTGGATATTGGACTTCCTCTCACCACTTGCTGTTGGATCAGAGACTTCCTCTCTGACAGAGTACAGAGAGTCAGAGTGGGTCCTCATCTCTCCACAGCCTTGAATTTAAACACCGGCTCCCGACAAGGCTGTGTGCTGGGTCCTCTGCTGTACACACTGTACACATATGACTATGTCAGCACACACCCAGACAATGCAGTCATTAAGTTTGCCGATGACACAACGGTGGTGGGGCTTATTTCTGGTGGTGATGAGACGGCATACGGGGATGAGATCCAGAGGCTGGTGGGGTGGTGTGCACAACAATTTGGTCCTAAACACCTCAAAAGCAAGAGAAGTGATCTGCAGTCCATTGTCATTAATGGGGAGGGTGTGAAGAGAGAGCCAAGCTTCAAGTACCTTGGTGTGCACATTGATGAAGACCTCCAATGGAGCTCAAACACTACAGAGGTAGTGAAAGAAGCACAGCAGCGTCTTCACTTCCTGAGGATCCTCAGGAGGGTCAACCTGAAGAGAGAGCTGCTGGTTGCCTTCTACCGTTGCTCCATTGAGAGTGTACTAACATACTGCATCTCTGTGTGGTTTTCAAGCTGCACCATGGCACACAAGAAGGTTCTACAGAGGGTCAAAAACACTGCCCAAAAGATCATCGGCTACCCTCTTCCCTCACTGAAGGACCTCTACAGCACTCGCTGTCTTGGGAGGGCACGCAATATCATGAAAGATTGCACACACCCAGGTGTCTAAATGGTTGCCCTCTGGAAAAAGACTAGGGGTGCTGAGATCACGGACAAGCAGACTCAGAGACAGTTTTTACAATAGAGCAATAACCCTCATGAACACACATACTCATGGTTTAGTCTCTCTAGGGGAAGGAGGAATGTAGAGTCTGTATATACACCTGGTGTGCATTTGCATATTTGTATATTTGTTTATATATTTGTGTAAATATAAATTTATATATGTATATATTTTTTCATACTTTTTTGTGTGTGAGATGATTGTTGTTTTCTTATTTCTCTTTGCACCAATGGGAACAGTTTGCAATTTCATTATACTGTTGTACCAAGTGTGATTATACAATGACAATAAAGCTTATCTATTTTATCTTATCTTAAATAAAACAACTCAGATGCCATTGAAGTGCAGACTTTCAGCTTTTATTCTATGGGTTGAACAAAAAGATTGCATAAAAATGTGAAAAACTAAAGCATTTACTAAAAACAATCCCTTTATTTCATGGGCTCCTAAGTATTTGGACAATTGACTTCCATGCCATTGCATGGGCAGGTGTGGGCAATTCCCTTGTTATGTCATTATGAGTGAAGCAGATAAAAGGCCTGGAGTTGATTAGAGGACTCATGCTTGCATTTTGAAGATTTTGCTGTGAACAGACAATATGCGGTCAAAGGAGCTCTCCATGCAGGTGAAAGGAGCCATCATTAAGCTGAGAAAACAGAAAAAAACCATGCCAGAAATTGCTACAGTTTTAAGAGTGGCAAAATCAACAGTGTGGTACATCCTGAGAAAGAAAGAAAGCACTGGTGAACTCAGCAACGCAAAAGACCTGGACGTCCACGGAAGACAACAGTGGTCAACAGTGGAATCATTTCTATGGTGAAGACGAACCCGTTCACAACAGCCAACCAACTGAACAACACTCTCCAGGAGGTAGGCGTATCAATATCCAAGTCTACCATCAAAAGAAGACTGCATGAAAGTAGATACAGAGGGTACACTGCAAGATGCAAGCCACCCAGAAGCCTCAAGAACAGGAAGGCTAGATTGGACTTTGCTAAAAAGCATCTAAAAAAGCCAGCACAGTTCTGGAAAAACATTCTTTGGACAGATAAAACCAAAATCAACCTCTACCAGAATGATGGCAAGAGAAAAGTATGGAGAAGGCGTGGAGAAGCTCATGATCCAAAGCACACTACATCATCAGTAAAACACGGTGGAGGCAGTGTGATGGTCTGGGCGTGCATGGCTGCTAGTGGCACTGGGACACTAGTGTTTATTGATGACGTGACACAGGACAGAAGCAGCCCAATGAATTCTGAGGTGTTCAGAGACAGACTGTCTGCGCAGATCCAGGTGAATGCAAAAATGCTTTAGTTTTTCACATTTTTATGCAATCTTTTTCTTCATCCCATGGAATAAAAGCTGAAAGTCTGCACTTTAATGGTATCTGAGTTGTTTTATTTAAAATTCACTGTGGTAATGTACAGAAACAAAATTAGAAAGAATGTGTCTCTGTCCAAATATTTACGGTCCTGACTGTATTAGTGTGAGTCAACTGAAAGGATTTTGTTCATTGTTACTTGCTAATTTTCTGAATAATACACAAATGATTTAGCAAACCGAAACAAAACTGTGACCCAAAAGTCGAGGTTTGTACCGAATCCTGATGAAAGCGTATCGTTGTAAACAGTAGTATAAAGATGATCTCAAACCTTTCTGTATTGAGGGAAGATTCCTCCTCAAACAGGCCAGTCTCCTCCTCACCCGACACTGGATAACGATCTGGAAGAGAGAGGTGAAGAAACCGTTTCACCAGTCACTCATACTCGTGATCTCTAGAGAGTTGTCAGTCTGGGGATGTCGGTTCAGCCGGGTTGCATCGGTCTTCTGGCATTTACCGGTAAGTCTTTTTTTTCTGGCTCTTTAAGGAGTTACAGAGATGAGGCCCCTCCTCCTGGTAAAATGACATTCCAACCGGAAAAAACGTGTGTCCTGTCGTACTTTTCAGATTAGCAGCAAAAATCAAGTCAAACCTTCATCTGATGAAACAGACTTGGCCATGAATTTACACTGAAAACATCATTGGGGAACTGCAGCTGTTAATTTGTAGTGCACGTCTTTGCAAAAGTGTCATATTTGTGTTGACCTTCTTGTGTTTGCCTGCAAAGTTGTGATGAAACTTGTCCTTGAAATATGACTGTTTTGCCTAGAAAAGTAAATAAATTCCTCCACCTTAAGAATCAAATTCCCATCATCCATGGTGTAAAAAATAATTGAAGTCGGAAGAGGAGTGGGAATCCTGTCTGACTCGTGTACACAGTTCGTCACGGTCTAATTCTATTCAAAATACTCCACCGTCTCCATTATACAAGAGACTTTTCCAGGTGCCAATCCTGCCTGCCCAAGATGCAGACATGTACCAGCTACTGAGGGCCACAGGATGTGGTCCTGCCCCAATCTTCACAAGTACTGGGGAAATATATTTAAGGTCCTATCCCGTATCTATGGAAAAGAATTGACACCTGACTTTCGGATTGGTATTTTTGGAATTATGACACCTCAACATAAAGCAAACAGATCCCAGGAAAATGCCATTGCATTTGCCACTCCACTCGCACGTAGACGGATTTTATTCAACTGGAAATCTGACAAAGCTCCGTCGGTCTCCCAATGGTTAAAAGAGTTACTTTCCTTCCTGCCTTTGGAAAAGCTCAGATCCCAAAAATCAACACAACAAAAATTTTCGGTGACGTGGCACCCCCTTATTGAATATGTGAAAACATTTACCCCTGAGGGTTGAAGACCTAGATGTGAGAAATGGAGACTGTTATCAATTATTCCTTTTTCTTTTCTGATGTTCCTTTATCTGTTTTTAGAGCCCAGGGTGGATTGGGTGGGAGAGTATTTTTATTTTTATTTTTGCCTTTTCTGGTTTACTTTGTAATTACATTCTACGTTCTGTTATTTGTTCATGTATAATTACATTTTTTCTGGTCCATATATATAAATATGAGTCCAAAAATACTGTAACAGAATATTGTGGATGAAAAAGCTGACAAAGTTTGGAAAGAAAAAATTGAAGATTTTGGTACGATGCATGATGGTACGTTTTCATGTAAGTAAGTAAGTACATTTTTTGTTTAGTTGGCACTTTTTACAGAATAAAACCACAAAGACGTTTACAAAAATAAAACAGCATTAAACCCAAATATAGAAAAACACTGGAGCTAAAGCTACGGTTCTTAAAGGGTTAATTAACAAAATGTCTCTCTCTGGTCTGTTTTTGAACAATATAAATGATCCAAATTTTTCTGGAAAATTTGGGGGTGAAAAGCATCAAAAGCTAATATTTAACATCTTTACCATCTTTAATCCAGTAGGTTCAGTCCAATGATAATAGAATGGCCCATTCATCCAACCATCTTCTGAACCCGCTCATGATAGTGTGAGTTATGGATGCGGAAGCCCCAAAAGTGCATATACGCACATTTACATAGACTTTTCATTAGACATGGCCGCTTGAACACGTGTTGCCGATGTGAATGTAGCATTAGAGACAATTAATAGTCACCCTTTATTAGCATGTTTAGTGACTGTGGAGGAAGCCGGAGTCCCCAAACAAAACATGCAAGGAACATTTAAACTACACAAAGAAAGGTGCCAGCCGGCGTTCAAACCCGTGAGGTTCAAATCCTAGCATGTTGGTTAATTTTAGTCTAGATTTTTCAAATGCATTGCATTTAAAATTCTTGACTCACAGTCCCGAAGTTTGAATGACTGCGGGGTGTACAGTATGTATTGCTGTTGTTTTGTGAACTGAGATGAAGCCTTTGTATGTGATTTACACAGAAAAACGGAGTCAAAAGAAGTGTTACGATTCTTTGTGTGGTTGCATGCCGTGAACTATCTACCAATCTCAATCTCCTTAAACACGAAAATTGCCGAGCGCACCGGTATTAAGGCCCCAGCTGAGTTTTCCACGTGGCCAAAGCAGAACGACGGGATCAGAGAACCACCGGGAACAGGGAGTGGGGTTTTATCGCATGTACCTTGTGGGCTGCCTGCTGAAACAGTCGCAGAAGTCTGAGGCTTAGCTCCCATGGAACAGGGCTAAGAAACTGGAAGGACGAAAACCCCTCAGGAACCTACAAGCAGAAATTCATTATAGACCAGAAATGCTCATATATAAATAATTATAAGAGCACAAGTAGTCCTAAGAGATGAAAAAGTGTTGGATTTTTATTGTAAAGTGTATTCAAGCGTGGTATAATTTAAGGGCAATTTGTATATAACTGGTTTAAAAGGTTCGCTTGAGCAGCAAGGTGGAGAATTTTGATTCCACACACTTATAATTGGCTGTTTATTGTTCGAGGATCCCCAGGACTATCATAAATAATAATAATAAATGACCTCAGTGAACAATAAACTCCCCTCGGGGCAAAAACCCATCGATTTTGAACAGTTCTTCTGAGGATGAAAGAAACTGCGAGGCAGGAACTACAACCAGGTCAGAGAATGCAGGGATGTGATTGTTATCTCAGGGTCAGGGGTTATGGTAAGACCAGTGTAGCAGGGGAATTCCTCATGTGTAAATGAATCAAAGATCACCGAAGCAAACCTGTTCTGCTTCACGAAGCACCCTTCCGGATGAAAGTATGGTTTCTTCAGGAGCAAAGTCTTCAGCCGGCTCTGCATCTCCTCTTTTACGCTGCAACACAATAAGTAGGGAAGCAAAGGTGAGGCTCAGTTATCAAGAGAAACACATCAGAAAAGGTCAGAACAATTCTCAAACAGCTTGCACCTGGTGACCAGTGGCTCCAGCATTTAACAAACGTCCAGAGAAGACTGAGAGCTGCGCATAACACGACCAATTTAATCTACCTGAGACCGCACGGACTACTGAACCGCAAAGGCAACACAATTATTTCTCCAGCCTGAACTGCTGAGTGAGAAGATCAAGAAAACAGCAACATCTTCATTACAGACAGACAGGTAGACATATAGACAGGCAGGCAGGCAGACAGAAAGACAGGCAGAAAGACAGAGACAGACAGACAGGTAGGCAGACAGACAGACAGACAGACAGGTAGGCAGACAGACAGACAGACAGGTAGGTAGGCAGACAGACAGACAGGTAGGCAGACAGACAGATAGGCAGACAGACAGACGGACAGGTAGGCAGACAGACAGGTGGACAGACAGACGGACAGACAGACAGGTAGGCAGACAGACAGACGGACGGACGGACGGACGGACGGACGGACGGACGGACAGACGGACAGACGGACAGACGGACAGACGGACAGACAGACAGACAGACAGGTAGGTAGGCAGACAGACAGACAGACAGACAGACAGGTATGTAGGCAGACAGACAGACAGGTAGGCAGACAGACAGGCAGGTAGGCAGACAGACAGACAGACAGGTATGTAGGCAGACAGACAGACAGGTAGGCAGACAGACAGACAGGTAGGTAGGCAGACAGACAGACAGGTAGGCAGACAGACAAACGGACAGGTAGGCAGACAGACAGACAGGTAGGCAGACAGACAGGTAGGTAGGCAGACAGACAGGTAGTCAGACAGACAGACAGGTTGGCAGACAGACAGACAGGTAGGCAGACAGACAGACAGGTTGGCAGACAGACAGACAGACAGGTTGGCAGACAGACAGGTAGGTAGGCAGACAGACAGGTAGGTAGGCAGACAGACAGACAGGTTGGCAGACAGACAGACAGGTAGGCAGACAGACAGACAGGTTGGCAGACAGACAGACAGGTAGGTAGGCAGACAGACAGACAGACACGTAGGCAGACAGACGGACAGGTAGGCAGACAGACAGACAGGTAGGCAGACAGACAGACATGTAGACAGGTAGGCAGACAGACAGACGGACAGACAGACAGGTAGGCAGACAGACAGACAGACAGACAGGTAGACAGACAGACAGACAGGTAGGCAGACAGACAGACAGACAGGTAGGCAGACAGACAGGTAGACAAGTAGACAGACATGGTTTAAATGCAAGCAGAATGGCTCAAACACAATATGAACATTTGTCTGGTTTTGGTTTACTTTCACATTACACTTCTGAGGAGGGACCAAGACACGTGGAGATAAAGCTACAACAGCTGCTTGTTTTTTTTTTTTTACCTCAAAATGACCTCAAATCAGTAGGAAATGTTAACCTAGGTGTCCTCTCGGTTTTATTTTAATGCGTCATTTGTTTTTGTTTTTGTGTTAACCATAATGCGATCCAGTGTTTTTGTGAAAATGCATTCAACGTAGAACCATGGTCAAAATCCAAAATGTGCGAATCCCAAATGGAACCAGAAGACTCGCTGCGTCGACACCCACTGGATGTAGCCCAAAGTCTCAAAATATTTGTTTGACTGTATTTCGTTTAGTCTTTACATTTAGTTTTTACATCTGATTTCTGTCTGCCACTTTTACACACTTATGTATCCATCACTATGACAAAGACCAAAGTTTACCTTTGTAAATGCTAAAGGTCGTATGCTTCTGTAGCGTTTTTTCACCTTGTTTTAAGCCCAAAGTGCTTTACAGTCACAGATCCAGAAGCAAATGCTTCGTACTGAGGGGACACCGCCCTACCTCTGCCATTTTCTTTTAGTAGTTTCATTTTATTCAACTTTATCTGGAGTCTCTGGTTTTATTTGATAAAATTTTTGTTTGTTTTTTTAAGTCGTTTAGTTATTTTTTTTCTCGCTTGCATTCAGTCAAGGACATAAACACTTAAATTTAGCAAAGCCAATTCTATGATGTATTTATTTGAATAATTGAGGAAAAATAAACAAAAGTTTGAGCAAAAACTTGTTATTGTAATGCCTTCTAAAATCTGCTTTGTTCCCTTTAGTTTGAGGGATTTACAGAATATGATCGATTTACAAGCTTTGCAGAGCGTTTGGTTGCATTGTTTTTTGTTTTGTAAATAAACTCAAATCCTTTAGGTGAAAACAAAAAATGCTGCTTCAGCAACAAACTTTGCTTTACAGTTTTCTTTAATATTACAATGAGTGGCAAATATATGCAGCTAAACTATAAATTATGTCACTGAACTGAAACGCTTTGTGTTTGTGTTCTGGTTTTTTAATAAAGATGAAAAATTGATCCATCAAAGGATCTGAGAGCTCCGGTAAAACCCCAAAGGGAGGCGATATAAAGCTGTAAACCGGAGACGGTGTGGCATCAAATCCTTCTTTCTCTATGCGCGTGCTCTGAACAGAGGAGGAGGTGAGGCAGGAAGTGGCTCACATGTCAGTAAGAGCCCTCAGTTAATCAAACACTGATGGGAACTCACGCACTTCAGAGCTGAGGATGCTGTAGAAAAGTGCGACGTTTCCATCATAAATCAGAAAAACCAAAATGTGCTGCAGCCGTTTTATTTTTGGCACTCGTGTTGGGGAATACAGAAGAATGATTTCAGTTCAGTTAGTGTCACGTTGATCAATATGTTACTGAAAAAGAGAGCAGCGATCGCCGTTGTATGCCAAACAGGCGATACCTCCCTCCGCCCCCGCCGCCTCCTTCTGACCCGCCCTCACTGGCTGATTATTAACTTAATAACAAAGGACTCTTTTTTTAAAATGGTGGCTTTTTTATTGGTTTTATCTCCATAGCAACTATTTTATGTTTTGGTCGCCTGGGGGTGACAAACAGATTAATCGTTAAAAGTAAATGTTTTTGATTTCCATGGCGACGTTTTTTTGTTCATCTTGATATGTTCATTTTGTATGCCATTTTGTATCATTCTGCTTAAACAATACTCCAAGTGTTGCGCTGTTGAAAATCTACACATTTTAAAACTAACAATTTTTTTCAAGCAGCTTTCATGCGATGCTCGATGAGTTAGGACAGAGGTCCCCAAATCCAGGCCTCGAGAGCCGGTGTCCTGTAGGTTTTCTGCCTTATTTGCTGCTGATTTTTCTTCTTACAGTCACTTTATTTTCTCTTTTCATGGTCACTTTATTTTTTCGTCTTATTGTATTTTATTTTGTAATTTGAAGTTAAATTCCCTTTTTAGACTGGAGCTTGAGAGAAACTGAATTTCATTTTCAATGTATGTGAAAACATTTATAGATCTTCTTCCACTTTCGGCTTTTCCCATCAGGGGTCGCCACAGCGAAACAACCCTCCCTCCAGGATGAGTTGCATGGTTAACTTGGCAATGTTTTCACGCCGGATGCCCTTCCTGACGCAACCCTCTCAATCCAACTGGGCTTGGGACCGGCACAGCAGCAGAGAAGGGAATAGGGAGCAGCCCGGATTCGAACCCAGGTTCCACGAACGGAAGGTGCGGTAGATATTGACAATAAGGTTTACTTTGACGCATTACCTGGATCAGGTGTGTTTAGCCAATAAGGAGCTTCCATGGCAGGTTGGTTGGAAAACATGGCGGCCTGGATTTGGGGACCCCTGAGTTAGGAAGTGCCTCTTCCCAAGGTCAAAGGACATCAATACTTTGGTTGAAGTTGTAGACTTAACCTGGTGGCATAAGTGTGAAACTTTGGGAAGATAACAACATTTCTTTTCTATATTTTGCAGGGGAAAAAAAAAAATTACAAAATTTCACACTTTGCCACCACGTGGCCGCCAAGCCTTTATTTAAGCCATCCCATAATAAATTTGAACTTCCTTTGGCTATCACCGACGTTAGTGGATTTGGAAATATTTGTTCTGAGCTCCATCAGATATTTATTCTTTTAGGTGTCATGGTAATGTGATGTCATCTATTTTGGGGGTGGGGAGAAATGTTGGGGAGTTTTTAAGTGCAGAATGAAAAAAGAAGAATTGCAAAAAACAACCGGGTCCTTGTAGTCCAGGACTGCAGAAGAAGAACAGGTGGTTCTTTGGGAAGAAGTGTTGTGTCTGACCTAAGCGGACTAACTTTTAAGTTTCCAAGTAAATCTCATATTAAGAACTAAACAAGTTTAAATGAAACATGTTTAACATGAAGTCAAATGTGAGAAACTGTAGCCAAAATGTAGGAACTGTAAGACTGTAGGCAAACATATGTTTCCAAATGAAAACATGTTTTTTTGTTGTCTAGAATAAAATGAAAATAGTTTTAATATTGGGTTGACACACTTTCAGAAAGATTTTTTTAAGCGGGATGTTGATGAAAACCTTTCTAAAGGACACTTTGGCTGGATTGTATGGATTGGATCTGTATGGATCCTTTAAAACATAGAATCTGAGGAATTTTAGGGAAATCCAAGTTATTTTTTTTACAGTATTGACAGAATACAAAGAATGGAACGTTGAATGGTTTTACAGATTCCTGGTTTCAAAGTAATCTAAACAAAAAAAAAGATTAGTTTTTGACACGGAAGACACGGAAGTTGGTCATCTTCTCTCATTTGAGCGGGGCTAAGGGGGATAAGTAAAAAAAAAGTGTGAAGAAAAAAACTTTTGGTTTCATTTTATTGTTTAAAACGCTGTTAAAACGAGTTTTTACCTTCCAATTAGGCATTATTATTACTATTTAATCGAGTTAAGATTTGTCTGGAAATATGATTTATAGCATACAAAAATTAATTTAAGATCAATTTCACACTGAAAGAAGCAAGAATGATTGAAAAAAAATGCATTTCATGTATTCTGCATTTATTACTGCAGGCAAAAGAATGACTAATTAATTTCCTCACTACTAAAATATACTTTACATTTTTTATCTGTGGTTTGAATTTCTTTAGGTTTGCTTCTTTTTCTCTTTAGACGTGATTTTCGTCCTTTACCCTCTCTGGGTTACTCTGTGTGCATTCGCGCTGATCTGAACCACACCAGAGTTTATTTTCAAACAACAACCCCGCCCCCCCTGTTCTCAGATGGACCATGTTTGGAGTTCAGGTAAGCCTCCAGACCTGCCAAACAAAGGCGATCAGCAGAGGAAACCAATTCTGCTGCAAATCAGACAAATGTGGCAGAGCCAAGTTGCCCCGAAAGGAAATATAAAGAAGAAAAATCAGAGCAAAACTCACTGAGAATCCTTAGTTTTTATATAAATATATATATATGGATTATTAACTGCTCATCTCAGGTGAAACCACAATGTACAAACCCTCCAAAGCCTGTGGGTTTGAAAACTGCATCCCAAATGTTATGTGTTATTACAGCTAAACAAGACGAAAAAGGTCACAGACTAGACGGCTAGAGGCGGTTCTTTAAAGCAGAGTTCTCTGCTCAGTGAATGGGAGAGCCTACCGCCAGTTCATGCAGAGCTGCTTCTCCTTCCTCCAGGATCTGCTTCCTGGTTTGCTCCGACATGGGATCCGTGCCCAGACGGGTCTGGCTGTGGGAGTTTTATGGGAACACGTTTTATGGAGATAAACATGCAAAAAGAAAAAAAATTCAATAATGGATTAAAACGTGAAGGGGTCTTTTTTTACACATAAGAACTGTCTTGTTGGTTTTAGAATTGGATATTTGAATTTAAAACAAGAATTAGTAAAGAAAAACTTAACGAATGTCTACAAATGTTTGTTTTAGTACCATTTCTCTTTGGTTTCTTCTTCCTCCCTCTTGGCTTGAAGAACCTTCTCCTTCACCTGCCTGCTCTGCAGCACCACCATACTGTCACAAGTTGCAGCTGCAATCAGAGGAGCAACAAGGTTCGAGGCGTAGTTGCAGCCCCCTCATTACCCCCTTTTAGCCTTTCCCCTACTAACTAAGTGGCTACAACATCTCCTTCCCTCTCCACCTCGGTCTTTGCCACCCTGGTCAGAGCTGCAAATGACAATAGCAGCTTTTCTGTTGATTTTATCCCCATAGCAACCATTTTATTTTTTGGTCGCCTGCGGGAGACGAACAGATCTATGTAATCTTTAGAAGAATCAGTAAAAGTACATTTTTGGATTTCCTTGGCAACAGACGTTTCTTCGTTAACCACGCCCACATTCCTGATATTTTCATATTGTACTTCATGTTGTCTCGTTCAGCTTTAGCCAACGATTCATGTGTTAAATTTTCACAATATCCCAGTTAAAAAATGGGCGAGCAACAAAGGGAACATCAGTTTGGAAGCTCGCAATCCTAACGTCGTTCAAATCTACAAACTTTGAACCCCCCCCCCAATAGGCAATAGATCCCTCGGAGGAATTTTGTTAATTTCGGAGGGACTTTTGGGCAGAATTCAAGATAGCAGGCTCTTCCTGAGGTCAAAGTTCAAGAAAACTTCGACTGTCGTTGTGAACATTTAGCCTTAAAGATAAATCAAACAAAAATTTTCTTTGCCCGATTTGTGCGAAACTGTAAAAATTGGCAAACTTGGATATTCCCAACATGTGTTTTGGTTTCATTATTAGATTCTGAAATGTTGGGTTTTTTTTCCTAAAGCCCCATACGAGAATTTGGCCCCATACATTTTTTTTTAACACTCATTTGATGATGACATCACAGTGAGGGGGGGGGGGGGGTGTTAACATTTCAAAAATTCATTTTCACCGGGTACGTGATTTTTGAAAGCAGTATTGTGAAAACAAGCGGATCCCTGTAGTCCAGGACTGCTGCAGGACATAAACATCCTGGTTGTTTCTGCGAGCAGCTCGGCTTTAATCTCCAGGATGAACGGACCTTTCTCTGGGTCTTTAACGTTGGGTTTATTGATGTCTTTGATGAGCGTCCTGGCCACCCCTGCAGGGGTGCAGACATCCACGGAAGGTGCTAATCCATGCCTAACACCCGCCTGATCTCCCAGCCTCTACAAAGCGACACAAAGAAAAGGAAAGCTTGTGAGGCAAAGGCTAAAAATAGTTTCAAGATGGAAAATTGTCACAAAAATGTGCAAAGTGTCAATCAGTTTGGGATAATTTTTTCATAACAACAATAACAAAAGGGGGGGTAATTGAAAATTTCCCCTACATGTTAGCTTTATCTCACCTTCAGTTTGCTCGCCTCCTTGCTTGACCTGCGTTTGGTTTTGTCTCTTTTCAGGGGAGCAAGTCCCTTCTGTTCTGGAGGAGCTGAATCTGTGCGACTCGGCTGATTCTGCAGAACGCTGTCCCATGGAAACAAGAATCAATTCAGTGTAAATCAGCTTTGAGATGATCGTGTTGGATTGAGAAGACGCTCGCTCCTCTTTAAGTGTACATTTACTGTACATGCATGTGTTTGACTTTGTTTTTGTGGCTAAATTAAGAAGAGGAAGAAAAAAAACAGAAAATCTTAAAAGTATGTGATAGAAATGGAAATATATACAGTTTATGGTTGTTGGAGGATTAGCAGCTGTCTTCTTCTTTTCTGGTCTGAGCTCTTACTGAACAACATTGCCCCCAAATGATCAGCTGTTGGTATTGCATGGTTTTTTCAGCTTTGTACCAAAAAAACTCAAACTTTCACATCTGTTAGCATTCATTTAATACCAGGTTACGAAACCTTCCAGATGTAAAACCCTTATTGGCGTTTTCATCCTCTCCCAACAAGTAAATAAGTTCCCATTCACTGATTAGAGCGGGGGTCTGCAAACTGAGGCTCCAGAGCCACATGTAGCTCGTTTACGCCGTAATTCTTCAACAATCCATCAAGCGGGTCAGCTTCATAGTTTACTAAAGTCCTGCTTAAACATAATCACAGATCTGTCAGAGCTGTGTAGCACAGGAAACCAATTTGAGCTCAGTAAACACAACCAGAACTCATACTTGGGGTTCACTGAATTATAAGGGGAATTTTCAATTTTTGAGCAAATATCAGGATTTTTAGTGGTTGGAAAAACACTAAGAGTCACTTAGTTAGCTCTGATTATATTTTATTTTGCTATTTTACTTTATTAATTAATTTGTTTATATTTTTTTTAAAACACTGCTGACATTACACCACTTACCACTAAATTTGCTGATCCTTTGTCAAAAGTTACAAACTGTTTAATATTTTAAAAAAGGCGATTTTCTCTTTATGCTTATGCTTTGTTTGTGCCAAAAAACTTCCCTTATATTAATCACAATAGTAACAGTAACATATATATATATATATCTATATATATATATATATATAGATATATATATATAGATATATATATATCTATATATATATAGATATATATATACAGACAAATAACTTAAGTGAAATTTGGCTTTAATTGGAATTAAAATAAATAGGTTTATGTTTCACGCTAAGTTTTAAACTCTCCCTTTTTACAAATGTTAACTGTTTCTTAGGAATTCCTCAAGAAACTGACTTTTTAGTCACATTTTCTGACTAATTTGGAGACATGTTTGGGTGCAAATTAAGAAGCAGCGACAGACTTCGGTCCAACTGAAATATCCTGGATGAATAGACGAATGTTTAAACACCAATGTGAAGGCAAGGAATGACATCAAGAACCAGGAGCCAAAATCCCTCGACAACTATGTGGGAAACAGAAAAATATAGCTCCTAATGTTTAATCGACCAGCTTTTGAACTGTGGTGATACTTTTATATCAAGTTTCATTTAGTAAAACATGGAAAAGCTTTGTTTTTATTGTTTTATTCTTCTTTTTTTCATTAATTTTACGTCTTCACTTTGAACTATTGTAATTTTCTTTTTAATAACTGGAGGAAAAGTTTGCATTTCAAATGAGGAAGGATTTTGAAAATCATCAAACGATGAAACCTTTCCATTAAACACAGAAAACTGGAGTGTTTTCTATGCGAAAAGGTGAAAAGTTGTCTGACCCCTCTCGACGAGTCGACATAAGGTCTGTTTGTTTTGTGACATATGGACAGCGAAGAGTTGAAGGGTGTGGGGGTGGCAGGGAGACTGAGCAATAAGGTCACCTGTCAGATATTATCCGCCCTATTCCCATCTCAATTTTCCTTTTGTAAAAGTGAAGGCGAAACATCGTCAAACTGGGTAATGCAATCCGGCGCAGCACGCCGGCGTCTAAATGTAGCTTTAAAACGCGGGGGAGTTGACTCCGAGCATCTCCAACCCTGAAGATGTACCAGGGGATCCATTGGAAGTGTCTTTATTAGATAACATCAGGTAGAAAATGGATTACGCTGATGGAAATGCACTGCAGAAGCCCTTTCATTAAGATATTACCAGGATAATCATCGGTTTATGACAAGAATAGCCACTATCTCTCTGTAAGGTGAGCCAGTCAGGTCGAAACAGGGCTGACGTTTTCTTCATCCTTCACATGCTCGCAACGCATCGGCTTGTTGGGGACACAACAAACAGAAGGAGAGTGTTTTATATGCTAAACATCCTACTGCCAGGCGTATCTGTCATAATATCACTGCGCCAGATACCGAGTCATTTCCATGAATTATTAACTTTGGGCCGAGATAAGAGCAGGCGGAGCGGTGGAAGGCAGCCGCCGTGATGGATGGCACCGCCATTCTCATGGGAACAGGATTCAACTCTGGGCTTGATGCTCGCCGGAGGAAGAAAGGAAAAAAATATATAAATGAGATCTTCTAATCAGCACGCGTAGAGGTTTCCTGTGGACCCTGCTGGGTGTCTGCTTTGCCCCCCCCACCACCACCACCTGGGTATGGCTGTTTACTCAGACAACCAATCAGGAAGAAGAGGCGGGGGGAGGAAAGGGCTTCACCGTGAAGATGTCTGTTGTAGGTGGAAATAAAGAAAACTAGACACACCGGACACACATTTAAAAACGTGCTAAACACAGGTTTTTGGAAGCACATTAGTGTGTTCACACTGGTCTAGCAGGGAGGGGCTTCTACTTTTTTTTACTGTTTACTACCGCATGTCCGCTGCCTACGGTTGGAAGAGGCTTGGTGCAAAATGTGGAAGCGGTGCAAATATCGCGAATCTTGCCCCAGACTTTTTCTTTCACAACATAAGAAAGACATGGACCAAATCTGAATTCTTCCCCTATCCCTCTGGCTCCTCCCCGTTTTTCTAATTTCTAACCTGCCCATCTATGAATCAAAGATGGGCAGGTTAACTAATGTCACCATTGGCTAATGAATCTGTCAATCAAACTCATCAGCAAAACAGGCGTGCTCACTTTCAGCCAATTGAATGGCCTCTGAGACTTTGCTTTCACACAGGTGACGAAAAAAGCCCCGCCCATCTTTGATTCTGTACCGGTCGGTCGTTAGCGTGTTAGCTTTAGCATGGCTCCTGTAGGTTTATTGTCTTCGGTCTTCAAAAATTACTGGCTTGTGCAACTTTCTTGTGGACTTTGAAGCAAGGCAACAGTGGTTGAATGCAGTTGGCATTGAATGCAGAGAACTGTCTCCTGGTGATGGGATTTGCAATGAATGTTTCACTCAGGATAGATGCTAATACTTTATCCTTATTAGCTATGATGCTAGTCATCCAACACCAGTATATATGTTTTTAAAAAAAAATTATTTGTCTGAATTAAATTATTATATATCTTTTACAGAACGATTTGTGTATGTTTAGTCTGTTTTAATGTCATAAACTTCTTTTTACAATCTTTATGCTTTGTGGTTGTTTGTGCTAAAAAACGTCCACACTTTAGATGAGGTGCTGCAAAACAATTAATAAACTATTAACAAAGTTAATTAATACATTTGTAAAGCTTATAAGCAGTTTAGTAATATGGATTTAGAAGACAATGGTCTGACTTTAGATGTTAATAAATCTTATTAACACTTTCAGGTATTTGCAAGACATCTATAATGCTAATAAATATCTTACTAGCATCTGACACATTAATAAAGCCTATTAATTTGTTAAGTTAATTAATAAAACTTATTAAGCTTATGAACACTTAGGCTTGTGTCAGGCGTCAATCTTCTTCCACTTTCGGCTTCTCCCATCAGGGGTCGCCACAGCGAACAAGTCGCATGGTAAATTTGGCAATGTTTTACGCCGGATGCCCTTCCTGACGCAACCTTCTCAAACCGGGCTTGGAACGGGCACAGAGGTAGAGAAGGGAACAGGGAGCAGCCCGGAGTCGAACCCTGGTTTCACGGACGGAAGGCGCCGCAAACCAGCACGAGCTAAACCAGCTCCCTTGTGTCAGGCGTCAATAATGCTAATAAATATCTTACTAGAACCCCAAACAAAAATAACAAAAATATTACTTCTTAATTTGTTAACAAAGGTTGTTAATAAATCTTATTAAGCTTATTAACATTGACACATTTGTTTAGCACCTATAATATCAGTAAATGCATCATTAGCATCTTAAAAACATCCTAATAATGCTTGTAAATGTGTTAACTAAGTAATTTAATAAACCTTATTAGACTTATTGTACTAATAAATGTCTTGCTAACACCCTATAAATTCATTTATAATGCTTGTTAATGTGTTAACAAAGCTTGTTAAGGAATCTTAATATAAAGTGTTACCAAACAATGTTGTTATGTATTTTCCGAGCCCTGCAAACATTGATGACGTCATTGAGTGGCAGTAACGTCCGAATTTGAAGACACTGTTTTTCCACATGTCTTCGTTTGGAGGGCTAAATGTAGGGGTAGGGAGGCGCAGGAAGGGTAGGTGGAAGAATTCTGATTCGGCCTTGATGTCATATAATTCATTATTCATTTCTCCTCCATGAATCATTTTCTAACAGTTGGCAGTTGTATGAATTAAACAGGACCTGATGGTTCAAAGTTGAACCGTTTTAACTTTCAACGCATGTTCAGTGGCAGCATGTTTTGCACGTATAGCCTGGAAAACAGTCTTTATAATCAGCGTAGCTATGTGTGAACAAGTCCGAAACGCGCGTTTACCTTGATTGTGTAGCGTTAGCGTCAGATAAGGAGATAAGTGGTTTCATCTCAATGGACTTCATTAAACGATTATCGTTTATGGAAAAATCGCCGCCCTACCGGCTTTGAAATAACTGCCCCAACAGTATATTTTGACTGTTTTTAGACTAGATCAGTGACGTGCGGTCAGGTGAGGCAAGTGAGGCAGAGCCTCACCTGTCAGAATAGTGTTAAAATAGAAAAAGGTAAATTAAGTAAATATTATTTTCCACTGATCTGTTAAATATAAATTTTCAGACAACTCAACACGTTTTCCACAGGTTCTGAGGTTAAAATCGCCAAATTTGAGTGTTGTGCAATCACAGACGGAGCGACAACTCCGGGTGAGGCTCGGCAGCGCTGTGCCTCATGTCTGACGGTAGGGCTCAATGTTAACAGAGACGTGGGGTGGAAACACTGCTGTACACCCGCATAAAAGGCTTCAGGGGAGGCATGCCTCACCAGCAGGGGGCAGACGTGAGCTGACAGCTGCTTTTTAGCTACACTGGTGCTGTAGAAACAGACTAAGAACGTCTGTCTCCATTGAAAGGGAGAAACAGAAACTCATATGAACTAAAGGAAAATAAGGAAAACTTTTCCACCAGATCATAGAGCTTTTTGTGGAGAAGGATCAACACATGGACTCAAAAAGTAAGGCCAAACACGTTTTTCAATGTTTGTTTATTAAAAATAACATTGGAGTAAGTGGGTAAAAATGTAAGTAAAAATAATTTGTTTTATTTTTATGATCATTTCTTTACAGACAACATTTAGTAACACTGATTAAACACCAGAATTTGAAGTTGGAAAAATACCAGAAATAGTTACTGAGGGTCAAATGTGTGCTGAACACATCTGTAATATACAATTCGTTTACAGTACATATGAATATTTTACACACAATAGGAGTGTTATATCCATGTCTGTAAAATAAATATTCTCTGTAGGACAAATATTTTCTTGTGTGTATTTTATAAGCTGTTATAGCTGTGGTTGGATGAAAGGTGAAATATTTAGTTCTTGCAATTGTAAATCTTACTCCAGAGGATTCAGTGCCTCACCATCCATTAACTCCAGAGGTTTCAGTGCCTCACCAGCCATTAACTCCAGAGGATTCAGTGCCTCACCAGCCATTAACTCCAGAGGATTCAGAGCCTCACCAGCCATTAACTCCAGAGGATTCAGTGCCTCACCAGCCATTAACTCCAGAGGATTCAGTGCCTCACCAGCCATTAACTCCAGAGGATTCAGTGCCTCACCAGCCATTAACTCCAGAGGATTCAGTGCCTCACCAGCCATTAACTCCAGAGGATTCAGTGCCTCACCAGCCATTAACTCCAGAGGATTCAGTGCCTCACCAGCCATTAACTCCAGAGGATTCAGTGCCTCACCAGCCATTAACTCCAGAGGATTCAGTGCCTCACCAGCCATTAACTCCAGAGGTTCAGTGCCTCACCAGCCATTAACTCCAGAGGATTCAGTGCCTCACCAGCCATTAACTCCAGAGGATTCGGTGCCTCACCAGCCATTAACTCCAGAGGATTCAGTGCCTCACCAGCCATTAACTCCAGATGTTCAGTGCCTCACCAGCCATTAACTCCAGAGGATTCAGTGCCTCACCAGCCATTAACTCCAGAGGATTCAGTGCCTCACCAGCCATTAACTCCAGAGGATTCAGTGCCTCACCAGCCATTAACTCCAGAGGATTCAGTGCCTCACCAGCCATTAACTCCAGAAGATTCAGTGCCTCACCAGCCATTAACTCCAGAGGTTTCAGTGCCTCACCAGCCATTAACTCCAGAGGATTCAGTGCCTCACCAGCCATTAACTCCAGAGGATTCAGTGCCTCACCAGCCATTAACCTCACCGCACGTCACTGGACTAGATGTAACACTGTGGAGCTTCTTTATGTACCAAACCATTTAAGAAACTCAAACCCCAATAAAAAGATGTCAGCATGACCTCCATCACTCGATGCCAATGTCTTGGTAGCCAAAAGGCTTGAAAAATTAGGCTTAACCACATAAACAAGAAGTCTGAATTGAAACTGTAAATTGTGGAGAGAAAGACAAGAGGAAGAGAAACGAAAAAACAAAAATTGAAATAACAAAACAGAAGCTGTTACAAATAAACTTTTTTTTCCCCTTTGATAATAGTTTAGCTTTTAAGTTTTTTAATTCAATTTCCAATAAAATTTACATTTTTTTATTTTCAACCTTTTCCTCCAAGTTTAAATTAGGTTTATTTTCAAATTTACAATTGTATTTTTCCAATTTTCAATATTTCCTTTAAGTTTACCTTTGAGTTTAAAAATAGTTTTCAAACGTATAATTTTTCTTTTTTTCCATATTTACAATCTGGTTTTTCATTCACTTAAGATGATCCTGATTTGACCCCATACATCACATGCTGAAAAAAAATTCAGTCCAGAGGTGGCTGTTGTAAATTCCTTCAGAAATAAAGTTTGATGGGCAGCGAAATCATAAAAAGTCTCATCATTCTCAACTTCCTCCTGTAAATCACAGGATTCTGGATTAATCTTTACTTTCTGGAACTCTATGCCAGGAGTTGAGACTAAGTTGAGACACATTGGGGACAAAAATAAGAATCTGTCACAAGTTCCACCCACAGTAAATGTTCACATGTTGTGATGTTTGTGTGACCGTGTTCTATTTCATAGTTATTGCTACTTCGTGGCTTTTTAGTGATGGAACGACAGTGGGAATGTTGTCATGAAACAGCAATGAGAACAAAAAGCAAATTTGAACATAACAGTAAAAAAAATAACACATTTGCTAGCCAAATCCGATCTTTGGCCTGCATAATTGCCGACCGGAACAGCTTTAAACATCAGCTTTAAGTCCTCCCCAATAACAATTTAAAAAAAAAAGTTTCCAGTGGTGTTTTAATTATGATGATGACATTTTTAACCAAAATCCTAAAACCTGAAAGCCATATTTCCTGTCTATCTGTAGCGTCTGTTTCCATAATCTCTAAATAATCTACATGGGCGTGGCCATTGGAGCTGAGCGGGGTAGCCCCACCCATCATTCCCTCTGCGAAGATGTATCTAGCATAAGAGAAGAGCTTGACACGAGATACCGACTGACAGTTTCTACCCTCAAAAGTTTCCCTTTAGCGATAAAAAAAAACAGCGAAAAGAAACATATTTTAACATTCAATACTGGGCGGGCCATAAGGCTCCTGCTCCAAGCTCTTAGCAACGGGAAGGGGAGCGGGGTTTACTCCACGGCAACAACTCTGAGGCGGTTTTCTAAAGATGCTGCCACACTGCAGAAACTACAGTATGTCCTTGAAAATGACAGAATTTTTCATCTTGGCTAAAAAAAAAAAAAGTCCTACTCATAAAAATGAAGTAAACACTTGGAATACTTATAAAATAGATCAAAGGATGATCAGAGTGTTAAGACTTACCTTTTTAGAAAGGCTTAGAAATGTTTTCTGGCTTTGGTGTGAATTGCCTGAACTGTTTTGTTCCCGTTTTCCTCTTTTTTTGGTTGTGAATCTCTTCGTTAACCTGGCGGTGTTACATTCAATAATTTCTTTAGTTGCTCTCTGCTGTGTTCTCTTGGATCTAGTCTTTATTTCATTTTCACGGTCTTAAGGTTACAAATGTGCCACAAAAGAGTCCAATCACAGACTAGAAAGGCAAAATCCTATTGTTCATGACTGTAGTTTTTTAGCATCTGATTTCAACACTTAAAGGAAAATGAAGGAGAAACCTGATTATTACGGTTGTTATAGGAGATCCTACACAAAATTATTGCTCTAAGACTGTTTCAATCTGTATTTATTTAACTGAAAATGTGGAAAATTAACATTTAGGAGCAATTAAGTAGGAATTTAATGAAGCTTACAATACTAAATATTCTTGATTTCTTGTTTTTTCCGACAAACTGTTGCTTTCCAGTGATAGTATCGTAATAAAAAATCTCCACCTGGTTGCTTTTTTATTGACTGCTGGTCCTGGATGTTGGCGCTGGTAAAACAGAAATATTTCTAGTGCATTTAAGCCTTACCTCGGGCCTAAGTGAGGCGCCGAGCTGCCGGTGACGGTGCACAGGTAAGGCTTGGTGTTGAACTGCGACACCACCAGCTGGAAGGTGATGCTGGAGGTCCGGTACTGACGAGGACTGAAGGTCACGGTGATCTTTGATTCCTCGTTGGCTGAGATGACACCTGGACAGGGAAGCATCGACGGTCAAAGGCGCCAGCATGATCAGCATGTTTTATTAGAAAATCTGCTTCAATGCTTACTTCAGTTTACGTTTCTAAAGGATGATAATAAATGTCTGCATTTGTTTCTCTAAAATAGAGATTATTTTCCTAAAAATGAAAGAAAGAAAAATCGATTATATCACTTAGAACAAAATGAAGGGTTTAATCAGCCACTCGTTAAGTTTGTGTGTTTATTTATTGAGGATTTTCCACATAAAAATTTTTTAAAACCTGACATATTTATTTATTTGAGAAGTATTTACGTAATAATTAAAAAAAAGAAGTTTCCCACTATCCCCAGAATTATGTCAGTGTTCCTTAAATGTAATAATTAGAAATGATTGTATGTAATTTTAAAAGTGATTGTATTTTGATTGTATGAAAAGAGCTGTAGAAATAAAGTTACTTGATTGATTAAAAACATTTTCCAAAACATTTATTCAAATTTTGAGCCAAAATCCCTCAAGGGTTTGTTCATCTAGTTGTACACTTTTTTTTCTAAAAAACTAAAAAAAAAGGCTGAACTTCAAAAGCAGATTAAATTTTAATGTTTTTTCCCCACAAACATAGACTGCAAAAGGGAATTTAGGCTTAATTCAGCAGTACTGCAGTTAAGCCAATAGAAGTTAGTAGAAACCTTTTTTTACAAGTTCAAAATATTGCTTTAAAATTGTTTTTTTTTATGATTTTACCCTTAAATGTAGTTCTAGTAATACATATTGTGAAAAGCCATGAAGGTAGTTGAAAAAACAGGAGAATGGTTAAAAAAAAAGGCATTTTATGAGATGTTTGCTTAAAAAAAAACCTCAAGTGTCTCAAATTCCTCAAAGTTTATTTAAATATTTAAAAGCTAATTTGAAGCTGCAACTATTTTTCATTGTTTTATTTAATTTTTAATGCGGCTGCTTTCCTGTGCTCCTGGTCTGACCCGAACATGAATTCACAGCAGCTTTTACAGCTGTAGGCTGTCGGCCTGAAGCAGCTTTGGTCAAATCTGAAAGACATTAAATAACAATAATACTGTAACCTTATATTTGTAAAGACTCTGTAGCCATCAGAGTAACCGAGAGAGAAGCACAAGATTCAATTGAACAAAATGGCTCTGGGCTGGAAGGACCATGTGGAAAAAACAACAACACAATAAGCTCAGAACATGTACTTATATTTCCTGGAATGGTTTGTTAGCTTATTTTTTTTTTTTTTTTAATTCTCTGAAATCTTATCAAACTGTTTGCCTCTGAACCTCAAACTCACATCATGCTGATGATGTACAACAGATTTTACGTTTCTATCTTCATCACCAGAAATCAGTGAGTAGCTTCATATGCAAGTCCTACAATGCGTCACCCATCTGTTTACACTCTCTCCCACTAGCTTACAGCCCCTAGCAACTTAACATGAGCGGTGCAACAGAAATGGCGAGCAACATTGGAGCTATCCAGCCGTACAGTTTGGAGCCAGATCCCAGCTCAGACGAGGAAAACGATCTATTAGTCTGCAAGTGGATGGATCGGAATAGAGCGGAGCACAGAGCTTTGCATATTTTCTGCATAACAAATACGATCATTTATAATTACTAGGTTATGCGGACGTCTTTATTGATAGTATCATTTACTATTTTGTCTGCCAAATCCTCAGAGGTTCTGAGCTTTAATTTCTTTATACAAGTCCTCCATCATTAGAAAAACACCACAAAAACATGTTAAAAACACCATTTTTATTGGACGTGGTCTTTAAAGAGAAAGTTTAAGAGATAAAAAGTCGATTTTATCTCAGAACTTGACAATATTCTCTGTTCTGTATTCAACAGTTTATAATATGCAGATGACATTACCGTTTGTGGCACTTACTCATTTCTGTCCTTTTCAAAATAAAAGAAAATACATTTTAAACTCTCTGTTCACCACCCGACTGATTTAAAAAAGCTAACTCAAAATAAATTAATTGGAGAGCACGAATTGCCAGAAATTGAATTTTGTTACCTCTACCTTTAAGACCAAGTCTGATGAAAACGGGGTTTTGGGCATTTTTCCATGTTCTTGTGTGATTCTTCTGATGATGGAGGACATAAATAGAGAAACTTGAAATTAAAATGTCATTTCTGAGTATTTCTTTCTTCAAATTGTTGTGAATCAGGAGCAGATGAAGAAATGCCGTTTGGAAAAAGATCCTATTTGTGACGTAGAAACATGCCTTTTAGCGAGCTCTTAGCAACGGGAAGGGGAGCGTGGTTTACTCCGCGCCAACAGACCCGCCCACAACTCCAAGGCGGTTTTCTAAAGCTACTGCCGCTCTGCAGAAACTACAGGATGTCCTTGAAAATGACACAGATCATAAATAATAAATAAATAAAAAACACTCAGAGTGTTAAGACTTACCTTTTTAGAAAGGCTTTCAATTTTACTCTTTTTCTATTTTTCTGGCTTTGTCTGTTTTTATCATTCATCATTTTGTATTCGTTTCAAAAGGCATCAATGTTTGAAAGTTTTCAAACGACGGAGGTTTTCGGGACTATTTGGGTACAGGCCGGTGCCTCTGGTTTAGCGGTCTGCAACCTTTAACACATCAAGAGCCGTGTTGGGCAACAACAACATCACAAAATCTTTTTTCACCCTTAGAAAAGTACGGCACTGATGCGGCTGGATGGCCCGGTTGGCTGCCGGTAGTTTGATCGAATCCAACTTTATTTGTTTAGCACTTTTCCAACTCATGTCACTCAAAGTGCTTCACGTAAAAAACACAATTAAATTTGAAAAACAAAAAAGCAAAACCTTACACAACTATTTTGTCTTAAATACAATGCCCCACACAAATACACACACCATGGAAAGGAAACAAGAATTAACCAAAATGAAGAAATCTGGCTTTGTCCTGAAGTGGGGAGATGATATTTGGGGAATCCGAATCGAATCCGTGAAAGATGATCCGCTGTGGCGACCCCTCATGGAATAATCCAAAAGGAAACAACAAGAAAAGTGCTTTGTATTTACGATATGTTTACTATTATGATCAAAATAAATGACTACTGCGCTTTTGGCATGAATAAAACATCAAGAGAACATTAGTCATTTATTTTTAAATATTAAATAGTTTATAACTTTTTTTTTTTTTTACTTTAAGGCACACTTTAATTATTTGATTATTTTTAAAACAGACAGTCCCTCTCATTATCTGGTGCACCGCATCGTTGGGCTCAAAGGGGTTTTTTTGTGGTACATGGCGCTCAAAAATCCATCCAATTGTTTTGGTACGACTTTGGTCAATTGCAAAGCTGCACACTTTGATGGAATGTCGGAGCGCTAGCGTAGTCAGGAGCCTGGTGAAATAATACTTTTTTTTGTTGTTTCGCTTATTGCGCAAAAAATACAGTGTACTTTTTTCAAATAATTTGTTGTATGTCTTTGGTTGAAGAAAATGAAAAACAGAGGCGTATAGGTGTGTCTGGGGTTTCCGACCCCTGCTCTAGTTCCTCTGAGGCGGTTGCCTCCTAAACACAAACTACTCCACAAAAAAGTTTCCAGATCATCGTTGGAGAGTGAGGCTCTGCTCTTTTAAAAGGAGGAAGGCTTTTTCTGAGGCGACAACTTCCTTTGTGTCTCTTTGTCTCGTTCCAGGAAAAACGCCAGCTGTGATCCAGATCCCGAGCCCCTTTCCGGCATCTGTTTTGATGCCTTCCAGACCGGGAATGCTGCTTTTTGTCACCGTGAGGAAATCAGACGCATTCTTCACTCCAGCCCCCATTAGGACTTATGTAACGCACAACACAGGGCAGAGGTTGTGAGGAAGCCTTACGCGAGCGCCGGGCTTTCTGCTTGTCTAATCAGGTCCTTCCAATTCACAAATAAATTCCCTCAACACTCGTGCTTTTGTTGACATCCATACTCTCATCATGCATTCTTATGGAAGGTTCAAACGGCACCTGCGAGAGGCTGGACGGAGAAAGCCTCGTGTGACTGGATGAGCAACACCTGGAACTCGAAATCGACGGGACAGCGGCATCTCAGAGGAATGACACGCTGAACGCTGAGGACAAAAGAGAGAAAAAAGATGCGTTTTTTATGCACGGAGGGAGGCTCAGGCGTGAAGAACACAAAGAGACAGATGCGACTCTGGGCGTTTGAGGATCTCCAAACCCGACACACCTCTGTCCGAGCGGTACGGCTGCCAGGTCGATGTGGGCGGGGATGTGCAGGTCGTCGATGACAGGGTATGCGTGAACTGGAATTAACAGGTTCTCTTCCCCCTTGGAGGGTTGAATGCCCATAAAAGATTTTTAGAAAAACAACACACAAGTGAAAACACATCTGATGCAAACATTTCTAATTCCTTCAGGTAAAGCGGATCATTCCCAGTGCATGAAAACTGCGGGACCGTACCTCACAGCAGACATGGATGCAGTCATAGAAGTACCGCCACTCGTCCGGACAAAACGCGACCTTCAGGGTGTAGGCGAGCCCGGGGATGAGTCGATACTTGATAGACAGAGACAGCTGAGTCATGAGAGGCAGCCCTGAGTGCGCTTAACCACCAGTGGAGTCAAAAAACAACAAAAACCAATCACCTTTTTGGTGAAAGTTGTCTGGAAGTGCTCGGTGAGTGTCGGAACGATGTGAATCCTCAGGGCCTCTGATGAGACGTTGATGAGTTTCTGGTGAGGTGGGGGGAGAAGGAGAAGCGGTTACCTTGATCACATCGGTTGGCACTTGAAGGACCCGTTTCCATGGTCGCAGGGTTTCTATCCAGCCCAGTCAAATCTGCCCCTAAACGGAAGTTGAATAGGGGCTGTACGGTGGTGTGGCGGTTAGCACCTCCCCCGTGAGAAGGCCCTGGTTTGAGTTCCGGATGTGTCCCTTCTATGTGGACTTTGGATGCATGGAGTGGCGATGGTAGTTAACCCCCTCTTGACGCACCCCTGCTCTCCCCCGTCAACCAGCATCCCCCCTGGTCAGAGCTGCACTTGACAAAAGCTTTTATCAAAATGGCGGCTTTTCTTTTGGTTCTATCTCCATAGCAACTATACTATTTTTTTTGGTCACCTGGGGGTGACGAACAGGTCTATCTCATTTTTAGAAGAATTGGCAAAAGTAATTTTTTTTTTTAATTTCTGTGGCAACTGGTGTTTTTTTTTTATTAACCGCACACAACATTCCTATCACGTTCATATACATTGTTCCGTTGAGCTTGGACTAAGGATTCATGTATCACATTTTGACAATGTTTTCGGTCAAAAATATGCAAGGATCATTGGAACGCCACTAACACTCAACGATCAAAACCTACAAAACGTTTTTTGTTTTTTTTTAACAGCTGTCCAATGAGGCTTGAGGACTTGGGGGGGGGGGGGGGGGGGGGGGGGGTAGATGGAAATCCAGTGGAGGAGTTTAAATTTCTTGCTGGTCCTGACGGGGATTTTTTTTTATTTTTAATTCCAAATGGCGCCTTCTTCCTGAGCTCAAAGGACGATGAAACTTCAGTTGAGGTCAAATTTTGTGAAGATTGTGCAAACAGGTGTTTTTTTTTGCCATATTGTGGAAAAATGGCTGCAAGTCCTGTGGCCATCCCATAATAATTTTAAAACTTCCTTTGAATATCTCAGACATGTGTGTTTTGAATTTATTTCTGAGCCCCATAAGAGATTGTGGGCCCATTCATTTTTTGTTAAGGTTTCTCCGGCTGTGATGTCATAATTCTTTTGAGTAAGGGGGAGGGGTCATTGAGTTTGCAAAAATTAATTCCCACCGTCTGCGAATTCTGACATGACTTACTCCGATTTGTAATGTTAAATTCTATTTTTTGATTTTATCTTATTAATTGCTACATTTGTTTGCTATTTTTAGGTCATGTCGATTTGTATACTTGTAAAGTACTTTGTGTTGTTGACATAAAAAGTGCCACACAATAAAACTGAGTGTAAATAAATGAGATTAAGTCAACATAAAGGAATAAAAAACAAGGTTAGTAGTGGATCATATTTAAAACAATAAATGTGTATCCTTGTTCTGGAAATGCTGCTTTATGACTCACAATGTAGATTAGAAGTTACTGAATTATTTTTTTTATCCTTTAGTGAGAAAATTATTAATATTTGATGTAAAATGGGCAAACAAACAATATGTGCATTTCATAAGGGTTTAAATGTTAACGTGTGGCGTTTAAGCATTAACCATTTAGAGGACATTTATGCTCAAATTATTAAAACTATCCTGTCATCTCTAGGTCTTTATTTGGACTTGAAGTAAAAAATTTCTATTTTATAACATCAAAACATTGTTTTTTATATAATCTTTCTCAATCTATTCATGTTTTAATCTTTTTCAGATCTGGATTTAATGTTTTACATGTAAAAGCATGTGAAATATTTGAATGGCCCCCGTTTTTTTTTGTTTTTTTTACAAAGCTTTAAATTTAACAAAAATAAATTTTGTACCAGAGTTTTCTGATAATGTTTGTTCAGCTGAAAGCCACTGAAATGAAGTTCTGGCGGTTCTGCTTGGACCTGGCTGTTGCGTTTTGGGTTGGCAACAGTCTCTACAAAGACAAAGAACCAAGAATTAGGCAGAAAGGCGGAAAAAAAAAAAGAGGAAAAAAATGAGGCTTTTCAAGGCGTTTTTACTGGATTCCAGCAGCTGCCTGGGCGTTTTCCGGCTCTCCTCCACCAGCTGTCTCAGGGGCAGGGGCCTCGCTGTCCTGGGGGTCTCAGGGAGCATCTGGAGCCCAGAAAAAGCCACATCCATCCTGAAGGAAGGTCAACTCCAGCTCCTTGTGAGGAGGATGAAGGAGGGAAAGTTTGCAGCATCAAAACTCATGGTGTCTACATACAGAACAGGTAATTTTGAGACCTTTTAGCTGACTCACGGGGAAATTTAATAATTATTTTATTGCACTTTCAGCTAAAATTCAGCTCCAAAACCCCCTTAGAAAACCCATTTCAACAAAAAATAGCTAGCATAGAGGCTAACAAATTAGACTTTAGCTATTAGTTAACTTGACTTCACAAACACAAACTTTGTCCACATTTACCCATAAAACGTTTTAACCTTCCATTTATGACTTACTTTTATTAAAGATGAACGGTCGCTTTATTTATTTATCTGTTTGTATTCTGGCACGAGCGCTTCATTTCGTTGTGTTGTTTATTCACCGGTGAACGACACACGACGGGGCGAGGGGGGGGTCTTCTTGTTACCATGGCGACCCAAATGACAAAGAAGAGCGGGAACACGTTTCAAAGGAAGAACGCGATTGGCTACCCGCTCCCTCAATCAAACTGCCGTCAGCACTCCAGCCACAAGGCCCGACGATGTGCAGTACGCCTTCAAAATATTTGAAACACAACAACTATTACATGTTTTAAGCTACCCTCTTTATTAAGAAAATACATATATTCAATCTTTTACAAGTGTTTTTGAAGATCTTGTCAATCAAAAATATATTTACGGGTTGTGTTTATAGCTGTCGGCGGGTCACGATTTTATTTTGAAATTCTTGACAGGAACTTGTCATCTGATGAAAGACAATTTTATGGCAGAGTTGTTGAGATTGTCCTGCAGATACACGGGATGATTACTGACACACACAAGTTTGATTTTCATGGTTCATGTATCCTCCGGAGGACAGGATGGTTGATCTAGCCTGTGTTTAGTTTTTTTTAAGGATTTATTAGCCCATCTCCAGGAAACTTTTACCTTTTGGAAATGATGGAAAAAGTTGGGATCCTGGGAGTGTTGCTATTGACCCCTGTGAGAACTGTTTCTTCTTACATCTGTATGGTACTAAGTAGAGCTAAATCTAAACATGAATTGGCCTCATTTTTATTTTGAAATTCTTTTTTTTATTTGTATTTTCTGTGTTACTTTTGCAGGCAAAGTCTTTCCTTGACTGTCATCCTAATGTCAAACTTGTTAAAGAAGAGGAAGACTGCATGAGGAATCTGCTGTTTCATAAGTCACTCAAATCAACAGGTATGTTTTTACATTAACGCGATTTTTAAAAGTATTTTCAATAATAATCATATATATATATATACAAAAAAGGTATTTTCTGTCTTTTTAGCATCTAAAAAAAGCTGATATTAAGGGTTGGAAAAACTTTGAAAGCAGTGTTTTAGTGACATCTAGTGGCTACATCGAAAAGTGCACCGACAAAAGCTACAGATAAATAGTGTATATTTTTTTAACTTTTTTTGGTCATTATTGATATTATCAATTAAATATTTTCCATCCATGTATGCACTTTTTCCGTCTGTGTATTTAAGCTACTATTTTAACAGTTTAACTTGTTATTTTCACGTTCTTTCTCTTAAGAAAACATCAGCGTGCAATGCAGCGGGATGTGGGACAACTTGACCTGTTGGCCTGCTGCTCCCCTCGGCGAAACCGTCTCTAAACTGTGTCCTGAGTTCTTCCATTCTGAAGGTGAGATGCTCAAACTTTGGTTTAACCTGCATTATTTCACAGCGCATGGCTGCAGTTCGCCTGTTTCCATAGGAAAGTGAGGAATGTTCCACCTCTGTGTTTACACGGTCAACCATAAAAGGTGTGTTTACACAAGGAGGCCAGGGAAAACAAAAGCATAATGCAGGATGACAATAATAGGTGGCGTAATAAATTATAAAAAGTAGTAGAAGCTTATCTGATAGAGTGACATGGTCCTTATTTTATTGTACGTTATGTAGCATTTACGTAACATACGATATTTCACATTAGAAATAACTTAAATAAAGCAGCGTATCATCTGCATATTGGAGGTTTTTCTTTAAGGTGGCGATGCCTTTCTCAAAGATCAGAACTGTTTGGCCCTTTTCCCCTTTAAAAGACATTTGTTTCTGATACATTAACTCATAATCTTTCTGTGGAACTGAATCCTCTGGGGTTTTATTTGTCCTTTTGGGGGAAAAACTGCTCCAAAGCAGATTAATGTTTTATTGATTCACTTTCACTGCTTTCTGTCATCATCAACACTTGGAGCCAAAACAAAAATGTAATTTATACGTCAATCTTTGCCTGGAGAGTTTTTAAAAGAAAATGGAAAATAGATGGATGAAAGGCCAAAAAGCAAACAAAAAACCCAGATTATAAAGTCAGATTTACATGCCTGATAATGCAGAAAATAGAAAATAAAAACGAGTAAACTGTGTTGTGTTTTTTTACAAAAAAACACAGTAAAAGTTTAAATTAAAAGGGCAAACAACACATTTCAACACAAGAAATGGTGTCTGGTGCTTTGTTTAAATTGTGGCAACACCCCCTTATTAGCATATTTGAACTGAATTTTAATTAAATTTGAAAGGGGACAAATGGAGTTTTTGTATATTTTGCAGGTAAAGTGCAGCGAAACTGCACAGCCAACGGATGGACAGAACTTTTTATCCCATATGAGGACGCCTGCGTCTTCAATGTCACTCTCCACTTTCTCAATGAGGTCGGCTCCT
Source organism: Oryzias latipes (assembly GCF_053564925.1). Taxonomy (NCBI): domain Eukaryota; kingdom Metazoa; phylum Chordata; class Actinopteri; order Beloniformes; family Adrianichthyidae; genus Oryzias; species Oryzias latipes. The sequence goes on from NC_136238.1 coordinate 10,961,195, forward strand.
TTTCACCTTTTTTTTAAAACATTAAAACTCACCTTTTATCTAAAAACAAATGCGACAAAAATGAAGCTAACTGGTAATTAAATACAAAAAAACGAAACATTTATTGACAGTTTGTAATAAAAGAAGTCATTACTCTAAAGAGCACCAAAGGCTTGTAGTTTTTAGACGTTATGTCAAATGCCATAAAATTCTGATTTTGTGAGTTTATCTCTGCACAGGAAATATAGTAACAAGCATCTTTTTTTGTGCTGGACTGAGAACAGCGTGGGAACCTGGTCATTTTTCAGCCTGGTTGATAAGAGATTTGTTGATAGGATTACTGCGGTCCAAACAACCAGGCTGACGTAAATGTCTCTGAGGGACCTGAACAGTTTTGCTGTAATCTCTATTCAACAGATGTTTTAAAGAAGCTTTCTCTGAAAATGAGATCTCATGAATTAAGCGTCAACGTTGTTCAAGCTCTGTTCTGATACGATCAAATACCAGGAAAAAGTTGGAGCCAAAAACCCCACATTAAAAAAAGAAAAGCTTTGAGTTTGACCTCTGCTGTCCTTTACTATGAACAAACTTTATTAACAGTCCATGCTGCACATTCAGCTAGCTGTTAGCTAATAACTATACACCATCAAAGGTAAGAAACGAAGAGGATGTTGGATCGTTATTGTAAATTTGTGATAAGAATATAGAAAAAAAAGAACACAAAACCAAAATTTCCCCTTTTTTGTAAGTTTTAGGCTATCATTTAAAATTTACATTTCCAAATGTAAACAAGCAGAGGATTACAAATTATACAATTTGTGATTAATATATAATTAAGAGAAATAAATTAATAAAAAGAAATAAAACCAACATGTTTGATGCCTTAATGATTTATTTTAAATAAATGCAATTTATTTATGAGCATTTTCTCTTTAACCTTTTTAAGTGAATTATTTGAAATCATAATTGAATTAGAAATTGTCTTTCATATTAAAATGTAAGATGACAGAATAGTTTAACAGTTTATCTCATTGTCCTGATTGTTTATTTTGTGATCTTTAATTTTTCAAAAAATTTTTAATGTAAAAATTCTGCATTTGCTAATACAATATAAAAGAAATACCCCAAAAGCAAAAGTTCCACATTTTTAAAGTTTTAGTTTTTCCTTTTAAATGTGAGTAAATTATTTTTAAAACCACAGATTTCTAAATGTAAACAATGCAGAGAGAATTATAAATCCCAAATTGTGTAATGTTTGAGAAAAACTATATTTTTGAATGTTAAATTAAGCCAAGTAAAGAGAAGAAATGAAACCTAAATTTTTAAAGCCTAAATAAGTCATTTTTTTAAACAAATGTGATTTATGACATCACTTTTCCTGTTTAAACTCTCATTATTTAAATGTTAAATAATTACTGAATTTTTTAACTTTAGCTATAAACATATTTTATGCAACAAAATGGTAAAAATTGTTAAGAAGCAGCATAATACATTATTTTTTGACATTATTTCAGTTTTTAAACATCAAAGAATGTCCTTTTTTGTAAATTTACTGCTGATCTTTGAACAAATTCAGTCCAAACCAAAACCTTTTTGCATCCTTCGGGCCAAACAGTTTAGTCGTGGTTAATATGGTGTTTTTCCAGACTTCCAGTTGTTTCCTCTGGTTTAGTCCCCAGATACTCATCTGTATTTCTCCTCGGTGAGGACCGTTTACACTGTCGGATATGCTCTCTCCCTCATCTCCCTCGCCATCGCCATCGCCATATTGTGCCTGTTTAGGTGAGAAAAGCATTCCTCTGGTTGTATTTGTTCTTTTCTTTTTTTGTCTACTCATCGTTCGCTTTTGAATGTTTCTTCAGGAAACTGCACTGCACTCGGAACTACATTCACATCCAGCTGTTTATCTCCTTCATCCTCAAAGCCATCTTCATCTTCGCCAGAGACACGTTGCTCTTTTCTGAAAACACCTATCACTGTAACTCCTACCCGGTACGAACGCTCTTTTCCACAATAGAAAAACCCATTTAGAGTCTCCACTCCGTTCTTCTTTTGATCTGTTCACACACACAAAAAAACAAAACGGTGTCTGCAGAGCGGCAGAGAGCACAACCTGCCCTCTTCCTATAGCTGAGAGATCTCTGTTTACTCTCTATCTGGCTGGCTTACAGCCCCTCACACCCACAACCTCACACTAACTGATGCAACAAGAACGGCGAGGAACACTGGAGCTATCCTGCCGCACAGATCCGAGTCAGCTTCCAGGAAAACAGAGACGTACGTGGATCCAGCCGTCTGCAAGCGGATGCATCAGAATGGAGCAGAGCGTGAAGCTTGTGGCCCTCCCAGCGTGTTTTCTACTTCACAAATAGGATCTTTTTCAAACAGCGTTTCTTTCCTCTGCTCCTGATTTACAACTATTTGAATGCAGAAACACTCAGAAAGGAAATATCAACCTTAATCGTCTTTGCGCGTGTCCATCATCCGAAAAAACACCATTTTCATTGGAGTGGGTCTTAAATGTAACATCACTTAAGAACATACATTATTAGAATTATGTTGTTTTGTTTTTGAAATAGCAAAACTTAAAGATTCCTTTTATTTAATGCACTTTAGTTTGAAACTTTAGAAAATACAAAGCTATTTTGTAAACTTTTAAAGGAAACTAATTCCTGGGAGTTTCAAGGACTCACCAGTGCCATCTGCTGGTCGCCTTAGAGCAATGCACCTCATGCGTGTTTGGACCAGGTTATGAACACACCAGATTTAGTGCAGGGAGAGCTGGAAACCAGAACCAGGTTTACATAATAATACAAAGAAAATATTAAATATTTTACATTAAGTTTTTCATTTCCGCTGATTTCTATTGATTTCCTTTCCTAGTTTGTTATAAAACGTTTATTGTCAGCTAATACCTCCACACAATTAGCTGATACATAAAAAAAAAAAATCTAGCTGAAGTTTTGAAGATCTGTTCAATTCAGGAAACAAAACACGTTATCTCTGGGAATAAAGTGTGGATCTCCTTGGTGGGGGATATTTACGGAGGTTTTTTCTTTAAAAGAATGAACAAAGAGAACAAATTAAAGGAAGTGAGGCAATGAAAACTCATCATAAATACACGCATTTAAACAAAAACAGCCTTCCTAACTTTCCTAACAGGGGCAGTAAAGTATCTATCTGCATATCTACTAATGGTGTCTTTCACTTTCCTCAGGTGGGCTGTAAGTTTGTGCCGATCTTTTCCAACTACTGCATCCTGGCCAACTACAGCTGGCTGCTGGTGGAGGGTCACTTCCTGTTCACGTTAGTCAGCCGTTCATTCTTCTCCCTGAAGAAACATCTGATCTGGTACATCGTCCTCAGCTGGGGTAATAATTCACACACACAGAAAAGAAAAACCCAAAACATTCAGGTTCCCCTTTCTGAATGTAACCATTTTCATTGCGCTGCTCAGGCTTACCGCTCATCGTGATCGTCGCCTGGTCGTGTGCCAGGTATTTTTATGAAGATGAAGGGTGAGGTTCTACCAACGGACATATTTCAGGCGGTGGGATCTGACAGTGACAGTGACCAGTTCTTCTCTGTCCACAGCTGCTGGGAAACAGGAAGCCACGAATGGATTTTATGGATCCTTCGAGTGCCGGTTCTGCTATCAATATGTGTAAACACTCTTGTTCTTTAAATATTATTTTAAACATCTGTTTAAAAAAACCAAAAAGATACACTTGTATGCTACTTTACTTGTGTACTAAACTAGCTAATAGGATGAAGAAAAAGTACAGAAACTCAATGTTTTGTCGTTTTTCTAGCAAAAAGTAGTCTATTTAGGTGTACTAACAGTATATGCAAAATAGTTGTTTACTTTTAATATACCATCTATTTAAAGTAAACTTCAAATGTTCCAATTTAGTCTGAAAAAGTATTCAGGTAGTATATTGCCTACACTACATGTTCATGGTCTGTAGTATGTTTCTTGTAAGTATTTTTGATAAAAGAAACATCAAGTTTACTACTTTTTGCTAAGGGATGGACAATGCAAACTAAGTGTAAACACAGCTGAATGTTGAGGTAATTATTGTCAATTTCCCAAACCTTTCACGTCCAGTTTGCTTTGAACATCACTGTGAACAGCAGCCCGTTTGCTTTAGCCTCAGTCTGAGTTGACTTAGTCTGAAATTGATCTCACAAAGATAAATGTTTAGCTGTTTTTGGCTGCAAGCATATTGAGGTTTCAGCACAGTGAGCATACTTCAAGTACTACACTTAAAGTATACTTGAGTACAGCAGGTGTTCTTCAGACCACGTAGTGTAGGACAAATACTAAGACTATGGTCACACATCCCAAAATGCTTCAGCGAGGTAATTCGGCAGGTGGTCACGCTGCGGCATTTGTAATCGGCAGTTGCATTTTTACACGCCGGGCGGAGGTTTTACAAAAAAGGAAAAATTTTACGGTGACGAGATGATTCTTTGACATCGGTTGGTGACCGCCGGGGAGCATTTGGAGGTCGTCCGATGGCAGTTCAGTGTCAGGAAGGCAGCATCATGATAATTGACTGATAGGAGGGTCTGCAAGGACCCCAAAAACGTCCGATTTCCAACTGTTACCCTCAAGCCCGCAAGCTGCTCTTCCACGCCTGATTGTTAGAAACACCACGGTTGCAGCTCAGGCACTGGACGATGGTTGTTGATATGGGCCCGGAGATGACCAGACGACAATCTGGTGATCCTGGCCACTGTGAGTCCTGCACATGAATCCTGCTGTGGTTGGACCCCCTGGAACTTCGTTTTGGGCGCTGAAGCTCTGGGCTGCTGCATTTTGTCTATAAGTTGAGTTGCGAATGACCAATGATGCAAAATAGCCAGCTTCTTCTATACCCCTGGGACACCTGCGATCCAGCCAAGAGGACCTGGTTGCAGGGAACCACATGGCGCCCTGACACTGTTAGCCAGAACCGGAATTCCGGCTAATGATGTCTAGGCGTCACCAGGTCCCCCTCCATTGGGCTGCCACCGCCCTATGGCCGCCTGATTTCACAAAAGGTGTCATCTCCGCCTGACACCCGACAGCCGGTGTCTACATTCATGACCACGCCAACCATGTTCAAAAAATGGGGGTGGCAGCACGAAATCTTGAAGATTCTGTAGACGCCTCCAAGTCGTGCGGTGGCGTTTATATTTGTGACCATAGCCTAACTGAAAACTTCAGACTAAAAGTGCTAAAGGTAGCATAATCCTTATACGAATTGAATTTGCTGAATTTCAGCCTATTTCCCTCTTCCTGCTGTAGCAGATGTGTAAAAAGTACTTTTGTATTTTCAGTACTTTCTGAGACACGTCTGGTACTTTGTACAAATGTAGCACAGATACGACCGACAGCCTTTTTTTCGCCAAGCTGTTTTTTCTAAACAAATGTCACGATTTCAGACGAACCTCATCTTTTTTCTGGGCATATTGAGGGTTCTGGTGAGCAAACTCCGAATGCCCGACGCGCGGAGGAACGAGTTCAGTCAGTACAAGTGAGTAGAGCTCCGTCCCGTTTCTATTATGAGTGAGACACGGCTGTGAGGATAAACATGGAAGTGCCAGGAAGCATATGCGTAGTTGTCAGTTGGGGTGTCTTCGTTTCCTTTTGTCAGGAAGCTGATCAAGTCCACGTTCTTCCTGGTGGCCGTGTTCGGCCTGCATTACATGGTGTTTGTGTTCCTGCGCGTGGAAGCCAGCAGCTCCATGTCGAAGATCAAGATGTTCGCCGAGCTGGTTCTGTCGTCGACGCAGGTAAATGATGGGGCGGCGTCTGGTGACGTGGGAGTAGTGAGGCGCACGCCTGAACTCTGGGTTTTCTCTCCTAAAGGGTTTGATGGTCGCGACCCTCTACTGCTTCATGAACGGCGAGGTAAGGGCTGCCGGCGTGCAGGTGTGTTCATTCACCTGCATGACCTTTTGTGTTTGAAATCCCGTGGGATTAGGGCTTTTCGCTTTCTCTGGCAAAGTTTCAAGCAGATTTGCTCAAATTTGAGAAAAGCTGGACAACAGTTAAACTCATATTTACTCAAAAAAACTCTAATGCTTCCCCCAATGCGACAAAATCGAATTTTCTGTTAGTTTCGATGTAAAGTTTCTCAATTGTTTTGAATGAAAGTTCTACCAATGTGAGTTTGGGTCACTAACGATGCCAAAACAGTTATTAACAGCAATTAACAGCAATTGTGAATAAAACCAATTTAGCCTTAAAATAAGTGAATTTTTAAGAGTCAAAGAATCATCTTTCTGTGGTTCGTCATCCTACTGACGCTACGTTAACGGCAACGCACGTTCAATAAAAACTCCATGTGAAGGAGCGTTTCGGTCTTCCATGCTACGCACATTTTCACGACTCTTTTCAGGCTCTACGTACGAAACGTGCCGCCATTGAACGCACGTACCAAGGTAGACCAGATTAACTTTGACCAGTCGGGTTGTTAGTTTTATTCCCAGTTTTAACCTTGAATGCTACAAAAGGACAGGCTCCCTATTATATATCTAATCTGTTGACACCTCGTCGGATAGAAACCTTCTAAATCCTTGTGCTATCTTGTGGGGTCCAGTTGACCCCACTCCCAATGTTAATGTGCCTTGGAGGCACGTTAGCATTGGTAGTGGGCCACAAGAACCTTTTTTCTTCAATGATTTGTGATCTTCACTGGATTACATTTATCCACCTCTGTCATGGTAGGGATAACACGGCAATGTAAGGGTGGGGTCATCTGGACCCCACAAGATGGCACAAGGGTTAAAGAACCCAAGAACCAAATTTAGACCTTGTGGAGACCTGTCCATTTCGCACTAATTCGCTTCCAACTTTGCGGACATGCGCTAGTAAACCATAGAGAAAAAAAGAAGAAGCCCCTCCCTGCTTCTTCAGTGTGAACCCCATGAGCTACTGTATATGCGTGTTCTTGACCGCGCGTCACACGCGGTTCACCAGTGTGAACGTAGCATGGGAATCTCTTGGTTGGCTCCGTAGGTGCAGCAGGAGTTCAAGAGGCGGTGGAGGAGGTGGAAGCTGGTCCGCCACCTTCCGAACCGGCCGCGGCACCACCACGGCTCCATCAGCCACAGCGGCTCTGCCAACACCCAGGTGTCCCTGCTGCCCTCCTCCCCAGGGAGCCAGGCGAGCAGCGTCCTCCCTGTGGACACTCTGGAGATGTGATCTACAAACTAGAAGATGGAGTTAGGTTGGAGAGGATGCAGAGATGTTTTTTTTCAAATCTACAGAACTCTTATTTATTTTTGTGTCTCTTTGGCCTCCTCGTTTTACCAAAGTCTCCGGATTTTAAATGGTGGACTAAATATATTTCCGACTTAATTTACCAAACATTTCATTTTCTTTTTGGTTCCACTTCTCCTAACCCTTAGCTTTAGCTCCCTTTAGCTTCTTGACCATCAAACACGTACTAAAATAAACTACAAGACATGATAATGTACTGAAGCTGTTATAAAGTTGATATATTTTATGTTGTTAGTGGTAAATCTACAGACTGAGATTGCAACTATTGATTCAAAGAAACTAAAACTGGGTGTAAAGTTTAGAAACTACGAAACAAAACCTATAAATCTCTTTGGAATGTTAAACGGCCTATTTATTAATGTTGTTTAGAATGTAATTATTAAAAGGAGACTGGATTTAAATAAATATATATCAGTTTGACATATTTTTAATGACTGTTTATCCTCACAGGCTGTTTTGTGTGTGTTTGTGTAAGCTAGGTGGTCTTTAAAATGTTTGACAGAATTTATTTTTCTTTTTTTGGACTTCATTTTTGAACAAAAACTACAAATGAATCCAAGAAAGATCAGGGTCTCCAAGCAGAGACACATCTGAGTCAACAACCTGGAGCATTTGTATCTCCTCAGCTCAGAAACAGAAAAACGGGTGAACGCTGGATCTCAACTATGTGTAAAGTCTAAAAGATAAGGGGCCCCAGCACAGAACCCTGTTGGACACCTGAGGAGAGACCATTGGAGCTAAATTCCTCTCTGTTATGATCATTTCAAAGTTTGTTGTGGTCAGGACATCAACCAGTAGAGGATTGTGTCAGAAATACACTTAGAGCAGAGAAAGACAGATTTGATGAGTCACGGTGTGGAAACAAAGGAGTGATCTGCAGCTTTTATCCATCCATCTTCTTCCGCTCATCCCGGACCGGGTCGTGGGGGCAGCAGTCTAAGCAAAGATGCCCAGACTTCCCTCTCCCCGGGCACTTTCTCCAGCTTCTCTGGGGGGACCCCGAGACGTTCCCAGGCCAGCCGAGAGATGTAGTATCTCCAGCGTGTCCTGGGTCTTCCCCGGTGCCTCCGCTCAGTGGGACATGCCCGGAACACCTCCCCAGGGAGGCGTCCAGGGGGCATCAAGATGCCCAAGCCGCCTCAACTCGTTCCTCTGGATGTGGAAGCTGATCTACTCCGAGCTCTCTCAGGATGACCGAGCTCCTCCCCCTGTTTCTAAGGGAGCGCCCAGCCACCCTGCAGAGGAAGCTCATTTCAGCCGCTTGTAATTGGGACCTCGTACTTTGGGTCATGACCCAGAGATCATGACCATAGGTGAGTATTGGAACAAAGATCGACCGGTAAATTGAGAGCTTTGCTTTTTGGCTCAGCTCTCTCTTCACCACAATGGACCGGACCAGCGACTGCACAACAGTGGACGCTCCAATTTTTCCCCTCACTCGTGAACAAGACCCCAGGATATTTAAACTCCTCCACCTATTTAAACTACCATTCTCCTGTCGAGAACCTCAGAGTTAACTGTGCTGATCCCAGCCGCAAACCGCCCCAATGCACGCTGGGGGCCCTGGCTCCATGAAGCCAACAGGACAATATCATCTGCAAAGAGGAGAGAGGAAATCCTGTGGTCCCAAAACCGGACCCCCTCTGGACTGACCTTTTAGCGAGATGAAAAGTTTCCACAACAATGGAGGGCTGTTCCTGAGACTTGAGAAACCACACTGGGGGACACCAAGGAAATGGTATGGCCTCAAGAATTGACAAATTCGGTTCTAATATTCTGTTATAGAGGCTCCAAACCCTGAAAGTGACGTAGTTTCTGATCATCTAACAATTAAGCTAAACTGCAGCTCTTATACTGATAAATTTCTTCCAGCTTCTGAAGGTTGGATAAATCCCTAAATAATATTTTGTGCAGTTTTGAACAAATGTAGTTTAACATCAATCACAGTTTATCAATAAAAATCTAAATATGTGAGTGAGCTTTAATGGTGTGAGTACTAATGCAGCTTTGAAGTGTCACAAACAACCTAAAGAATCAGCTTCAAAACAAACATTTAAATCAGATTAAAACAATAAGTCATCCTAAAAAAAATAGTTAAAAAATAAGAACTTTAACAAACTTCTTACTAATGATGGTTTCCCAGGATTCTATTCTTCTCCTGCTGGAGAAAAGAATTCTGGGAAGACATTTCAATCCTCCAAATAATAAAAGAAGCGGAAGAAACCATTTGTTAAAATGTTTTATTGTTGCGTGTTTCCCTAAGCATTAGTGTGAGCATCGTGTCTGTGGATAAAAGGTCATCCACGCCATTTGGTTTGAATTTTCGGTCAAAACTAAACTGTGAGGCATCATTTATCTCTAAGGAGACCGAGTCTAGATTCCGTACTTTAATTTGAGTTTTTCCACCAATTCGACATATTCGGCCATCGCTTTCTCTTTGGATAGACCTGTAAGTAGGAAGAAAAAAAAAAGGTTTTTTTTTTAAATACTTGTATTACTTTCCAGAATCGTAAACTTTCTTTTCATCTCACCTTTTTTTAAGCTCCAAGCATCCCATTTTGTTTTGCCCACAAAATCCAAAAATCCCGGCCGCTCTGTGGATATAGAAGTATGGCGTTGAATTGCTTTAAAACAGTCCTCCAAGGTGAATGTTTGGCATTTCAGGAAATACTTTCAGCCTGTGATGCTGTGATTCTTTTCAGCTGCGAGCCCCAACATCGTCTTCCTGAATTTGCTGCAAATCTACAATTTCGAAAATGTTGCAGTTCCTCAAACGACATCTCTGGTTTTAGAAACTTGCTGAACATTTATTGCTACAAAACGATGCAGAGATGCTAAATCCATGGCTTACATTAAGTTTAAGACTAATTGCAATTGTTTGAACTAAAACTGTTAAAAAAAAACAAAAAAAATTTTTTTTTAAACAGATAGAAATCTTTGTTTTAATTAAAACCTCCATCTAGACATCAAAAGGTAAAAATCAGTTAAATGTTTTATTGTTGAGGTGAGTAGTCACTTGTTGATACATTTTGATACACTTTTCAGGTAAAAAATGAGAAAATAATCAAATTGGTATACATTTAGTATACACTTATAATTGTTATTAAAATTAAATAGCCTAAACATGAAACCCGATTGTAAGTTAATATAGTTTTATAGTAGATTTAAGTTTCCATTGGAGTTATCACTAAGTAACCACTTCTAGTGGTTCAAGTTACTGGAACTTAGCATAAAAAAGGAGGTTTTGCTTTTTAAAATGTACTATGGAAAAGATTCTTTGTGGGTTTTTTATTTGTATTATTGATTTAAAAAGTTAAACAGCGGATTTCTACTACAGTAATACATCTAAAAATCTCATTTTAGGTCCTATTTTAACCAAAAATGGACCAGTTTTTCACATGTTAGCGGAAAAAGTCAAAGGTAAACAAGAAATATGTGTTTAATCATGTGTAGGCTTAACATTTCTCTCATATTTTTTCTTTCAAACTCATTTTAATTGACTTTTTTTTTTAAACTCAAGCTTTGTCAGTCTTTTTAGGATATCCTCTCACACACGGCTTGGTAAAAACCTGTTGGACGAGTCTGACACCGACGGAAACACATGGCGACTGTGTCATTTGTGGCTCCGCATGCGTTTGCCCACTTATTCCTCACCTGTGTCGTTGTCTCCCTTCGTGGCCTGCTTGTACAGCCCATAGAGATCAGTCATCTCGCTTTGATTCGGCTTCTCCTTCAGCACCTTCACCTCCTCGGCAGCTTTCTCAAAGGCCTCCTGGTTGGTGAAACGACAACAAAAAAGAGCAGAAGATCAAACACTACCCACCTCCAGGCTCTTCGTGTTCAAACATGTCAACTAAAGACCTCGAAAGCCACGAATGTAAAACTACATTTAAAAAAAGCTGGTACTCACAGCCATGCTTGCAGAAAGACTGATCAGGAGGACTCGCCCAACTCGCCGTCTCACCTGAATCTGAGGAAGAACAAGAGGAAAGGGCGGGATTTTGTCTAAACCGCCCAAATTACACAAATTCACCACAAGAGGGCAGCATTTGCACTCTAAATGAAATCGACTGGCTTACTAGCCACTAAATCTAGTGTTGTTACTTTAAATTGGTTTATGTCTCTTTATTAAAAATTCTCTAATAAATAAAATATTTGAGTTTATTTTTTATTATATCCTTTAAATTGTTTACATTTAGGGTAAATCTGCTTTTAACTGATTTCTTCCACATTGTAATTGATTGTCTTGTAAATTGTGAAAAAGGGAACTTAGTCTTTAAAAACAAGACTTTTTTTAAACTCTTGTTATTTGTATTTTCTTTAGAGATGCAGAAGGAGATGATGCAACATGACGAACAAGATTTTTATACAGCAAAATTAAACTTCATTTTTGGTATGCTAATGGTGTCAAATCCCTAATTCCAGTTTTAGTGACATTGATTTAAAAAAAAAAGAAAAAGAAAAAAGTCCAAAATATCATTTAAAAAAGCGTTTCTAGAACACCAGGTTCAAAAATATCTGCTTTACTGTTTTGGATTTGAAGTTTTTACAGACGTATCAGTAACAAAAACTTGGCACGACACATTTTTACGATTCCAACAGAAAGAGACTTTTAGGAGAGCGAGTGACAAAACAAACAAAAATGACATTAAACCCGTCAAATCAACAGCCAAGGATGTGGAACTTAGAAAGTGTAAGGAATCAGCAGACCAATGAAAGCCAAAAAAAAGTGCTAACTTACTGATTGACACGTTCAAAAGTAACATAAATACTTTTTGGTATTTAAATTTAAACAATATTTGAAGATATAAATAAACACATGAACCAATTAGGAGTCTTTGATCAATAAGGCGTCGCCAACAAACAGCCTAATGATGTTTCTTCTTTAGCATAGACTTTCTTCACAAAAAACCTTAAGGAGCAACAAAACGTCATCAGAAAAAAAGGGAAAATTCAGCAATTTGTGGACGGTGGGAGACTTTCAAGGAGGATATAAAGGACAGCGCCTAGTGGCCATCAGTGGTACTGCAACAGAAATGAGTGAAACTATTTTTTTAAGTTTGTCACAGAGCTATCTAGTTTATTCTTAGAGATTGTGCTGTTTAAACACATATAGATTGTTTAAAGTGTAGCGTTAGCGTGTTTGGATCCAGATGTGAGCTTTCCATCCCAGAGATACAGGGAAAGTGACTTCACTCGTAGCTTATCGTCCTTTTCTCAAACGTTGCTGACGTCCTCCACTCCGTTGCGGCAGTCTTCCCCCGGCAGGGCGAAGCGGATCTGCCGGCTCCTCTCCCACCCGCGGCGGATCTTCCAGAGACGGGCGGCCACGCAGGGCAGGAGGAGAGCCAGGCGTCCGCACAGGACAAAGCAGGGGAGGATGAGGACCAGGACGAAGCTCGGGGGCAGGTAGAAGGGGTAGCGAGCTGCGGCGAAGGCGCGGTTCCACCCAAAAATGAGCGTGTGGGCCGTGGCGGTGACCAGGGCGCAGAAACCCAGAGACGACTGAAAAACAGCACAGGAGAGCCGATCTGAAGACTGTTGGGGAGGAAAACCTGGTTTGTTTTCATTCCGAGGCTCCGTGAGGTGTTGTGATTTTCCAGCTTTCCCTTTAGGATTGAAAGAATTTAAACCACTAAAGACGCAAAAAACAAAGATTTTACATCTGTTCAGCTTTTACATGTATAAAAAAGTAGTTAAGTTGATAAATTTACTAGGATTTTTGACAGAAATGCTCTAAAGAATGTATGATAATCAACAGGAAACTGCTTCTTTTCAAATGAGATCTAAATTTTATTTCAGTTTCTATCAAAATTTTTGTTTTCAGTTATATTTAGGCATCAGGATTCGGTTTTCTTCTTTAGTAATTTTTGTGAATTTAATTTTTTTAAACAATCATTATTTTATTACTTTACTATTGATCTTTAACTTTTTAAAGTGTATTCGTAGTGTTATTTATTGTCTATCTGCTGTTATAAAGTAACAAGTCATTTTCCCCTTTGTGCAAACAATAAAGTTTTATTCTAATGTTTTGTTTATTAATTATTAACAATACATGTATATTTTATTTTTCATCTATTTTTATATTATTTAAAGCTAAAATTAGAATTTAGTTTTGTAAAGTAGCTTCAAATTAGAAATAGTTTGACCTTTTTTGAAAATATTTAAAAAAATATTCAAATATTTATAAATGAGGATTTTCAATGATTACAATGATACATTTTTCTCTATATTTAAATGGAAATCTGTGTTTTATAATCTATTGTCAATCGCTTAAACTTTATTTCTTTTAACATCAACCTGCCAAAGATGGAAATGAGCCTGTGGCTATAATCTGGCATATTCACGTTTGTTTTAATGTTCATTAATGTGCATCGTTCCTTTCTCAATAAAGTTATCTCAAACATTAATGTAAATTAAGAGAACCGGGTTTACCTTTGTAAAAGGTACTAGAATGACAAATGATATGAAAATATAGAAAACTAAGCGTTTACCTAAACGGTGAAAACATCCCCCCTCTCCCTGCAGAGGGAAGTCAAACACTGAGAAAGCGGTCAAATCCGGGATGAGTATTTCCAAACACACATGCAGCTTTGGCCTGCAGTGCCGGGCAGAGACCGCACCGTCTGCTTGGATGGGACTAATCTGACAGCCGGGGGATTACCGGCGCGCGAAAGCAGCGAGAGCTTCAGACGGAGACGAGAAGGCACGGGAAGAGCCGGAAAGCGGGAGAAGGCGGAAGCCTCGGCACGTGCCAGCACCTGGATGAAGGTGAACTCCCTCCAGTTGAGGGTGTTGGCCACCGACGGCAGTGAGGTGACGGCCAACAGCGAGAGCAGCCCGAGCGCCATGATGCCGGCAGAGACGTACAGCTCCATCCTCCACACCTCCTCGTCGTTCCATGAATCCTCAACCCCAGCTTTGACCTGACGGCGTCAAAATAAGAGCATGAAATGAATAATTTCCTTTAAACTGTTATTTTCCAATTCAAATTATCTGACAATTTTATTCATAATTCACACTGTTCCTTTAAAAAAAAAAGTATGTTTTATTTAGCATGATACTCTCCTCACCAACAAAATATTTAAGGTTATGGTCCAGATTTGAACACATTCATTTTTTTATTCCGTTTTTCCCTTTCAGAGTCACGGGGCTGCTGGAGCCTATCCCGGTCACTTGTGGGTGAAAGCAGGACAGGTGCCTGGACACCTGTCCTGGTGTCCTGGTGGACAGGTGTCCAGGGACCAGGACAGGTGCACAACAGACTGGACAGGTCGCCAGTCTGTTAGGGTTAGAGTGTCCACAATCACACACCCATTGACACTCACACCTAGGGACAATTTAGGGTTGCCAATTATTTATTTATATTTATTTATTTTTTCGGATAATCTATTTATCCCTCAATGGGGAAATTCTTCTCCGCATTTGAACTACTACTGGCAGTAGCGTTAAGGGTCTTGCCTAAGGACCCTCACTGAGTGAGGTTAATTGCTCCCCACTGATATGGTAATTGCCCCCAGTACCATTGTTTCTTCCCCTCCGGGAATCGAACCCTGGATTCTTGCATGGTAGTCTCTCACCTTACCAACCGAGCTACTCAGCGTCTAATGAAGCATGTTTTTGGAGGGTGGGAGGAAGCCGGAGATCCCGGAGAAAACCCACGCATGCATGGGGAGAACATGCAAACTCCACACAGAAAGGTCCCCCATTGATGTTGTGTGTTTCATATCCCCCAGCCGGGACTTGAACCGCCTCTCGCTGTGAGGCAAGAGCGCTAACCACCGCGCCACCGTGCAGCATTGATGCCCCCCATCTTCTGATTTTTATGACATTACAGTCTTGTCTTCTTTTGGTTTACTTTCACACTGGACCGTCGAAAGTGGACAAAACCATCTGAACCCATAGCACAGCTACAAAAGCATATCTAGCAAATTCAGAAAATAAAATCTGGCCTGGGAGGCAAAAAAAAAACAACCTGCCGTTAACTACGTCACAGTCATTTTCATCGAGTAAGAGGTGCGTGCAAGTTTGGGCGAGTTTCCAGGTATGTGGCGCAGGAAGAAAGAATAATTGCAAAAACAATCTGGTTCTTGGAGTGAGTGAAGAATTGCCCGTTTCCTCAGGATCATCGTTGCCCCAAAACTGGGAGTTGCCCTTAACTAATGAACTGAGGGATGACCCCCTGCACCAGGATGCCCGGCAGATCACAAAATTCACGACTTCCAACAATCGTGGGCAGTCGTCCATGTACTGAAACAGTCCCGCACTACCACACTACAGCCACCATGTTTGGGCTTTGCCATTTAATTGTCGACAACTTCTGAATATGCAAATTATTTGAGAGGCTCCTGTTTGGAAGGAAACATCAAACAACATGAAGTAGTGCACGGCC
Organism: Oryzias latipes; assembly: GCF_053564925.1. NCBI lineage: Eukaryota > Metazoa > Chordata > Actinopteri > Beloniformes > Adrianichthyidae > Oryzias > Oryzias latipes. Next base: position 10,976,839 of record NC_136238.1, read on the forward strand.
GAGCGGGTGGTAGTTATTGCACCAAAGCAGACACAAAAGGGGGCCAATACTTTTTTTAACCTTTGTAACTACATGGTAATACTTGGGATCCTCGAAGGCTCAAAGCGCTTTACAGTCACAAACCCATTCACACCCTGGTGGTGGCTCCTGCCGAACACTGGTGCCAACCTTCCACCAGAGGCAAGGTGGGGTTCAGTGTCTTGCCCAGGGACACTTCAACACATGGGCGGGCGAGGCGGTAATCGAATCTGCAATTTTCCGATCAGAGGTTGACTACTTTACCGCTGCACCACGGCCGCTAGTGATAATAAAGCTATTAATAATAAAGCTATTAATGGTGTTTTTTGTCATTTTAAGTTTGAGACTTAAAAAAAACTACCGTATTTTCCGGACTAAAAGTCGCTGCGGAGTATAAGTCGCACCAGCCCGAAAATGCATTATAAAGTAGAAAAAAACACATAAGTCGAAGTTTGACGGGAAATTTATTTGACAAAATCTGAGACCAAGAACTAATAACTTGCACAACCTTATATGACACAATCATAGCAGACTGTTTATCTCATAATTTCACAGTAATTCTTTCTCAAACTTATTTATTTATTCCTTTCATGAAGCATCATTGGCCAACTAATACTCTGTTTTCATCCTGTATTTGTAGAAACAGTTGTCATTTTTATTGCATTTCTGAATCTATGAAATCATTGGAAAATAGAATATTATGTTGTTAGCCTTCAAGATCTTACTTTAAAAAAAGTTTGCTGATTCTCTGAGTCACTTAACATACTCTTAACACTTAACATACCTCATACATCAAATTGACCCAGGAACATCATCTCTGTTCCTCACAAATGAACATAACAGGAGGGTTGACAATGTATTTAATATAAGTCACTGCGGAGTATAAGTCGCACCCCTTGCTAAACTATGAAAAAAAGGGCGACTTATAGTCCGGAAAATAATTGTAATTGTAACCTAAATGAGCTTTTTTTAGACTTAAGCTACTGCTTAAATCCTTAAAGCTAGTCTTTTGTATTGATTACCTAAAACACAGATTCATATTTATACACCATCTTTAGCTCTGTCTAGGAAAAAGCAAGCATCGATGGATGCACAGATAGATTGAAGGCCGTCTGACTAATGACCAGAGACTCCTTCGCTCTTTTTACTCACCTGTTGGTAAGCCATGTTGGAGAGTTTGTAGCGGGCGGACTTTCTCAGAGGAAGACTGAGACTGTAAACGGCGTGCGTGACGGCACACAGGAAACTACACAAGCCAAACTGCTTCCTCGCGGTGAGCCATCGGTCCAGCCAGTCGGGGAAGCGTTTGTACTTGGTGCCCCACTGAAGCTGGATGAAGGCGGCAAACAAGCCTGGAAGGTAAACCAGGGCCAGCATCACCAGCGCCACCGATGGAAGAGACGCATTGACAACTTCGATGGGCATTTTGTAGAAGGCGCCCTTTCCCGTCTTGACTAAGGGGTGAATGACTTCCTGAATGAAGTTGTACAGGTAGAAGAAGATGAAAAGGCACAGCATGCAGAGGACAGGGATCCGCCATGAAGGGAACAGATGGTGTGGGAGGTTTTCCACCTCCAGGGAAGATGACAGGAAGCCCATATCCACAGGGATGAAGCCCATCCTGTGACAGATGTGCTTCACCAAGTCTTTGGCCTTACTACTGTTGCCACACAGGGGAACCTGCCCAAAACAAAAACATACATCAAACCCAACCCCATCAATGTAAAAACCCTCAGTACCCGCTGATGAGTCCTACCTGCCTGATTCCATGCCGCGGTCCCATCTGGAGCGTCCAGGCGGATAAAGTGTTGAAGCCTTTCACCACAAAACTGTCTGGGAAAAGGTTGGAGAGGTGTTCGGCGTTGGACGGCCCGTCTCGGTTGATGCCTAAACTGTTGCTGACGTCCACGAGCGTCTTCCCGGCCAGAGCGGACTTCAGGGTCACCAGCGTAGAGTGGTGCTCTGGAAATACTGCGACGAAAACGACATCCGCCTGGGTCGCTGCCTCCATCTGGGATGACACCTGCAAGAACAGTTCGGGCACTTTCTGTTGATGCTTGGAGGATCCTAGCAGTTTCAGAGTCCGACATCTGCATGGACAGACGGGTGTACCCTTTCATCAATGTCAACACCAGGCCTTTCCTTATTACAAACTACTGAAAGTTTTATTTTGCCTTAGTACAAAACCAGCTTGGTTGAGTCTCTTTGATCATTGTCCTTAAACTCCATTTATTATAGGGATTTGACTTGATTAAAAGGTCACTCCGGCCAGCAAGAATCCATTTAAAATTCCTTCATACAAATTCAAATAATATTCACAAAACTTTAAAATAGTAGGTAGAAAAAAGCAACTAGACTTTGTATATCCTTTGTTTTTAAAGATGTTTCAAGACATCTTGTGTTTAGTAATTAAAGCCAAACCAAGTCCAGTTGCCAGACAAATGAGAGTGGGCACTCAAAGTCTTCACGTTAATGTGATAAACTTGTAAAGACTGTTTCCTAATCTGCAAGATTAACTCACACATGTCACACTTTTTCATGTTCTGTTGAACAAAGCAGGGAGATGTTTGGAGCTCATGCTATGTTCACACTGGCCGTGTTTAGCCCATGTTCGCATGTCTACTTGACTACAGTCGGAAGAGGGTTGGTGCGAAATATTGAGGCGACGCAAATCTCATGAATCTTGTTCCGAGTCTTTCCCCTCCCCGCTCAATTCCATGGATTTGAAATACTTGGTCAGACACAAAATTTCGCCTCCATGTGAACTCAAAGGTACGCCATCGATGTGTCACTACCAAATCGGTTGAAACTTGCGTAGCTACGCGTGAATACAAGAGTTTTTCCCGTGAAAACACGCGTTTGCATGGACTTTTCATTGGAAGTCATTCCACACCCACCAAATCAACAGCACCAAAAGACAAGAATGTTCTTCTCAGTAGACAAAGTTTGGATCATTTTATTGTGACCGATAATGTCCTCGTAATCTGTTAAAAGAAGATTTTACAATTCTCAACGCTACTCGGATCGATCTCCTGTTCTTAAGTCCTCCATGAATCAAAGTGTGATTCCAATAGATTGACCATTACTGACATCACCATTCAAATCCCCAACAAAACTAGATGTAGTTATACTAGAACTACTGATGGTGCTTTGCCGTTGTCCGGCAGTGCTGGAGTAGTTATAAGACTTCCTACAGAGTACGAGTCACAACTCCGTTTACACACATCCCAATGAGTAGGAAATGTTCTGTAAAAAGTTGTTCCAAAAACTGAGATTTTCTAACATTGATACAGTTTTCATTTTCTACAATTTCTCAGAAACTTGTTGCCAAGTTGCGTACTTTCAACTTTTTTCTCACTAGCTATTACCAGGTGTTACTGCCTAATCTCAGAGATGAGCACTTGAGTCAGACTTCAGTTTTAGGTTTGGGACTCGTGACTAATGTTCATTTGATTTTTCCTACTTTTTTGGCTCCAGTTCAAGTCTAAAAATAAAAGCAGAAACACCAACTTGCTGTTGTTGTGTCTCCTCAAGAGGCTTAAAAGTTATTCAATTACTATTTGTGACAGCAAAATATTTATTTTAGGAGTACGTTTTTAGGAACTTCTAAGCTTTTTTTGCCCAAAGCTAGCCCACTTCCATTCATGTTATCCCTCTAACACAATGGCTGTGTCCAGATTTCCTTCCCTACTCACTACATAGTGCACTATATAGTGCGTTTGTCATTTTATGGTGCTGTCCGAATCTACAATTCCAAAATCCAGTGCCTTAGACATTTCCCAGAAGGCTCTGCGAAAAAACATTGTCCATCGATGCTTACTAGAATGGCGAGTACAGACCACAATGCATTGCGTTTGAACAATTTAAAAAAAGTATTTAAACATATTTTTTAAATCAACCATCAACATTTTCTTCATCAGAACAGTGAGTTCATAAATAGTCGTCACAAAATGCTTATATCGATTAGATTTTCACTTTGTAAAATCGTCGACATCATATTCGAAATTAGTGACTATTCGTCTCCTCATCTTAATGAAGCAGCAACAAATTAAGATTTTTATGGATGTGAAACTGTTGCTGAGGAACTTATTTTCAAACTGTTGGAGATTACAAGTAGAGGAAAAAATAGAAAAAACAACTGAATTCTTAGAGAATAGATTTATGTAGGTGATTCAGATTACAGATTTTTTTGTTTTTGGAAAAGTGTGATCTTCAAGTATGAATCCTTGCAACATAAGAATTTTCAAATTCCTCTTTCTAAAGCACTGAAATACTACTTAGAAAGGTTCAGAGTAAACCTAGAGATATAACCAACATAGCCAAGCGATCAATTCCTTTTTTCCTGATAGCACATCGTAAAAAAAACGTATGACAGTTCTCATGCGTTGACTGGTTGTCCCTCTAGGAGCGAAATTATGATTTGATAATTAAAATTTTACGGCAGATCTTTTCAGGCTTTCCTGAAAAAACATATTTTTGGTGCGGCTTGAAAAGTGCCAGACGGCTGTGTTGTTTATTTAAAATACTTCACAATGACTTCTGAATCACTCAAGAACCAAAAAAGAACAAAAAAGTCATGAGATAAATGTGTGTTCGTCTAGATATCCTTTTTTTTTGGATCAGCCACTTCCTTCTTTTGCCCTATTCTACCTGTTCTGACCATTTTTGAACATTGGCTCCATCATTGGTTTTGGTTTTTAACTAAGCTGAGCAGGATTTTAATGCTTAAATTGTTATAAAGGTCCAAAAAATATTAATAAACCTTCAAAAAAACCATGTGAAACCTCGATTTAAGAGAAATTGTAGTCTTTCTGCAGCAAAGAACAAAAAAGGCAGGCCAGCAGAACAAATCACAAATGTATCGTTCGCACAATGTCAGCCTATGTGATATGTGTATTGCAAAAGATAAAATGTGATAAATGATCATTCTTAAATGCTAAAACAATTTAATGGCAGCTTAAAGTATTTAAGAGCCAATCAAACGGAGCTCTTTTATGTTAGACGAGGGTCATTTGGAGCATAATTTAACTCTATGTTGACTTTAATCAAATAAAAATGTTGCAGCAAAATGGAAATGATGTGTTCGTTCCTTTTTTTTTGTTGCCATCTGTTCATGCATCGTAAGTCATATCGTCATTGCATTATTGCTCGCTAATATCGCAAGTTTTTCTCATATCGTAGATAAGAGAATAACATAAGAAACGTCATGATTTTAAAGAGATTTACCAAAAAAATGCATCATGATATCACATATAAAGAATACTCAAGGCCTCAAAAATCTCGTATTTAGAAAAGTCAACTAATTGTAAGTTGAGATCAATTGTGTATACATGAAAACAGAGGGGAAAAAGTCAGAAAAGGTGCAATTATCACCAGAAAAACAGCAATTATGAAGGCGAGTGTGAGCCTGCATGTGTTTGTGTTACCTCGACCTCCTCTGGGAACAGAGCCACAGACCGAGCGGGGCTTCGGCTCCCCACCACCACTTGGTAACCAGAAGCCACCAGTCGCCTGGCCAGCGAGCGGGAGAAGTCACCTGTTCCCAGAATGCCGATCGTGGGGGTGTTGGGGTCCGACAGGGAGGCCTCAAGCTGTCTGGAGCCTCCTGATTCACTCCACCCTGGGACCAGTGGCCGTGACATCTCGTCCGGCATCTTTTCTGCAAATCTGAAGACAAAATAAGAAATTACACTAAGGGAAAAGAGGATTTTGTTGCCAAAAACAAATATTTTTGCAGGATATTGTTACGCGAGACTCAGCTGAGATTTTCAATCTGTAACTACAGTTTCAAAGCTGTTTTTTGCCCATTAAAAGGATAAAAATACAATACAACAATTAAGGCAAACCACAAACAACCTAGATGCTGTATGTTCTCCGACTTTGGTCACTTTTTTTTTTACTTGTATTGAATTTTCCCTTGATGAACTATTTAAAGGAGCGTCAAAAGAAGTCCCCAAGTCTTTAAAATCACCACTAAATAAGATATACTGCACGTAGATAAAAAATAAACACGCAGCAGTACGATAATGCTCCATAATGAACGCAGATATTCAGCGGCAAAGCCGCTAGTAGAAACCACCTTGCACGTCGTCCTTGTTGTGTCAGAACTTACGCTACAAATAAAGTTTATTCAAACACCGCGCGGTAAAAGTAAGGAAACACGAGCCGGATGGAAAAACAAAACCACAGGACTGCAATGCATATAAAGCAAATGATGTAGGAAATTAAATACTGTATTTTCTTACTTACCGGCAGCTGTTTTATGGAGCCGCGTCGCCGTTTACTGTAATCTGCAGTCCTGTTTCTTCCTGATAACGTCACGCGGTAGCTGAAGCCACGCCCTACCACGCGGGAGTGACGAAAGCGACATAACCCCGCCCCTCTTTTCTTTCGTTTTGTTTTTTCTTTCTTTTAAAATTTAAAAAATATATACTTTTACGTAGGTATTTTTTTGTGTACACATCACATTTACATCCAAATGTATCTTCACATTTTGTATATCAGAAAGAAGAACAATCCAAACAGAATCAAAGTAAAAGATTATAGCATTTATGTAGCGCTGTAATAAATTAAAGTCTTCCTTTAAAACTTTTTTTAACTGACAGAAAAGGTTAGAATATATCATTAACTGTAAATTGCATCAATTATTTGATGCACGTCTGCGAATAAGTGGAGCAGTTACTGAAACAGACCTGTAACTCTTAAATTGTAAAGCAAATTCTAATTTTAAAATTATGCTTTATATTATTTGATGAATATGTAATTCGTATATTCCACAAAAGTTTGATAAAAATTAAACATGTACTCAGTTTTGTATCTCACAGATTTCTGAGATTTGTAATTTTTGCTTTTTTTCATACAGTTTATGGAAGGCATGTCCCAAGTCCGGCTCTTGTGGCAAATACGGCCTGCCTTAAAATTTCCACCGGCCAGCAGGCTCCTGTAATAAAATCACTGATATTGTGTGTACGATTTCTTGATTCGTGATTGGCTAAACTCCGGTATAAGCCGTTGTAAACCTGTGACATCACTGTGGTGGGACCCTTCTGTAACTTTAGAGTTCATTTTAAGTTGCGTCAAATCAAGCGAAGTCAGCTTTAGTGGTCAAATATACTGCATACGTATGATATAATAATAATAATAATAATAATAATAATAATAATAATAATAATAATAATAATAATAATAATAATAATAACAATAATAATAATAATAATAATAATAATAACAGTTTAAAGTGACAACAGTGCTAAGAAACAGTAAGAAGACAAGTGGGTGATGGCAGTCTTTGGTTGGTTCATTTCTAAAATGAGGACGGAAAATAATAAAAAAGAAGTTGACAGCTAGACCAGTCGGACTAAGTATAGATTGGAGTATTTTTTAATGAATTAAAATAAATATTACATGGTTTATACCATTAAATAAAAATAAAAACATTTATTTCTTGTTGATACAATCCAAATGTGGAGGTATCTAATAGTAATTGATATGTAACTTTTCATTTGAATCGAAAATTTAACATTGACAAAAGTGTTTTGTTATTTTTTTTGACAGGCTTTTTTCATTCACCTCTGAAATTCACAGCATTTTTGGGGGGAAAACGCACAATATGTTTAGAAGAAACAAAAAGTATCGTATAGCACTAGAATTTTCATTAAATTGTTTTTCAAGTATAATCAGAGTGAAAAGAATGTCAGCGACATGGTTGGCCCTAAAACACACTAAATCTGATCCTCTTCGTCAGAAGTTCGGTTACCCCTGATTTAGAGTAAAAAACATCCGTTTTGTTGTCAATGTGGAACACTAACAATGGCATTTTGGCATTCTAGTTTTATCAGCATCCTTCTGGTAGAATGGTTGTTTTAGCACACAGTCTTTAAATTAACCTTCTGTGTAATTATGACACACATTCTTTTTCAGCATATCAGAAGTAAATAGAAGTATTTTTAGGCAGAAGTTAAAAGCATTTTCTGCAGTTTTTTTTTTTTTAAGTTCCACCGCTTTTGTTCCCTTGTGTGACGAGTCTTAAACTGACTGTGTCGACTCCCTTTCTTATCTGACACCTTGCTCCAGCTTTACATCTGTTATCTGTCTCCTGCACTCCCCGGTATGTTTGCTCCTCTTTTTAATCTGCATTGTCTTGTACCTCCTTCTGTTATTTACATTTTAGATACGCCTACAAAGTATCTGTTTATTTGGTTGGAGATAAGTGAAAACAAAGATTTTTTTTTCTTATTTGACTTCTTCTGGAAGACGATTTAAGATCAGATAACTTCTTACGTATGTTTGGTAAATGGAGAGAAAAAAATCAAGCAGGTTGCAATGGATTTACATTATTATTATCCTATAATAAATCACCAAAAACTGCCAAATAACACAGTGTCTCAAGACAATGAAGCGATAATTAAAAAAGTATAAGGGGCCAATATCATTTAAAATTCCCTTTTTTAAGCTGTTAAGTGTATTATAATGTTAATTCCTCAAAAAAGTTCTCCCCAAATGATCCATTCACGCATCTCTCTCACGTATTTCTCTAAAACCCTGCCCTCCCAACCTCTGAAAAAACATGTCCTCACTTATTGACGTATATAAGTGAGAACAACCCCTTCCTGCCAACAGACACACCCACTTTCTCCGTGGAGCCAGTGGAGATCGGCTAAACGCTTTCCTTTCATCTTTGAAAAAGAGAGGATGTGGTCTGTTTTCGTGGGAAAAAAGGGTTCTTCGGTGTTCCAAAGGTAACATATTATCATATGTATGGATTTACTGTAAAAAGCTAAAAAAAAATAGCACCTTTTAATAGAAAAACAAGGTTTTATTTCAAAGGAACCAATCAAGCTACTTTACAATGTAAAGTTGACAAACCCAAACCATTACCCTTCCATCGCCATGCTTAACTAGTGAAGAGAGTTATCTGTGCTCAAACCTTCCATATACTTCTTGAAAACAATAAAAAAGTTTCATTTAGTTGTAGCAAGTAAGGTGTTCTGCAAATATTTGTTTGATAAGGTTTTATTCTATAGTTTTTTTAATTTTCAGAAAAAAATACAGGTTACAATATAGTTAAAAATACATTTAAGACAACATTTTTTTAAAGCTGAACAGAAGTTTTATGGGAAATGATCTTTGAACCATTTGCAGAAAAATGCAGTAAAGCATATTTCAGGTCAGACATACTAAAGTTTTATGGCAGAAATGAAATGAAATGAAAGCTTTTTGTCAGCTGAAGATGCTTCTGGTTTCACTTTGTGTGATCCCTAATGCAGCTGATCTGCACGCAAATGTTTATCATTTATGCAAAACTCTGTAAATGAACAACCTCTGTGTTGTGTTCTGTAGCCAGCCAGAAAAACTACAACACACTTTACCTGTTTAAGTGTGTCAGATCTATTCTGTTAAGATCTAGATTGATTTATGCCATAGATTAAAACAATCAAATGTTTGTCGAGTAGAATTTAATCTACAATCAACAATTGTACAATCTTTAGGGTTCCCCCCACCAGGGATGGGTTGGGGCAGCTGTCACTCTTGACGCAGGCCAAGGCGCTCTTCTCGGTTACGTGATAGGTTACCGCTAAAATAAAACCCAGGAGCTAGTAAAATGAGTAAAAAACAAACGTCTTTGGAACGTTTCTTTGCCAAGGGGAAAATCAACTTCCAAAAGAAAGAAAGCTACATTTAATAGACAGTACTTCTTTTTTGCACCATGAGTGTGGGAAGGGGAGAGGATGATGACACCTGTGCGGTGTACAATGCTATGCGTGTCAAAATAAAAGCTCGAGATTCGTCTCGTCAGGTCTCTGTTCCTCCTTCATCGTAGCGTTGCTACATTAATCGTCCGCCACATGTTGAAGACCGGTCTGTGAAAATTTTGTATGACGTCATACCGGTCTGCGGCGTTAAAAAAGGTTGGGGACCGCTGGGTTAGGGGACAGAAAATCCAAAGTCCCACCTTCCTAGTGTGGCGTGTGTGTGTCTGTTTGTTTTTTTGTGTGTGCATGCATGTAGGAGTATATATTGTTTTAGGGTAAACGGTGTGTGTACTAAAGGGTGCAGTTAAAATTGGTGGGTAGGGGACTGAGAGGACATCTCCTGACTGCTGGCAGTGATGTCCAAGCACCGCCACTACAAAGGGTCGCACATATCTAAGGTGCAATTAAAACAGTGCTGTTTGAGGAAGGAGGATAGGTCGGGGACAGCTGATAGACGAACCCCCGATTGGTGGAACAACCGTCGCCCAGCCTCCCCCTAGCTTAATTGCCTGATTAGTGGTTGCCTACAGATTGGGGTCCAACCAATCATTTTACATCCAGACCTTGGTTCTGTTTCTGCTTTATGTGTGCAGAAAGGTTGAATTTGTCAAGAAAAGCCACCAAACGCCTTCATGCTCTTTATTTAAAGGAACAAAAGGTCAAAGGCGGCGACTGAGATTCAGGCTAAAAGGAACACAGCTGTAACTGCCTTTGTGGAGGAAAGGATGCAAGCTTCTTCTTTGTTCCTTCAATGGAAATACTGTTGACCCGTGAATGGGTGTTAGTGCATGTCCTAAGTGTGATGTCTTTATCAGAAGTAGAAAAGGACAATCTGAGGAGGAAGCTTAATAAGCAGAAACTCTCCATGATCTTGCAAACATTCAGATTACTCACTGAAAAGGACCATTCTGCTATTTTAAGTAAAAAAGAGCAGAATGTCTTGAAATTGATAACTAGTGGGATCGTCACTCTCAAGGAGTACCTCAAGGCTCAATGTTAAGACCCTGGTTCTTCTAGATTGCCTGTTTTCCAGTTGCCCCATTATCTTTTGCTTCTCATTGACAAGGATCAATTGGTCCTAGGTTCCGACTGACTTTGTTTTCTCTTTACACTCACATTTTTTGGTTTTATTGATAAATACAGCCTTGTTAGAGTGATAAAAGACCAGCTGATGACTTTAACAATTTCTTCAATGGATTCTTCTTAGCTCAAACAAGTCAGTACAATTTCACTCATAGAGAACCATTGGTTTTTAATAAAAACCATCAAAATTCAATCCTACTTTCTATCAATCCATCAACAAAATACACCTAATTTTTGGGTCTTTTGACAAAAATCTTAGTTTTGATCTTTATGTGAGTTTTAATATGATCTAAACTTAATTATCCATCACTAATTGTATAAATCATGTAAATAAAATTGGTTTAAAGGACACAGTTGAAAGGTTGTGCATTAAAATGAGACCATCACTCAGTTACAGCAGCTGCTTGTGTGGATTTGGTAGTTAGGAATATATTCCTGACAGAAAGGAAAAGCTCATCTATTCATATTCCTTTTTAAAGTTGTGCTTCTTTCTGTGCATTTTCCCCCCAAAAATGTTTTTATTCATAAATTTAGCAACCGTTATTTTACGTCTTCCAGCCTTGCACTCTCCTTGCCACATTCCCCCCGGCGCCCTGCCCCCCCCTTTCAGTGAAGCCTTGTGAATCAATCAGTTACATTAGCGAAGAATATATAAATTCAGATTTTATTTTTCTATTCTATTAAATAAATTGCCTTTCAGTTGTTTTAGTGCGTTTTTTGTTTCTTAATCGTCCCTGAAATAGTGACTTAATTATGTTTTATTCTTTATTCCTGGGAGCAACATATAGTACAGAAAATATGGTAATTTTTTTAAATGTGTAGTCTTTACTTTTTTTAAAGTTGTTGCCAGGTGGAGCAAAACCTCTGATCACCCTTTGATCAATTTTCAAACCATTCCCTGTCATCTTTTAACCGTGATTATGTCGTTTTTAAGCAAAAATTAAAATAATCTGGGTCGATTTCTGGGACTTAGTGTCTACAGACCGGCAGGAGTTGTAGGCCGGTCTTTTAGCGTGGAGTACCCTTCCCCTCATCGCTGCTGAGAGCTCTCTGTTTACACCCCCTCTCGCTAGCTTACAGCTTCTTACACCCACAATCTAACATTAGAGGTGCAACAAAACATGGCGAGCAACATTAGAGCTGTGAAGCCCCACAGTTTCAGGCTGGATCCCAGCTCGGACGAGGACATTTTTTATCTAGCCGTTCACAAGTGGATGCATCAGAATGGAGCAGAGCAGGGAGCTCGTGGCCCGCCCATTGTATTTTTAACATCTCAAATAATCTCTGGCATTTTTGTCGTTTGCTCCTGATTTACAACAATTAGAATTTAAAAAAAGACTCAGAAATGCAATTTTCAACTTATGTTCTTAATATTTGTCCGCCATCAACAGGAAAATGCTACAAGAACATGTTGAAAACGCAATTTTCATCAGGGTGGGTCTTTAAGTCCCTCATAGTTTTGCTCTGGTCTATTTTTCTGGTCCATCTTTTTAACTTATTTGCACCTAAATAATGAAAGGTTTCAAGGAAAGAATAAAAGAATGTCTCGTCAGTCCTCCTTTAAAAAAGGCTATTAAATTGTGAACAAGAGTAATGCAGATGTGGAGCTCTTGGCGCGTTAAATCATCTAAATAGTGAAATACTGCATGAATAAATGAGGTCTTATACCTTTTTCCCGGCTTCTGTAGCTTGCAGCTCTGCTCTCATTTCCCCCCTCACGCTGCAAAGCTGGTGTATTTGATAAGCTGGCCCTAGGATTAGGATAAAAAAGCAGAAGCGTGTTAAAAAGATGTCTGCCCGCGGGCCGCGCACTGTCACCATGACTTCATCATGTCTGCCTTTGCCACTTGCAAAAGGTTGAACCCCCCCGGCTGGCCGTGCTGCCTCTCGCACACACACCCTGGCAAACACGGCCTTTCCGTCCTCAGAAGCGACTCGTGTTTGTTCACATCGCTGCAGGTCCTCGGCACATGTATGTGGTTTGAAGGCTCCTCACTCACAGCTTTCAATTGCTGATGTCTTGGAGTGGTAGCCCATTTCTTTCTCCAAATCACATCAATGGAGTTCATTCTGATTCAGTTTGATGGAGAGAATGGACCAAAACTGCAGGTTTTTGTTCTTCCTTTCATTTCATCTGAACTTTGCCGGCTTGAAGTTGTAAAATGTTGAAGCACGAGACGAAAGGTCAGAAGAGGTTTGCTGGAGGTGTGCAGGTAGATTAACAGAAGCCCCCTGCCATGACCCGACAGGACCTCATCGTCGGTAAAGGCACGCGAGCCGACGAGGACAGAGGTGTCTTCGGTGACCTTTGTGTGGCATTAGGGTCACCCATTAGGACAGGAGCTGATGCTGCAACTTCCTGTAGCTGTCCAGTCAGGGTTCCACGATGGTCAGTTTTTTGTAGGAATGGTCTATGACATATGTCTGCCAGCAGATACAGGATATCACTGATGCAAAGTGAATGAAGTCGTTGGCCGCCAACGACACGTGCCTGATGAGAGCAAAGCTGAGAGAAACACTGTATGGTGGATTTGGGGGGGTGGAATCAGCCCTGCTATGAAACGATGACGATGATTTTTAACAAACTTAAAAAAATACAAAACAATCCTCACATTTGGAATGAGTAATCCCACATATGCCTTAATCTGGATTTAATTCAGTTCCAGCTAAAATAGTCTTTGAATGTCAGCACTTAAGATGGGAAAACTGGTGCAATGGCCAGCGGGTTTTTTTAGGGAAAAAGCAAGATGTCACCTAATTTGAAAAGTCAAAAAGTTGAGTCCAAGTCCTGAAAAGGTTAGAAATTCCACATATTTGAATAGAAACACACCATTATTCCAATCTAATCCTAAATTTGCTGTGTAAACATGCTCCTTCCATCATATAATTCATCCCAGACAACAGGAAACAACACACTGTCTTTGTATTACCGTTATTCTTTAACCATTTGAGTAATTAAAGTAATTCCAACGGGCTCTGAAAGCTGAAAAAAAGCAGCTTTGCGATGACATCCAACACTTTCAAGGGCCTTTAGCGTGCAAAATCCACTTTTTCCCTTCTTTGAGCTTTTAAGTGTATTTTAATGTTCATTCCTCACAAAAAAAAAAAAAAACACCCCAAAGCAATATTTTGATCTGTTCACGCATTCCACTAAAAACTGATCTCTGAGCCCCAGTACCTCCCAATCCACGAAAACGAATGGGTTCTCTCACATTGTGAAACTGAGATCAGCCCCTTCCATGAAGAGTCTGCGCTACCAGCACCGCCCCCAGGCTAACACACACACCCACGTTCTCCGTGGAGCTAGCGGTGATTCCTTTTATTCACACAATATGCATACCCATCTCTGCAAAAGTTCGGATTTGTTTTTTTCCGTGGGCGAGATGCAGACACGGCTGTAGGTTGACGTTGTCCCCACAAGGAGCGAATGCCGGTGCCTCAGAGATCGAGTCATTTTACTTCAACTGAATTTACTTCATACCGTTGGAGAAGCACCTTCCTCGAAAGCCCAAGGCGGTTTACCGGCACAGTCCCTATCCCCCATTCACACGCTGCCGAACACTGGCGCCAACCTTGCACCGGAGGAAAGTGTTCCCCAAGAACACTTTGACATATGCGTGGGAAAGGTGGGAATTGAGCCTGCAGTCGTCCGATGGGGGGGTCAGCCAACGTACCGCTGCACCACGGCTGCCCTCCCCATTTTCTATGGGTGGCGTCACATTCACACGGCCCAGTTCTCATATACCGTCAATGGGGACAATACTGTTCACTAGGAAAACTTCCCATCAATCCCTCTGGCCAATTGCCATCCATTCAGACCGATTTGGACCAATCACTGCTTACTGAGAATGTCTGGCTCCAACATGGCAGCGTCCATATGGCAAAACAATCTGTGATTGAATTGACTCAGTTAGCTGGAGCCAGAAGTAAGTCATTTTCTATGGGTTTCATTTACAGTCACTGGTTTCACAAATGCCCAGGCTTGCATGGCTTACCTCTTTGTTGATTTTAGGAGCAATCGGGTTCTCTGATGTCATATCCTGTAAAGAAAGGGAAGCCAGAGAGGTGAGAAAAAAGGCTGCAAATCCCTACCTTTTGCCGGCTAAAACAAGAATCTTTCATGCAGAAGCATAACATGAAGTATTGAACGTTTTTGTGATGTCAATAAATTAAATGTTTTTGTGCCTTTTGTTTCCTTTTCTTTTACCCTCCCCCATGTTGGTTTATTGAATAAACTAATCAGAATCCTGTTTCATGAATGAACTTTTAGCTGATGACATCGTTTTAAGTGCGCCAGATGCTAATGACCGATTACTTAATTGGCGTCATGGTATGCTCCGCACGTCTGACGCAGCAGCACTCTAGCAAGGCAGGATGCCGCTGCTGGAGGGGGGGGGGGGGGGGGGGGGGATCTCAGAGGTTGAGGTGCATAATGTGGACAGTGCGCGGTGCATGGCTCACCATGGCTCACCATGGCCTGAAGGCGCAGTACACTGTATTAATCCTGACTAAAGGTCATGCAGCAAAGTTAGAGAGCGTAACGGGCTTCCTGTTTGTTTGTTTTTCTGGAATGTATTATTTAGTGTCTCCCCTTTTGTAGTTACTTCCACCATCTTAGAGGCAAAATCAGGAACTGAAGTAAGGGGGAGGGGCTTCATCTGACTTTTGAAAGGCATTCCTTGAGGATGTGTAGCCACCTCTGCGTTTCCAACTCCACCAATTCTTTCAAGGAATTACTTGAAAATCCATACTGTATTAAGTTCCTCAGCTGCTCACATCTCAGAAAATACCCAATGACTTGGATAAAAGTCTTTTTCAAGCACACTTGCAGGAGCACTCAAGAGGTATCCGTGCAGAGGGGGTGACAATCTGCACGCCATGAATTTTAATTTGACTGAGAATCGGAATTCAAAGCTCGTGGCGCTCATGAAACAAGACATCTCATATTTCCCCGCGGCTCGCAGCGCCGTCAGACATTGCTGGTCCACTTCCAGCAGACATAAGCTGACCCCCACCCCCACCCCCTTCCCCTCCAACCAACACAGTCTGTCAGCTGATGTCACCATTTTGTGAACCTGCCCTGGGCCACATGATGTGACTGCGAGAGTCACAGTCTGAGTCGAATATTTGGTCATGTCTTTAACCGCTGTGAGTTGAAGTCATTCACTCCGTCTGACTTTGACCTGAATTCATTCAGGTTCAAAACAAAGTTGGCCGGCATGTGGAGCCTGACGGGAAGGAAGGCTTTTCTCTTTCTACAAACAAGCCTCTTCCTCTGACATTTGTAAACACCGCCGTGCAGAAGTTTGGCGTTCAGGGATGCTCACGGATGAACGGATAGAGAAGAACTGAGACCAATGGTGTTCACTCACTCATAGTTGGGCTTTTTCCTCTCTCCATCCATCCATACACCTATCCATTCATCCATCTACATTCATTTATAATCCATCCATCCATGTACTGTCCATTTATTCATCATCTATCAATACTCCATCCCTCCATTCATCCATCCGTCGATTGTTTTACTCCAGGGCTGCCCAATCCTTGTTCTCCTATTTGCCAGCATTCCCTTCCCTCCTGGCTGCTGATTAGCTGGCTCCGCTGTGTCCATGTTCTGATTGACTGAGCACAGCTGGAAAACAGGCAGGATGGTAGATCTCGAGGACCAGGACTGGGCAGTCCTCTGTTCATCTCAAGAAGGAACATGGGGCTCGCTAGAGCCTCTCCCTTTTTAGTGGGAAACACTAATACGGGAATACGGGGAGTAAAACAAACAAACTTAAAAGCAGTGCTGAACAACCAACCACAGAGACACCAAGGAAACGCAGAAGATTCATCCAGAAGGTAATAAAAAAACAGAAGAACATGGTGAGTGCTGCAGACCTCGCTTGACTCCGGTTGAAAAAAGACTTTCGGACCAAGGATTTGTCCCAGATTTGACAAGAACATCAAGGTTTTTCCAAGACCTTTAGAAAAGTGCTTTGTGAGCTAATGAGACATTAGGGGAAAGTTTAGAAAGAGTAGGCCTATTTACAAATAAATGAACATTATTGTAAGAAGCACGTCACATGGTGGTGGTAGTCTGACGGTCTGGAGCTTCAGAACCGGGACAGTTCACCATGACTAATTGAACCGTAACTTCTGGCCTTTACAAAGTAATCCTGAAGAAGAATTTCCAACCATCAGTCTGTGATCTCAAGCTCAAGAACTCTTGGGTAAATCTGCAGGACAAAGACGAAGAAGTCCATCACTTTGGAGTGGGCACTCATCTACAAATGGTAAATGGCGTATACTTGTACAGCGCTTTCTACCTTCCTTGAAGGCCCACAGCGCTTTACAGTCACAAACCCATTCACCCATTCACACAAACATTCACACAATGGTGACAGCTCCACTGCCGAACACTGATGCAAACTTTCCACCAGAGGCAAGGTGAGGTTCAGTGTCTTGCCCAAGGACACTTCGACACATGAGCGTGCAAAGCAGAAATCTTACGATCACGGGTCGACCGCCCTACCGCTGCACCACGGCCGCCCATACAAGAATCAGAATGTAGTGGAGCAGGGGACTTGTGGCCCGCTCAGCAAAGCAAATACAATCGTTGACATCTGCCACTGATTTACAACATTTTTTATTAAGAAATACTCAGTAAGTCTAGTTCTCTTTATATATGTCCTCCATAATGGGAAAAAATGCCACTAGAACATGTCGAAAGCATCAGAGTGACTCTCTAAAGCCTGGACCTTAGTCTGACTGACATGTTTGTGACTTTAAACAGATCCCATTCCAGTAAAGTCATTTTAAATGTAATTTTTGGGATTTGCAAACGGCCCTTGTTGCCTATCCCAACTGAGTTGGGTTTGGGAATGCTGCTAAATGCTTTGGTGGCACGTATGCTAAAACAGTGTATGTTTAAACTCCTAGCATACTGAGGAAGAAAAGTCCAGGTTGGCCTTTTTGAAATGGAATCCTAATATTTAGAAAGCCCTGCCCACATGTGTCTTTTACAATTAGACGTGGTCCGTGATTAGCCCAGCAGATTACATAAGTGTAAATATGCAGCAGCAGCAGCAGGCAGCCCACTTCATTATACAGGATGACACTTGTCAGCGTTTCAGCGCACAGGCCCCGACAGCAGAAACAAACACACGCCAAATCTGGGTTATTCCCTTTCACTGGTGGTTCACTTGAGTGTTATGTAGGTCAGATGTGGCCTAGCGGATATGACCCGGCCTGACTTGGGTTCTGGCCGGTTTTGCCAGATGTGGTCCAAATGTTGTGACATGGTGGGAATGGTGAAGGATCGACTGACGAAGAGGAGGATTTGGGCTGTGTGTGACGGATGTGTGGCTGAGGTTAGGCAGGGCAAAGTGACATCAAGATGTAAAATCCACACGTTGTGGAATAAAGACTTGGTTTGTTGATGGACCCGGGCCATGTCAGAAACACTGGGGTGACCGTGAGATGTCTGTTGTCGGCCCCCAGATATGGAATAATGATATTCCTCCAGAGCTGCACATAATATCAGATCTAAACCCTTTTAGATGTCAAGATTAACCTCTCCAGAATGGTTTTTAAATAATTGGTGGCATCTTATTCTCTTTTACTTCCTTTATTTTCATGTATTTTTTTGCCCTTTTGCTGATGTTTTAGGTGTTGTTCTCAATATTAACTTAATCTTTCCTTTTCTCTTTGTATTTTTGTAGCTCTTCTTTTATAGTGCAGGACTTTGGTACCTAAATGGTGACGTAAATTCACTGGCTTCATGGGAAATCCTTGCAAGCAATCAGTAGTCAATGGGCCTATATTATTCTTTTGTAAAGCCTTTTAGAAAACTATAAACTACATCAAAGTATATGATAATATGTTACGTTTGGCACACTTAAGAACAGATTTTAAAATAAATATTAGTTATTTTCCTGAGCTCTTTTCTTACCCAGAAGTAAGACAACTTGTTCTCTGAGGCTCCGCCTTTCTCTCCGTGTGGGTGCCACCCATTTTATGACGTCAACCTAGAGTTGACCTCAGCAGCATGTCCGTGTTTCTCCCACGAAAACAAACAAAATCCAAACTTTTGCAAAGATGGATGTACATATCGTGCATGTAAAATGAATGGGTTTTTCCGCTACCTCCATGGAGAAAGTGGGCGTGCGTGGTGGCCTGGGGGCGGTGCTGGCAGCGCGGACTCCTCATGGAAGGGGCGGTCCTCACCGGTCCACGTCATAATGTGGAACCCGCTCGTTTTTGTGCATTTGGAGGGGCTGGTGGTCAAGAGAGCAGGTTTTTAAAGGAATGCTCATAAATGCATGAATGGATCAAAATAGCACTTTGGGGTTGAGGAATTAACATTATAATGCACCAAGAAGCTCAAAAAGTTGATTTTGCATGCTTTAACAGAAGCTTACACATTAGTTTGAACTGCCAGTGTCAGTGTGGTCAGTGCACTAAGTATGGATCCTGTTTTTTTGTGCATTTCTGGGTAGAACCCTTGTTATACGCTGTGTGCCTGAAGAATGTGTTTTGCTGTTGCACAAAGTTATAAAAGGAGTTCCATACAGCAGAAGGATTGGAAAAAACGTTAATCAAGTTGTTTTAAAGAATTTTCTGGCTCTCTCATGTGTCCAGAGAAGTACGTGTTTTCATTTTTGTTAATGTTATCCATCATGTCTAAACTTAAAGTTTTACGTTTGTTTATTTGTGTGTGTCGGTGACGGTGACTTTGTGCCATCATGGACATCTGCAGAATAAAGTCACAAGTTGCAACAAAGTGCGGTTCCGTTTATCCAAGAGAGAGCAAAATCAAAAGTATCTTATTCAAGAAAAACATTTTCGGCTGAGGCACATTGTGCATTTCAAGTACTATTGACAGGTCAAAGTGCAAATGTGAAGAAATGGAAACTGAAAACTTTTGGAAAAGTATTTTCTTGTTACTTTGGCGGAGGCATGCTGCAAGGCAGTTACTGAGGGGACAACAGGTTAAAAACATTTGCTGATAAGTGTTTCTGATGTATAGATTGTCAGTAAACAATGAGAAGCAATGTGTTTCACTTCAAAGTAGTTTTAATGAGCCTGCATTCATCCGACCAAATTTCTATAAATTGCTGTGTCTCCTTGTCATGGATGTGTCCTTCCAACTCTGTTTACATCCTGTAATGCCCGGCTACAGCGGCCGTTTTGGTTCAGGTGTTCCGCTCTGACCACAGAGTCTATAAGACTGAGGAAACTCAGAGCGAACTGAAGCTCAGTCCGAAACCGAGACCACCTCAAAAGATGGGTCCAAGAGCGATTCCTGCAGTGTCTGCTTGGCTGTCACTCGTTGTTTGTTTGTACTGAGCATGTATATAGTTATTCCAACAACCCATACAGTATCTTTATCTTATCTCATCTTATGTTATCTTATTCAGATTGAAAATTTGTTTTGGATTATCAGGGAAACTATCTCATTTTTGTTTCACTTTAAGTCTAAATACACCCTTAGAGTCAAATGAAGTCTGAGTTTTCATTTGACTTTCTGAATCCCCGTCACTTCATTACAGTTTGTGGATGTTTCTCCTTTTGAACAACCACGATTCATATTTTTTTGTTCATTTGTTTGATGTTTGTGCTGTTTTCATTCAGATGACAGAATGACCATGCATGAATTATTGACGGGGTTGAGCACTGGGAGCGCGCCGGTGTTTACCATCATGCTTCCTTGACTAGTTTTACTTTCAGCTTCTTTTACTTTCCTCTTCACAAACAGCTGGACGCAGCTGGCTGCGCGCACCCCCACTCAGGCGCGCGCTCGCTCCCCGGTCACAGCAGTTTCGCCCAGAGGCGGGAAGGAGCCGCAGTCGGAGCGGCTGGACCGAACAGGGCGCACTTTGTTTTCTTCTTCCCCAACTTCCCCTCCATCTGTCACAATTCCCCCCCAGCGCGGCTCCACGGGGTTTCTGTCGTCCTTCGGTCCCCGAACGGCGCGGAGGAAGTGGTCCGTGGTCTTCCTCGTGACCGCAGTCGCGATGCTCCTGCTGGCTCTGACCGTGGCCGTGCCGCTGCTGCTGCTGCGCTCCTCCGAGAGCACCGCGCACTACTACGAGATGATGGGCACCTGTCGGATGGTGTGCGACCCCTACAGCACCAAACCGGGGGGCGCCACCGCCATGGAGGTGATCCAAAACGGCGCGCAGCCCCCGATGGCGCAGGGGACCCGCGGGGAGCCGGGCAGACCCGGCAAACCCGGACCCCGCGGTCCACCTGGGGAACCCGGACCCCCAGGTCCGAGGGGGCCACCGGGAGAGCGCGGGGGGAGTAAGATGTCCTTCCCGGCTCTGAGCGGAGCCTCGGGGGCTGAAGCCGGGGACGCGGAGGGGATGAACTCCACGGGGAGCGCGTTCAGGATCGCCTTTTACGTGGGTCTGAAGAACCCGCACGAGGGCTACGAGGTGCTGAAGTTTGACGACGTGATCACAAACTTGGGGAACCACTACGACCAAAGCACCGGAAAGTTCACGTGCCACGTGTCAGGGATCTATTTCTTCACCTATCACGTACTGATGCGCGGAGGAGACGGCACCAGCATGTGGGCGGACCTGTGCAAGAACGGACAGGTGCGCAAAAGACCCGGAGAATAGCGCAAAAAAAAAAAAACTTAGTTTCACGTGACTCATTTTAAAGAAGCGTCCTCAAAGGAGGAATTTACGCACAGTGACGCAGAGTTATGTAAGCGCCTTATATCTTAAACTGCAGCAAACATCAGTGATATTTATGGTGATCTGCGAGCGCATTCGCCTAAGTTGTTTGGCGGCGGCGCTCATGCGTAAATCCTTGGATGAGTGTTCCCTCTGCAGAAGGACGCAGGGTCAGACTGCAGCTGCAATTATCCTTTATAGGTTCTGACAGAAGGTTGAGATCAAACTTATATAAGCTCAAATTAGAAGCTTTTTTTTTGTTTAATTTGGCCAATTCAAATCTCCAGGATTATGTTTAAATTTGGAATCATTTTTTCAGGCAGCAGCAGCTGCTGCTTCACTCCCCCCCCCCCCAATAAGTGGTCCTGTGCTTCTGCCCCTCCAGGTTCGTGCCAGTGCCATCGCTCAGGATGCAGACCAG
The DNA here is from genome assembly GCF_053564925.1 of Oryzias latipes. NCBI lineage: Eukaryota > Metazoa > Chordata > Actinopteri > Beloniformes > Adrianichthyidae > Oryzias > Oryzias latipes. The sequence continues at coordinate 10,998,783 of NC_136238.1, forward strand.
AACTACGACTATGCCAGCAACAGTGCAGTCCTGCACTTGGACTCTGGAGATGAAGTGTATGTGAAGCTGGATGGTGGCAAAGCCCACGGAGGGAACAACAACAAGTATAGCACCTTCTCTGGCTTTATCTTGTACCCTGACTGAACCTCCTGCAGGACGCGCTGGACTGTATCCACTCCAAAATCAATGTTTTACTTCTTAGCAGGTTTATTTGCAAAAATGTATGTGTCAAGATTAAAAAAATAGATGTGTTTATCTGATGTTTAATTTATCTTAAGTTCTGCTGGAAGTTGGTGTCATCTGTGTGAGAGTGGTGTCTTAGTGTGAGAAAAAGTTTCAAAAAGTTAACAGGATCCTTTAATAAGTTACTGAAAGTACTTCTTAAAGTTTTAGTTTAAAAAATATTGACTGTAGGTATTTTATGGTTTGATGGCCCAGCATGAGATTAGAAAGAAAACAAAACAGTATTTTAGTGTAACTTCAATTTCAAAGACATACAAGATAAATTAAATTTCGACACTTCACTATCAACCTATAAAGGACTCTGAGTTTGAATGCAAAAAAACATGCTGATTATGCAAAAACAGTATTGAGATTACTGGAAAAGTTACTTTTTGTTGTCTGCGCCTGAAAGCGTTCAATACTTATAAAAAAAATGTTAAGGTTTAAAAAGATAAAATGCTGTGCAGGTCCACAAAAATAATTATCTGAACCACAATTATGCTTCAAAACCGAATCATAAGTTACACCATTGCATCAAAATGTGGTGAAAGTGAATGGTAGACAGAAGTATGTTTATGTTGAAAATGTCAAACACACGTCAAAGACTGATTTATTATTTATTTGATCTGATTTATTGTTTTAGTCCATTACACCATTCTAAAGGTCTTGTCACAAAGCCGCTATAAACATTTTGCGCAATTTCAACGTTTGAAATTTCAGTCTTTTATGACATATGCATGATTTACGTTATTTATAGGTGTTTCTTGCGTTCGTCATTCATTGATGAACGTCGACGGTTTTGGCCGACGGGCCTTTAAGTAAATTTGGTTTTGAGCTGTTGGTTGGTTGAGAATTACGTGGTTTATACGTATTTTATATTGTTTATACGCAATTATTATGTAAATCTAATGCAATTGTGTGCAATTTTTGCTAAATGCATATGCAAATTTGTGGCTTTCCACGACTGTTCCACGTATGTCTAACAGATTTTTCACGCATGTACCTCCGAAATACAACTTTTATATTGCGTATGCAGTACACATATTAAGTCAAAATGACGTAATTGACGTACGAATCACTAATGAATTGTGTGTAAACAGCAAAATAATCGCGTACGCTTTATGTTCTACGTTGCTTTACGTGTTCTTTGCGTGGTTTATTTATACTTCTGTAGTTTGAATGTGGTTCATTTGTGATAAATCTGTGAAAATCTCCTTTTTCCCAAGTTTCTTCACATATATGCGCAAAATGTACGCAGTGGCTGTGTGACGCAACATTCCGTTTGAGCCAACTGTATATATGAATATATACATATATATATATATATATATATATATATATATATATATATATATATATATATATATATATATATATATATATATATATATATATATATATAACATCTATATCATCTTAGTCGACTGTTGACCATTTCTTTTGTTTACTATAGAAAATTCTTGCTAACAAAGAACTGCCGAGCTAACAAAGTAGCTTGCTATAAAATCACATCCTATTTGAATTATCTGTTGAACACTGAGGTCTCTCAAAGTTTTCAACAACTCTTAGCCATTAGAAATGTTTTGGATAAAATAAAGCTATTTGTATTGAAGTGAATCATAAGAATGATTCAAAAACAGTTTTGACTGAGGAGCGCTAAAGTGCATTTAGCATGACTTTTAGCTAACGTAGTTTAACATCCAACTTCGGTCTTGAGGTGATATCTTTTAACCTCTTAAGGCTACGTTCACACAGCCCTCTGCAATGTGGGATCAAACGACTACTTTCAATGAAAAGTGCGTGTAAATGTGAATGTCATGACATCTGCGTTCAAAACTCTCACATTCACGCTTAGATATACACATTTTGAAGACAATTTTTGGGCTCTACGTGCAAAATGTGTGACAATAGAGCGTGTTTTTCAAGCTAAACCTGGTGGAACTTTGACCAACCAGGGTATCATCCATGGTAGTGACGAATGGATGGCGAGCCTATTTAATTCAAGGGAGTGCCAACTGTTTGCAAATTGGTCATCAATTAATAATTGCGTTTCTGTCCTGCTGTAATTATGACACCAAGTCGTTCCTATATCAGAACAGAGCAGTGAAAGAAAAAGCCTGGAGCAAGATTTGCACCACTTCGACATTTCACACTCTTTCAAGTCTCCTTTAACTGCAGGTGGTGGACACGTGCTAGTAAACAGCAGCAAATAAATAGAAGAAGCCCCTCCCTGATTGCCCAGTGTGAACAGAATTACCGCATTACAGAACATGTGTCACATGCCCGGTTTGAACGTAGCTTAACACTGGAGCTTTTCTCTTAACGTTCTTTGATATGTTACATCTGTTTCTTACCTTACAAAAGTGGTTTTGTTGTAAATGCATCCAAATTATAAGAGTAAATAAATAAGAATCCAATTGTCCGACAGCATCAGAAGAAATATCAACTAAACACACACATGTTTAATATTTTTTTTACAGTTCCTTCTGTGATTTGCACCTACGTTAGTTAGGAGGGACAATTGTGTGGGCTATGGAGAAAATCTCTCTCACTTTATCAACCGTGATTTTCAAGGGGGCACAGAAAATCTTTTTACTGTGAATTCTGTTTGCTGCTATTTTGAACAAAGGGTGTTATTGGAAGCTTATTAGCATTTTTTATTATACTGGAATTTTTTAAAAATATCAACTAAATGCATTAGTTTGAGGCAATAAGTTTGTTTTGCCAGAACATTTTAAATGGGGGTGCTTTCAGTATAGTCAAGAAGTAAACCAGTTACACAAAATCTGTTTTCATGTTGGTTTTGGTTGATTCTTTTCACAAATATATCAATAAAATTGTTTGAAAAATGTTGTTTTGAGCTGATTTGGCTATATTTTTTTCTTTTTTTTTCTTTTTTTTTTTAGCTTTTTTCTAAAAATAATTGTGACTTTAGTTTTAATTTTAAAAACCTCTGAAGAGTAAAAAGCTGCAGAGGAAAAGCGATTGCTGCCGCCTCCTGTGCTCTCCTCATACATAAGCCTGTAGTGATATTTACAAATGCTGCTCCAGAACCCAAACATGTCATTAAGATAATGGCTGTTTTGTGTGTGTTTTGGATTTTTTTTTCTTCCTTTATGAATCCATCCCCTCTGGAGCACACACAAACCAGCTGTTTACACATCAATCCGGCCGGTTTAAATGGAAATCGTGAGAAACAAATATTGGCATGTCCTCCTAGATAAACCTCTATTAAGGTGTTGGCTTATTTTCTTGCACCCAACAAACAAACTGTTGTCCTTTGAGAGGACTGTCAGTCTGAGCTGCTTTAAAAACTCTCCCTCCGGTCTCACGTTTGTCTTTGCCAGTTTTCAGGATTATCTTGTGTAGTTATGCCAGAAATATAGTGAGAAAAGAAAAAAGGCTACTCGCATTGGGTTTTGGGATTTAATATTTTAAAAGCAAAAGAGCAAGTGCGTAAAAACACATTATGCGTAATGCTTAAACATCCAAAATGCTCTCTTAATGTTAAATTGTAATTTCCATTGTAAAGCAGGATGAAAACGTGTGTGTGAATCAGTTGTTTATGCAATAAATGTTTGAGATTGACTAAAGTGGTTCAAGATTTGGCCCTTTAATGTAACTACACCATTTTTATCTTCACTTAAGACTGTTCTACTTTGGTTTGGTAACTTTTGCTTGATCATAATAATGGGACCATTAGGTGCAGCGGATTATAGGGCGCATTAAGCAAAGTCATGCACTGAGATAATGTGAAATGACTACACAACCCAGAGTGCCCGGAGGGGCCAACAGGCAGCAGTGGATTGGTCTGGGGGATTGACGGGAAGTTTTTCTAATGAACTGTCTTATTCTTCATGTTTGTGTCTTTTATCTGCAATAATCGGCCTTTGCAGAGAGACTACCATGGCAGTGGAGTCCAACTTTGTTCACAATAACATTGTTCAGAAGTAACACATAAAAATACAAAACAAAACTCTCCCTTTTTCAGTTCATTGTGTTAAAGTGTACCACTCTGCCAGGTTCACGATTACAGTCCCCATAGTGCTCCAACAATCCATCGGGCTTTGTAGTTTACCAAAGTTTTACTAAAATATTTGGACAGATTTTTGAGCGCCATGTACCTCAAAAAAAGAATTTCTAGGTCAGTAATTTATACACAAGTAATATAGAGAAAATTAAAGGATTTTAAGTGTGCCTTATAGTTAAAAAAACAAAGTATTCTTAATTATTTAAATTAGGTCAGTCTCCCTTTTTTTACTTTTTGCCAAAACCCTCAAATGAGCAGCTTTTAGTCACATTTTTCAGTCCAAGAGGAATGGACCATTCACATGGACGTTCCACAGACATACCTGTTTTCTATTGTGGAATCTCTTTGCACAGATAAGCCTGCATGACTTCATCCAGCTGGATGTTTATGTAACACCAAAAACTTCCTTTATATGCCTTATAAACTGAGTACAAGCAGATCATTCATAGACCAGTTTAATTCCTATCAGGGTAAATGTTCAAATTATCCAGACAAAGGAAGGAATCAGCTTCCACTGCCTCTGCTCTGGTGTTCCACAGGGTTCTAATCTTGGGCCCTTTTCCTTCTCATTTACGAGATTTTTAATTTTTACCTTAAATGCAAAGTGTCTGTTAAATGAACTGGTCTCTAAATACATAGATTTTACAGTGAGACTCAAGTTTATCTATGGTACAGAAAATACAAAAGATCAAAGCATGGTGTACCCAACACAGAGCTGGTAAATCTTAAGCACACAGAGTATTTATAGGTATGTGACCTTTGACCCAGCAATTTGGTCAAGGAAGACCATTTAAGACAAAATAAAACAGTCATACGCTGTTGTATTTCTACAACATATAATATAAAATATGATCTTAGTGGTTGGTTTCCCTTAGTGTTGAATCTTAAGAGGAAAAGACCTCTAAACTTGCAGATAAGCTGGAATCAAATAGGATTTCTACGGTGCTGACGGCACAGGCTGCAGCTAGTCACTGCCTTAAATATGGATCATATTTTTTTTTGCTGAGAAGCGCATTACTGATGAGTACTCAAGACATCTTAGTCGTTGGATTAGGTCCCTCCGAACTCTCAGACCATCTCTGCCCCTGGTGTCCTCTGATTAGTCAGCTGTTATAGCCGCCCCACCGAATGTCACAGCAAGTCGAGCAATTGACCCATAAAAAGGACGGGAATTAAGAAAAGAGTCACACCAAGTCAGCTTGGAGGGAAGGTTGTTCCTCTGTCCTGGCTGCTTCAGTTTAACTTGTGTTGTTTTAAACGTTTTGAGAAGGTGGGTTGGGTTTCGCAGTGTTCCATACATTCCTGCAGATGCAAAATTAAAGAAACTGCATTAAATTTCCAGTTTGGGATCTGAGTTTTGAGGATACACAGTCCTAACATTTAGTCATTTATTTGGTATGGTTCCTTAATGGGTTTCATCTGTTTTCAAAAGGAGTTTGTGTAACACTTTAACTCTTACATTTTGTAGGAATTAAAGTGTTACTGTAATGCAAACAATTTAAAAAACAGAAGTGGAACTAAATTAACAAAGGTGAACAAAAATTCACATTTTTGTCCATTTTTCTGTTGCACACTCTTTAAAGTGAATTTTTTAAGTGGGTTGTTTACTATAAATCAGCATGTAAAGATATTATAGTTTGTGTCTGCTGAGGGTCATTCACAAAAGTTTGAGGCTCTTAACAACCGCTGTGTTGTTAGTGTGTTGTTGTTAACAAATTAGCATAATGCTCTTTTTCAATTGCAATACTCTGTAAGGTGCAATTAAAATAAACACAGACACTCAAGTTTCTGGACAAATCCCTGGTGAAAAGTTAAGCCCGAGTTTAATTAATCGTGGGTGTTACGATCTAAAATGAACGTGCGATACGCATTAAAGTCATCTTTTTATTTTTTATTTTAAACAACTCACTACACACTTTTATTCACGTTTCATACTTTTCTCTCGTTTAAACACTCAAAGTTCAAACCTTTGTAGACAAATTAATCCATTATTATGAAATGAAACCAAAGATTGTAGAGTTGTGAACATTTAGCAAATTAAACGCCTTCTGTACAGGAGACACAACGGCCAATCAGGACTGAGAACACAATCTGCTGTTAAAAAAGGAAAAGAAGCACGCATAGCTGCGCAAAAAAATCTGCAAAACATTCAAACTGCGAAAGCTGAACTGCATTTCATAGAGGGGTTACTGTATTTCCATGAAGGAAAGCTAATGAATTAAGTAAATACCAAAAAGTCCTTAATTTTTTAAACATTCTCTTTGTCCACTTTTAAGATGCAAATGGGGAAATGTAAAAATTAAAAGGTTTTCAACATTTTCACTAATATGAATCTGTATTAAACAGTCAAATCAAATAACTATTGTTTGATAAACAAAATTTAACCCCAATTTTTTTTAATTACCAATTGAATAACTTTCAAGAAAAAAAACGCCGCTAAGTTTGGTGTTTTCAACAAGTAGTGGCCTCCCTACTGAAATCCAAGATCATCTCTTATGCACATCAGAGGCGTCCAGTTTCAATGTTAAGTCAATGTTCAGATGCGATCACAGGTCCTTGAGCATCGGGTACAGCGCGTGTGCCTGGCAGGGGCACCAAGAGTTCAAAAATCTAAGCTTTGGCTAAAAATTTGCGTTGCGTCAAGCAATCAGGTGCTCAGCTTTAGCCCGTGACGTGTTGATGATGCGATCAGCGGGTGGAGTCCAAAACTAAAATGGAGGAGAATCTGGTCGTTCTCCCCCTGAACTTATATTTTCTGTTTTTCAAACTGAGACAACAATGAAAATCTTCTTCCCTCCTCTGACTAACGGAGTCACAGTGCTGCTTAAGAGCGGTCGCCATCCAGTTACAGATGGTGAACGTCAACGTTGTGAGAGTCTCTAAAGGATCTCATGAACCCAGACATGGAGATGTGTTTACTGATGGTTTTTTGGAGCTCTTCAAAATGAATGAAAACCGGATCTCTCAACATCATTTTGCCTCTTCCATGTGTTGTAAATGAGAGCTTCCATGTGGCGATCAGGCTAAAAACACGACAGTAGCTCCTCCCACACACAAAACAGAGCATCTAATCTAAGAGAAAACCTTTGATCAAACATTTGGATTTTGATCTGCATCAAAAAAGAGGCAGTGGATGCAAAATATGGGGCTTGAATTGCTTTTGGCGTTGAAGCAGCCTTAGATTACACTTCTTTATTACACATTTTTGGCTCCTGCGACTTGTACTTTGGAAAACACGGTAATAACAAATATCTTCACTGAAGAAGAGTTCAAATGGGGCGGACGAAGGGCAACGGGCACATTTCTGTTCTTGTCGTGTTGCACCCAAAGAGGAAATGTTTTGGCACTTTGAACAGTAAAAGCTTGTGTTTCTTCTCATTGAGCTCTACCATAAATGGAGCGGGGTAACAACACAGTCTGCTGAAGCACCGGTGTCATCAGCAGAGGCTTTTCTAAACTCTTTAAAGATGACCTTGTTAGGGCTCCTGGCTCCACCTCAGACACATTTGGGATGAAAAGTGGAATCGCTGATGCCAACTGAGACATCAACAGTATGTGTTGCTAACAGCCTCCCTCCCTACCGCGAATCTTTCAGCACGATAGATGATCGGGACGCTCCGTGCCCCCTTGGTCAGGCTGACAGTGAGCGATTACTGACTGACAGGCGGAGCTGTGAAAGTCTGATTGATGAGGGGAGCGGGGGCCAAGGCCTCACGCACACACTTTCGCCGTTTGGGGGAATTTCAGCTCGACGGGCAACTGAGCAACAGGCGTCACATGCTGGAAAAACGCTGGCATGCTCCAGCTGCCGAGCTCCGCCATCTTCCTGAATGATGGCTCTAATTAATTACAATGATTACAGAGTCTGATCTTCCACCAAAGACGCCACACGGGTCTCCAACAGCAAAGAGCAGCCTGCTCCACTCCATTCCACAGCGCGTCTTGATTGCCAAACCGGCGTGAAATATTACGGCTGACAAGCTGTCTGCACAGGCAGCCAATCACTGGGGCATTTTTTTTTTTTTAAAAGCTCCCCTCGTTCTTTCACCCCAACGATTTCATCCCCGCAATGATTGATCCGTGTTCATGCCTGAGATGCAAATGCCGACACGGCATGAGTGAAATATGAAGAGGGAGATCAAAACAGATCCCAGGAGGATGTGCGCGCTGGAAAATCTTCAGCTTATCTTCCTCTCCTTTTGTTATTTGGCTGTGTCAAAGGATGAAGAGGAGGTTAGAGCGGAGAGTCTTTGCATTAGAGACGGAGCTAAGCGGGGAAACTAAGAGCACCTGTGTGAGGCATCAGCCAAAGTAAAGACGAGGCCGTCAAGAAGACGTTACGTTCATTTCAACAGCTTCCTCCTACGACCTTTTAAATAATAAGGGACTTTCCTTCAGAATAAAAGTCCTAAAGTGAGAATTTTCCCTCAAGACATCCAAGTTTAAGGTACAGCAAAACAACGTAGATACAATTTTAAATACAGCTCAAACACAAATATAGTATTTTCTGTTTAGAATTAAAATGGTTGAAAAATACAGTTCTAGTAAACCTGACATTGTGTTTTAATTATAAAAGACAGAGGTTTATTTTATTTTTTGTTTTTTACTGTGTAAATCACCTGACAGGTGAAATATGTATGGAAGCACTTTTATTCTAACAAATGTATTCATCCAACATGTTATTTTCAACACAAGCAAAGAAATTTTTATGTTATAGCAAGTTTAATGTTTCAATTGAATTAAACATAATTAATCTGAATTAACTGCTTCTTTTTGTTTTTATACCAGTTAATCCTTATTACAGTATAACATGCCAGTGGACTTCTTGGTTCTTTTGTTATCAGTCACAGAGTGGTAAAACCTATATCTTATATGACCATTTTTGTGCCTTTTAATATCCTCTTTTGGTGATAAATGAGAACTATTATTTTAAAATAACTGTCTCTTTCAGTGAATCCGATGCGACGTGTCCGTGGAGCCGCAGCCTAAACGTTTTTTAGAGTGATGCACCTCAAAAAGTCATCCCTGAAACCCAACTCTGGGCTTTCTGCAGCACGTCCGCTGGATAATGACTGAAACAAACGCTGACTCATGCTATCTGTCAGTCTGCACTTTTGGAAATCTGTTCACTCGTTGAATCGGCCAAATGAGGGAAAGAGACAGACAACAACAAAGAACACAAAGAATGGCTTGAGCCGTTTGAAAAAAAGAAACAGCTGCAACCCTTCAAGGCTTTCTCAGGGAAATGAGGTTGTTTGGCAAATTTTCACAAACACAGCTTTTCCTGTCAAAAGGTGCCTGTGGCAGTGTGTTCATCCATTATTGTGACTGCTTTATTCCACTGTGTCTCTGCGACCTTTATTCCTTTGAACAGAAAAACTCTTGCAGACCCCGACTCGCAGAGGGGATTTTCAGAGCTCACAGACTGATGATTCAAACGCTGCAAATCATTTAAGTTTTCAAAGAGCCACAGATTTTCTCCGGTTAAAAAGGCTTTAATGAACAAAACCTTAGAGTGTGTTGAGTGTGACCAGGAATGACCAGGTTTGGACAGTCCAAATGGCAGTCCAAACCTGGCATTTGGACTGTTTTCAGACCATTCTGGACAAAAACTTTTGTTAACAAAACCACATAAAGATCTCTTCAGTCATTGGCTAAGACTTTGAAGCGTGGGGCAAAGCAACGAGAGGCAGAAATTATGGAAGTTCTGTGCTTCGCAATCCTTGTGGGGATAGTTCACTTATTCATACTTAATATCTCGCAGACTAATTTTGAACGTCTACATCAACGTCAGGTTCAAGACTTTTAACTGCTACTTTGGTACAGTGGAGAGACGCTGGAAGGCGGTTACTGTGGAGACGACAGCTAAGAAGGTACACTAACGCAATGAAGCAATGTGTTCCAACCAGATTTCAATGAGTTGCTGTGTCTCATTGTTGCTCTGCTACAGTGTTTACGTCACAAAAAGTCAGACTCCGGTGGCCATTTTGGTTCAGTGTTTCCACTCCAAGTATGAAGCGCATTTAGACTGAGGAAACTCAGAGCGGACTGAAGCTTGATTCGATTGGAAATGAACTGAGACCACCTTGAAAGATGGGTCAGAGAGCGGTTCCTGATCCCGGACCAAGGGCCACTTGGATGTTTTCAGGCTAAAATTATTTTCTAGAATATCGGAGCAAACTAATTCTGGTTCACTTTAAGACAACCAAATGTGTCCAGTCTGAATAGACCCTTAGAGTCACGCTGTGAAATAAAGTATTTACAGATGTGTCCACATTTAACAGACACTTTTATTTAAGGTGAATTACAAATCTTGTAAATAAAAAGAGAAGGGGCCCAACATTAGAACCCTGTGGAACACCAGTACAGAGGCAGTGGAAGCTGATTCCTTCCCTTGGCAGGATAATTTGAAAGGTCACCCTGATAGGAATTAAACTGGTCTAGGAATAATCTGCATGTAATCAGTTTATAAGGTATATAAAGGAGGTTTTTAGTGATTTAAGTGTTACATAAACGTCCAGCTGGATGAAGACAGACGACTGTTCGGCAGGTTTATCTGTGCAAAGAGATTCCACTCCAAAAATAGGTATTTCTGTGGAACGTGCATGTGAATGGTGCATTCCACTTTAAATGTGGCTACAAGCTGCTCATTTCAGGGTTTTGGGCAAAAATAAAAAAGGGAGACTGGCCTAATTTAAACAATTTAGGATTACTATGTTTTTGTACAATAAGACACACTTAAAATTGTTCAGACGAGAAATGTATTGTATTAAAATCAACAATGTGCTTTGTGAATTAATTACAGACCATGAACCGATTTTCGATGGTAGGTACATGGTGCTCAAAAATCTGTCCATGTTTTAGTACAACTTTGGTAAACTACAAAGCCTTATGGATCGTTGGAGCACTATGGGTAATGTAGTCATGAACCTGGACGAGTTATTGTCAGTAAGGTTTGGTAGATCTGTGGTGCTGCTCTCTACGCAAAGGCTGATTATTGCAGATAAAAGAGGCAAACACTGAACATATACGAGGACTGGACTGAGTGACTCCTCCCCATTTGCCCCCTGGTTCCAAGACGCCAAATCCCATAGACTTGTTCAGAGAAATAAACTGCTGTCATTCTATTTGTCAGAATAACCATTCTTGATCTACTAATGTTTTAAACATCTCTTCTTTCTCTTTCGGCTTTTCCCATCAGGGGTCGCCACAGCGAATCATCGTTTTCCACCTCACTCTGTCATGGACATCTTCTACCCTAACATTAGCCAACTTCATGTCCTCTGTTAAGACATCCATGTATCTCCTCTTTGGCCGTCCTCTTGCCCTCCTGCCAGGCAGCTCCATCTCCAACATCCTTCTACCAATATATCCACTATCCCTCCTCTGAACATGTCCAAACCATCTCAGTCTGGCTTCTCTGACTTTGTCGCTAACACAGGCAACATGAGCCGTCCCTCTGATGTACTCGTTCCTTATCCTGTCTAACCTGGTCACTCCTAAGGAGAACCTCAACATCTTCATCTCTGCTACCTCCATCTCAGCCTCTTGTCTCTGTCTCACTGCTACCGTCTCTAACCCATAGAGCAGAGCTGGTCTCACCACTGTCTTGTACACCTTTCCTTTGAGTCTTGCTGACACTCTTCTGTCACACAACACTCCTGACACTTTCCTCCACCCGCTCCAACCTGCCTGCACTCGCCTCTTCACCTCTTTTCCACACTCTCCATCACACTGAACTGTTGACCCCAAGTACTTAAACTCCTGCACCTTCTTCACCTCAGCCCCCTGTAACCTAACGCTTCTACCTTGATCCCTCTCGTTCAGACACATGTATTCTGTCTTACTACGACTGACCTTCATGCCTCTTCTTTCCAGAGCAAACCTCCACCTCTCTAGCTGTTCCTCCACCTGCTCTCTACTCTCACTGCAAATTACGATGTCATCCGCAAACATCATTGTCCAGGGAGATTCCTGTCTTACCTCGTCTGTCAGCCTGTCCATCAGCATAGCAAACAAAAAGGGACTCAAAGCTGATCCTTGGTGTAGTCCCACCTCCACCTTGAACTCCTCTGTCTGACCTACAGCACATCTCACCACCGTCATACTTCTCTCATACATGTCCTGAACTACTCTGACATACTTCTCTGCCACTCCAGACGACCTCATACAGTACCACAGCTCCTCCCTCGGCACCCTGTCATACGCCTTCTCTAAATCTACGAACACACAATGCAGCTCCTTCTGACCTTCTCTGTACTTTTCCATCAACATTCTCAAAGCAAAAATGGCATCAGTGGTGCTCTTACGGGGCATGAAACCATACTGCTGCTCACAGATCTCCACCTTCTTCCTAAGCCTGGCTTCCACTACTCTTTCCCACAGCTTCATTGTGTGGCTCATCAACTTTATTCCTCTATAGTTGCTGCAGTTCTGCGTGTCACCCTTGTTCTTAAAGATCGGAAGCAGAACGCTTCTCCTCCATTCCTCAGGCATCTTCTCACTCTCTAGAATCCTATTGAACAAACTCGTTAGAAATTCCACTGCTGTCTCTCCTAAGCACTTCCATACCTCCACAGGTACGTCATCAGGACCAACGGCCTTTCCGCTCTTCATCCTTTTCAGAGCCTTTCTAACCTCATCCTTTCCAATCTCTGCTACTTCCTGCTCCACAACAACCACATCTTCCTCCCTTCTTTCCCTGTCATTTTCCACGTTCATCAGCTCCTCAAAATACTCCTTCCATCTTTTCTGTACACTCTCCTGGGTTGTTAGCACCTTTCCATCTCTGTCCTTAATCACCCTTATCTGTTGCACGTCCTTCCCATCTCTGTCTCTCTGTCTGGCTAGCCTGTACAAGTCCTTCTCTCCTTCCTTTGTGTCTAGCCTGTCATATAGCTCATCGTAAGCTTTCTGTTTGGCCTTTGCCACCTCTCTCTTCACTCTACGCTGCGCTTCCTTGTACTCCTGTCTACCTTCCTCAGTCCTTTCTACATCCCACTTCCTTTTAGCCAACCTCTTCCTCTGGACGCATTCCTGTACTTCCTCATTCCACCACCAAGTCTCTTTACCATCTTTCCTCTTTCCAGATGACACACCTAGCACCTTCCTACCTGTTTCCCTGATCATCTCTGCTGTAGTTTCCCAGTCATCTGGAAGCTCATCCTGACCACCCAGGACCTGTCTCAACTTCTGCCTAAATTCCTCACAAGTTTCTTCATTCTGTAGCTTCCACCACTTGGTCTTCTTTTCTGTTTTCCCTCTCTTCTTCTTCCTGACCTCCAGAGTCATCTTACACACCACCATGCGGTGCTGTCTGGCTACACTCTCTCCTACCACCACTTTGCAGTCATTAACCTCTCTCAAATGACCTCGTCTACATAGGATGTAGTCCACCTGAGTACTCCTACCTCCACTTCTGTATGTCACTCTATGTTCCTCTCTCTTCTGGAAGTAAGTGTTGACTACCGCCATTTCCATCCTCTTTGCAAAGTCCACCACCATCTGTCCCTCCAGATTCCTTTCCTTCACACCAAACCTGCCCATCACCTCCTCATCACCTCTGTTGCCCTCACCAACATGCCCATTAAAGTCTGCTCCAATAACAACTCTCTCTCCTCTGGGGAAACTCTCTATGACCTCATCCAACTCACTCCAGAATCTCTCCTTCACTTCTAACTCACAGCCAACCTGTGGTGCATACCCACTGACTACATTCACCATCACCCCTTCAATTTCTAACTTTAAGCTCATCATCCTGTCTGAGACTCTTTTCACCTCTAGAACACTGTTTACAAACTCCCCCTTCAGAATCACACCTACCCCGTTTCTCTTCCTATCAACACCATGATAGAACAGTTTGTATCCTCCTCCAATACTACGTGCCTTGCTGCCCTTCCACCTTGTCTCCTGCACACACAGTACATCTACCTTCCTTCTCTCCATCATGTCTGCCAGCTCTCTGCCTTTCCCTGTCATTGTGCCAACGTTAAGAGTCCCTATTCTCAAACCTATGTTCCTGCCTTTTCCCTTCTCTCTCTGGCCACGGACCCTTCTGCCTCCCCTCTTTCTTCGACCAACAGTAGTCAAATTTCCACCGACACCCTGTAGGTTAACAGCATCGGTGGCGGTCGTTGTTAACCCGGGCCTCGACCGATCCGGTATGTCTAAAGTGTTGTGGATGATTCGCATGGTTATTTTGGCAATTTTTACGCCGGATGCCCTTCCTGACGCAACCCTCTCTATTTATCCGGGCTTGGGACCGGCACAGAAGTAACTGGCTTGCAACCCCTGTGGCTAGATTACTAATGTTTTAAACATGTTCTTGATAATTCTAAAAATTTTTCGATATAATTTTGTAATACAAGTTATTCAAAATATAAACTGATCAATGAAATGCCTCAATAATGCACGTAATCTCACGTTGAACATATGATTGCTTTGATTTGTTTTGATTTTGTGTGGCCTGCTTTCAAATGGTAGGGTGTGGACTTCCAACAAGTTCGCTCCCACATTGCATCGGTTTAGTCAATCACTTTATGCTTTACCATGGTGTGTGTATGTCTAATGTTTAATGTCTTTAAAATTTGATCATGTTTTTATGTAAAGCATTAGATGGAAAAGTGCTCTACAAACTAAAGTTGATTTGATTTGATTGGTGAGAATGGTTGCTAAGGAAACGATGTCTCAGGTAGACATGGACAAATCACAGCTTTCTGACAACGTCTGGGTTCAACATGGCGGTGTACGTGTCATGATAAAAATATTGACTACGCTGATTTCATTTTGTTGGAGCCAGTAGTAAGCCATTTTCAATTGATGACATCACTCTCACTTAGTCGAGTTCACATATAGAGTCAATGGGAACAACACAGTACAATACAAAAACCCTCTTGAGAAACTCTTGGTAGTGTACTCTTATCACATTGTTTGACATTTTTTGTTAAAAAATGTTTCCTAAAAGCTAAAAAAAACGAGTTTAAGGCTTATTTTTAACACCATGGTAAACCATGTGCCTCTTTGAATGAGATTAGGAATGTTATTCTGTGGGAAAATGCAAACAATTGTTTCCCACAAGGTTGCACTGTTTGCTAGAACCAAAGAATTGTATGAAAAATGTGTAAAATTACACTGGGCTAAAACTATCCTGGAGGCTGAGACAGTTTGTGTGACCTGTTTCTCTAAAGGGTATTCATTTTAGTATCATAACTCTTTCAACACTACCTCCATTGATGCACTTCAGTCTTTTAGAGTTTTGGAAAATATACTGGTAATTCAGTTTTTGGCTTCGTTTGGTAAAGGATTGATCTAAGTTCTTCTAAGTTCTAGTTAGTAAAAAACAACAAGATCGGTTAAATGTGATCTCTCTCTTGATTTTAGCTGTCAAATCACGTCCAAACTCCCGTGTCTGTGAGGACGTTTCAGTCTCATTCGCAGGAATAAAACTGTTCACACATACAGATGATTTGCAGGCAGAAGTGGCATAAATGTCAGAATCACATCTTCGTCTTATTCTCAGGGCCGGGCAATAATGAGAGGCTAAAGGAGATCAATTTCCCTCTGCTGTCAACCATCACTCCCCCCTCCCTGCCTCACTCTCCTCCTTTTTGTCTCTCACATTTCTATCCTCATTATTTATGTCTCACCCTGGCTGACAGTGCTGCTCACCTCCTGCCTAATTGACCGCTTAAATTGAGTCCCTTTCACTGCTACTTCTCAGCCTTTTTGTGACCAAAAACGTTGAAATATTTGCATGCTAGCACCTTGAACGTGCCCAGCACCACGCTGGCTGAGGAGCGCAGACTCTTAGCTTTGTCACACAGAGCATGACATTAGCGTTTAGCTAGAAGCACAGCTGGGCTAAAGTACAGTCAGAGCTGCGGGAAAGGCTGCAGACCACTTTACTTTTGCATCATGAAGCAGATCAGCGCGTACCAGTGGACAAAACAAAACAAAACCCCAAAAAAAGGCCATTTAAACCTGTGACAGTGTCCTTTCAAATCTGATTTCATGAGTTCACCTCCGTCTTCCTGAATGGACTCTGAAAGCCGGCTGTCATTTCTCAATGCAGAGCAGTAAAGGTTAAAGGAGTCGCCAAAGCAGGTGGCTTCATTGTGACAAAGCCAATAGGAAGTGGATCTTTTTCTCTCCTCCAGCTGACGGCGGTGACAGGCTGAGAGAGACCAGATGAGAAAGGATCCTCAGAGAATTGACTGAAAGGTTAAATCAGCCCGAAGCAGCAGGGCGGACGAAGACACACACACACACACACGCGCACGCGCTGAGAGCCCCCGGCAGTCACGCTTCAGGTCCCACACATGTTTCTCGTTGTGGTTGTGTCATCGCACAGCCTGTTTAACAAGCAGAACATAAACATCGATCATGTTAATCAGGTCAGGTTATTAGGGGAAAAAATCCTGGTGGTTTTGGTTTTTGACCATATTCAAGGACTTGGCTACATCACCTTTCAGGTTCAAATGATGGGAAATACTAGCTGAGTTCTGCAGAGGAAGGCCTTTACTGTGGTAAAATTGAACTTCAATGACCAGATAGTGTCTGTTTTTTTCTAATTCTGGCATTTTGGAAGTGGTGTTTTGAGAGGTTTTGGTTCATTTTTACTGCTTTTGTTTGTTATGACCTTCGAGATCAACAAATACTTTTATGGCCCACTGCACAGACACGAGATACAAGATAATGCTTGACGTCTTTTTTAGGATTCTGAATGGTGAAAATGGAGCCTGAGGTGGGTCAGCCCTAAGGACTGGAGTTTATTTCGTCCAACCAAACAACATTCCAAAAACGGGTGATTAGGTGGTTGGCTCCACTCATCTGCCAATCAGAAAAAACAGCTAAAACTTGGTAAAAAAAAATTGTTTTCTTTGCAGGTTTAACAAAAAAAACATATATATCTGTAGGAATACAAGAGATGGGAGCATTAATATTTACCAAAATGCCACAGGGCATGATATACATGCTTATAAAAAGCATCACTTCTCTCTACGCTCATACAATGAGAGTGGCCCCTCCCACTATAGTCTGGCCGCTTCAATGCAACTCATTTATGCCAGGCACTATAAAGACCTGCCAAAACGGGAGTTCGGATCCTTTAGTACAGGGTTGTTCATACTCTTCATACTCTGAATTTCGCCATTTTGACCATGAGGGTAACGGTCTGCACGCACACCAAATGTTTAGTTATTGGGCATAACTCGCGCAAATGATTGGCAGTCACTTATGTGTCGGGAGCAGCATCAAAACACACACACTGCCAAATTACTTTTAATATTGTTTAATTTTTAATTCCCTCTGATGGATATGAGTGTGGTTTAGGAGGAAAAAAACTATGAAATGAGGCACAGTATATAGAAAATATTGTAGCGACCTGGGGGTTAGCCCCGCCTCAGCCCCTAAGACTCATGGGAAGTTGGGAATCTTGATGTGAAAACCATGAGTGAGAGGGCTAGAAGCAGAACTGAGATCCATGCTGTTAGGCTGTTTGTGTGTACTTGAATAAATGGGCATTGATATTGAAAAGGAGACGTTGCATCTCTGCCTATTTCTTCCCCTCTGAGGCTGCCCGGGGTCATGCGGCGTATGGGGCACAGACCGCTCTCCAATGAAACAACTTTATTAGGAGCTCGGCTATTGTGACAAGCCAGCTGGGTCATTACAATATGATGAAACACAAAGAGCCGCATGCTTATTGGCAGAGAGCCGCATGCGGCTCAAGAGTTGCGTGTTTGCCACCCTTGCTTTAGTAGATGGAAGGAGAACTGAAAGGGTTAACAGAACAAAAGGAAACCAGAAGAGTAACAAAACCCACACAGTGAAGGATTATCCTAAACAACTGTGTGTTTGTGTATCTGTCATGTTTATGTTGACAGGGTGCTGGCTAAGATGTTTGTGTGTTGGGTGTGTGCACCCACATCACACACTTGACATGAGTAGAAAATAACGCAATAAACAAACATTTATAACCAGGCAGAAAATCAACGTGTTTTTCTGCATAAACCTTGACATTTTAAAAATCCATGTTAGTAGTAGGAAATTGCTTTGTTTTGAAACCACTCTAGAGGTCATTAAAGGAACTGCAACACCTTCAACTTGTTTCCAAATCAGGAACAGAACGAGGGCTTAAGTGGACCAAAAGCAGAAGTAAATCAAATCGAAAAAGGCCGAACCAAACAATAATCAAATGATATTCAGTTATTAATGCAACTTGGGGCTAAAACTGGGCTACAAAGAAAAAGGCATCTTACCTCTGAATGTATCTGAGTCGTGACAAAATGATCCTGAAACATTTTAGGGAGAGACGTAATACATAAAACAGGATTAGCCACATTTCTTCCATTGCTTTCCTTTTGTCCTGGTTTGGGTTTGTTTTGGACGATGCCATTCAAAGACCCTTTGGTTCTCTCTTAAGATTGGACTAAAGTGGACCAGAACAAATTTCGTAGTGCTTTTTTCGTATCCTGCAACTATTTTTACTTAATCTGGTCTAGAACCTGGTCTTAGCAACATTCCAAACATGTGAAGAGGAATAAATGGCGTCTGAAGGGTCAACACAAAACTGTACCTGATTTCTACTACTAGCCTCGTAAACCGCTTTAGAACCACTTTGAAAAAGGTTCTAACACAGTCACACCTGCATGCTGTTTCCTTTTTAATTAATAATAATAATAATAAATTTTATTTCAAGCGCCTTTCAGGTCACCCAAGGTCGCTGTACAAGGTTAAAATAAGAAAAACAGAATAAAACGTCAATAAGAAATTATCAGAGTAAAACATGAGTAAACATAAAGACATAGTAAAAAAAAAATAATAATAATAATAATAAATAAAAACATTTAAGATAGATACATAAAAAATTATAGGATAGAAAAACAGACAAACAGACAAATGAGGTTGCGATAACTGAATGGATTAACTGTATGATTGTTTGAAGAGATGGGTCTTGAGTTTGGATTTGAATAGTGGCAGTGTGTCGGTGTTCCGTAAATCTGGAGGAAGAGAATTCCACAGCTGAGGGGCAGAGCGACTGAAAGCTCTGCCCCCCATTGTGGCAAGACGGGCAGGTGGGACATGGAGTTGGAGAGAGGAAGTGGAACGGAGAGATCGGGAGGGAATGGAAATGTGAAGAAGGTCAGAAATGTAGGGTGGAGCCAGGTTATGGAGTGCTTTGAAGGTGATGAGGAGAATCTTGAAACTAACCCTTTGTTTTATGGGAAGCCAGTGTAAGTTTTGGAGAACTGGTGTGATGTGGTGGGATAACGGGGTCCTGGTGATAATGCGGGCTGCAGAATTTTGAAGAAGCTGCAATTTTTTGAGTGTTTTATTGGGCAAACCAAACAGGAGGGAATTACAATAATCGATCCTAGAAGTGACAAGACTATGAACAAGTACAGCAGTTGTATGAGGTGTGAGAGAAGGGCGGAGACGAGATATATTGCGAAGATGAAAGTAAGCAGAACGGGTGATGTTATTAATATGAGATTGGAACGAAAGTGAGCTGTCGAGGATGACACCCAGACTCTTTACCTGGGGGGAGGGAAGAACAGAGAAGTCATTGACAGAGATGGAGAAGCTATTGGATTTGGAAATAGTGGATGGAGTGCCTACAAGGAGGACTTCAGTTTTGGAACTGTTGAGTTGCAGAAAATTTGAAGAGAACCAGGAATGGATTTCTTGCAGACAGAGGGTAAGGGAGGAAGGAGGAAGTGATGAGGAGGGTTTCGTAGAAATGTAGAGCTGGGTGTCGTCCGCATAGCAATGGAAATTAATGTTGTGTTTATGGAAGAGAGAACCAAGAGGGAGGATGTAAATGATGAAGAGAAGGGGACCTAGGACTGAGCCCTGGGGAATACCAGCAGAGAGTGTGAAGGTGTTTGACATATGAGGTTTAATATGGATAAATTGACTACGGTCTGATAAGTATGAAGAAAACCAGGACAGAGGGGTGTGAGAAATACCAATAGTTTGAAGTCTGTGAATAAGAATATTGTGGGAAATGGTGTCAAAAGCAGCAGTTAAATCAAGGAGAATTAGAATGGACAGTGAACCGGAGTCCGAAGCTAAGAGGAGGTCGTTTGTGATTTTTAAAAGAGCTGTTTCTGTACTATGGAGTGGGCGGAAACCAGATTGAAAGTGTTCGTAGATGTTGTTACTGGAAAGATGAGCACGGAGCTGAAGAGCAACAGTTTTTTCAAGGATTTTGGAAATGAAAGGTAAATTAGAGATTGGGCGAAGATTATTAAAGTTATTTGGGTCAAGACCAGGTTTTTTCAAAACTGGAGTTATAGAGGCGACTTTTAGAGAATGTGGAACAATACCAGACATGAGAGAGGAGTGAATAATGTTGGTAATTGATGGGAGAAGAGAAAGGAGACAGGATTTAACGAGAGATGTAGGAATGGGATCCAGTTGGCAGGTGGAAGGTTTAGAGTTTGTAATAAGGTCAGAAATGGTTTGTACAGAAGGAAGTGAAAATCTTGAAAAGGTTGTTAGAACCGAGGGAGGAGTGAAGATGTCCACTCCAGAGACTGCAGCTTGGCTTGTGAGCTGTTGATGAATTGTAGAGATCTTAGAAACAAAGAAGGACATTAAAGCGTTACAAAAGTCAGGTGAGGAGAGATGATTAGGGAGAGAATCAGGGGGTTTTGTTATATTAGATAGAAGTGAGTAGAGGGTCCTAGAGCTATGTCGGTTTGAGTGAATCAGGCCAGAGTAATAGGAAGTTTTAGCGGACGCTATAGAATCTTTATAGAGGATAATGTGGTTTTTGTACATGTCCTTATGAATTATGAGTCCAGTTTTATTTTGAAGTCTTTCCAGTTGTCTGCCTTTAGCTTTGAGCTGACGTAGTGCAGGTGTGAACCAAGGTGCAGAGCGGGTGAAGGAAACTGATCTTGTTTTGAGGGGTGCATGAGCATTAAGAAGTGACTGCAAGTCATTGTTATACTGCAAAACTAGTTCGTCAGGTGTGGCTTCAGGATTTACTCTGGGAAGGTTGATGATATCGGCTGAAAAATTAGCAGTGTTGATGGCTTGTATCTTACGGAATGATATGATGCGTGGACGTTTGAGTTTGGATACTGTGAGGAGGAGATTAAAGGTGATGAGCTTATGGTCAGTGAATGGGAGTGTGTGAGGTTTGCAATCAGAGGGAGTAAGTCCAGAGCAGCACACTAAGTCTAGCGTGTGTCCTTTGCAGTGAGTGGGAAAGTGAATAAATTGCTGCAATCCAAGGCTATCTAAACAGGATAAAAAGTCTTTGGCAAGAGGATTATTACAGTTATCCATGTGGAAATTAAAATCACCAAGAGTAACAATGTTCTGAGATAGTGAAGTGAAATGGGTCAGGAGATACGAAAAGTCATTTAGAAAATCCTTGCTGATTTTGGGTGGACGGTAGACTGTAGCAACTATGGTGGGGGCAGGACCAGAAAGAAGTAATGCAGAATATTCAAATGAGCAGTAAGTAGGAGCAGAGACAGGAAGGACTTTCCAGTACTCACGATAGATCATCAGGACACCACCGCCTCGAGCATGTGTGCGCGGCTCACTGGTGTACACAAATCCAGGTGGAGTTGCCTCATTGAGTGCAGTGAAGTCCCCAGGTTGCTGCCAAGTCTCTGTGAGGCATAGAAAGTCCAGCTTTCGGTCAGCAATAATGTCCTGGACCAGCTGGCCTTTATTGGTGAGCGAGCGGATGTTGAGGAGACCAAGGATGACTGTAGTAGAGTTAGTGGAACAGAGAGGAACTGGAGTGGAGCGGGGGAGAGAGGAGAGCACACTGTGGTCAACGCCTCTGTATCTAATTGATACATTGACCCTAATATTGATTTTAGTGTAGTGCTATGCATGAGAGTGCCGTAATGATGGCCCTGCTGTCTCCACCTTAAGCCGACCACACATTCCCATGGAAAGACATGGAGGTTCCAGAGCAGAGCCTCCCTGCTGGACGTGAACTGATGAATTGTGATGAATTGTTTCATTGAAAGTGACCACTTTCAATGAAAAGACTATGTAAACAAGCACGTTTTGGGCTTCGGCGTTCCAAACTCTTGCGTTTACGCATCACAACACAAGTTTCTTACCACCGTTTTTGGGCTCTAAGTTAAAAAAGCCATTGAAGGTTAAGCCAGGTTGAACTTTGACCAATCAGGTTCCGGGATTTGGTAGTGACGTATGGATGGCGTCCCGTTTAATTCAAAGAAGTGCCAACTGTTTGAAAATTGATCGTGGAGGAGAAATTAATAATTGGCCAGAGTTAAATGATGTCAAGTCTTTCATACATCAGAATAGAGCTAGGAAAGAAAAAGCCTGGAGCAAAATTCACGAGATTTACGGCTTCAGCATTTTGGACCAATCTTCTTCCAAGTGTAGATGGTGGACATGCAATAGTAAACAGTAGAAACAGGTAGAGGAAGAAGCCCCTCCTTCTCCTGAACAGGGCATCAGAGTCACACCTTTCCGCAGTGTTTTTACACTATGACCATTAAATTAGCATATAATAATACTATAAAGGATACTAGTAAACTAGAAAGGATTTCAGCCAAGAGATGGAAAATAAACTGAAGTTGATTCTGTAGGAATCGTACCTGAGAGGAAACAAACAGGTTAAAAGGTAGCTGAACACGTTCATAGACGCTACAACGAAATTTTGGAGAGTTTTTAGGTGCAACGTCCCGATTTAGGGTCAATGGAGTTCATCCTCTGGGAACACCAACAACCAATTTAGGTTGAAACGTTTCTAAAAACTCCACAATTCTTTGTCTAAAGGTTTTTGGACTGAGCCAATCGTCGGGTCTTAACTTCCTGCGACGTTGAGCAGCAGCAGCAGATGCCTCAACGTGATCTTTCAGCGACCAGATGGAGCCCATTTATCACCACCTCAAGCTTCCCTAAACTTCTCAGCGAGACGTAATAAGACCAAGGAGCAATCTGTCCTCACCTCTCATTAGGTCTCTGAAGAGATCCCCCAACAGCTTAATTATTCATCTGCATTAATATCCCTTCAATTATTTCTGATTGGGGGAGTGTGTGTGTGCGTGCGAAGGCCAAAGATCAGCCCCGCGTCCCCTCAGCCTTCCTCCTGATTAATGGATGAGGAAGAGGAGCCATTCATGTATTATTACTGGAGAGAGCCGGGACCTTGGAGAGAGGTACAGACGGAGAGGGACACAGGAAGAGGAAGGGGAGCGCTGGCGAATATTAATGGCGGTTTGGTATGCAAACATGTCTGTTGCACATACCTGGCATTTTAATGTAAAGGGGACTTATGGATGAAGAACTGCACAAAGCAAAACTCGTCGTTTGTCTTAAGGAACTCTAATAAAGACGTCAGGTGGATTTATTTGGAGGAAACATCTTTTTTTTTGCATTTATGGGGGCTTTGACAGCTTGTTTTTACAGCCTGACGTCTCCTTGATGTTTTCACTGCAACTCTGACATTTTCAAACATGCAGTCGTTTCTTTTTTTTGTGTGTTTAAACCTTTGTGTTTTATGGTGGCATAAAAATAACAGCAAGCTTCCAGCAAAGACAAACCTCCTCTTGTTTAGTTTGCGTCGTTAATCTGCCCCGGCTGGTACTTTTCCCCCCATCTTTTTGCCTCTTTGGCTGCAGTGAAAAAAATAGTTTGAGCTATTCTCTTCTGACATCTAGTGGACACCAGGTGAAGCACATGCTCGAAAAAAAATTTAAAAACTGAAGATGTCAGTGTTCTGTCACCGCCCTGCCTTCACTGTAAAGCTGTAACTTGAGTCTGGACTCTGGAGGAAACCAGCAATTCCTTCCTCTGCTTCTCCATCAATCCTTCCCCTCTGAAGGACTCTCATCTCCTGCAGCTGAAGAGCGATGCTCATGGGGGGGGGCTGCAGGTTTTTGGGTTGTCCGGGTCCGTGGAGGGTCATCGAGCAGAGCGACTGCATCTGAAGTTCTCTGGAGGCTCATCCGACCACCTCAAGGGGTGTCATGTGCACAGAACGAATGATTAACATGCGTGTGGTAAATTTAGCGTGAAGTATTTGTAAGGCCAATGGAGGTTATGACATCGGGGTGATGCTATCATACGATGTCCTTACGCCGCAGTCGCCATTGTCTGTAGGACAACCGTAGGAAGTCCACACAAACTGCACTCTGATTGCCTAATTTCCTCACAGTCAGGAGCGCGTTGAACAGCACTTACAGGCCACTTGGGCAGTGTGAAGGATTTGAGGGTTTAAAAAAATAAAAAGATCTTTACAACAAGCCTGCGTCTCACATGTTTCACTGTCATTTATCATTTTGTGTTGTATCGCTACAACCTGTCGCTGTCAGCATGCGTGTAGGAAAAATATACATGACCATTTTTGAGAGGTCTACAACCTCGATACAGTTTCCTGTGTGGGCCACCTCGTACAGATTTACCTATTTTTTGCCCTCAGACAGCCTGATTGCACCTATGCACAAACACATTCATTCATTTTCTAAACTTGTTTTGTTCCCCTTCGGGTCACGGGGCTGCCGGAGCCTGTCCACGTGTGGACTTCTCCTTCTTAGGATCTGCTCCAGATTTCTGGCCTGTTTCCTCCTGTTGCAGTGCCGCTACATCCCAAATAAACCTGTTCTCTTACAAGTCTTCGCATCCCGGGATTTTAAGATGTTGCTTTCCAAATTTTTGACCGAAAAACAAATTTTGATTAATCAACATCTAAATGCTCTTTTTTTTGTCACTTGTGACAAAAAAATGTGTCCAGTCCAAATGTTTTTAAAACTACAACACCCAGAGACCCACCCTCTTCACATCTTGTATCACTGAAAAGCCCCAAATGAATAAAGCTCCTGATTTTCTTGATTTACTAGCCCAAATTAGATGTTACTTACATTCCATTTCCCCCAGTACAAACAAAAAAGCAATTAAAACGTATCACCTTGCTCAGCTTTATAATCTAATGTAAGTTTATTTTCTTGCTTGTATATCCCCTGGCGTTTACTTTGAACCATTGATGTACAGTTTATTGCTCCTTGTTCTTTTGCTGTATGTCACCTTTGTTCTGAATCAATAAAAAAAACAACAACAAAAAAGCCCCAAATGTCCTCTGGAGACACCAAACTGAGTTCAGTCGGTAGAATGCAGTAGTTGGGACATATTCAGGTTTAGAAATGTCCTCTACAGAGGACACATCTGCATTGCTGACAGTCAGGAGGTTCAGTGTCCTTTTCTTTGCATTACTTATTTGACTTTTTAGGAAGTAACAATCAGGAAAGTAGTTTATAACAGCTCTATTTTGTCTTTAAGACTTTCAGTTTGAAAATTATAGACCTGATCAAGGTGGACCCCGCCTTCACCAACAGTAGCTGGGTCGGCTGCAGCAACCCCGTGACCCTATGGATGGATAGATGGAAGGATGGAGGGATGGATGGATAGATGGAAGGATGGAGGGATGAATAGACGGGTGGATGGATGGATGGATGGATGGAGGGAGGAATGGATAAATGGATGGATGGATGGATGGATGGATGGATGGATGGATGGATGGATGGATGGATGGATGGATGGATGGATAGATGGAAGGATGGAGGGATGGATAGACGGGTGGATGGATGGATGGATGGATGGATGGATGGATGGATGGATGGATGGATGGATGGATGGAGGGAGGAATGGATGGATGGATGGATGGATGGATGGATAGATGGAAGGATGGAGGGATGGATAGACGGGTGGATGGATGGATGGATGGATGGATGGATGGATGGATGGATGGATGGATGGATGGATGGAGGGATGGATAGACGGGTGGATGGATGGATGGATGGATGGATGGATGGATGGATTGAGGGAGGAATGGATTGATGGATGGATTGAGGGAGTGAGGGAGGGATGGATGAATTGATTTTGAAAAATCATATTGATTACTTGTAGATTATTAAACATAAGGGTAATGACAGTAATAAACCAAATCAACATGGGTTTCATTAGTAACATATAGATTCCCCCTAACTTACTTCTTTAAGTGAATTTTTAAATTCAATGTAATTAAATGATCAAATTAACATGAATGTCCTAAACTACAACTAAAATGGTGTCAAATGTGAGTTAGAACATTGAGATTCTAGGAAAAATGTAAAAAAGCAAAGGAAAATTCAAAAACATGTTCATTTTTTAAAATAAAATTCTACTTTTTGACTGATTAAAAGAACCCCGTCTCCCAAAAAAAGAGGTTTTATTCAAAAAGAAAAAAGAAAGTTGGGCTATTTAGTAGTGTTATCTTACTTCCTGCTGTTACCTTCCCGCAGAACTTCTCTATTTATTTCACAAATCAAATCAAACAGAAGTCAAAAACTAATTACATAAAATGTCTTATAGACCTGCAACAGGCTGGTGATCTTTGCCCAATAGTAGCTGGGATAGGCTCCAGCAACCCCATGTCCCAGAACATGGACTCAGTATTTTGGATTTGGAAGCCAAAAAACAGAAACTTTGCAAATTTGTTGGGCCTTAAGCATGATTTATAATAAATTCTAAAGATATTTCAGCACAGAGTGGTCCTCCTTCCTAGAGTGAGAGGAGGTCAATCGCTCCACCGGGGTCCAAAGCGAATCTATATTTTCTCAAACAGATAAAACAGAGATGCCAGGAAGCAGCAAAGTCCGACACTTCAAAGTGAGCTTTGTCTACAATAAAAGTTCAAGTTCCATCAGGTGTCACACGCCTGGGAGGGCGGAGGACATTTGTTCTCATTAACTGCCCCAATCCAAGCAGTTAACGCCGAGAGTCACGCAGGACTGTGGATCTGAACTCACCACGTCGTAGTCACTGGAAGGACACTCTACCACAGGGCCGCTAAACTAGTCAAACCAATCGGAAAATCTTTTTGGGTTTGTCTTGTTTTCCTAAATAACAAAAATATGTTTAAACAAAGTTTTGACATCATTTTGCTACAGCGGAGCAAAAAAATCCAGTGATTGAAAAATTTGAACATTATTTAATGCATTTATGTTTATGTCATTTATTAAACTATCCATAGCTGCAGTTCGGTTCAAACTGTTAGGGAACTTTGACATCAGGGGTCCAGATGACAGCGAGAACAGAACATCTTCACGCATGACCGTCCGTCTCACATGTTTGCCCTCTTCCTTCACAGGGAATTGCCCCACTACGGAGCCCGTGACCTGACATGGGGAAATATAAAGAAATGATTCATTCCCACGAAATAATAATATTCTGATATGCATTAATCCTGTTTGTATATGAGCGCACCCCAGTTACAACCGAGGCGATTAGTCGAGATGCATTATGGGATATGCGTGATGCATGATGGGATACGTACGAAGCATGTAGTCTTCGGATATGAAGTGAATGCTAACGACTATGTTGATAAAAGACAAGTTACCTCAGTGCGTTGGAAGTGGGGTCCAGATGACCCCACAAAATGGCACAAGGGGGGGAAGTAGCAAGCTCGGGCCTCCTAAATCTTATGATATTTTTCTCTTTTTTTATTTTCCCCCTCTTGAATCGATGTGGGTCACAGAGAAACGGAAGGAGCGGCGGAAAGCAGCTTTTCCGGCAGGAAGGGATGTGAATGAACCCAGACATGGAGGCGTGATTACCCATGCTTCTGTAGAGCTTTTTTAAAAGAAATAAATCCGGTCTCTAAACATCCTCCGTGTCTTCTATGTATCGTCATGAGACACACGTAGACAGAAATGTGAAGGTATCTGCTGTAAATCCAAGTATTGCTCACATCCGTGTTTATGAATGACTTATCGGGTGATTATTTTTTTTTTTTAATCCATGCCAGGTCACGGGCTCAGTACCCCACAGTGCAAAATGGATTGGGAACAAAACACTGGAAAGCGCCCCCATGTGGATGCAGTGACATACAGCATCCAAGAGCTTCTCTGGTCCAACACGGCTTGGCTTTAAATATGTTCAGAGCAGAATGGCTGTGTATAAATACATTTACCATGAATCACCTAAAAAAAAGAGGACAAATGCACATTTAAGAGAGAAGTTGGACACACAAATATGTATTCTTTTTGTATTAGTTTCGTACTCTGTCTGGGGAAATTGCTTTTTATTTTTGTGAGCTTGTTGCTCCAGTTTTCTGTCCTCTCTTAAATCAAATATTGACCTGCATTCAGTTAATGAAAAACTATCAAGTTTTTAGTTTGTTTTGACATTTTTAAAGACATTTTTACTTTTTTTTCTTTCTTTTTTTGTTTTCTCTCCAGTTTTTAGTATTCTGCTCACTTCATTTTTGTAAAATGAAATCCAAAATGCTCAAATGTTTGTTTGAAAAAGCTTTTAGACATAAATAAAAAAACACATTGTATTGCAACCTCTTTGTTTTCTTTGTATCGTTAACCTGTTGTTCAGAATTATTTGCGTATTTATTCCGTTTCTCTTATTTTGGGGGGCCAACAATGCCACATACGACACAGATTAATCCTGTGTTTGGATATTACATGAAAATGTGTTGGAAGAATGTCTTTTAAAACGATTTGTAGGAGTTATTTAAAACACGATTGTTCCTTTGAATTTACCCCCCCCCTCCATTCACACACACCCTTTGATTGAGAACTGCAAACTGAAAACCTCTTGAAAACAGAAGTGAGTGAAGTTGCATCTTTTGTCCGCTAGATGGCAGCATGAGGCAGCTTGTGCGGATCTCAAAGGAGTGGAAACTTTGTGGTTTCTCTGGTGATTTATCGCAAACTCCTCAGGGTGGAAGAAAATAAGTTATTTAAAAAATAATGCAATGAGAAAGTATTTTTTATAAAGCTGAATAGGTTGAAATATTTTTTTATTGTATTTGTATCCCAAACTCAAAGAGATGTTATTTTTAAATAAAAAAATAATAATAATATTATTAATTATAGTGACCTTTTTAGTTTTGCATTTGCAAAGTGTTTTAGAAAGAATCTGAAAGGGAAGAAAAGAAAAACCTACCAAATTATTCATGTATTTTATTTCAAGAGGTAGAGGATTGGAGGTCAAATTTAGAGCAAACAATAAAATCTGTATTTAGTCTCATTCAAGGGAAAGGAAACCTTCCCAAAGCTTACTTTCTTTGCTTTTGGAAAGCAGCCGTGAATATTCTTTCACGGGCTTACTGTCAGAGCCACGCGCCTGCGTGTTTGTGCGCGCGCGTGCGCGCTGGAGCACCTCGAGTACTCAATAAAAGCGCGGCTGTGATCCGTCAGTGCATTTATCATCCTATTACGGCGACAAATCCGGCTCCCAATACATGAAAGGTAAAATGAATTACCAGCGTTAAGCCGTCAATAAAGTCATTTCTGCAAATGGTGTCTCTGAGGGCCCCGCTATTATTCAACGAGCTTTATCAGCACCTTGGAAATTACGCGCGCGGCTCGCAGCGCGGCCCCTGCTTCACTTTGATTAAGGGCCCTGCCAGGGAGCGGTGACGGCGCGTCGGACTCCGGCTTTTATTCAGGCCGCTCTCGGTGATGAACGCCGGCCACATCGAGCGGAGTGAAGACTAATTAAAAGCTATAAATTACCTTTTTGCTGCCCCCCCTCCCTCCTCCCCTCCACTCCTCTTCCTCCCCCCTCAAAGCAGGCCTCTTTGCAGAAGCAGATAAGAGCAGACTGAGAGCTCATTTACCCACAAAGGCGCTGCTGCTAAACTGCGCATTGATACTGTCCTAATTGGAATTTAATTAAGTAGCACTCCGGCCGCTGGGATAAAGATTTAACCAGAGTTAACCATCAACACGTCCCCACTTTCATGCTGTCGCCATTAAGATTATTAATATTATTATTTCAAATTGCCAATTACAACTGGATGCCATTTTTAAACATTTATTAGGCTGAATAGTTTATTACAACCGGGAAACACTCCGTTATTTTTCTATTCTAATTTTTTTTAATCTTTTAGTTTTGTTTATGTAAGATGTTCCATCAGGATAAAAAGGTTTTTAAAAAGCAAAATAAAATTAAATCTAATGTGCAATTAACCCCATTTATAGAAATAAACGTGTAGTGCTTTTAAAATTGACATAGAAATAGAAAAAAAAGAATATCAATATTTTACATAATTCCAAATAATAAAAACATAAAAATTACAACTAGGATGAATGTATTGTAGATAACGAGAAAGCAAATAAAATATACAATTTGTATATATTTTTGACATTGTACACTTTCTGACAGCATCTGTGGGGTTTTTCCCCAACATAATATATATATATATATATATATATATATATATATATATATATATATATATATATATATATATATATATATATATATATATATATATATATATGTATATATATGTGTGTGTCATATATATATTATATATAATAAATAATAGGCTAAAGGTCATTGCAAAACAAGCAAAAACATAGTAAAACAACTTTGTGTTCTTAACATTTTTTTTTTTTTTATTTTGAAAAATGTATTTATTTTTTCAAGGCAACATTTTTAACAAAATGAAGTTAAAGGCAACGATGAACATGTTTAGACAAATACAATAAAAATAATTAAAGTGTGGCGTTTTTACGGATTTAAAAACCCTTATTTTTCTTTGCCACCTGACGTGTGTGCCAACTTGCGCACCCCCCCCCCCCACTCCATCCCGCCGATCAACTGTACGCGCGCGTGCTCGCCTTCCTGTGCTCTGATTGGTCGGCGTCGCCTCTGATCTGGACCCTCTCTTTCACCTGATTGGTCTGCAGTGTTACGTGCACACGTGCTTCCGGCTGGGTGTCAGAAAATGAAAATAAAAAAAAGAAGAAGAAGAAGAAGGAGGAAAAAAAAGGGCGGCACGCACGCGCGGGGGGAGATAACGGTTTTTGTGAGGAGCAGATTCAGAGATATTTACGCTGCGGCGGGGAGAAGCCGCGGCACTGCGTCCTGCGTGGATGTCGGCTCTGCCAGCAGACATGTCGCCTCTGTAGGTGATTGTAGAAGCCTGCGCAGACACTTGGGCTTGTTTTTGAATGCTGACCGTCTAAACTGGATACCGAAGAGGGGCGGGAGCAACAAGTGGAGCTTGGCGTGGAGAGGCCGGGATTTCTGCCCCATCACCAGCCATGGAAGAGCGCAAGGAGCCCGGCAGCGGCCGGGATTCCACCGAGGACGAGAGCAGCATGTCGCTGTCGCCGAACCTCCCCTCCCCTGCCGTGATTCTACCCCACCAGGCGGCCCAGCAGCAGCACAGAACCACGAACTTTTTCATAGACAACATCCTCCGGCCGGACTTCGGCTGCAGGAAGGAGCCGGGCTACCGGAGCCAGACGGCGGGCAGAGAGAACGTCAACCCGCTGGGGGCGAGGCCGCACGCCGGCAGCCTCTGCCTGGACTCGAACTGCAGCAGCGACAGCGCCTCGTCGTCGCCCGCCTCGTCGTCGTCCTCGTCGCCGTCGTCCAAGCAGAGCTCGGCGAAGCAGGGCGAGGCGGCGGGCGGCGGGACGGGCAGATACGCGGACAGCCCGTCTTCTATTGTGGTTGTGAGCGGCGGCAACGGAGCGTCTCCGCCGATAACGAAGGAGAGCCAGCCGCTGCTATGGCCCGCCTGGGTTTACTGCACCCGGTACTCGGACCGGCCGTCATCTGGTAAGGCGCTGACAGTCCCGCTGCGGCCCTGCGGACCACTTTGGACCGCTTTCCCACCATTTCCAATCGTTTATTTTCACTTTACAGCGATAATTATTAGGATTTCCATAAAAATACTGTCATGTTTATTTTGTAATGTGTACACACTAAAAACATTAAAATATAGCTTCATAAAAAAATTATAATTTTTTAACTTAAAGTCTTTAAAAAACATTTTTTTTAAATTGTTTGGTTGTGTAAATAAATAAAAGATGGGGGAGAAAAAAATAAAATTTCTGTGGAAATATTAAATTTTTACACATTTGGACTTAGAGCAAAATATTGTTTTAAAATTATTATATTATATCATCTATGCATTTATGTGCAAAAACAAGAAATACGTTTATTTTGATTAATAATTAATAAGAAGGCTATTAACTAAAACAAAGAGTTTCTGAACCTGCATTTTAAAAACTAAACTCTTCTATATTTGAATTTTTATTTCATTTTTGACTCTAATCCAGCTTTGAGGATGTAAAACTTTTTTTTGACCTCACAAGAAAAATTTGCTTTGAAATATACACCAGTGTTGTAAATAAAAGATAAACTAAAGCAAAAAATAAAATAAAATAAACGCACAACTATTGCTTGATTAACTATTTATTGTCATTGTTAAACTAGCATATTACACAATAACATTAAAGTTTTTTATGGTCAGCTTTTGTTTTCATGTTTTAGCCGTTTTTCCTTTATATTAGGTTTATTTTGCCCTTGAATAATACATAATGATAGCAGGATTTTTGTACAAATGAACAAAATAAAAGTACATGACTATAAATCATTAACTTTAATTTGTCTTTTTTAGGTTAAAAAAAGAAAAAATGCATTTATTTTGTTGATGAAATACTTTTGCAATATATGACTTCCATTTATTTATTGAAGCGTTTGAATTCATTTCATTTAATGAATGTCGCTTGTAGTTTCCTTATTTCATTAGTTGTGAGTGAAGGTGCGCCGTCCTCTCCTCTGATTGGCTGATTTGTCTCCCCCTCACCTGTACCTGATTAATTATCAGCCATAAGAATATGAGGAAATAGATAAGCCACTTTGAGACCATTGCAGAGGATGTAATGAAAACACGTGATGGAAAAGTGTTTCTTAAATGACTCTAGATTGAATTGATGACATATTTGTCGCCTCGCGCGCGGCGGAGGAGCGCCTCCCAGCCTGTAAATAAACATTTCATTCCCACTGTTGTTTCCACACCAGGGCCGAGGACACGGAAACTGAAAAAGAAGAAGAACAGCAAGGAGGACAAGCGGCCGCGGACGGCGTTCACGGCCGAGCAGCTGCAGAGACTGAAAACCGAGTTTCAGGCCAACCGGTACATAACGGAGCAGCGGAGACAGTCTCTGGCGCAGGAACTCAACCTGAACGAGTCCCAAATTAAAATCTGGTTCCAGAATAAGCGGGCCAAGATCAAAAAGGCCAGCGGCTACAAGAACGGGCTGGCCCTGCAGCTCATGGCTCAAGGACTTTACAACCATTCAACCACCACCGTGCAGGAGGAGAAGGACGAGAGCGAGTGAGGAGCGCGCGCGCGCGCGCGCAACGGACGCTATTTAAAACGAGACAAAAAAGAGACAGATTTCTGTTTATGTGAACGGTATATGGACATAATTATATAAATGAACGATCGTTATTAAAGTTTATATAGCCACAGTTATCATGTGTTTGGTTTCAGGCGCATCTTCCATCCGGAGCTTTTGTTATTATTTTTTGTTTTTTCTTAAGTATCCCTCATGTTTGCGCCAATTTTTCCCCCCTCAACGAATCAACCCGTTAAGCCAAAGATTTTTAATATGTTCACATGTAGTCTGAAATAAACAAAAAATAAAATAAAAAAGGAAGCAAACGGTCTTTAAAAAAAATCGTTTTTTTTCATGTTTTTTAAATTAAAAAAAAATGTAAACTTTTGTGATGAACATTAATATTAATTTCAAACATTTTTACAAAAACACTTTGGATGGACTTTTGAAACAAATGTAACCAAAAAAAAGAAATACTTATACTAAACGATTTTATTTCAAAAATATTTAATTGACCAATTAAACTGACGTCACGCCTGACCGTTAACCTATAGGGGTCACACAACAGGAAAAAGCCTCGAAAATGAACATTATGAACATTTATGACGCTTTTTTTGCGTAACTTCAGGTGTTGTTGTTTTTTTGTGTTTATTTTTTTTTTTTTGCGTCACCCGCGCATGAGGCGTTCACGGGCCTCCTCTCGATCGTCCGACAGTGCTGCGTTCAGGTTCAGCTATGAAAAAAATGATCAATTCCTCAAAACCCATCTGAAAGTAAATGTCTGTGTGTTTTTATGGCTTAGTCATGCGGCGGCTGATCTAAAGTGGAACAAAGAGAAGGTTCTGGTGATTTCTCCGTGTCCTGTAATGACTGCCCCTGCAGCATCTCCTGCAGCCTCTGCAAACCTCCAGGGGTCTTTGAAGGGCCTTCCATGGGACCCTCCGTCATTTTAGCTCTAATTTACCTCCCTATAATTTACAAATGAATATTCATAGAGCCTCAGTTCACTCATTTACTCCAGACGTAATAAAATCGCAGAAAAAACTGAGAGCATTTTGTGTTCTTTGAGTCTAAATTGTAATTGGAGGTGCAAATATTTAGATGAAATGCAGCTTTTTTTCTTTTTTTTTGCCTCCCATCTGGCTGGCATGTGTGCTCAAAGGTGAGGAGGCTGCAGCCCTGTAAGCTCTAATATCGTCTCGATGGTTTGAATCCCTGCTGTGAATGCGGAAGCAGCTCTTATGACCGCTGTGCTTAAAATTCATACAATTATGAAACGGCGAGAGGATTCCTATTGAGAGGGCTGAGGGTTTATCTGTAAAACAAAGAAAAAGACGGGGATCGTTTGCATAGTTAGCCCGGTCTGCCTGGAAGGCACAATATGGATTTAATTTATATGCAAATGAACGCAATAAAAAAAGGGGGGGGGATAATACACACTGGAAATGTCTGCTTTAAAGGGCGGGAGAGTCCGTTTGGAGCTGGTTGCTGCAAAACGCTGTTCCTCCCACAACAACTACATTATATAACATCCAGGAGAGCAACTAAAGTACCAAAGAGGATGAAAATAAATAGGATTTAGTGAGACAAAATACAAAACAACAATAATGCAAATTAAATATGGTTAAAAACATTTTTAGAATTATGTCTGAATTCCACCTAATTATAGCAACAAAAACTAAAAAAATATAAATTTAAAATGCACAGAATTATTGGTGGAAAAAATATTTGCTTTAAAAAACATTATTTTGTTGGGCAAAAGCAGTTATTCCAGTAAAAGCCGCACTGTCAGCTGTCCAAATGCTCAAAAATGACAAACGTACGCAACAAACGCAAAAAAAAACCTTTAAAAAAAAAAAAATCCACTCAAACGTAGAAGAAGCATTCACCCAATTATCCAGAACTCAGAGTCGGTAATGATGTGCTTCATGTCCGACACTTTGAGCTTTCGGTTGGAGCACAAACCGAGGCCTCCGTCCACACACAAAGCTCTAAGCTTCACGGAAACGCCTGCAAACATGCAATAAAAAGGGCTCCTGTGTAGACACAGGCGAGCAGCGAAAGGTAAGAGTAGAACCCTGGCTCAAAGGCACACGGGGAGCCGCTTCAGGGAGCTTCTTAGATCACTGCCCTGTGACGGTGCAGCGCCGAGAAGTAATTCCTCTGCAGCTGCTGCTTCCTTTAAAGCGGACAGAGACTAGGTTCTTCACGTTTCCCTTCAGCCTTTTGCTCTCTAAATAGCTCCACCTTCCAAAATAAAAGCCAAAAACCGAGGTTCTGTTTGTATGCAGAGTGTTTGGAATCCGGGAGAGGAACCTGGAACGGTTTTAGCTTTTTCAGATTTTAAATGAGTTCTTTGCAGAATCCGTGCATGCAGATGACAAAGTCTCCTGCAGATGCAAAGGCCCTTAACTCAAAAAAACATCCAGAAAACCTACCTTCCTTAATCCAGATAGAATGTTTTATCACACTGACATATACTTAACATGTTTGAATATGTTAGGAAAAAGCCAATTAACCAGAATAGACGATTAGCTCTGAGCTAACAGCTAGCATGACTCTCTGTCTGGCATTTAGCCAGATTTTTGCTTTATTTTCATTATATATGTTTATTTGTATGTACATTTGATAACTAAGGTGGAAATTGAGACAATGTTTTCTGAAATTAAAGCATTTTCCTTTTTAAAAAACGTTATCATCCAAGATTAAAAAAAGATTAATGACAAAATAATAAATGTAGCTTTAGCATAGAGGTTGCAGCTACTTTCAGTAGCTAACTTTAACGGAAGATTTCCAGTTATTGTTGAGGTTTTAACAAAGTAAATCTTTGCAGAAGGGCAGGAATGAGAAGCTAAGATACTAAAAAAAAAAGACAAGTTTGATCATTTCACGACAAAGTTTTGCGACTGGTAGGAACGAAGCCGGGCCGTGAATTGGAAAAGCGTTTGGCAGATCTGTTCTCGCCACGAGGGAAATTTCCTCCCGGCTTATTGTGCCCCGTCAGCGGGCCCGTACTATCTCGGACCGGCACACACACAAACAGACAAAGGTGGCATTGAGAGGGAACCTCCCACGGTGCAGCTGAGCGTCCAGGGGGCTCAGGCCTCCAACAGCCGTGATCTCACTGCGCTAAATCCAGATTACATGGGGGATAGACGCCGCGCCACTTGTTTACTCCGCCCGTCGGGGGGTGATTTGAGCAAAAGGCGCAGGGATGGAGGCATCGATGACATGAACTTTGACAAACCTACGGCAGTCTTTCTCAAATGTTTTTGTGGATTGAAATAGAGTTTTGCGCCCTACTTTTTAATGAGAAACTACGCATGGATGTGCAAAAAACTCAAAACATATATGTTTTGAAAAGTAGCGGAAAAAGTCACTGAATAGGTCTTAAACTGTAAACACAGACGAGCCCGAAAGTACTGGGTTGGTCTGAACGTCACATGCTTTTGTTCCCATGACGTCTTCCCACCAGAGGCCCGTTTCTGCACATGGTTCCACACAGACAGCGAGAACAAAGGCGGGCACCTGGGATTCGCAGTAGCATGGGTGGTCACGCGCACCTCTGCTCGTCGTCACGCCTTCCACATGTGGAATCGCTTTTTCACAGCTTTGCTCTCCTCGGTGGAGCGAACAGGAACGGGTATCGATAGAGAAACACTGAATCGGCCCCCCCTGATCCAGAGGCTCCTTATTGATCCCCGCGATCGTTACGACATCAAGGCGCAAACGTGCAGCATTCATTTAATCTCTAAATGGCGACAACGGGTATCTTGAAATCCTTTATTAGTTCTGGATAGTCGTCTGGCTCGCCTCGTACTTCAAAAGCTGGGGGAGCTCCGTCTTTCACCGCGGCGGCCCAGAGGTGGCGAGAGGTGATGCAGGGAAGCGATTAGTCATATTCAATTTACATACGGCTGTCACGAAAGCTCCTCCGGGCTGATGTCATCGGCGTGCCGGCCCCTCCGCGGCCACCCGGTGCAGGAGAAGGCTTCTCGGTCGTGGGGGGTCGAGGAGCTTTTGCTGATGGGAGCACCTCTGCAGCTTCACTGGTATGATGAATGTGGGCCGACACATTTGGAACTTTGGCTTTTTTAGGGGGGGGGATGTTTTTAGGTTGAAACTTAGATTTTATTTCTTAGAAAACAGTTTTATTGAGACTTTTATTAGTAGTTGCTGCCCTAAAAGGCGTTTGACCTCTTTAGCTGTTTCGTAGGTTACCAGCTTTAATAAAGAATACTCCTAAAGTTGCTATTTTTAAAAAAATAGTTTTTAACGACCAACAGATGAAAATGGTGTTTTTGGTGTTTTTAACATGTCTTTTTTTAAAGATGGAAGACATTTGTAAAGAAAATTAAGCTTAAAATTACATTTTTGAGTATTTCTTTCCTCAAGTTCTTGTGCATCAGAAGCAGTTGGAAAAAAGAGCATTTAAGTGACGCAGGAAATGTCACAAGGTGGGCCACGAGCTGCCTGCTCTGCTCCATTCTGATGAATCCACCTGCAGACAAATAGATCCATGCAGGTCTTTGTTTTCCTCGTCCGAACTGCCATCTGGATCAAAACTGTACAGCCGGATATCTCCAATAGTGTTTGCTATTTTTGTTGCACAGGTAATGCTAGGTTGGGGGTGTGAGGGGCTGTAAGCTAGTGGGACAGACCTCTGCTACTCTGAAGAAATTATGTCCACAGAAAACAGCTTTTTTTATTTAAATGTTGGCTAAAAACTGCATTCTCATGACTAAGAAACCACTGGGAAGGCTTTGAAAATAGGTCAAAAGAGGATCCGAGTTTAAGGTTTTCTTCTTATTTTTCAGCTTTTTCTGCATCTCCGTCTGGTATTCTTTAAGTTATAGCAGGTTGTGAGAGCTGAGGTCACAGGACAAGCGGGTGCTGG
This sequence comes from Oryzias latipes, assembly GCF_053564925.1. Taxonomy (NCBI): domain Eukaryota; kingdom Metazoa; phylum Chordata; class Actinopteri; order Beloniformes; family Adrianichthyidae; genus Oryzias; species Oryzias latipes. The sequence goes on from NC_136238.1 coordinate 11,037,070, forward strand.
GAGTTTTGATAGTACGGTCATTAATCATCACATCTCCCCCTTTGAAAACCGGGGGGCTAACATAAGCTCGACCTCCTGCTTCTCTCAGCGTTGTGAGGGGGGGAACTCTGACTGTGTGTTCAAGCTGCCAGCAGTCACACTAAGAATAAAATAACATCATGGATTTGAACTGGATCATTTGTGGCTCACTGGCACAAGTGGCCAAGACCTTAAGTCTTAGCTGTAAATTATATTTATCTTGCAAAAAAAAAAAGATCCAGTTTAACCTGATTAGGTAAATACATTTAAAGTTTCATTACTTCTTATTTTATTCATTTCAAAAAATTAAAAAAACCTGTGTCGATATATTTGCACTTTACTTATTGTTTTTTTTTATATTGATTGATTTTATATATTCATGTTTCTCTCTGCTTATCACTTGTACCATTTTATTTCCTTATATTTTCTTTACTAAAATTGATATTGGTGTAAATGCCACTGACAGCAGCAGCAGGGGGTGGGGGACTGGGTTTTTAAAAAGTTTGTGTTATGTTTTAAAACTGAACTCTTAATAAATATATAAAACACTAAAAAATTAAAAAACCAGCATGAAATAAGAAAAAGTAGCTAAAAAAGTGAGTCAAAACACTAAGTAAAATGTCATGTTTTATTCCTAATGACAAAGATAGCTTAAATGTCCCTTTAATTGTGTAAAATTAAAATAAATGCTTTATAGAAAAAATACTTCACCTTATTTGACATCAAGTAAATAAACATTAGGAATAATTTGAAAGGAGCTAGTATTATGGCTTCTGTAGTTATGAACAATAACAAATTATTAATAGAATGTTTTTAAATTTTCAGCAAATACTAACATTTTCTATGTACAAGTAAGAATAAAATGTAGAGCTAAATGTTACATTCCTAATTTCCTCTTTAATTACTCACATTTGGCTTCATAGGTTAGCAGATCTTCATAAGTTCTCTCATTTTTTGTACTTTCTTCTCAAATGTGTCTGCTGAAAACACATTTGAGAATGTTTGAGACAAATACGAGACATCTATGATAATATAATAGTCAGGAGAAATGTAACGCAGACTCTCAGATGGTCAGTTTAATCATTCATTTGTCATATTTTTGTTTCTTGGGTTTTCAAATCTTAACAAAGTTGTCTCGTGCATTTTTCCTTGTTTCTTGGAAACAAAATTGAGAACGATTTAAGACTGGTACGAGACACCTGTTGAAACTCTATTAATTTTCTACAAAACTTGTTGAAAAAAAAATTGTGAAAAAATGTTCACTAAAAGCATTTCCGCAAATGTTTTGTGGAAATTTGACAACTCTTTAGTAAACACTGTTTCCTCATTTAATGTAAGAAGCTACGTTCTAAAGATAACCCGCAATAGGTGAAATGAAAACAAAGATCTGATCGCGGTCAAAGATTTATGTCAATTTGGCAAACTGAATGCATTCTGTACATGAGACACGGCACGGAGGAGTTTGATTGACAAGGTCAACAGCCAACCAGGACACAATACGTTATCAAAGATAGAAAAATCTACTAAACAGAGACCGCGATATAGCAAGGGACCTCTGTACAGCTCTCAAACAGTTTAACACAACCCTCATTAATTAATAAAATGCTGTTCGCATAAAAAAATGAATTCCTTTACTTACCATCAATATGAAGCGATAAAACACAAAAGTAAAGGATGAAATTAGAGCCTTAATTGAGTGTGTTTTTGTCAAATGTGTTAAAAAAAACCAGAACTTTTTAAAAGCACATCTAGACTTCAATTCAATTCAATTTTATTTGTATACCCCAAAATCACAACAACGGTCGTCTGAATGGGCTTCGTACCGGTAATTGTAAAGTAAACATAAAATCAAAAGAATCATGAAAAGAATTCAATAGGAAAATTCTAAACTGAACTAACTAAACAGACTAAACTAAACTGGGCAGGGGTGTCCCCATGAAGGAGGGATCCCACCCCAGGACGGACAGGCCATGAATTAACTTTTCTAACTCTACAACTACAATCCAATTTCAACAAAGGCACGGCACAGAAGAGACGGATTGACAAGGTCAACAGCCAATCTGACCTAGAACAGTTTGGCGTAAAAATAAATAAGTAAAAAAACAGGGCACGCAGGATTACACTGAAGAAAATCGACGAAATAGTGACATCGTGAAAGGGGAACCGCGATATAGTGAGGGTACACTGTGCGCAAATAAAGTAGGGTCCACTAAGAAAGTGTGTCCATCCTCACTTCAGCAAATGACTTACTAAAAATGATTTATTTGAATGAGATGCCATTACACAAACATTAGCATACTATTGTGCTTAACCCTTGTGCTATTCTAGGCACTTTAACATTGGGAGTTGGGTCATCTAGACCCACTAGACAGTGTGCTGAACCTTTTTTCTTCTTCAATGATTTGTGATCTTCACTGGTGTCCATGGATTACATGAAATCTTTCCACCTTTGTCATGGTAGGGAGAACACGTCAATGTAAGGGTGGGGTCATCTAAGATAGCACAAGGGTTAAAAAAGTTAAGGCTGCTCAAACAACTCTCTTACATGTTGCAGAAGATTCTCATTTTATTCAGTCCCAATTCAGTTCCATCGGTTTCTGATCCTTCTAAAAAGTTTTCTCCTGGGTATTACATTTAATGACTTGTGATAAGGGTTTAAAAAAAGCCCCAAACAATGTTTTAGGAGGTTGTTTGAGCAAAAAACTCAAATATGTTCAATATTTTGAGAGCAATTACAGCAATAAATACAAGATACTACGCAACTCTACTTGGAAATGCTGCACAATGAGAAACACACCAACAATAGAACAGTCAAATTAGCTGATCGTGGCCAATGTCAGGCTGACAGCCGACTCAAGCTGGTGTTCCAGGACGTCTGTTCCCATCATCAACCTCAGCTATTTGGGATAAATTTATGTGTGATGTTACAGTTTATATTTAGGAAAAACTGCGGGAAAAAAATCAATTTATTGCCACTAAAATGATGTATTTATGCTGTGGTTCCCAACAGCACCTGCTTTAGGCTCAGCACTGCACTGATAGAACGTCCCCTGATGTCCCATTTGTCTCGTCGCCTTTATAAACAACGGCATTTTTGTAAGTCTCCTCCAGTTGGCTTTTTATGTCCTTGTGCGTCCTTATTTCCATTAAAACCTTGGTCCACATTTCCTTTTTTCTTTTTATGTGTTATAATGGCCTCATAGTCTGGATTACTAAAAGAAAAAGAAGTTTTATATCACTGGCAGTGCCAAAACTATCAATGACTTTTACATTGTGGGTTTGATAATACTTCTCTTTTACTGTATTAAGTAAATCTAAAATATGGACAACTATTAACGGAATTTATTACAGAAGAATTGGCTTAAAAAGCTCTTTTCAAGCACAGGAACAAGGGTTTGAATGAAAATAAAACAAGGTTTAACCTTTTAGGTTATCTGAACTTTATAATATTTGTGCAACAAATAGAAATGAAAAAGTAGTTTTTCCAGCTATTACTGTTATTTTGAACATGAATACCAGGTGAAGGCAGCAATTAGTAAAGAGCTTAGTGTGAGTCAGTTGCACACAGAAAGCCAGAGAGGTTGTGTGGTTTACAGTATAAAGCTGGTGGCAGGCGTCCAAAGGAGGAGGTCAAAGTTATTTATGAAGACTGGCCTGAGAAAAAGGCACAAACAAAAGACAAAAGTATAGCTTCCCATGTTTGGAGAGTCTGCCTATGCCTGACAATGAATCCTATCTGACAGCAAGCATTGTGGCCCTCCAAAGAAAAAAAGAAAAAATTAAGTCTAAAGTCAGAAAACCACAACCTGCTGGATCTTAATTCAACGTTTGGAATAGAGGAAAGCATGACCGTGAATAACAGTTTTCGCTTAGTGCATCACACCGTGTGGTCTGTGACCCCAAGTCTCGAGGCGTGTTCAGAGCACAATAGGTGTGTGTGTAAGTGTGCACACACATCTATCTATCTATCTATCTATCTATCTATCTATCTATCTATCTATCTATCTATCTATCTATCTATCTATCTATCGATCTATAAATATATATATATCTATGTATCTATCTTTCTATAAATATATACAGTATATGAGTTAATTTAATTTTAATACTATATATATCATTTATTATGAAAGGGATAATTCCCATCGAAGTGTTCGTTAATTAAAGGATCAAGCCAAGGCCAGATGGCGTCAGACAGTTACTTCCGCAAAGTCCATTCATTTCTGATAATCAACACCTCAAAAAGATTTTTTTCCTCTCATACACCGTGGTCACCTAAGAAAAAACAATACGTATGAAAATAATTATTAGTACTTTATTCTTGCTATATTTTAGGTTAGAATTGTTTGTCGCAAAAATCAGAATATTTGATACGTGGTGCGCCGGGTTGTCATGGTAACGGCTACAGAGCCTCCAACCACTTGGCTCTGCTTTTTTTATGTTTTAAATTAGAGCAGTCTGGACCAGATGTTTTTTTTTTGTTTTTGTTTTTCTCAATTGTTAAGAGTGGAAAAAATAAATCCTCCTCGCTGGTGTAAAAGTAAAGGTTGGAAAACTGGTTCAGTAAAAAACTTCATAAAGCAACTTTTTTAGTTGTAATTACCTTTTTTACTTTGTCACAATGTCACAAATTTAAATGAAAACTCCTTACAGTTTTTTTCAGTCGCTTTAGTACAATTCTCAGATCAGGATTGAAGTTTGCAAATACGTGTGTGCATTTCTCAAAACAATTTGTGCAAACAGCAAAACCCTATGGATTTCTTGCAAAAGCCTGTAACTTGCTCAAAATCTTTAGTTCATTTCTCAAATCTAAGTCTTTATGTCATTGAACATGTCAGTGCCATCAGAATGTCAAGTCCTTGTGTCATTGTCTAAGAACAAGACAGTCAAATGACTTAGTCATGTTGTCAATATAACTGTACTTTAGAGGGAGATTCTGATGTAAACTATGGCTAAAGTTTTGATGACAATTATTGTAAAATGTTAGTTACACTTTTTTTGTTTGATTGCAAGAGACTGGACAAGATTCACATTTACACTTCTATTTTTCATATTGTAATTTGTTGACAGACCATGTCATACCAACATAGAAAAAACCCACTGCAAACAGTAACACAATGGGAAAAAAAAGATAGGACAGTATTCTGTCCAACAGTACAGGCAGTGCAGTAGGAATTGGTCTTCCTACACCTCTTGTCGTTCCTGTATGTTAGGCCACAAATTCTCATCCACATCACAGCGAATATCCTCTCTTGCAATGCAGCGAAATATGTTTGTCACATTATGACAACTTGGTCAACCATTTTGCAGTTAATGACTTATACGATGAACTAATGACTAGGTGTTTTGAGGAGTAAGACCATTGCACAGTGAACTATATAATACGTTTTGATCAACATGACATAAACAATTGATAATGTAACAAAGAGCAGAGAATTGTACATAATCATTTGCATGGATATACCAAAGCAATTGCAACTTGTTCAAAGAAGTGAGAAACTGCTTATATGATGTGCACAAGTGACATCATGATGTGAAGATTGAACAAATAGTTTTGGGAATTTCATTCTGATCTGAGAATTGTACTAAAGCAACTGAGAAAAACTGTAAAATGTAATTTGGATTAAAAATAGATTAATAATAAGAATTGATTCCAAGTCATGTGTAAATTAATTGCTCAAAAAAGTTAATCACACGACAGCAGTTTTAAATATATATATATATATATATATATATATATATATATATATATATATATATATATATATATATATATATATATAAAACTCATATGTTACACCAATAAACCGAATCACGGGGAAAATACTTTGTTGCATCACTGATGTATACCTGTCTGTTTAGGTTGAAACTTCAGACAATTGTGCTAAATTTAGGATTTATTATTTATTGTTTTATTACATTATATCAGGTATATCAGGCTAATCTGAGCCAACTGAGAGGTTTTTCTTCATTGTTACATCCTTTTTAGTAAATTTGAAAAAAAGATTTTTCTAATTTATTTATTTTTTTGTTATTAAAAGCAAGTATTTCTGAGATGCAAAGAGAAAAATAAATATAAATGAATTATTCTTAGTTTTGTGCAGCACCTCTTCTGTTTTGTTGTGATCCACCTCTTCAGAGAAACACGTGATATTGTAAAAATATGGTTTGAATTTAGAAAATGGAAGAAGCCACGGTCTGGATGTTCCTGTAATTGATTCATCTGTCGCCTGGACCCGTCCATGTTTGCGGAAAAAAAATGGATCGAGAGCTCATCAATAAGGGCCCCGTCGGTCAAAGGTCATCTCGGTGAACTGGAAGGTGCCTCTTTGCTCCTCCAACAGGTGCGAGGCTGAACACCTGCACGACGGCCGTGACGACCCAATGGGCCGAAAGTTCACATGTTAATGTGAAAGAGATGTTCCACCAGGGCCTTACGCAACACACAGAACAAAGGAGCTGAAAACGCCAGACTTTTACTTTTGTTTTGAATCGATACGATCCGAAAAAAGTGAGAGCAGGAGGTGTCAACGAAGAGGGAATCGAGAAAACGCTGGAGCTCAGTGATTCCCGTCAAACTGTGGAGCTGAGCCGCAGATGTATGTCGACAGAAAATGAGGCTTCTCCGACAGCTGCTGAGGGATCAGAACGTGGATGACCTCCGGTGGCAACGCAATGCTCTGAAATCCACGTCCAAAGTGACAATGCTCCACAAAACCACCCTTTCAAATTTGATGCTTTTTGTCAAAAAACTATTTTATTTGGGTGTTATTAACCTCCAACTACCCTAAAAAGTAACTTTTCCAAAGTTTAAAAGATTTAAAAAAAACAACTGGAAATTAGGTTTTGATGCCAACTTCTTTCCAGAGCGTTTTATTAAATGCTGAATGTTGCAGACACGTGTTTTTTCCATGTCTTTGAAGGAGATGTGCATCCACTCCTCCTTCAGGCAGTATTTAAGCAGAAAATTGTGGTCATGCTCCAGCTCCGTTCCTTTCACACGGACACGATTCCACCACACAAGAGCAGATGAAGCCAGGAAGAACGCTTCCACGGCTGCTGCTAAGTATAGAGGGTCTGGGGGCTCTTTGAGGCCCCCAGACCCTCTATACTTAGCAGCAGCCAATTTTATTTTCTGCATTTTGTTTTATAAATTGAATTAAAATAATAAGATTATATAGATTTTTTAAAGGACAGTTTTTTGGGAACAATTTGTTTAAAATCTGCTTTGAAAAGGGGTAACTAAACACAAGTAGTTATTACAGATTTCACATAAAGATGTGTAATGTTGAAACATGTTAAAGTTGTTGTATTTTCAAACGTATGTATCATTTGTGGTTGTTATCTTTTTGTGTTTGAGAAAATTATTTATACTCTTTTCAACTTGTTGCTGAGTCAAAGTGAAATTAATTCCTGACGGCAGCCAGAATTTAAAGACCCACTGTGGTGAAAATGCTGTTTTTGGTGTTTTTAACATGTTCTTGTGGCATTTTTCTGAAAATAGAGGATTACGCTTAAAATTGCATCTCTGAGAATTTCCCTATTTGAATTGTTGTGAATCAGATGAAATAAATGCCACTGGAAAAAGATCGCATCTGTGACGTAGAAAATAAGTCACAAGCTCCCTGCTGTGCTTTAACAGAGAACTCTCAGCAATGGGGAAGGGAAGGGGGGCGGGGTTGCTCCAGGCTAACAGTCCAGCCTACAACTCAGAGGCAATTTTCTACCACACTATTGCGGCTCTACAGAAACTGTTTCCTAGAAAACAACTTTCACAGTGGGTTCTTAGGAACAGATACAATTTGTCAGAATGTTAATGCACTTTGCCTTTTCAGGAGTTTTTTAAGATTAAATTTGCATTAATTATCTTATATCCTCAGGTTGATTCCGAAGCAAATAGTTTACAGCTCTGTCTTTCTGGGTTTTCTGTTTTTGAGAAGCTCCAGAACATCCATGACTCCTTTCAGGTGAGGCGCTCTTGTTCCTTCTGTTTCACAGAGGCTCTCACAGATGAAGGAACACTACATTACCAAAAGTATTGGCTCACCTGCCTTCACTCACAAATGAACAGTAGTGCCATCCCATTCCTAACCCATAGGGTTCAAAATGATGTGGGTCCACTTTTTGCTGCTATTACAGCTTCAACTCTTCTGGGAAGGCTGTCCACAAGGTTGAGGTGTGTTCATAGAACTTCTTGACCATTCTTCCAAAAGCGTAATGGTGAGGTCACACACTGATGTTGGTTGAGAAGGCCTGGCTCTCAGTCTCTGCTCTACTTCATCCCAAAGGTGTCCTATCAGGTCAGGACTCCATGCAGAGCAGTCAAGTTCATCCACACCAGACTCTGTCCTCCATGTCTTCATGGACCTTGCTTTGTGCTCTGGTGCACAGTCAGGTTGGAAGAGGAAGGGCCCGCTCCAAACTGTTCCCACAAAGTTGGGAGGATAGAATTGTCCAAAATGTTTTGGCATCCGGAAGCATTCAGAGTTCCTTTCACTGGAACTAAGAGACCAAGCCCAAAAACCTAAAACACACACCCACACCATAATTCCTCCATTAGGACACCTGATTCTGATCATTTGGATGGGTGAGGCAATACTTTTGGTAGCGTACTGCTTCTTTCATGAAAAAGGCTGAGCAACAAGCGGTTTGTAAAAATGATCTGCAGCAGACGGGAGCAGTCCGGACAAGTTATTACACGACGCGCACCGCACAGGCCGAACAAACACTTGGAACCGAGCGAGGCGGAGTTCAATAAACGTGTTGACCTTTTGTCAAGAGAGCAGCCGATAATGGAGTGTAATCGCAAATGTAAGATAAGGTCATCTAAAATGATCATATGAGGGCGAGAGAACCTAGAACTACCAAAGGAGGTGGTCTGTTGTGTGAAGCAGACATTTACCACAAAGTAACCCGTCTTTTTACACTTTAACAGTAACCTCTAAAAACAACCAAGACAGACGTAATAGAAAAGACATGTTGGGTTTCCAAGAAATCCTCTTACAAAAGTATAAGTAAGTTGACTAAATAAGTCGCACACCGTTCTTTTGTGATTGGACTGAAGACCTTTTCTTGTCTGTTTGAGGACAGATGTTAAAAGCCGCAGTTTTTCATTACGGAGTTAAGTTAAGCCATATTGCCGTTTCTACGGACTCGCACCGACTCCTGACTGAGCCCAGAAACAGATCCGTGGAACAAACGCCTGCTGAGAGCCTTTATTACCATTTCGGAATTCCTTTTTCATTTGAGAAAAAAGAAAGGGGAGGGAGCGCCCCGGCATTGCGCTGCGCGTACACACTCCACAGTGGACGCACAAACACATTCTCTTTCCTATTTTCCTCCAATCAATCAACTGATATCTATGCAATCTCCTTAAACACTCACTGGGAAGAGCAGGGGTGATTGTTTTTCCATTAACTAATATTACTGCTACACGTACAGCTGAGGATCGATGCTGAGCTCATTATGACTGCAGGCTGCTAATAATTAACAGCTAATGTGTATAGAAACAGGCCCCTGATGGGATGAGGCTAAAACAGTGTGCCCCCCGAGGAGACCAACCCAGCAGCTCACTTCAGCTTTTTATTTAGCTCACTTGCTTCACAAAAGACACCAAAGTATGTCCAACAGACTCTGAATGGGGTTAAACAATCCAGCTCAGGAAGGAGACAAATGATTTATTCTCACATCTGAAGTCAAACAGTTTGGAATGGAATAAAAAATACTAGTATCAAGGATTTGATGTAAACATACAGATTTTTAATTATTAATGTTTGTATCAACAAAATCTATCTTGACAACAAACATCAAACTAACGCTAAATCAAGCTAGAACCAACACTTATATGTGTACAGGGTCATACATTTTGCCCAAATGGAATCATGATTGTGTTAAGATTTCCATCTTTTAAGGAATACTTTCATGATCACATACAGTATAGGCCATTGTACAAATGGATTTCTGTATTTGCACACGTGTATTCCAGTCTCATCCAAAATAGGTTCTTACAAACATTCTTTAATACTAAGGTCACTGTGGGGTTAAGTGTCTCAACCCTAACTGTTCGTCTTAAGGTTTGAATCACTGATCAAACAATGTCTCATCAACTTTGAAAAATACAACAATCCCTTCCAATTATTAAACTTCTGTATTCTTTTTTTTTTATTTTTAACTTTTATTAGAAACAATGGGTGATCTTTTTGAGTCACTTTCAAAAACAAAAGTAGCTAGATTCAGCTCAGCTCATCAAAAGAGCCACTGGGGGGCTTCCTCTTCGAGCTTTGTAGACTTCATTGACTCCAAACTGAAATTGCTCAACATAAAAAACAACAAAATAAATATCTGGTTAAACCACTTATTTAAATTAAGGATTGGAATTGGATTGATACAGATTTTATATCAACCTATTGTATTTATTTGGTAAAACCTTTACAAATTTCAGTGTTTCAACAGACTTACTTATCCCACTTTTTTAAATTTATTTTTGCAAAAAGCCAGGGAGTTGTGAGTCTGATAAAGGGCAATATGGTGGTTCACGGGATGCTAAAACTATCCTCAAGTTGATGCTACAGAACTTACTGGGTCATGTAATCACACTACATAAGGTGTCTTAAGCAGTGACGTGCGGTGAGGTTAATGGCTGGTGAGGCACTGACGTCATCACTCAGATTTACAAACATATGAACCATGAGTATAAATAACTGAGTAACTTATTCACCATTTAATTGACAACAGTTAACGTTTTGTTTAAAATATCATTTCAACATGTTTTTTTTTCATATACAAACTGCAGCATAGAAAAAAGCACAAACGTTATTATCGTCTTACCTTTACTTGTAAATAAAGTCCATACGCCGCTCCTTCTGAAGAAAATGACTTGCCGCTTGCTATCACTTCTTCTAGTATTATATTCAGGCTGTTCATAATCTTAGGGCTCACCGGCGCCCCCTAACATGAGGCACGAGAAAGTCTGGCCTCACCCAGCGGCTTTTTTGCCGGCGTTTAGCGCTCAGCACAAGAAACACGTCCCTCACATACAGTTATTTATAAAAACAAACACTGTACATCATATACATCTGCTAAATTATGTAAACTCAGCTCATATAGTACAGGTGATTGAACCGACACACAGAGAGACAGCAGTACTGTCTGACTGCATAGGTATTGCGCAATCCAAGGTGAGGCTCAGCGGGCTGGTGCCTCATCGCACGTCATTTCTTATTATCTGAATGGCAAATGCGGAAATTCAGCGATTTTGAAAAGAAAAAACACCCAAAAATGGTACATTTAAATGGAAAATGACTGCAAAGCACAAATTACTGATTAAATATAATAATTGAATTTATTTTTTCTCTTTTCTTCCCATAATGACAGGTGAGGCACAGCCTCACCTGCCTCTCCTGACTGCACGTCACTGGTCTTAAGCTACGTTCACAACGGGCATGTTACAAGTGTTTGTAAATGCGCATTTAACCAATGGTTTTCACACTGGACTGTCGTTACCCAATACTAGCGCATGTCCACCACCTGCAGTTGGACGAGTCTTAGTCCAAAAGGTTGACGCAGTGAAAATCTTCTGAATCCTGCTCCTGGCTTTTTCTTTCACAGCTCAACTCCGATTTCTGAAAGACTTGGTGTCATAAAATTCCAACCAGATACAAACCAGATTGATCAATTTCTCCTCCATGATCAATTTTCAAACAGTTGGCTCTTCCGTGAATTAAAAGAGCTGCCGTCCATATGTCACTACCAAATCCGAGTCCCTGTTTGGTCAAAGTTTGACCTGGTTTAACTTTCAACTCGCGTTTATACGTAGAGCCAAAAAGCGGTCGTAGAAACTTGCACAGCTACACGTGAACGCAACAGTTTTGAATGCAGAACCATTGAAGTTTTACTTGGTCTATGGTCTGTTCTGGTCCTTGGGATGGACTACCCTACTTGTTTCTCCATTATTCCATTTCATTCCATTATTTCATGATGTGCTGCTGATAGCCTGGATTAGGTGCGTTTGGTCATTCTGAACCTGGGTCACCTGATCTAAACCAACAGCGGGGAGAGATGGGATAGCTGAAAAGCAAGCAGGGTGGTGGTTCTTGAGGAGTGCATTGGACAGCCCTGTTTTGGGGATTATGAATCTGTTGTTAAATGGTTTTAAAGAACGAATAGTTTGAATTTTGTTTTCCCAAAATTGTTTACTCGGTCTTGAAAAATTGGTTGCCATTTGGAGCAAATACAAAGTATAGAAAAGAGCACACCATTGGGCAGAGAATCTCATCTAAATTCTGATATTTCCCAACCTTAGTTCTGGAGGACCCCCTGTTACTAAACTTGACCAACGTTCATCTCATCATCAGGTCTCTACTGCATCAGGTGTGTTAGAGAAGTGAACAGAATAAAGGTACTTGAGGACCAACATTGGGAAACACTGACATAAACAATGCCTTGTACAAAGGGAATTGGTATGTAGGTCCCAGTCGATAAAATATCTAAATAACAAAACTATTTTTGTCAATCCTCATAACAAGGAAACTCAATCTTTGCTTTAATGTGGGTGGGGATAATAAATAGGAGTGAAAAAAGTTTGTCCATATTGACATGAACGAAGCAGAAGAGGAACCAAGAAAGAAATTAGAAGCAGTTGGCGAAAAACAACAAAAAGTTTATTCTCTCTCGGGAAGTCTGGAAAGCCAGATGTTCATAAGCCTCTTGTTCACTCAAGTGCACGTTTCAGTACCAGTGTGCCTCAATGTGTGTGTGCTACAGAGGGAAAGGCGAGGCGTTTCCTGATGTCCAAGCCAGATGTTGCTGATCCCTGCCACTCCGCACAGGCAGAGAGTTTACAGCACATTAGAAAAAGACAACTGGGACCGACCAGTACGACCCAACGGACACCATTGAAGGGAAGTATTCCTCTATTAGATCCTGGGTGCTACTTTATGAGGGCAAAATACATCTCAAGATGAAAGTCCTGGGAAAATTTGGTGAGGCACACACTGTGACCTTCAGTGAAACTGAGCTGCTTAATGTTTTCCTATTGTTCTGTAACCCAATTTCAGTTTTTTTTTATCATCACTGCGCGGTGCGGAAAACTGCACTTTTTCAAATAAAACTTGCAAAGCATGCAAACCTGAGAAAACTCTGAAGGTCTGGCCTTCTGGAGTTTGAGAAAGTGATGTCAGACAGATGTCAGAAAGGTTATCGCAATTCAGAACTCAGAAAGACAGAGGGTCCTAACAATGAATGTTAAACACTCTACTAATGAACAGTAGTTTTAAAGAGGATCTACATCCAACCATCAACTACAACAACTTAAAAATATTGGTTTTTTTAATAGTAACATTTTTTAATTTTGAATATTAGCAAAACTTCCATTTTCAGATGAGTACACTTTATAAAACATTCTGGGAGGCTATGACCTATCTGTAGAACATTTTAGGCTAACAGTGTGGGTGGATTTCTAAGAAAAAAATACAATTTAGTGAGTTTCTTCTTTTGTGTTCATCGAATAGTCTGCATTCACACTGTAGTGAACCACACCACAATTCATTTGCAAGTGATTTGCTGGAGACCCTTTTTTTAGTCGGAGGAGCTTTCATACTTGCTAAATAAAGTAAATAATCTATGAATGTGAAAGTAGCTAAAATTACCAGCCTCTAGTATTTGTGTCTTGAAAATACTTTTCATATTTGAAGTCCAAATCAAACAAAACAATAACTGTTATCACTTTTAGGGGTCTCTACAGTGAGTTCAATATTTTGCGCTCATGTTACTGGAATTCCAAACACACAAGATGCAACATATCTATTAGATGAAACTCAAAAACTAGTTCTCTGTTTAGTAGAGTAACCTTTTTTTCTGACCTGAACTGTTGGCTAAAAACTGTAAACTGGATTTGCAAGGAATATAGCAAATTGGAGATGTGCAAAGTACTTTTTTTCCCAGCAGATATCAAAAACTACCTGCAGGACTTTCTCATCATACAAAAAAATTGAGTTTTAAATTTTTTTTACAGAATTGTCAGTGTTTCTCAAAACCATCTAAAAATGTTCAGAACCCTTTAATACCTGAGCTGTCTCTGGTGACAATAATAACGTAGCTCTTCAACCATTTAGACAATTAATGTAATTACGTTTATTTCATAAATGGTTATAGAATTTCAAAAACTTCAAGCATTGAAGAACACTAGAGCTAAAGTTTGAGTTAAGGGATAATTGAGTCCCAAAACTCTTAAAATCGTAAGATCATCACAACATCAATAAGCCAAACCAGATTTAATTAAAATCAAAAGTGCTCCAGATTATTAGACACACTGGTTTTTTGAGAAAATTTAAGGCTTTTAAGGGCAACTTTTAGTGCTGAAAAAACGGCAATTTACTTTCTGCCGCTCACTTGCTGTTGTTAACACACTGACATAAGCTACTAGCCTCAATATTTTTGAAGGATCCAAATCAAGCAACCCAAAAAACAAGCGCTATTATTAAAAACCTTCTGCTAGGAAAAAGCTTAGATATTTCCAGTGTTTATTCCAAGCCAATTCCGTTTTTGAAATCATTCAAATATTAGTATCACTCACACTTTTCAACTGGAAGGAATACTGACAACAAAAAAAAGTCTTGATTGATGAATGTGAGTCAAAAACAAAACCAACCCTTCCAACTAGAAAACATTATTTTAAAAAAGGTTTTTAACTTCAGAAGAAATCGTAAAAAGATTCCCAGACGATTGTCGAGTACGTCATAGCAGTTGTTTCACTTGTGAGAGCTGAGTAAAGCCTGTGTGGTATCGCATACATCAGTCTGCCTTTCTGTGGAGAATGTGCATCTGTGCTGTCCTGCTGCTGTAGTGGCCTGTGCCGACACACAAATTCAGTGTGTGCGAATATGTCAGGGAATTTCTGACATCTTCTAGCGCCTTTTGGTTCTGGTGTGTCCACACTGGCATCTGCCTTCATCTTCATGTATGTGTGAGTGCAGGCATGTGCTTTTCTCCATGTGTGTGTTCAGAGCCGGTTGGGGATCCATCTGTGTCAGGTTAACCCGTTGGGAGCCTCTCCCAGCAGGTAGTCCTGGACGGTCTAAATCATCTGGACTGCCAGAAGCGCAAAATCCTTCCCGGCCTGGACAGATGTCTCTCTGTTCACCACGGCTGAGGGTTTCTTCCCCTCTAAAGATCCTCGAAGAGAAGTCAAGCTCACAAAATGTGGACCAGACCATGGCCAAAGGAGAATGAGTCCCGAAGAAGGAAAGGTTCTGATTCCCAAACTCATTTTGGAGTAATTCACAGAACTTTGGCCTTCAAACAAAAATTAAATAAACATTTGAGCTTTTCTTACATAATACCTACACTACAGCTTCAGTGAAAAAAAAGATTAGAGCCGCATGCTGATAGAGATGCCAAGGCCGGGTCAGCCTCGGGTTAAACCAGCTCAGAGTGTGGAGGGCATCTAAGGAAGAGCCATCAAAGCTCAGCCATTCGTGATATTTTCATCGGTTCATTCAAAAGAAATCAAAGGAATACAACAATTATCCCATTGAACTTTCTGTCTGAAGCTGGTTTAAAATGAAAAGTAATTGAAACCAGATCTGCTCACCAGGTGATCACTAGGTGGTATGCTAACAAAAAAAGTAAACCAGACTTCATTCACTCAGATGTAAAACAGCCCAACTTCAATCCAGACATAACATACATGACAATAACGGTCCAAAACCTTTTAAAGGGCCTATACCACGCAAAATGTTTTTTTTTTGAGCTTTTAAATGTATTATAATGTTCATTCCTCAAAAATAGAAACCCCAAAGCAGTATTTTGGTCTCTTCTGGCATTTCTGAGATTTCCTCTAAAAGCCCGTGGTCTGAGCACCAGGCGCTCCCAATCCAAAAAACGAGCGGGTTCTCACGAGCCGACGTAGATAAGTGAGGAACAGCCCCTTCCAGGAAGATTTTGTGCTGCCAGCACCGCCCCCAGGCTATCACACACACCTATTTTCTCCACTGTGTGCAACAAAAATGCTTTCCTTTTAAATGCACATTATGCACATCCATCTTTGTAGAAGTTTGGATGTTGTTTGTAAAGCCGACTTTAGGTTGACGTCATGAAACGGGCAGAACCCACATGGAGCGAAAGCCGGTGCCTCATAAATCGGGTCGTCTTACCTCCAGATTGGAAAAAAACTCAGAAGAACAAATATTTAATTAAAAAAATGTGATTTTGTTTACCAAATGTAATATATTATGAAATGTGGATATAGCTTACTATAAAAGCGTAAAGAGTTGTATGGTATAGGCCCTTTAATTAAGACCAGATTTAGCTCAAAGAACACCCTTGTTGGATTGATTGACAGGTTATCGTCAATATTCCCCCCCCCCCCCATTATTCATTTATCTTCGAACTCCGTTTTGTCTCTTTCGGGATCACGGGGCTGCTGGAGCCTATCCCGGCCACTCGTGGATGAAGTCAGGGGACGTCCTGGACAGCTCACCAGTCTTCTTGGGCCTTGGGCAGGCAAATAGGGCCTTCTTGCTGTGAGGCAAGAGCGCTAACAACAGTTCAGCACTTGTTGTTTTGAAAAAGTCTTTAAAGACCCACTACAATGAAAATGGCCTTTTTGCTGTTTTTAACATGTTCTTGTAGCATTTTTTTCCAAATGGATACACAAATAAAAGATTAAACTGATATTGCTTTATTCAAAATTGCATTTCTTTATACAAAATCCTGGTGGATCAGGAGATGAAAACCGGATGTTTTAAAAGGCTTGGGTTCATGACGCAGCCACTGCTATGGGCGGCTCAAAGTCTCCCCTCTCCTTTTCAATTCTAAATCATCGACTTGACGACTAATAGGTCCATTCATGTCTTCGTTTTCCTCATCTGAGCTGCCATACGGCCCAGAACTGTGCGGCTAGACAGCTCAGATATTTCTCAGTTTTTTCTGCTACTCTAACGTTAGCTTGGGCTAACGACACAGGCTTTTTGATTTGGTTGAAAAACTGCATAAACATAATTTAAAACCTGCTGCAAACAATTTTACAATAGGAAAAATCTAGCTGGAGCTGAACTTTAAATGGTTAAAGAAACAAGCCCCCCAGTGGTTACTTGATGAACTGATCTAGCTCCAGTTACTTTATTCATTTTTAAACCAGTCTCAAACAGGAAGTCACTGGGTTGCCTCTCACCAAAATATTTACTATCCCAATAAAAGTCGGCAAAGGCTATTTAGAGTAAATGCGATTACAGTCAAAAAGATCTCTCCTTGAAGGAACAGTAAAAAAATATATATATATTTTTTCTAATTGTTAATTTGTTACATAGCGTTAAAGTCTACATAACATAAAAGATGACGTGTCAATGAAAAAAACCCCTAAGCTTGTCTTCCATCATATCTACAGTGTTATCACCATGGTAATAACCTGATTCTTGACATCTAATTCAGATGATAAAACTGCCCTCTGTGTCCTCCATTCCACTGGAAGCCTTGCTGTACCAGCTGACTAGTGGGTGTTGTGATTTTGGCCTGGGTGGCTGAGCCATGGAACTAAAGGATTCCAGCTGGGACTTGGTGTC
The DNA here is from genome assembly GCF_053564925.1 of Oryzias latipes. Lineage (NCBI taxonomy): Eukaryota > Metazoa > Chordata > Actinopteri > Beloniformes > Adrianichthyidae > Oryzias > Oryzias latipes. The sequence continues at coordinate 11,054,646 of NC_136238.1, forward strand.
AGTGTGGAAGTCTCAAGTGGAAAAGTGGCTGTAAAATCAAACCATCTGGTGAGGCTGAGCTACCGGGGAGGTGTGAGGTGCTTGTAGGTGAGGTGAGTCCTAGAAAACAGTGGTGACGTGATGTGAGGACGCTTTGATAGATTCCTAAATAGTTTTTATTCTTACAAAAAATAAAACAATGACTATAAGACCAACTTTTTTTGAGTAACTGTTTGTGTGTAATTTAGTATTTTAGGGTCAAATTAAGACCAGAAGGCGATATGACGAAGTATATGATAAAAAAAACACCATTAGTGTAAAGGTTAAGTGGGTCAGGTTTGAGTTAGGAAACAGTTAAGGCTCATCCGTCAGCAATAAATGGACGACAACCTAACGTCCGGATGATGACGGCTGTACAAACACGGGTCTCTGTGTGTGTAACGACAGCTGTAATTTCATTGGCCGAACACTTGTCACAGGCGTAGCTACAGAGCAGAGCGGATAATTCTCTTACAAGCGTCGTGACAGGAGGGGTGACCACCAACGCTTAGATTTCACGTTTGTCCTAAGAGACGTCCCAGCAGCAAATAGACTTTGGCACAAGTTCACAGCGGTTGTCACAATGGGAACATCCACGTTTCCGCCTGTATTTTGCTGGACAAATAGTACTACAGAGATTTAGTCTTGGATGAAACAGCATTCCTAAAAATATTTTTAAAAAATGGTTTAAAAAAAAAAAAAAGATTTATCATGGTCTTAGTAAAATAGTACCTTCTAGAAAACTCCTAGTTTGAGTAATCAGATAGGCATCCATCACTGGCTTCCTAACACAGAGTAACTTATTGTCCATTTAGGTTATCATCGAGCCGCACCACGTCCATCACGGCTCGTCTCCTCTGGCCCACTGCTCAGGCTGGAAAATGCTGCAGATGATGAGCTGGCGAAAGATATTTATGAGGATCCTCGTAACCGGCTGGACAGATCCCAGGCAGATGAGTCCAACCCGAGAAGCTCGGCTTTTTCCCCACCGTGTTTTTTCTTTTTCCATGAAAGTACTTAACATGTTACCTCCAGCTGTCACTTTGGAAGTGAGTTTTACAGCACTGACTAATCTAAAGTAACACAGCTCAGCGGTTGTGTGCCATTTTTGTGCGTAAGCAAAAACACATTGCGATATTTTTAAACTCCAGTGCACAAAGACACGACTATGGTTGCACAAAGTTCACAAGTCAAATCCGATGATTATGTTATTATGTGTCAAAGATTTTTTTTAGAAACGGAACATTGTAAGGAAGTTCGCAGAGTTTCAGGAGACTGGAGCTAAAAAACTACGTGTCGGGGTGGCTGACTGCAAGGGAGAAAAAAAGAGAGTGACGGTGAGAAGGAGCCAGCGCAATTTGGTTTTCTGTCATCTGCCGCCTGGATCCCTGTACACAAAACATGTTGCGATTAAATGAGATGGAGAGACGGAGAGAAAACAGGAATCCCTCTAATCCATCTGGCATCCTTATGCTGCCGCGCAGGCCCCATGGTGACTTCAGAGATAGAAGATGAGCATGAAAGGGAATTACAGAGAGGCTGACCCCCCCTCGTCCACAAAAAAAAAAAGTCTGCTCCAAATTATTTTGAGAGCAAATATCAACTTAAACAGGTTCCTCCCCTCCCGCTTCCCCAATCTGAGTTCATGACTTGCGAGTCGAATGCCAGAAAGGCGGATGAGAACCAGCAGTCGTTTGAGTCCAGACCTGATGGATCGAACATGACGTTTATGCTAATCCACCAGTTTTTTTTTTTTTTTGACCACAGCCGTTGGAGACTGTTTGGAATGTGCAGTTGTGGCAGTAAACTAAAACACTCCGAGATGCTGCGCGGGAAACGGCTGAACGTATGGAGAGGGTCAAGAAGAGCTTTACGTAATCTTCAGAGAGTATGGAACATCCGTACCGTCAATATGACAAGAATAACTAACATTAAAATGTTAGTTGTGATTTCACGACTTTCCCCTTTTGTTTTCTCCTTACAATAGTATCTATATTCAATAGATTAGGAATAAAAAAATTATTACAATTATTATTACAATTTGTCCTGGTTTATCTTGCTTCCAAAACCATCTGTAAAAAGGAAAAAATAAAGGTAGTTTGGACCCAACAGAGTCCACCAAACACCCAAAGAAAACACGCTCTTCTACATACGTATCTATTCGACCATTTATCCGCAAATTTGGACACATCCGCACCAAAGGGTGCAAAGCCTCTTGTCTCCGTGACAGAATCAGCTGATTTGCCTTGATTGCGAAATCCTTTCACTACTGTAAAGTGTTGCATATGCTGATTTTTTCTGCATCAGAACCCATAGGAATTACCTTAATTACGGTACGTTCGGAGAGTTAGGGTAGTCGAAACAATGCAAACACCAGTGCTAAAGCTCTGGTGTTAAAGGGTTCAAGTAAAATACAAACATAAGACAAAAAACTGCTGCGCTAGTTATTTTTTGTTGAAGTCAGCCTTTGAAAGTAAAACTTAAATTTGTGCTACAAGAGTTACTGAAATCTCTAAATATGGTGGCACGCTGGTGCATTGTGGTTTGAAGTGAACTGTGACTTAATTTAGAGAGGTGGAGCCATTGGTGCTTCACATACACACACTTGGTGTGTGTTCTTCCAAAAGACTCGCACCACATCCGTGTGTGTGATGCCATTTCCTTTGAAGAAGGACAGAAACTCTTCAGTGGTTTTTAAATCTTAAATTATTTTGTACCGTCTTACACACTGAAAGCAGTTCATGTTTGGTAATGGACGTCAAATCTGCCTGGTAACAGAGGAAAAATAGTTTAGAATTAGTTGTGTTTCTCTCAACATGTTTATGCAAATTGTCAAATTAGATTTTTTTGCCAATATTTTCTTTGGCCAGCTTTGTTCTTTATGTGTCTTCAGCAAACACCTCAACATTTGATCCTTTTTCTTCATTTAATTTGTTTAATTCAGCTACATCTTTTACCAAATGAACCCAGATAATTATAAATAATGCCAATAATTGTTTATGCCAATTTTTTTGCTTAAATCTTTAAATTCAATATAAAAGTCTTTCAGTCATTGTTTCTGAATGCTGAGGCAGAGCATTGTAATGATCTGTTTGCAAAGGAGCTGACAAAGATTTAATGTTTTGTAGCGCTCAAAACTAGATGACTGCCGTCAGGGAGAGCCGGGTCTTCAGTCGCTATTGCTAAGCTCTGCTGACATTGAGAAAAGACCAAGACATCCACTGTTAAGTTCTGGTTGAAGTTTGGAAACAGAAGCAAACATTTTTCCTCTCTCCTTGTCGGGCAAACTACTTTTCCCTAAAATATTTTCCAGTCAAATACTTTTAAAGTGATTTTTAGATGTAGTCAGAATATTAGTGATTAATGACAAAATTTGTTTTTCACTAAATCACATAAAATCAGGAAAATAATCACCATAGAATACTGCTGTTATTCGTTATTAATCAATGAAAAATCATGCTGTTATTCGTGATTGATCGCAAAAAATCATGCTGTTATTTGTGATTAATCACTGAAAAATGATGCTGTTATTTGTGATTAATCACTGAAAATCATGCTGTTATTTGTGATTGATCGCAAAAAATCATGCTGTTATTTGTGATTAATCACTGAAAAATCATGCTGTTATTCGTGATTAATCACTGAAAAAGCATGCTGTTATTCGTGATTGATCGCAAAAAATCATGCTGTTATTTGTGATTAATCACTGAAAATCATGCTGTTATTTGTGATTAATCACTGAAAATCATGCTGTTATTCGTGATTGATCGCAAAAAATCATGCTGTTATTTGTGATTAATCACTGAAAAAGCATGCTGTTATTTGTGATTAATCACTGAAAAAGCATGCTGTTATTCGTGATTAATCACTGAAAAAGCATGCTGTTATTCGTGATTGATAGTTAAAAATCATGCTGTTATTCGTGATAAATCACTGAAAATCATGCTTTTATTTGTGATTAATCATTGAAAATCATGCTGTTATACGTGATTGATCGCAAAAAATCATGCTGTTATTCATGATTAATCACTGAAAATCATGCTTTTATTTGTGATTAATCACTGAAAAATGATGCTGTTATTCGCGATTAATCACTGAAAATCATGCTGTTATTTGTGATTGATCGCAAAAAATCATGCTGTTATTTGTGATTAATCACTGAAAAATCATGCTGTTGTTCGTGATTAATCACTGAAAAAGCATGCTGTTATTCGTGATTGATCGCAAAAAATCATGCTGTTATTCGTGATTAATCACTGAAAATCATGCTGTTATTTGTGATTAATCACTGAAAATCATGCTGTTATTTGTGATTAATCACTGAAAATCATGCTGCTATTTGTGATTAATCACTGAAAATCATGCTTTTATTTGTGATTAATCATTGAAAATCATGCTGTTATACGTGATTGATCGCAAAAAATCATGCTGTTATTCATGATTAATCACTGAAAATCATGCTTTTATTTGTGATTAATCACTGAAAATCATGCTGTTATTATTGATTAATCACGGAATAATCATGCGATTATTCTTTAATAATCGAAGAAAAATCTTGTTATTAATCCTGTTTGATCACAGCAAAATCATGCAATGGTGTGTGATTAATCACAGAAAATTCAGCTGATTAATCATGATGAGTGACAGAAAAGTCGTGCTAATTTTGTTCACTTTTCAGCACATCCCTTCAGGGGTCGCCACAGCGAATCAGCATCACTGATTCAAACAGGTGGTTGGCAGAGACCACCTGACAGACTTAGGCAGTAGCGTGAAGGGTCTTACCTAAGAATTAACACTGGATGAAGCTCATCGCGCCCCTTAGGAATCCTGCACTTAACCAACTAAGCTGTCCAGCCACTATGGGAAAATCCTGTCATTAATTGTGAATTATCAAAGAAAAAGTCTGCAATCATTTGCAGTCTGAATTGGTACGGTCAATTGAAAATGTAGTATATTGTTTTAACATCCGGCACATGTGTTAAAACTGTTCAGACTTCAGAGCTGCACCACATAAGAGATACTTTGACACGTGGAGCTGCTCCGTCAGCCCGTCTGCAACATGAACTTGACAGTTACTTGAGCTTGAAACGGCAGCTCCTGCAGAAGAGAGCCGTGCCCTGCTGTGGTCTTCCCATTATCTCAACCCTCATCTGGCCTGATTGATATGCTTAAAGTGGGCCAATTTCACCTCCCTGTGTGAGGTGATAGCCATTTATTTGCTCAGCTTTAATTGTTGAAGCTGCTGTCAGCGAGGCACGGGACCGCAGCTGCACAAAGGTGACATGCTGGCACGGGATCAGGACGATTCGATACCGCTCTGCCGCGCCTGGGAATTAGCATGGGAGCAAATCAGAAAAATTCCTCCGGCGCGATAAAGTAAACCTCTGAGCTTTAACAGCTTTCAAATGTATGTTTTTAACACGAGCTTTATCTTTTCAGACTGCAAATGACATTGTTAGCAGGGATTTAAAGCCGCAGCACAATGCTCTCTTTCACACGCAGCGAGACGTGTGCACACTGAAGGCTTGTCCACATGTCTTACACTCACGCAGAGACTGACAGGTACAATTGCATGCACATGCAGTCGTCGTCTTTCAGCTTAATTTGAAGGCACTTGAGGGTCAAGGATTTCTTTCAATCAAAACCCAAGAGTTGTGACAACGAGAACGTCTCTATCCGCCGTCGTAAAAACAATCTCAACGTTAGATGAATTAGAAGTGAAAGAACTTTGAGAACATCTGGGATCCGACGGGTTCAGAGTTTTTTCCTGACCCAAACTTCTCTCTCTGCAGGAATGAGAAAATAATAAGCAGAGAGAGGAGTTTGTGTCAGCGCTGCTCAGGAAAATAAGATATCATGTCTTGCTGTCGGTTTGATGTCAGCCACTCGGAGTCGTACCCGAATGCCTCATCCCGTTGAGGCTGCAGCGGAGGCCGCCAGAGAGAGGCGGTTCAGCCAGAGTTCACGTCTACATCCCCTAACCGGCTCGCACTCCCCTCCCTTCATCAGCGCTGCTGCTCTATTTACCTCTCATTTCTATCTCCCTCTCGCTGTTTGCCTCCTCTGACTTCTCATCAAGCGGTCTCACACTGCGCTCTGAGCGACATTTCCTTTAAAGCTCGTGCTGGCTCGGGCCAAGCCAAACCCGCGGGATGACCTCGCCCAATCCCAGCATCCCTCAGATCTTCACTTAGACACTTTGTTTGCACAGAGCTGCAATCGATGGACTACAGTTAGGAATCAGGAACATGTGGTTTTGTTAATGTTTTAGGGGTCACGTGTTACCAATGACGCTTGGAAAAAAACGTACATCCACGTCTCTTTCTGGGGAAAATCCCAAGAATCTTGCCGTCACACAGAAGCAACCGCACATTGTTCTGAACAATTATAGCACTGAAGCGCAATTCCACATCGTGGACACTTTCTCTAACATAACTAAATATGTCAGGTTACGACCGGCCGGCTGTGCATTACAGCCTACCTTCTGTACTGCGAATCATAAAAACACTTTTTAAAACTTTTACCACATCAAGCTGTGAATTTTGCAGACTTCCAAATCCTTCATGCTAGTTTTTCTAAAAGAAAACTAGTAGAACATGTTGTGAAAACAAAGACGAATATTGATAACTAGCGAAGAAAACTTTGGCTGATGACGTGGAGTTTGAGGAGGTCGTGTTTTAAAACGCTTTTGCAGGAATTGTTTTGGGAAATAAAATGGCATGGCTAACCTAGAAAGAAAAATCATTTTCAAATTTCAACAGAAATTACCTCGACTTTAAAGATTATTTTAAATGCTGCGTTATAGCTACTTTCACACCGCCATCGGCAAAACGTGTTCAAGTGATCCCTTCTAATAAAAAGTCAATGTTAATGCGTGTAAATGTGCATTTTTTACTTACTTTTTTTAATTACAAAATTTACTTACATCTTTTAATTACAGAATGCTTAAAGTCTCTGTGCCACAACAAACAGGCTGCTACCAATATTTTTATTTTTTGGCTTTTCTAGATGTAGACCGATAAGGTTTTGACATTTATTTTGAATAAATATGAAGTCATATTAACAGGCAGGTCCATCAGTGAGAAGCTGAGAAGAAGCTCAAATGTTTTTTTTCTGTGCTTCAAGCTAGCATTAGCGTGTTAGCGCCATTGGCTAATTTCTTTACGGGTCGTTTTCACGGGACAATTTCAATTTATGAGAAACAGTCTTTTTCATTTGGCAAAAATACTACAAACTCTAAGTATTTTAAATTTAAAAAACACATTTTTTCAGAAAAACAAAAAACACTTACATTTTGTACTTACAAGCCCAAAAAAATGTAAGGTACAAAACGTCTCATAGACCATTAAGACTAAAACGATACTGTTGTTGTTAAGTTTCCAGTTATGCCTCAAACACCATCTGGGTTTTTTTTTTTTTTTGGATTCCAATTAGAAACAATAAAACTAATCAATCATCAATTCAGTTATGAGGCACCAAAGGAAAAATGTGCAGCTAATGTTGTGTAAAATATATTTCAGCCTCTAGTTTACCCCAAACAGAAAAAGCTATCTGAAAAGCAGAGAAGGAAGGATTATTTTCAGCTCAGATCTATCTGCCATATTCTGTCAGATCAGCGAAGCAGGGGTTCTGCCCTGACGTCTGCTTTTGGGATAAGTCCACGCATTGCTTCTCGTGCGTTGGCGGAAAACCGGGAAGCACAATACAGGATTTCTGTTGTGGCTTTGCATGACACGAACCATTTAGTGTGCTCAGACGCACACAGTCAGATAAGCAGCACGTTCCGGGCCACTTTTATCCGAACGAAAACATTCACACACACACAAAAATCTTGACACAGTAAAGACACAAGTTCATCCATGACAAGGACAATTAAATCCAGGTTCCCTTAATTGAAAAGCTCTCCCAAAGCTCCCTGATTAATTTATCCTTTGAACGTGATCTAAATTGACCCATCCAGCCGCGAGGTATACAAGTAGCCGCGCTGCTATAGCAGTCTGATATGTCATTTGAGTCTCGCTGCAATCTTGGCCCGATTTTTTTCCGAATGAGGGGATGAGTGACTATATGGTGACTCCAGTCCTGCATCAGCTGTACACGAGCCTTGAAAAACACCAACGCAAAAAGATTTCTGACTTTGGTGGTGATCCTCTCATCATCTTGTCATTCTCTTTGCTCTAAACGATAGGGCCACTTCTCTCAGGATTTAGCTCTTCTCTCATTTCCATACAGTTTGGAGCGTTTTTATCGGCTCTTCATCACTTCGGGTAATGTCCTCTGACTGTTTCGCCTGACCTTTGCTGAACCCACTGTGTTTGCACAGCTCGTTTTCTTTTCGCCAATCACGCACAGCTTACAACCACTCACCTCTCAAAGTTGCGCCTCTGTAACTTAAGATGTGGCTGTCATCTCCACGGTTCACGTCGTTTCCCACTGCGCCTCTTGCGACGCTCCAGATCTGGCTTCTGGAAAGACATAGGGTAAGATTACAGCTAAATCAGTCTTGTGGCTTCTCCCCAAGAAAACTTATGAAGTCCTAAAACTCCTGTAGCTCTGAGCGGGCCCAGCAGGACGGCACCAGGGCTTCCCTGACGGAGCGAGGAGTGAAATACAATACGAGTGTCACTGATCCTCCAAATAATAAGGCACTGACAGTGCGGAATGATGGCATGATAACTCATGCAAGCTTTTAAAATCTCACACAGGTACATGACCCTCGCTTTGTAAAGAAGTCATTTTCCGTGATTCCTCCCTAATTCATCTGGCACATGCTTTATTTTTCTGCTCAGTACACTCCTCTTCCGTTTTGAAGAAAGTTGGACTTATTTGCAATGTTCCACACGTGCTTTCGAGTCTGCAGGTATGCTCTCTGGATAAAAAGCCTTGGAGCTCTGGCACATTTAATGAAATGAACAAACAGCGGCGCTACTGTTGGCTTATATCAAATCAATTTTGCGAGTAGCGGGGTTCCAATCGGCTGTTCGTGCAATCAAGCGACAGCAGATTTCATTTACCTTCCACCAACGTCAGCACGGTAGCTGGAGAAAAAAATTGAATTGCAGAGCAAAGAAACCAACTCTGAGTTCACATCAAAGACCAGAAAGGGGAGCCGAAAGTAACACTTTCGACTCCCCTTTGATCGGCATGTGATAGCCGTTTGGCAGTGGAAGTCAAGCAGGGGTGAGGATCAATCCACGGCGAGACAGCGGCGTCCCACTGAGGACGCAGTGTTATTATATTAAAACCAACGTGGAACCAAGATCTGCAAATGGGCATCACTCGTCTGAAGGAAAACAAAAGCTCGAGCGGAGTCTGTGGTTTCTCTGACTCGAGCGGAGTCTGTGGTTTCTCTGACTCAAAATTGTTCAATAATAGCTAAAATCACTAGTTGATGGTTGAAATCCTCTGTTATCTGGTTACAGTTCACATTCTTGATGGTCTAAACTTGAACGTCCTTTAACAATCCTGTCACCTTATAGATATTTACATTACATTTCCCTGACAGGAAAATTACAAACACAGTAGGGTTTTACGGTGGAGCAGTGGTCAGCGCTCTTGGCTCACAGCAAGAAGGCACCCGGTTCAAGTAATACCAATGGGGGACCTTTCTGTGTGGAGTTTGCATGCGTAGGTTTTCTCCGGGGACTCTAGCTTCCTCCAAAAACATGCTTCATAGGTTCATTGCTTACTCTAAATTGTCCCTAGGTGTCAATGTGAGTCTGCATGGGTGTGTGATTGTGGCCCTGCCACAGACTGGAGACCTGTCCATGATGTCCCCTGCCAGCCCAGTGATACCGAAAGGGACTAAACGGGTTTAAAAGATGAATGAAGGAATTCCCCCTGTATTCGCAGGGGTTAGAGACCTGAGACACCTGCGAATTCGCAGAATACAATATGTTTCCTGTATGGTCCGTATGAAATGAAATTCTCCCCTGATACTTCTCAGTTGTCTTTAGTTGACACAGTTGATGGTTCTTTTGACCCTTTTTAACCCTCTTGATCCCTTAGCCTGAGAAGAGTCAATTATAGACAAAAAGTAGTGCTAAGGTTTGAGGATAACCCTTGATGTGAGCTGCCACTGAAGCGTGCTAGTTTTTCCCTCAGCCAAAAAAACTTCAAGGTTAGGACTGGAATGGAAGAGCAGAGATGACCCCAAACCCGACCTCTGCTCACATACCAAGACTTAAACCCGTTAAACTAATACATTTTTCTGTAAAGGCTTCAGAGCAAAGCCTAAAATGGTGCTTTGTTTTTCGCACCAACTGGAACCCAGTCAAAAGCATGTTGTTGCATATAATGACCCTTCAGGACCAAACACCATTGGAGAGTAGGTGAACCAAATGAAAGGTGGGGGCTCAACAACGATCCGGGAATAACCAGCCAACAGTGGTCCCTCGCTGTAGCGCAGTTCACCTTTCGCTGTCTTTTTCAGTGCAATTTAGCATGTTTTTTCTTACACCCTGATTGTACTGTGTCTCCTGTACAGAAATCTTCAATCTAAAGCAGGTATTTTTTTCTCTCTATTCTATAATAATGGACTTATTTTTCTATTTAGGTTTAAACTCTGAGAATTTAAGAGAAAAAAAGTGTGAAAATGTTCAGGTCTGTCTGAGAAAAGTGTATAAAATGTGTAGCTAGGAGTTTTACAGCCTTAAAGCATCTACAACCCTATTGCAGGTTATTTTTAGAACGTAATCTCCATGAAGAATGAGGAAAAACAGTACTGAGAAGAAAAACTGCTAAACTTACAATCCATCATATATACAGTTATATTTTACAGTTATATTTTATTATAAGAAATTTTCTAAAAATAACTTGTGCATCCATGATAACTTTGAACAGAAAAAAACTTTTTTCTATCTTTGTGAAAAGCCAACTATGTCCGATTCAGAGTGTTATCTTTCTTATAATTTTGTCACATCCCACAGAACTTGTACACAACTGTGTGGCTCACATCACAAAATGGTCTAGGAAGCAGAATTTGACTCCAAACTTTAGTTAATGGTTTAGAGATTTGTTTCAGCCTTCAGGATTAGCAAAGAAAATCCAACTAAACACCTAACTGGCACTGTTTCACAAGGAGTCATTGACTAGTTACATAAACAAATCCAATGTCAAATATTTACGGCATAATTCTGAACCACAACATGGTACAGGTGGTAGTTTCCCAAATCTGCATTAAGAAAAGATGAATAAATGAAGCTTTATTTCTGTAACCCTTAATAACACTATAAGGATGCCAAACGGCTTTACAATAAAAACAGAAACACAGAGAAAATTTTCAAAAAGAGCAATTTAATAAAACACGTAAAATAATACCTTTTTTCCCTTTTTAATTCCATAAAGGTACGTCTTTAGTTGACGTTTGAAACTCTTTAGGTCTGATGCCATGCTCACTTCTGGAGGAACATCATTCTATAACTTGGGTCGGCACATAAAGCAGAAAAGGTCCTGTAAAGGCTTTGAAATTAAGGCCAGGCCAAATTCGACTAAAGTCGGCGAATCTTTTAATATCTTTGCTTTGCTAAAACTTCAAATACTTCCATCTAATCCAAGCCTGTCAGGAGCCAAAGTGTGATGGCCTCATCGTTTGCTGCCTGGTGTTGCCATGTGAAAACTATTTGGTTTAAATCAGATTCTTTAGCTGGACCTTGTTAGTGGCTCATATCAACAAGCACTGAATTTAATAAATGTAACTGTTTGGACATCCATGCTGCTATTTCTATGAAAAATATATGTGGAAGCATTTTTCAAAGTCCTCCAGAATCACATCTTAACATGCAAGGCATTGGCGTGTCCATATGATCCGCACGACCAGCAGAGGGTTAGATGTCAGTAATGGGACACAGAGCTGATGGTGGTTTGAACCTGTGGATAGTTGGATAAACAGCTACACCCCGCTTCTCAATCAATTCCAGCAGCAAAAACGAAAACTTTCTGGGCCTCTAAATGCAACAGAAATAGAAAATTCTGCTGTCCTTGAGGTCATTTTCATTATTTGTAAACCAAACTCTTTGTATTTGTTATTTACCATAACCAATAAATTGACTGGCTTTAGGCATTTAACTGCCAATGACCAGACAGTTAGTACTATGAAAATCTAGGTTCCCACTGTACTATGGCTCCCCTTTTAACATTATACTCTATATCATGTCATCTTAAGGAATATATTAAAAAACATCAGGGATATTATTTTGGCTTCATATCTCCAGGGCACACTGGGAGCATATTTTCTTCCTTCTCTCCAGGACCTTCATTAGTTCGGTTCACGATATAACTCACTGTCCACCGTCTTCACGAGCCACTGGCTGTATGTTGGAGTACAGCTGGTAGCAATCAACCTGGACCAGGGCTTAATGAAGCTTTGACATAAGAGCTCATACTCTTCTCTGCTGCAGACAGACAATCCTGCGTGAGCCAGACAGCGCAGCAACCTTATCTACTCTGGATTTACGACGAACACGACATAATTTGTTACAGTCGAAAGCAAACATCGGCTGTTCAATAGGTCATATTTGAGCACTGCTGAGTTTTGTAATCAACCACAACAAATCTTTGTCAAATTACCTGTAGCATCTGGGTCTGGTGACAAACAATTGAGATCATCGCAGCGAAGACGTACAGTATGTCAGTTATTGGCTAGCATTGGAACCACGTTACACATAAATCCCACTGTTATTGCTTTTGGGAATGGATGTTGAGAGTTATCTTTCATGTAGCTGCTGCCAAAAACACTAAAAATGTCAACTTTAGGAATCGATTTGCTCGATTTCTCAAAAAGGAAAAGTTCCGGCGTGGTTTGGTGTTTTTGATTGCACCAGTTCACTTGCAATGCCTAACTGGAAAAAAAAAAAAGTTAATTTTTCCCCTTTTTGTGTACATATTTTCAATTTCAGCCAAAATCCAAACTATAGCAGAACACTCAAGAAGCACTAACAGATGTTAAGATTTATTTACCGCATTTAGACTAATACCTCCAGCTGTGATACATTAATATCACCAGACGACATGTACAGTAGTAGCTTCATCTGAGTATTTTAAATATTTGCAGAGCTCCTTTTGAGGTTTTCATTACTGGTTTCTCAGCCAGGGGAGTTTCTACAGTAGATCTGTTCAGGTCAGATGAATGGCTTGTTAAATACACTGGCGGCAGTAATGCTGGCAGCTGTAAGAGACCAAGGGGCAGAAGGAGCTGGGATGTACTGAACAGCAGAGCTCTGTCTTCATTACATTGCCTAAAACCCAACCAAGAGAGAATGTTGAGGGTATATTTAGCCACTAAATACATCAGGCTGTTCTAGACGGCTAAAACATGTATGGTCCTCAATTTCCTCTAAAGGTTTACTCAGAAATAATACATAGTTGGAAAAAGCATGTGAGTGCTTTGTGCTATTGAACTCAAAGTTAAGGCTTCACTACATAATATTATATCTCCGCCATGCTTTGTTGATGACAAAGTGTTACTTAACGGCTTTCTGTTAAATTATGTCTCTTAGGTTTTTTTCCATTGTTACTTCTGAGCATCACATATCACAGAACAAACCCATAATAATATTGGGGTGTAACGAGTCGTCAATTAACGGATGAATTAATTTATATTCCAACGATCCAACCAGATCGATACGTCTGAGGCAAGTTGTTAATCGAATTGAATATACCTATATCGTTATAAAATTGTTTCAAACTTAAATTTAACCATTTATAATTTAATTGAAGACATGGTAGGTGTATTTTACTGTGACATAAACATGACCAAGTGCATCATAGAGGACAAAACACGTGTGATGAAACCAATAAATGATCAAGCCATTATTACAGTTCAATGTGTGGAAAGACTTCGAATTTTGACATGCGACCATACAGTATGGTTGAATGTTCTAATCATGTTCCGTTTGTATTATTTTGATGTGGAAAAACAACAGTGGGCTGAACTCTATGAAACTTAGATGTGAATGGATTTGTCATTAGTTCTTGTTTACTTGTTTGTACACATATTCAACTAACATTTGATTATCTGGCAAGAAATACAAGAAATCTGGAAAACTTCACCTGTGCTGTTCAGTGCCCAGGTATTTATTTCTGTGTCACACTGGTTGAAGTTTTGGCTAAAGATGTTATGTGTAGGCCTGACTCCTGCTCAGCTGTCCTGCATCTCTGTTGATTTTCTGTCTGCCTATTTAAGGTGTGTTTGTTTCTGTGCTCAGTGTCGGAGCGTATTCTGTTCTTTGAGCTTTCAAGCTTGTGTTTCCCTCTGGCATTAAAGCCCTTCTTTTGGAATTCCTTCTGGTTCGAGTTGTTCCTGCCTGCGTCTGGGTTTTCTCCTCTACCTGACCGTAACATTACGCTCCGACCATGTCCAACCCAGCAGGAAGGTCTGATTTAGGGGACTTACCAGGATCTCCCTCCGAGGGGAGTTCTGCTACCGGCGATGAGCTATCTGTCCTGGCTCGTGAGATGCGTGGTTACATGTCCGGCATGCAACAGCTCCATGAGCGTCTCTCCAGGCTGGAGCATGTCCCCTCGTCTCCACCTCGCCAAACCCGACTGGGTCATCCGGAGCCGTTTGATGGCACACCTGAGGACTGCCGGGCGTTCATCACCTCCTGTCGCCTTCATTTCGATTTCAACCCGAGCGAGTTCCCGTCTGAACAGAGCAAGGTGGCTTTTGCTTTAAGTTACTTGACGGGCCGAGCCAAACGGTGGGGGTTAGCGGAGTGGGAGCGCGAAGCTGAGATGTGCCGCTATTTCCGTGTTTTTTCCACTCAACTCCTCACCGTCTTTGATCCCTCTACTCCTCATCGAGCTGCGGCCTCAGAACTCCTCTGCCTCCAGCAAGGGGCTCGCAGCGTCTCGGACTATGCAGTGGAGTTCCGGACCCTGGCTGCCAGCACTCGCTGGCCGGATGAAGCATTGGTGGACGTTTTTCTCCGGGGTCTCTCCGACGGACTCAAAGACGAGCTAGCGGCTAGAGAGATTCCAGAGGATCTGGAGGGACTGATCGACCTCTCTGTGCGTATTGACCGCCGGATGCGGGAGCGGGGCCGTGAGCGTCACGGCAACACAGGTTTTCGCCCACCGCTGCATGAGGAGGATCCACCACTCCATTCCGATACTCCACGACAGAGTTTTCTTCCTCCTGCGGAGCCCATGCAGCTGGGAGCCGGTTGTCTCACTCCTGCAGAACGAAGGCGCCGTTTGAGAGGAAGCCTTTGCTTATACTGTGGACAGTCTGGACACTCTGTGCGCGACTGCCCGGTAAACTCCAGGGTTCATCAGCAGTGAGGGAACTGGTGAGCCGCAATTCTTCTTTCTCTTCTCCCTCACGGCCCTCTACCAAGGTCTTGGTGACCCATGCAGGAGCTCAGGAGGAGTTTGAGACTCTAATTGACTCTGGCTCCGATGGTGACTTAATCTCTCAGGAGGTGGTGAACAAACTTAAAATCCCTGTTGAGCCTTTATCACCTGTGTTAGTCATTCATGCCATAAATGGGTCTGTTATCCATAAGGTGTCATGTCGTACTTTTAACATTTCTGTGTCTGTGTCCGGAAACCACACTGAACGGATGAGTTTCTATGTTGTGGAGTCTCTGAAGCCACAGGTGATTTTGGGTTTTCCGTGGTTATGCAGACATACCCCTCATATTGACTGGTCTACCGGACGGGTTTTGTCATGGAGTCCCTTTTGTTTACTTAATTGTCTTTCTTCTGCTGCATTTCGTAGTCCTGTTACAGCACAGCGGTCTCCTGACCCGCCGGATCTCAACAATGTTCCCCCTGTTTACCATGATCTATGCACTGTTTTCTGTAAGTTTAGAGCTAAATCCCCCCCCCCCCCCCCCCCCCCCCCACCGCGCTTATGATTGTGCCATTGACCTTTTGCCCGGAACCCAACCGCCTAAAGGCCATATTTACCCCCTGTCTCCACCTGAGCGGGAGGCTATGGACGATTACCTGCAGGAGAGTCTACAGGCCGGGATCATTCGACCTTCCTCCTCTCCCGCCGGGGCTGGGTTCTTCTTTGTGGGAAAGCGTGATGGAGGACTGCGACCCTGCATCGATTACAGGGGTTTGAACAATATTACGGTGCGGAATACTTATCCCCTTCCTCTGTTACAGACTGCGTTTGACCTTTTGAGCGGGGCTTCAGTTTTTTCTAGATTGGATCTCAGGAGTGCATATCATCTGGTCCGCATACGAGAGGGGGATGAGTGGAAGACTGCCTTCAACACTCCGAGCGGACATTTCGAGTACCTGGTTATGCCTTTCGGCCTCACTAATGCTCCAGCGGTCTTCCAGTGTTTGATTAATGATGTCCTGAAAGACATGATAAACAAGTTTGTCTTTGTTTATCTTGATGACATCCTGATCTTCTCTCCAGATCTCGACACCCATGTGCAGCACGTCAGAACCGTCCTCCAGCGCCTACTAGAGAACCAGCTTTACTGTAAAGCAGAAAAGTGTGAGTTCCACACCAAGCAGACTCGCTTCCTTGGTCATGTGGTTTCCCCCGGAGGCGTCCAGATGGACAGCGCCAAGGTCAAAGCCGTTCTGGAATGGCCTGTTCCTTCTGGACGGAAACAACTCCAGCGCTTTCTCGGGTTCGCCAACTTTTATAGACGCTTCATCCGAGGCTTCAGTGGCGTTGCTGCACCCCTCCATAAGCTCACGTCGGCTAAGGTACGTTTTGTCTGGGATGAGGGGGCCGACAAGACGTTCACCGAGCTGAAGCGACGTTTCTCTACAGCCCCTATTCTGACTCAGCCTAATCCCTCTAAGCAATTCATCGTAGAGGTTTTGGCAGGTTCCTCCTTCTCTGCGCCCCTTGGTCCTAAAGTGGGGGCACTCCTCCAGACTGGCTTGTCATCCCGGAGTGACCAGGACCGGCTTTCTTGTGGCCCAGCGTTTTTGGTGGCCCTCTATGTCCTCCGACATTAGGGCTTTTGTGGCGGCTTGTCCTGTTTGTGCCAGTGTCAAGATCCCAAGGACCCCGCCTTCTGGTTTACTCCACCCTCTACCTGTGCCGTCTAGACCTTGGTCCCACGTAGCCATGGACTTTGTCACCGGCCTACCCAACTCCAGAGGTAAAACAGTCATACTCACCCTCATTGACCGTTTCTCCAAACTAGTGCATGCCATACCTCTGAGCAAACTCCCATCCGCAAAGGAATTAGCAGTACTAGTCTCCCAGCATTTGTTCCGCCTGCATGGTCTTCCTCAGAACATCACCTCTGATCGTGGGCCTCAATTCGTTGCTGCCTTCTGGAGGGAGTTTTGCTGCCTCCTCGGGATCAAGGTCAGTCTGAGTTCAGGTTTCCATCCTCAGACTAACGGCCAGGTAGAGCGGTACAACCAGGATTTGGAGACAACACTTCGAGCCTTGTGCAGCAAGAACCCGAGAACCTGGTCGTCTCAGCTCCCATGGGCTGAGTATTCCCACAACTCCCTAATCAACACTTCCGGATACTCTCCATTCCAAGCTGCCTATGGGTATCAACCCCCTTTGTTTCCCCACCAGGAACAATTGGCTGCCTCTTCTGGTCCCGCTGCCTTTTTGAGACGCTGTCGTCGCACCTGGAGCAGGTACAGACTGAAGCTTCTGCAGAACCAGGAGAGGTTCACGGCTGTAGCCAATCGTCGGAGGTCCGCAGCTCCGGAGTACAAGGTGGGGGACAGAGTATGGCTCTCATCAGCCAATGTTCCTTTGAAGGGAGGGTCCAGAAAGCTGCAACCCCGCTACATCGGTCCCTACACCATCACCAAGGTCATCAATCCTGTGGCTGTGGAGCTGGAACTGCCTCGCTCCCTGAGGATCCACCCGGTGTTCCACGTTAGCAAGATTAAGCCTGCCAGGGACTCTCCCCTACAGCCTGCTCCAGCTTCTCCTCCTGGTCCTCGTATCGTGGATGGCGATCCGGTTTATACGGTCAAGGCCCTCCTCGCTTCCAGACGGGTGGGTCGGGGCCTGCAGTACTTGGTCGATTGGGAGGGGTATGGACCGGCGGATCGTCAGTGGATCCCTGGCCGTTACATCGTTGATCCATCCCTCATCTCTCGCTTCCATCGCGACTACCCTGATCAGCCTCGCCCTCGTCCGTCTGGTAGCCGGTCTTAGCGGGGGGGGGTTATGTTATGTTTAGGCCTGACTCCTGCTCAGCTGTCCTGCATCTCTGTTGATTTTCTGTCTGCCTATTTAAGGTGTGTTTGTTTCTGTGCTCAGTGTCGGAGCGTATTCTGTTCTTTGAGCTTTCAAGCTTGTGTTTCCCTCTGGCATTAAAGCCCTTCTTTTGGAATTCCTTCTGGTTCGAGTTGTTCCTGCCTGCGTCTGGGTTTTCTCCTCTACCTGACCGTAACAAAAGATGTCCTGGATCAATTTGAGGTCAGTGAACCTGAAGAAATTGGATCGCTTATATCAGGGTGTCAAACTCATTTTCACTGAGGGCCACATCAGCATAGTGGTTGTCCTCAAAGGGCCAAATTTAACTTCTACATGTAACTGAATGTAATGAAAAATAAATGTAACTATTCCTTAATGTTAAATAACTCATT
Organism: Oryzias latipes; assembly: GCF_053564925.1. NCBI lineage: Eukaryota > Metazoa > Chordata > Actinopteri > Beloniformes > Adrianichthyidae > Oryzias > Oryzias latipes. The sequence goes on from NC_136238.1 coordinate 11,073,210, forward strand.
ATTTATGTATTATAACTTTTTATAGTGACAATTACAGTTGCATAGAAAACATATGTTTGCTTGTTACTCTACCATGAATCCTTTAAAATTTTGTCCACTTATTTAAACCCACATAACCCACATAAATGACGCATCAAACTGTCCAAGTGAAAAAAGAATAATAACATAAAACTGAGCTAGAAAGAACATGTATTACACGTGTAACATTTTACAGAAAAAGCTGCACACAGCCTTGCATCCAACTGAGGGTTTGATGACAACAATTTGTCTGTATACAGACCTGCAAACATTGAATAATAATGACAGCAGCTATACATACATATGTAATCAATTTACAGAAAATCTTTATTTAAAGAAATTAAAAACTTTTATGCTTTCGCGGGCCACATAAAATGACATGGCGGGCCACATTTGGCCCCCGGGCCTCGAGTTTGACACATGTGGCTTAAATGAACAAATATTGACTATGAATCAAACTGTCAACAACAAATTATGATATGGATCAAATTGTTGGTATAATAAATCGTTACACAACTATACACTTCTATAAATCTGCTTTATTGTTTACTTTGATTGCTTGATTACCAGAAGTATCTAGATCCTTTTAAGGTACCTTTAATGTGTTTTACACTTCTGAAGTCACTTTTGACATGGACCCATGAAGTTTTTTGTTGTTGTTGTTTTGTGGCTTTTTTTTCTTTACAACAAATTTTTTTTAAAAGCTACTTTTAGCCACTAGACCAGCGGTCTGCAACCAGAGGTTTCAGAGCCAATGTGGCTTTTTCATCCCTCCATTTGAGGTAATTTGGTAACACGTTGAATAAATAATGTGTTTTTAGTTTTGGTTTATTTCTTTTAGTTAATCCTTTTTTGTCAATTATGTTTAGATGTCAGATATCTTGGCAAAACAAGCTTGACTTTACTGTCCATTTATTCATGCATCCACCCATAATCAAAGAAAATGCCATGATTGATTTGGCTTTTTTGCATTTTCAAAGTAAATCTGATTTTATTTGACACAGCGTGGATTTTATTTTGAAAGGAACTTAGATGCAAAAGAAGGTTACGTTGTTTAAACAATCTAATATTTCAAATATTTCAAAGCTATATGTTATACACAAATGGCTTAAAAGCCACAGAAACATAACGTGTTTTTTTAATACAAGTGGGACTTTGTAGCTCTCACTGTAAGAAACTGACCCAACTGGCTCTTCTAGGGTTAAAGGTTGTAGACCCCTGTGTTAGACACTTTTACATGATGTAAATTCATGTAAAATCATTTTTTACACCACAAACAAATGCACAACTGAATGAGATCTGTTTGTGTTTGAGCCTCTGTGAATGTAGCTTCCTCACTTCATAGAGAACATCAATAGTGTCCTTTGCAGCTAATAGGATATCTTTGACAGAGATGAGGCTCAAAACCTGCAGATAATTTGAGATGTTCAATGAGAGAGACAGAAAAATTCAGCTCAGGCAGTTCGCCGCACCTTATTTTCCTGTCGCCCTGTGCAAAGTGATGAATCTCCAGCACAAAAAACCCAAGGTGTGATTATTCAGTCGGCTGATGGGTTCTGCTCGGCTGCAGGAAAAAAAAAAACCTCAGCGTTGAGGGAGATTAATTAGTTAAACTGGGGCAGACATCCGTCTTCTAACAAGTCTCTGTGCTGTCATTGGAAATGCAGAGGGAGGGTGAGGAGGAGCGAGATGAAGAAGTGCTGCTGATGCAGGAAACATTACAGCCAGAGTGTGAAGATCAGTCTCTGCTTCTCCTGTTGGCAGTAACTGCTAGCGTTTAAAAGCCAGCAGATAGGATCATTTAGGAGGTGACACAGGAAAGAAAGAAGGAGACGAGGGAATGAGGGTTGATCTGAACGTCTTCCCTCACTCTTATCTGGACGGTATGCCCCTGTCAGGTCAAGTTTATACCCCCTCCTGGTGCCATCGTAATGATGGTCCCCCTTTCCTGTAGCCTACAAGGTCAAGCCCTCCACTTAAAGCTGCCTCATCATCCATCAGCTACATCTTTGACAGTCAAAGGTGATTTTATTGTGTCAGCCACCATCCAGCTCCTCTGTTCATTCTGTCCAACACACAGTAAAACACCTTTAGCACAGCTGTTTGCTGAGTCTGCAGGTTCTCTTGTCTATAACTCACTGCTCCACCAAGGAGCTCCATCGGGTTTAAAGTGGATACTCTGCTTTTCCTCCTGTCATACTGGATTGGGGGCGCAATATTGGAGCTGTCTAGTCGTACAGTTTAGAGCCAGAATCCAACTCCGACGAGGAAAACATAGACGTACGTGAATCTATTTGTTTACAAGTGGATGCATCAGAATGGAGCAGAGCAGGGAGCTGAAGGCCTTCCCAGACTTTTTTTCTACATCATAAATAAGAACTTTTTTAAGCTGCATCTTTTGTCTGCTCTGGATTCCCTCTGATTTGAATAAAGAAATACTCAGAAATGTAGTTCTGTGCGTATGTGTCATTTTTCTGAAAAACACAATTTTCATTGGAGTGGGTATGTAACTCTTTTTTTACATAAAATGATTGAATTTAATAAAGATGCAGTGAAATTACACTTTTAAGAACTCGAGTTTTGAAGCAGTGAAGTTCAAAAAAGGAACTTTAAATGTCATTTCAAACAAAACTTTAGGCTGGAAGACTGAAAACGCTGGCTAAAGGTACAACGTATTTTCTAATAAAAATCCTCGAAATAAAAGACTTTTTTTTTTGTTTTTATTTTTTTCTTCTTTTTCTTCATATTTGAATACAACTATTTTAATTTGTAGTTACTATATCAAATAATAGCAATGGGTTTACTAAAATAAATTAATTTTTTTATTTGCAGAAAATGCTCAATTAATGCCCATATTTTGTGTTGCTTAAAGTTGTTTCTTTTTTTTTGCGTTATTTATTCTAATAACATTTCTTTTGGTCTCACTGTGAATTGCTTAAACCTGTTTTCTTTAGCTGCTACCGGTCTTTGCCAGGTTGATGCTTCAGTTAATATATCATTTTTTGATTAAAATATTACAAACCAAAAAAACAACTACTATGTGAAGTTAAAAAAAGTAAAAATGTAAATTAAACACTGATTTATTTTTATTTTTATGAAGAACTACCACCAAATGGGTAATGCTACATATTAATACATAACAGTAAGATACAAATATCCAAATATTATCATGTTATGAGCATAGAACATAGTGTGGACTGAAAGATGGATGGATGAATGGATGGATGAAAGTATGGATGGATGGATGGATGGATGGATGGATGGATGGATGGATGGATGGATGAAAGTATGGATGGATGGATGGATGGATGGATGGATGGATGGATGGATGGATGAATGGAGGGTTGGATGGAGGGATGGATGGATGGATGAATGGAGGGTTGGATGGATGAATGGATGGACGGGTGGAGGGATGGATGGATGGATGGATGGATGGATGGATGGATGGATGGATGGATGGATGGATGGATGGAGGGAGGGATGGATGGATGGATGAATGGAGGGTTGGATGGATGAATGGATGGATGGATGGATGGATGAAAGGATGGATGAAAGGATGGATGGATGGACGGGTGGAGGGATGGATGGATGAATGGAGGGTTGGATCGATCGATGGATGGATCGATGGATGGATGCATGGATGGATGGATGAAAGGATGGATGAAAGGATGAATGGATGGACGGGTGGAGGGATGGATGGATGAATGGAGGGTTGGATGGATGAATGGAGGGATGGATGGATGAATGGAGGGTTGGATGGAGGGATGGATGGATGGATGAATGGAGGGTTGGATGGATGAATGGATGGACGGGTGGAGGGATGGATGGATGGATGGATGGATGGATGGATGGATGGATGAATGGAGGGTTGGATGGATGAATGGATGGATGGATGGATGGATGAAAGGATGGATGAAAGGATGGATGGATGGACGGGTGGAGGGATGGATGGATGAATGGAGGGTTGGATCGATCGATGGATGGATGGAAGGATGGATGGATGGATGGATGGATGGATGCATGGATGGATGGATGAAAGGATGGATGAAAGGATGAATGGATGGACGGGTGGAGGGATGGATGGATGAATGGAGGGATGGATGGATGGATGAATGGAGGGTTGGATGGATGAATGGATGGATGGATGGATGGATGGATGAAAGGATGGATGAAAGGATGGATGGATGGACGGGTGGAGGGATGGATGGATGAATGGAGGGTTGGATCGATCGATGGATGGATGGATGGAAGGATGGATGGATGGATGGATGGATGGATGGATGCATGGATGGATGGATGAAAGGATGGATGAAAGGATGAATGGATGGACGGGTGGAGGGATGGATGGATGAATGGAGGGATGGATGGATGAATGGAGGGTTGGATGGACGGGTGGAGGGATGGATGAATGAATGGAGGGTTGGATGGATGGATGGATGAATGAATGGAGGGATGGATGGATGGATGGAGGGATGGATGGATGGATGAATGGAGGGTTGGATGGATGAATGGAGGGATGGATGGATGGATGAATGGAGGGATGGATAGATGGATGAATGCAGGGATGGATGGATGAATGCAGGGATGGATGGATGAATGGAGGAGTGGATGGATGAATGGATGAATGGATGGATGAATGGAGGGATGGATGGATGAATGGAGGGGTGGATGGATGGATGGATGGATGGATGAAAGGATGGATGAAAGGATGGATGGATGGACGGGTGGAGGGATGGATGGATGAATGGAGGGTTGGATGGATGAATGGAGGGATGAATGGATGGATGGATGGACGGGTGGGGGGATGGATAGATGAATGGAGGGATGGATGAATGGATAAACAGATAGAATTGTGTGGAAAGACTTTTTGGTCTCATTGACTGACCTTGATTTTTGCAGGCAGCAGTTTTTTAATGAAACAGGACAAAAAAACATTTGACAAACTATTCCGCTTTACAATGAAACACTCATTTAAAGAAAATTACAACCATAGCAGTCAACGCAATTTTGTTAAGTTGAAATATGTTATTGAAAAAAATAGAATTTACAAAATTCTACAAAAGAACACAAAAAAACCTCCATGAGGGCTTGAAATGCCAAACCATAAAGATGCCAGTCAGTCATGTTTTGCAAGCTGGTAAACTGCCGCATCTGTTTAGACTTGGATTTTCACAGATCCACTAATGTCCCGGATGAACTACTCTGAGATCAAACCCTTTTAGGACACGCTTTGAGTTTCGTCTCCAGCTCGAGAAGCAGCATTTTTTCGGTCATGCAGCACAATGAGCTGCAGAGCTGAGAGTGACATCTGTTAGGCTTTAGAGCTGAAAGGCCAAAAATAAAGTTGCTAAGCTGGGCCCCCTTTGCTGGGTTTACAGAAATCAGCTGGACGACAAATGCTGGGACTCATGCTCAAATGGATGACATTGAAAAACTGCAGACATGTTTACATTTCTAAAGGTTATGGTCCTGTCCGTAGACTGGAATGTCAACTTTATCATTGTCTGGAAGAAGCTGAGAAAACCTTAAAAGCAAACGCTCCTTCTCTGAGCTTATTTACTTCTGGAATTAATAATGTAATGTTGTTCCAAACATGCTATGGACGTGATTTGGAACAAGACTACAGAGTCTTTAGCAAGCTGTGTCTTTGCTGTCATAAGCCATGCAAAGCTCCAGCAAAGTGCTGAGTGCTCATCAGGTCTTCATACCCAAACAATAAAGCTCTCAGATAAATCACAGGAGGGTTCCTTTCTGGAAATGAAACAGAATCTTTCTCTGGATACAGGCATCAGATAAATCCCAGAAACTAGTCAGGACAAGAATTTGTGTCTGATGTGGATGAGAACTCGAGGTGGAATCAAAGTCAGCCTTCAATATAAAACACAATTCGGCCGTGTGTGCCAGGAGCCTGAAACCAATCACAGATGAGGAGGCAAAGGGGCTTTTGAAGAAAGAGATCACCTCACACCCTGCACCAGCAGCTCCAACGCGATTCCATTCTAATCGTCCATTTTTTATAAACCCTTCTCCGAAGATTCTACAGAACGTGGGAAGTTGTCTTTACCGAGGTTTTAAAATCCGACATTTAGGAGGCCATGAGTAAAGTCTGCTGGGACTTTTATGCACTCCACACCAACAGGATCTAACATCTCCGTTAACCCCTACAGGTATCTGCTGATTTGGTTTTTCCACATGTCTAGATGTTTCATAAATCACCACGTCTGTGTGCTAATAGAAATGTCCTATTACTATTCCTCATGTCATTCTAGTTTACATTGAATATGCTGTTGACCTCTACAAAGAAAACATTAATTTTTACCTTAATTACATCAATCTGAGTATATTTTTTGTAATTACCTCATTTTATATTTGTTTACATTTTTGTTTTTTGCCATTTGGCCTTTAGTTTTAAACATCAACTCATTTGAGGCGCAATATCAAATAAATACAAGAAAAACAGTCAATTCATGATTTATGACTACACTACCCAGAATGCCTAGTTGGGGCAAGTGGCAGGTGATTGGTCAGGAGTTTGATGGGAAGTTTTTCTAGTAAACTGTGTTGTTCTTCACATTTGCTTCTTTTATCTTTCCAAACAGAAGAACATTTCAGTTTAGTCAAACATTATTGACAATAAATCTCAACATTGTTGACTTGTAACACATAAAATACAAAACAATACTCTCGCTATTTCGCTCCATTGTGTTGAAATACAGTATGTATTATTTCGCCAGACTCCTGACTACAGTACCCATAATGCCACATCAAGTGCTGCGGCTTTGTATTTTAGTAGGTGTAGAACGTGTAATCGATTTAACAGATTCATAGATTTATATTCCTTCTATCCAACCAGATCAATATGTCTTAGGCAAGTTGGTAACTAAACTGACTATTTTATTTTAAAATCGATTCAAAATTAAATAAATCTGTTTTACTGATACTGGGGGGAAAAACTTTGATTGAGGTACAAAATGTTTGTTTTACTATAAAATGGCTAAGTGCCATCCCAGCAGACAACACACATGTGATGGAAGCTAAAACCTGTTCAGTCCATCATTCTTCTTTCTCTTCCGGCTTTTCCCATCAGGGGTCGCCACAGCGAAACAACCTCTCTTTCGAGGAGGAGTCGCATGGTTAACTTGGCAATGTTTTACACTGGATGCCCTATCAACCCTCTCAAGTTATCCGGGCTTGGGACCGGCACAGCAGCAGAGAAGGGAAAAGGGAGCAGCCCGGATTCGAATCCTGGTTTCACGGACGGAAGGCGCCGCAAACCAGCACGAGCTAAACTCCATCATTCCAGTCTATTGTGCAGAATGTCACTTTAAATTTAGCAAAGCCATGTGAGCATACAGTGTGGTCTCATTATTTTGAAGTGAAAAAAACAACAGCGGGCTGAACTTTAGAAAACTAGAGTGAATGGGTTTGCCTTTCATTCTTGTTTAATTGTTGTTGTTTTTTACACAAATGTAATTTACACTTGATTATCTTGTAAGAAATCCAAGGAATCGGGAAAACTTCCCAGGTTTTTCTCTCTGAGTCACACAGATGGCTAAAGATGTCATGGATCCATTTTAGGTCAATTAATTGGATCCAATCAGATCGTTCAAAATGAACCAAAATCAACTATGAATCATTTCGGAGAGACCTCAAACTATGACATGAATGAAATTGTTGTTATAATGAATCCTTACACCCCTATAGTTTACAAAAGTTGTCCAAAAACATCTGGAAAGGCTTTTGAGCATCGTTGGTTGCAGGTCAGTAAGCACAGCCATGTTCCTACGGAAGATGAAGCCAGTCATTTTATGAGAAAATTCAAGGGTTTTAGGTGCAGATTATTGTTCAAACAATTCAGGTCTTTTAAATCAAAAATGTTGACTTTATTTACATTCAAATAGTCACCATTTAGACTGTGATGAAATCTAACCTTTGCTGTAAAATAAATAGCTAGTTCTTGTCATTTCAGTATTGTTAGAAACAATGACTTTAGATTTGAATGTTAAAATACAATTTTCTTTTCATTTCTTAATGAACAATGTACGGAAATACGAAAAAATTAGTGTCTCAAATTCTATATACATATTTTATGTATTATATTCAAAAATCATTTTTTACGTTTTTAATTCCTTTTATTAACTTAGCCTAATAAAAAGTATTCTGTATTTGTAATTATAATTTTCACATACCTGCCTGAATTGTTTAGTGTTTTATCAAATAACGCATTAAATGTTATTTTATCCTGCAACAAAATGTTGTTTTACGTTTTATCCAACAATAAGAGATATAAATGTAAAATCAGACGACCAAACATTTCATTCATCCAACTCATTTTTACATTATATTCAGGTCAATTGGCAGCAGTTTGGTCCCAAAGCTACAAATGAAGAAAAGTTCAACATAAGAGTGGAATGGAGACCAATTGAACAGACAAACCACCTGTTGAACCTGAAACATCAGCTCTTCCCACATCTAAGCAAAATCATCACCGCATCTCAAATGAATCCCTCCTCATTTCTCTCTGCACTCTTCCAGGGTACTTTAACACTCGCAGCAGTTTTTCCCACACAGTGAAATATAAACTTGCAGAAGAGAAAAATGAATCAGAATTACAAATAAAAGGTAATGATGCAATGATCCTGCTCTCATACAATCCCCAGTGTCGCTCCTCACCTTTCTATTTGAATAATGATTTATAATCATATTAGTTCTCTCCGGAGCCCTGCTCTGGAAAAGTAAAAAGCTATTATCCAGTTGTCAGTTTCCAGGAGCCGCTGAGGGAGATGGAGCAGTGATGCTGACACATGCACATACTGTAACTACACACACACACACACACACACACACACACCCACACACACACACACACACACACACACACACGCACACACGAGTGCTTGTTTCAAAATGAGTATATTTGCACATGTAGAGCACTTGTTCTGTACATTTAGTCAACAGAGCAAACATGCGTGTGCAGACTCATACCATGAGGACTTTTACAGGCTCAGCAGGGGGGGGGGGTAACAAGAAGGTGGGGCCTATTGTCAAGGAAAATCCCTGTCAATCACAGAGAACCACACAAGACCCCACTAAAGACGCACATACAGACTCTAACTCACACTAAAGCCATTCATTGAATGTATGCTTTCATGTTTGGATAAATATTGGAGGCTGCATGGTGGAGCAGTGGTTAGCGCTCTTGCCTCACAGCAAGAAGGTTCAAGTCCCGGCTGGGGGACCTGAAACAGAAAAACAATGGGGGACCTTTCTGTGTGGAGTTTGCATGTTCTCCCCGTGCATGAGTGGGTTTTCTCCAGGGACTCTGGCTTCCTCCCACCATCCAAAAACATGCTTCATAGGTTAATTGGTTACTCTAAATTGTCCATAAGTGTGAATGTGAATGTACACGAGTGTGTGATTGTGACCCTGCGACAGACTGGCAACTGTCCAGGATGTCCCTTGCCTCTGCCCGCACGTGGCAGGGATAGGCTCCAGCAGCCCCGTGACCCCGAAAGCACAAAAAGGATTTGAAAATGAATGAAAAATATTGGAAAAATACAGTTTGATAGCTAGAAAAGGAAAACATGATAGCATGCTTCACTGATCAGTGGTGTCAGCTGCTCGGCTTAATCCTTTAATACACATCTAGACAGATCATAATAGCTTGGTTATGTGTAAAAAGGAATCGTGTTTGGCGTAAAAGCTTCATTTGGCTTTAACATCAGGAAGTTCATACACGTGACATCATTTGTCAATGTTATTTCACAGAACATAGACTAAACTGTAAAGTTGTCATGTGTGTAGAGGGACGTACACTTAAAAAAGGTCAAATAAGGGATCAAAAGGGTGAAAGGGATCATAGAACTCTGTACGTAGACGCTTGAGGAATTCAAAACTTCAGGTTGGCATTTTTTTGTTAGCTTTGTTCTTATTATTTAGTTGTGAAACATTAACCAATAGAAGACACTATTAAAGACTGTTTTCTCAATTGTTATGAAGAGCATTAGTCACTGATAGCTCCTCTAGCTTACAGTTAGCTGGGAGGGGCTGGCAAAAATCTAACTATGCAATTACCTGACATTCAATGACATGACTTGCTTGGCCTTGGCCTGTGTAATGACTTGGGTTGACCTGCCTAATGTTTGCAATGACACAATGTCAGAAGTCTGAGACCTTCACACTGAGCTCGGCTCAGTGTGAAGTATTATTTGTGCCACTCTGCCTTCCTTACTGAGTGTCATATCTAGACCTGATCTTCTGTCCCCTGACCCTGACTCTGCTTTCCAGCTGCCTGCCTCGACCCTCGCCTGGATTTTGACCATCCTGTCTCTCCTTTGACAAGCTCGTGCCTGACCCTGATTTCGTTTCGTGGACTTTTAGCTGTGCTAATAAACCTGCTGCCTTTGGATCCAGCTGTCTGCCTGTTCCTGTGATACATGACTTGCAATGACTTGACTTTCTTAACCTGACTAATGAGTTGGATAAAATTGTTTGACCTAAGCAGTAGATGCACTTGCTTTACTTGTGCAATGGCTTGGCAATGACTTGAGTTGACCTAATTTAACCTGAGTAAGTACTTGAATTGCAGGGAGCTGGTTTAGCTCGTGCTGGTTTGCGGCGCCTTCCGTCCGTGAAACCAGGGTTCGACTCCGGGCTGCTCCCTGTTCCCTTCTCTACCTCTGTGCCGGTCCCAAGCCCGGTTTGAGAAGGTTGCGTCAGGAAGGGCATCCGGCGTAAAACATTGCCAAGTTTACCATGCGACTTGTTCGCTGTGGCGACCCCTGATGGGAGAAGCCGAAAGAGGAAGAAGAAGTACTTGAATTGCAATGATTGTACTTGCAACAACTAGTAGCTGCAAAGTTACTTACAAGTTATAAAGTTTTTATTTACAAGTATGTGAAAACAAAGTCACAACGACTTGGGACTTGTACATGATTTGTACATTAAAGACATTACACTAAAACTACTAGGTAGCTCTTCTTGTTTTAAAGGAGCTCAAAAATGGAATATATCTTTTACCCTTATAGTGTTTTACTACATCCTTAGAAGGCTCAAAGCGCTTTACAGTCTCAGTCCCATTTGCGCCAATCTCTCATTGATGGCAGCTCCGCTACCGAACACTGGCGCAAGCCTATAACCAACAGGGGCAATGTGGGGTTCAGTGTCTTGCCCAAGGACACTTCAACACATTGGTAGGCAGGGCGGAAAGTGAACCTGCGATCTTCCAACCAGAGTTTGATCGCTGTACCTCTGCACCACAGCTGCTCCATTTGTTAAAACTCCCCTTTATTATTCAAAAATTTAATTAAAAACCCCTCAAGAGTTTCTTACATATTTGAGGCAACATTGACAAAATAAAATAATGTCTGATCGTTCTAGGGAGCGCTGACGGAGCCTGTTTTATAACCTAATTCAGATTAAAATCTCTGACGGAAAACTTTGTCTACAAGTTGATAAGGTTACCAAACAGTAAATGTCTATAAAGTGCATTAAGCTGACAGGGATTTGGCTCCAATGTCAAATGAAAGAGAGATTTCTTAAGGCATCTATTTTAGGAGAGGAGATCCAATTTCCATCTATCTACCAGTCACCAAACACCATTCACAGTGGCAGGTCTTGGTGGGTAAAGCCAGGTTGTCATGTTTTCCAAAGTTGATATTCTATGTCGAAAACATTATTATGACAGCAAGAATGTCGATGCAGCAGGGGCAAGTTGGTCCAAAGACTTCAACAGCCTGGTCAGAAACACACCCCAGCTGGCCAAAAATCATATTCCAGCTTTACACAAAACCCGCACACACCGTGACATTTAAGGCTCTCGGTTCTTTCAGGGCGTCAGTCAACTGTGAACATGCTGCCACTTCAACCTCTCCGCACCTCTTCCCACCTCGAACGGTCTAGACCCATTCAGGGATAATTTCTCAACAGGACCCCAGTGGCCGTCGACACAAAGAGCGGGCCAGCCAGCAGTAATTACACCATGCAAATGCCATTTAGGTCTTTTAATACGGCCAGAGTCGTATCGCTTCAATTGGTCCGGCGTTTATCACCCGGCACACACGCACATCTGTGGATGGGGAGGGGCTGGGAGTCATCTGCTCATTCATTCATGTGGATATTTCCTCCTGTTTCATTTTCTCCTCCAGGTTTGTCTTTCCATTTTCACCACCTTTGCTAATTTACAATTTGAGGAGTCAAAGGAATGTTACCTCTCTTATCGTTCAGAGACACATGTGAAGGTCTGTTCTGTAAGATTTTTTTCTTTTTTTTTTACCACGTTTTGGAGCCAAAGTCTTCCCCTTGTTCATGCTCCTGCACATAACCCAGCCAGGCAGAGCATGTCCGCTTCTACTTTCTCCGTGTATCATGTCACCGGGCGCTTATAAAACATGAGTGGAAGACATCAGCATTCCCTGAATATAAACCTGTCTGTCAGGGCTGCTTTTAGGTGGAAGGAGGGGGGGTGCACGCATGTGTCATTTCCAAACAAAAGTGGCTGTGAATGCAAACACTCAAAAGAAAGATGGGATTGACGAATTGGTTCAAGAGGAGGACCTGTCATGCAGGCTGTTAACATTCGGGCATGACAGCCTACAAGAGACTGCTACGTCCAGAAAATCAACAAATTACAAACATGTTCGTTGCGCAATAACTTTGCACTTTAAATCTCTGATGTGATTTATTTTAAAAAATATATATATTTTATTACATTGCTTCCATCTCAAAACTAAATAAGACCTGCCATTACCTGCAAAAACGTGTCAAAACGCCAAAAAAACAGGTCAAAGGTCGCCCAAAGCAGAAAAAAACATGACAATTGTGTAACGCAACAAAAATACACACACGCACAACACCACCGCAAAAACGTCAAAATTGTAATCGCAAAAATGAAGACAGAAACACAAAAAAGCCCCAAAGAGCCCTCAAAGGAAGGGTATAAAGCCAAAAAGACATGCCCAGCCTATAGTAAAAGCTAGGCTGCATTGAAATACGTGGGAACCTGACCGCAAAAACTTCTATATTGTTTCTGCTTTGTTTCATTATTATTTTTCTTCTACTTTCTTTCTTCCACTTTAAGCCAAAATTTGACCCCCGCCACATACCCGAAAACTCACTAAAATTGGCTCACACCTAGGATAAATTGAAAATGAATTTTCAGCAAAGAGAACGTCACCCCCCTGAAGTCGATGACATCACGGCGAGCGTTCCCGTAAAAAAAATGAATGGGCCGAAAATTGCTTATGGGGCCAAAAAAATATATTTCAAAATACGGGTACGAAACCAAAACATGCGGGTTGGAGATATCCCAAAGAAGTTTTGAAATTATTATGGGATGGCCAAACGACCTACGGCTTGGCAGCCATTTTGTGGCGAACTCTGAGAAATGGCGATTTTCGTGTTTTTTGACAGCATGGGAAAACGAAACTATTGTTTGAGTGGTTTTCACGAAATCGGACACACATGCCGCAAGCTTGATTCTACAACCACCAAAGAAGTTTTGTTGACCTTTGACCTTGGGAAAAGGCGGCCATCTTGGATAAAAAAAAAAGCACCTTTAGTAACGGATACAAACGAAAACTAATTTTTTAAATACTTTATGTTGTTTCCAAATGATGTAATGTTTTGTTATGTTATGTTTAATCATTTGGAAGTCTGTTTATGTTCAGAACAAACACACTGTTGAATGTGTCTCATACAATTCTGGAAGAAAAAAAAGAATCTCGTAGTGGGACGGACGCACTGACTAGAGTTTCCTCCCCCCAAACCAACAATGTGCCAATGATGAGTCAATTGGATGAAAAAATCAAGGGGAGAATTTTGCTAAGTCCACCCAGCTTCTGACAAAAAATATTTCCCCATTTATGCCCATATTTAATCTAACTAATATGAATCAGAAAAGCTTGTTGTACATGTGTTTGTGTTTTTTTTTTTTTTTTGTTGGTTTCAAATCACAGTTGCCAACTTTTCAATTTGATCAACTTTCCATCATCCTGCACCCTAAGAAGTGTGTGTGTGTGTGTGTGGGGGGGGGGGGTCATTGGTTAACCCATGAAACTAAGTTCCTATTAGTTTAAGACAAACTACCTACAGTCTTACCTGCCTTTATTTTCCAAATTCTGACATATCTATCAAATATCACCCAAAACGTACATGTCAAGGCATGACTAACACTCATTATTTTGGTGTTTACCAACGATCCATGCTTGAGATTGGTGAGGTGAACCTTTTCCATTTCAGAACACCCGTAATGCCTTTACGGGTCACAGGGCTCTATACAAAGATGTAAAAAGAAATCAAACGGTTTTGGCTCTATTTTACAGACTACTTGTTTCTCAAAGGTAACAGAAAAACTTCATAGCTTTTTTATTTGCATTATTTACAAAATAAAACAATGTAAATGGTATAAAAGGTGGATGATTGGCACAATCTGAAGGCAATGTCAAACAGCCACTACATACATTTTGTGCATAGTGCATGGATAAAAATTGGTCAGGTGTATCAGGAATAAACTACGTTAAAACTAAGGAAGAAGTACAAATAATGCGTGAAAGTCCGTTCAACATATGTGGAATGGTCGTGGAAAGCCACAAATTTGCGTATGTATCTTGCAAAAAATCATGCGCAATTGTGTAAGACGTACGTAATAATTGCATACAAATTATATATAATACTCAATCGTCCAAGAATTTTGAACAGCTCAAAACCGAATTCTGACTGAAACCATGACGGACATCTGCGCACATCGACGAATGACGAATGCAGGAAACACTTACAGACCTATCCGGCATCTATCAAAAGGGCAAATGGGAAATTAGTGGTATCTCCGCAGTGCTTTGAGTGAATCGTCTGCCAATTGTTTTGCTAAGATTTTTGTGATATTAGGTAAAATGTTTTATTTTCCGTATCCAGATTTGTTCAGGTGGATGTGGAGTTGGGAAGACCAGGAGGACAATAATCCTGAACAGATTGCTAGAAATAGGAAACAAATTTCCTTTTAAATGTGGTAAAATGAATAAAAATGGGTTGCGGTGCAGTCTGATCACAGATTGACTCCACACCCACCCCTCCACTGAGACAGGTAGAGTCGGGGCAGCTGTTTAGAACAGGTGTACCGACTGTGTTCCCATCAGACTGATCTGTGCTCTTGGCCACGGACCAGAGACTGACGGGTAGAGCCTCTCTCTTCCCTTTGTCTATTTTTTTTCAGCTGCTGTCTCTCTTTGATCACCCGTCTCCCTTGACTTTCCCCTCCACATATCCTTTCCGTCAGTTCAGGAGTGTGTGCGCCGTCACGGATACCTCCACCCGCTCCCTCGTGGCCCCCTTTTCTCCACATTGGTTGGTTGGTCGGCACCCGGTGGCACCCACACAAACACAAAAACACACTCGTGCACAGCCAGGCATGACCAGACAAACAGTGTTTAGAGCCGGCGGCTGATGGGAGAGTAACTGCGCATGAAGGAAACCTGGGCGCAAGCGGATAGACAGATGAGCGCCTTGAAGTGTAGCCTGATATTTCTTTTGGTTGACAAAACAAAGAAAATGAATCACATATATGTCTATACATTCATGTGTTATGGCTGTTTAGCTTTATAAAATTGGCTACAATGCTGTTTCGTTTATTTTAAATTAAGAACTGGAGATCTATGATTAATTTGTAAATGTGATCTTTTTGTAAAAAATAATAGGAAGTCAACAAAAATTTTACCTTATATTAATATATTTGGATAAATGACTGCTATTAGTTTGGAGAAAATAGATTTTTTGGTCAAAGCATATATATTTTGAAAGTATTACAGAGCAACTACCGTAAAACAAAAAAAAAAACGCCATTTACCATTTATGGATAACTGGGAGCCAGTTTAGCTCGTGCTGGTTTGCGGCGACTTCCGTCCGTGAAATCCAGGTTCGACTCCGGGCTGCTCCCTGTTCCCTTCTCTACCTCTGCCGGTTCCAAGCCCGGTTTGAGAAGGTTGCGTCAGGAAGGGCATCCGGCATAAAACATTGCCAAATTTACCATGCGACTTGTTCGCTGTGGCGACCCCTGATGGGAGAAGCCGAAAGTGGAAGTGGACCATTTATGGATAACTAACTTCTAATAATGGACTCTTTCACCGAGATGATGGGAACATGGAGACTTTTGTTTTTAAAACATCAACATGACAAAAAGCACTTAACCACGGCCCTCTGCAGATGTGCAAAATATGCATTTACAGATTTTACTTGACAAATGTTTCTGGCAGAACAAATCCAACCCCAGAGATGGCTCTATAAAAGGTCGCCCAGCCAGCTCCTCTTTCGTGCAGCCATTCCCTCTATGAACTCTCATTTTCTTTTGAAGCACTTCCTTAGGTTACGGGATCGTGCATGAGGTCACATCCGGTCTCTTCTGATCAGACCTGAGGGACCGGCCGCAGATGTGGGGGCCGGGAGGTCGGCCGTCTCATGGAAAGAGATGGCGAGGGCGTCCTTTTACTTTTTTGTTTTGAGTTCTGGAAGGGTAAATGTTTCTGCATGTGGGTAATTATTTTCCCTCTCATGGGACGCATCAACAAAGTGACCAAAATAAACTGAGAAGATCCTTGTATTTGAACCGAGTAATGAACCTGCCAGATGTAGCATTGAGGTTCTCATGTCTTTCAGCATTTTTTCTGACATCATTTCAAGTTCTGTTGAATTTTGCTTATTTAGGACAGATGGCTCTGCCTTGTTTGAATGGGAAACCATTGGTTAAATGCAGAAAAATACTTAAGAGTAATAATAGTTTAAAAGGTGAACTAACTGGAACCAAGTCAGTTCACAAAGTAACCATTAGATAGATGGATGGTTATACAAGAAAGTTATCTCAACTGTAAAACAGTCCAAAAACACTGTGGGTGGTTTCAAATTTAGAATAGAAACCAATGATAATTGTGACTTTTTCTAAATCTTAGTCACAACTGCCATTACAGGTGGACACGGGCTGTCGGCGTGCAAACACAGATCTGTCCAAGGCACACAGGTGGCCTGCGGGAAATAGTGAAGTTGTAGACCGCTCGGTGAGCCTGTAGGGCAAAAAGGTTTGTGCAAATTCTTTTATGGACATGCAGTGGTCCTTAGCAAACATGTATACAACCTGACAGGTGCACTGACTGTTTGTCAAAAATGTGGAATTTAGATGGTGTGGGTGTCCTACAGGCACTTACACATTACCTGCATGCCCTGTGTGTGCGACATGTGTGCATGGTAGTAAGGGTCCAGTTCTCGCACCTTACTAATGACCAGAGTGAGGCATAAGGGCACTGTACAAAACCATCAACCGTACGTCATAAGTGCATGTAACTTACATAATCCTTACAAATACTTCATAATACACTTACTACAAGTACGACAGCAATCGTTTCTTTAAGGATGCCGTACAAGCCCCAAAGGAACAGCAAGACTCACCTGCGCTCCCTTTAAGATGCGGCCACAGCTCTCTAAGACCCTCCATGAGCCGGGACAACCCAAAAACCTTCAGTACTCATATGTGTGCCTAAAGCTTAACGTAAATGTTTTATTTTTCATCTGCGTCCAAAGGAGGTATGGTTGTTTGACGGCAGGTTACGGTTCCATCGGCAACAAGTCATACTGTTCAGGTTTTTGTTCCATCTCTTCACCACCAGTCCAGGGTTGATGGCGTCATAACCTGCTAAGATGTCTGACCATGAAGAACTGGCTTTAACTGTACCCTGTTTAAATCAATAAATAACGTGACCACTTTGTTTTCTTCATCTTCTAAAGTCATTGATCGCTACCAGTAAAAATGTGACCCAATTTGTAGTCATTAGTAGGAGCTAAAGCTACATTTAAAGAACTGGTGAACAAATGGGACTTTCGGGAAAATTGTTTCCACTGTTGGTCACACTGATGATGCTACCGAGGAGGAGGCGGCTGGCTTCTAATTGAATTTCCTCATTAAGTGGTCAGGAGGCAGCATTTGTGTGCGCGTTCCAGTCGTGCATTCAGCCCTTTCCCATTTCCAATTTTGCTCTTCTGTAAAGCAACACAAGACCTTCAGTGTTGCAGAGAGCCGGCTATTAGCGGGACAACAAAATAATGAACAATAACCACGCTTTTTAAGACAGATGAAAGGGACTGATCCTCGCCTCTGCAGCTGTAATACCTGGCTGCTGCTTGGGCAGCAACGCCGGTGGAACTGCTAATAGAGCATTATGGGAGCCCAGGGACCAGCGCTGACAGGTGATTTATGTCGCCTCTGACGACTCCGGCCCGCGAACCAAACCCTGATAAAAGAAGAGCTAGATTGGAACAAGCAGGATGATGAATAGACTACACGATCCAGAGACCCGTCTCATTAGAGGGAGGAAAAGAGAGAGACGGAGCGCTGGCCATTTAGCTAATGTAGCGAGTCATTGTGTGAGCGTGTGAATCCATCTGCATACCCATGCTGGTGTGTGTGTGTGGAGCTGTGGCAGCAGTAGCAGGTTGGAAATTAATGACACACTAAATATATGGCGAGGCAGCTTGACCCTGCATAATGCCGACATATAGGATTAACCTTGGTTGCCACTTGGGGCTTTTGTTAGCCCACATGCTGCTACAAGTAAACAGGGGTCCACAGCGCTGTGAAAAGAAGGTGTTTGTGAGGCTGTGCGCCGCAGGATAAAAGAAACTGATTTATTTTCTCACTGCTTCAGGGGATAAAGCGGTGTGTTTTGGATTAAAGGATTCAAAGTTTGCCTTTAATAAATAGTCAGAGGCTGGATATTCACAGGGAGGAGAGGGAGAGTAGCATGATGGATTATGGGAGATGAATTTCAAAAAGGTGGCATCTCGGCAGCTTAGGCGCAGGAGGAAGAGGTGTAGCACCACATGTGACAGCAAGAAAGATTAAAACGTATCGAAGAGCCACTTTCATAGCAAACCGTCATCAAGAATACATGTATTTTGTTGTATTTATGCGTTTGTGAAGAGCAGGATCTGCATATTTAAACAAGATTACATTTTAACAGTTCATAAGGCGATATTGGAAAAATGCTTAAATTTGGTTAATAAAAGAAGGTCGTCTTTTTGCAATTTTACAACCTTTTTTTCCACGATGCTTCAGTCCAAATATTTTCTTAAAGAAAATGCAAATTTTGACAAAAACAAAACATGTCAAGACAATTTATTTTACT
This sequence comes from Oryzias latipes, assembly GCF_053564925.1. Classification (NCBI taxonomy): domain Eukaryota; kingdom Metazoa; phylum Chordata; class Actinopteri; order Beloniformes; family Adrianichthyidae; genus Oryzias; species Oryzias latipes. The sequence goes on from NC_136238.1 coordinate 11,092,388, forward strand.
AATCTTAATGTAATCCACATGTTTCCTCACTTAATCCCTTGGGTGAATCACAGGTTGAGTCTGATTTGTGTAGAAGACATGGTAAACAACAGCTCATCAAAAATAAACACATTTGGAGGTGTTTTTTTTATATAGCTGGGCAACATAGAATTTTTTTTTAAATCATGTATCAATGTAGTGTTTTTTCATATCAATATATACAATATATATCACGATTTAAACCAAAAAACTATTTTTGTCAGATTTGAACACTGTTGCTCATAAGAGACATGTATAATTATCAGCCGGTTGTTTAGATTCAAATATTTACTTCCTAATATTTGCTATGTTTATTTCTAAAATAGTTATGTCTATTTTTACATAACAAGTCATTCATCTTTGTCATGTGAATTATTGATACTTCTGGAATCTTAATTCTGTCTGATAGAAGTTAGGAACCGGATAATGATAAATCGTGTAATAAAATGGTTACGGTAGAACAGGGGTTGGAATATAAAAGTCCACTTCTTTCCCCTCCCTGTCAATCTATTGATTTTATGTCTAATCATCAAAAGTTTGATACGTAATTGTATGAATGTATAACTGATGACAATAATGTTTTTTTATATATTATTCTTATTTGATTGCTTGAAATAAACCATTTCAAATGCTAAACTGTTTGATTAGTTCAAGACAAAACATTAACTCTGCAAATAAATTCTAATGTTGACATTTTTGTCAACATCCTGTGAATAAGCCAGGAGCTGAAAGCACTTTTGTAGAATTTCTTCTGGTCGTTTGGACTGTTGCTGCTGTGCAGGTTTGACCTTTGTTGTTATTGCTGGACAATCATCGTTTCTTTCAGTCTGAGATGGAAGCGATTAAAAAATGTTGGTGGTATGTCCAGTTTTAGAAAGAATATGCATTCTGCACTATTTGCAGCACACGTTACTCTATTTTATGTCGGATTCTAAATAACTGATATACCTCTGCGCAGGAGCCGAAATTTAACTTTTGAGTTCCCGGCCAAGACGGCTGGTAAATAAAACATCTACTGACTATTTTTTACTTGCCAAATATAACACTATTTTACACAGAAATACCTTCTACCTTCTGAATGTTTTAAAAGAGAAATAGACTGAGGTAAACTAATTTATAAATGGTATGAACACATCTTTATTGTCATCTAACTGTAAACTCGAATTCAAACAGGCTGATAAGACCAAAAATGGTGGAACACCGGCTCTGTATATACGAATATATACGAAGCCCATCGAGACGACTGTTGTTGTGAATCTGGGCTATACAAATAAAATTGTATTGAACTGTAACGCTACAAAGACGCTGCTCAAACAGTGGATTCAATTCTGTGATCATCTGTATGAAATACAATTTTTTATGAATTAATGTTGTTTTATTTGTCCACCACGTCTCAAAGGCCGGTCCGTGAAAATACTGTCCGACTTTAAAAGATGTTTATGTATAGGTGACTCACAGAACAGCTCATTAGCATTAGCGTCTAACAACAGCGCTGTCTCCAAATGGACAATAATATTCATCCGTCTGTCGCTGCTGTAAGTGAAGCAGCTTCATCCTCCAGTTCTGACTGGATCCTGTTAAAAATCAGCACATGTTCTGCTGTTGGCATTAGGGGTGTGTATTGGCAAGAGTCTGGCGATATGATACATATCCCGATATTGTACTTTTTCAAGAGTATGACTTGGCATTATGACACTCTACCTGAATTTCAATATGTCTTTCATTGTAATAAAATTGTAAATTTCAGCTTATTTAATGATCACAATGTTAAGACTGCAACTGTATCTTATATATAAGTTGCTTTTACCCAAGAAAATTCATAGTGCTTTTATTTTGGTAACTTAAAATATATAAAGAGAGCACTCAACATTGTCTGATTTCCACGACAAATTATTTTTCAGTATAATAAAAAAACTTGAATTAATCTGCAAAAACCAATTAGGTTCTAAAAGTATGATTGAGGAATTATGATTGAGGAAGTATGATTGATTGAGTGCTGTTTATTTTCAACATTGCTTAATGTAGCTTCTCCAGTACTTTCAAACAGTTCAGGAGTCTGAATGGTACGTCAAAAAAAAAAAAAAAGGGAGGGAGGGGGGGCACCAATTCTTTCCAGAATCAAGTGTAATTATGAGGCAGCATGACAGGATGAATGAGATGCTTTAATGTGGCTAAGATGCTTTATTTACATGACAGTCAGCACCGTAGCACTGCAGCTACGCTTTCTCACACGCTGAAGTGAACACGGATTTCACCGCTCATCGCCATGACGTTGGCCTTTTTCAGAGCGTTGGACACATCACTCTGATCCATCAGGTCCCTAAACTAGAATCTATTGCTGGGAGGTTCTGCAGAACTTTGGTCCGCTTTGCTGACAGCATTTTGGCCGATGCTGAGTGCATTAGCCGCGTCAGTGCTTCAGTCGTTTTCATCTGAGCCGCTAAAAAGCACCGCAATCCGCGTTTTTATGTGTTACTGGCAGCAACGTGGCACAGAGTTTCAGTTTGGTACCATCCTAAGTAAAAACTAAGTAGAGCATGTTTCACAACAACAAACAAGCTGCTTCTCGCTGACATCTTGTTGTCGTTTTATGTGGTGTAGAGGTGCTCAAAGAGGCTCAGTGTGCTCTGTTGCCAACTAGTGGTCGGAGGTTTAAGTGGAAAATGAGTCAGACGCTGAAGGACTGTCATAAATAATTAAATAAGTATCCTCCTGGCAGCATTTTGAATCGATTATCAAATAAACTATCCCGATATATCGCTGTAACGATTTTTTCCAACACCCCTACTTCTTAGAGAATAGTTGTGTCTGAATTCCATCACTATTCACTATTTAGTGCACTACATAGTGTGTTCGCCATTTTTTAAATTGATTTTGAAATCTACAATTCCAGAAAGGACTGCCTTAGAAACTTTGGAGAAGTCTCTGCAAAAATCCAGGATACTAGCTGGTCTCACACTACAAAGTTTTGTAGTGGTTAGGGAGTAGGGAGGGAATTCAGACATGGCCAAAATTATATGAAGAAAAAAAAATAAAAATAAAGATAGAAAGGTTGGATCCCAAACGCCGGCCCCAAACGGACAACATTTAACCTGTTTTTATTTAAAACCTCCCAAGCTGAAAGCCTCCTGCTTTTATTGCCATGATGGATTTCCCATTTAGCTTGACCCTATATTCATTAAAAGAGGATTTAAACCCGTTAAAAAGGGAGAGGAGAGAGGCCCCTCAGGGACTGTGTTTGCTCTGCCGGGCCCCCTGCCTGAGACACACACTTTCTCCCTCTCACACACACAATGGCTGCTCCCTTCGGCCTATAACTCTCCCTCAGACAGGGCTTGTTAGATGTGGAGAGCTGGGGAGGAGGGTCCAGGTTTTATTAGTGGCAGCAGCTGCACTCCTCTCTGGCTCTATAAAAGGTAATTACTGCTGGTGGTAACAAGCTAATTGATTGCTAATTAGGTGAATCAGTTCTCTAAGTGCTGTCCCATTTGCTGACAGATGGTGACAGAGTGTGTGTGAGTGCGGTGGCTTGGCTCCTGTAGTATCTCATTTTTATTTATTTATTTCCCCCCCCCTTCCTCCCCTGTTTACGCCCGTAAGAGCCGTCGGGCTGTTGACAACACACACACACACACACGTGCGAAGGTGGATCTCTGGGTGGTGGAGGTCAGGACGGGTGCTGGAGCAGAAACATGATTGATTCGGCAAGGAGTCACACTCGGAGAGGAAATGAGAACGGAATAGAGGCGGTGCACGGTCCACCGGCGCAAAGGGGACTACTGGTGCCCCTGTATACGCCGTGGTATGGAAATGAGGGGCCATGCGGAGGGACGGTCGGAGGGAGGGTGGGTGAGGGAGTGAGAGGAGGAGCTTTATTGTAAGCTGGCATGACAGCGGGAAAACAAAGTATTCTGAAGAACAGAATCTGGTGGGAAATTTAAAAACAATACAACCAATGAAATAAACTATTTGAACATTGTATAAAAGAGGCAGGAATGGGTGAACATCCAGACCCGTAAAACTGTTCGTCCTCTAAGCGAAGGACCTGTCAGTAGGCAGTAGGCCGGCTTCCCTGTCTATGCCTTTGCAGTGAGACACAACCGTCAAGCCTCTAGAGTTTCCTGTCTGATGGTATTTCAAATGCCCATTTTACGCCCGGCTGCTGGAGTGTCATGGTGGGTGGCATGGCCAACCACACCAGTTGTTTTTGATTTATGACCCTCGGGGTGAAAGGTTTATTGGTTCAGACTAGTTAGTACAGGGCTAAAATAAGGATCGGGTACTACTGACACTTGCTCTGAACAAAACGCATACTCTACATGCACAAGCCTCCATGGGTGTGAGAATGATGTGTCGACCAGTTCAACACAACTCTGCTATTGCGTTGTTCGGACTTTATGACTCCTGTCTTAATTATGCATCAGACAAGAAACAATTTCTTCCACGTCTAATACCACAAAACATTGTAGACTATTATGAGTAACAGTGACCTCTTCACCACCAAAGGTCATCAAATAATCCTTGTGCACACAATGTCAGGTCTCTTTTTGTACACCTGAAGCGCAAAAGAAAGTCGTTAAACACGTCAAATAAAGCTAAGTTTGTCTTAAGAGTTGAAATTAGCATGAAACACATTTAGCAAAGCATTTTTACCAACTTTTATTGAGTTTCAAACTTCAAAGGATTAGCTTAGCACCAAAATTCTGACATTGTTTTGTGTAAAAGCAAAAATTCGAGCTTAATTTAGTATTAAATTTGTACATTTACAAAAATTTGTTGTGCAAGAAAACATTACATCGACCTAATAATCTTTCATAAAACAATGTCCATCAATAAAACTAAAAATATGATGTTTGAGTAATATTGTGTTTCAGGCGTTTAATGTAAATTTCAAAATTTTCAACCCCAAAGAAAATACTCAAAATGAATGAGATTAACGATATTGATTAAAAATTGAAAGATCTAGCATATATTAGCCTAGCGTAGCATTGCTTTTAGCCTTATGTACTTTGCTTATTAAAATAAAATAACGATATCAAATCAAAGAAGTTTTCTAATTATTGTAGAATTTTTTGATAATAAACAGAATAAGCTACCCGAACTTCCTCGTTTAAAATTAAACGCCATGCTAAGTTAAATAACTTCTTCCTGTCGTTGAATTTTTATTCACATGTTACGTTTAGCCTTTTGTGTTTACGCTGGACTGTTAATACCTGATACAAGCGCATGTTCCCGATCTTTAGTTGGAAGAGGTTTGGTGCGAAATGTCGAAACAGTTTGGAGCAACATCTTGCTCCAGGCTTTTTCTTTCACAGCTCTATTCCGATATATAAAAGTCTTGGTGTCATAGAATTCTGCCAGAGTAAAAACCGCAATTAATCTTTTCCTCCATAATCAATTATCAAACAGTTGGCACTTTCTGTAAATTAAAAGGGACATCATCCATGCATCACTACAGAGTACCTGAATGGTATAGTTTGACCTTGTGTAACTTTCAAAGTGCGTTTAAAGGCTGCATTTTATCAACGAAGAGCATGAAAACTGTCTTAAAAATGTAGCTATACCTGGGTGACCATTTACGTAGACCTTTCAAAACATACTTATATTATTATAGCTTAATAAAGCAAACATTGTATTCAGCATTACTCATAAAGTGGAAACAAGCAACCATTAGCAGACATTGTATTATGTTATTAACGAATGCATTTTCCACAAAAGTTATGAAGGCAGATTTATTGAATTTTTTGCATTTCCTGTTATCTCATTCTTTGCATTGTCGCATACAGAACCAAATATCATGTATAACTGACATCTAAGGCTTTCATAATCTCTTTGCTGTTCCATGGAGGCTTTCTTCAGACCACCAAATAAGGCTGAGCTTGTCCCACCCCTTCTCTGCCATATCCTGTCTTTCTTTCTGTTCTTTTTTTTTCCCCTATCTTCTTTGCTTTTTACCAAGACCCTCCGTCTAGACACGGCGGGTGAAAGGAGACGAATCATGAGCGCTCGCTCTTCCTTTTGTCCAATGAACCCCCTTCTCCTCCGACCTCCAGCTCCAACTGTCTGCCCTCCATTGTAGGAGAACAATGCAGTGTCACTGCCTCTTCCTAAACATGTTGGGGTATTAAAATTACTCTCAGTATGAGCCACAGGGCTGAGGTAGGGGGCCAGAGCAAGAGCTGTCATACCAACACACACAAACACATACACACACACACTCTGACCTATGGGGGGCTGTCTCATACCCATTTGTGTCAATCAGGAGGAGTTCAAAAGCCAGGAAATATTCCTTCACACACACACCCATTGAGGCAAGCTAAACTTGGCTGCACACACTGTCAAAGACGTGTCAGTCAAAACACATGGCAACCAGGGCCCTTTCAGGGTGTGCAAGTGCATGTGTGTGTGTCTGTGTGTGAGCGTCTGGGGGTCAAGTTTCTGTGAAAACACAAATTCTACCCCAGAGATCCCCAACAAGCACACACCCCAACCAGAACACCTCAGATTTCTCCTGTTGTCTTCTTCTATGATGTGACGAAACAAATCGTTGCTATAGAAACGAAAGTGTCACATTGGGATCTCGATGTACTGCTTTTGTTTTAAATTTCATTAACATTTAAAGGCGACATGCAGATTTTACAGTTGGGGACAATGTGAAGTTAAGTGTACTACCGGTCAAACTTGGGAGTTGAACCAACATCCAGCAAATCGGCAAACTGACTTATACCAATAAATCCACAGAAACCTATGGTTCTGATAAAAATTATTTAACCAAGATAGGAAAATTGTTCTATTAACAAAAATCTTAAAGGCTCTTGTCATAGTAATAAACATATGAAGCACATTTTTGATCATTTCACTCCTTTAAACATTTCTAGAACTTCTGAAACCAAGCCTTGGTGATTTGTCTGGTAGCTTTGGGCTCATTGTCCAATTTAAAATATCAGATTTTCAAGAGTTCCTTCAAACTTTTTCAGTCAATGATTTGTACATCTTACTTAAAAGTTAATAAAGCCACTATTTATGTATCTTTGAACTTGCCAACTGGGGCTTCATCTCTATTTTCCAGGAATGTTCTCTTGTAGGTTCTTACAGAATGGTGTAGGGCAATTATCACTTTTGTCTTTGGCTCGCCATATTTCCATCATAAACTAATGCTCAGCCAGTAGCAAAGTTAAAGTAACGCTTTGTTGTAAACACATAGAGAACTGAATTTAATGAACATGGCAGCTCTCAAAGCCTGAGCAAAAACTCCTGAACCATGACTAAACAAAAAGGCAATGACGAGTGCATCTGACAAACTGAAGGCCAGACTGAAGGGCTCTGAACTAACAGGCACAGCTGTAAAGACTGAAAACTAAAATGTGGCACAAATATGGGTGAAGAACTAAGAATTAAACTACTGGTACTAAACATAACCTGAAAAAAAACACTTAAAGGGCCAAAAGAATAAAACCAAACAGTTTTCACATTATATCACTTATCTGGGTAAGAATCAACAAAATCTCAGCACTACAAGCACAAAATCTTTGACATTTATGATTTTAATTTAAATTGTGGTATTTTTGAGTAGATTTTGCAGTTTATTCTTACCTGATTACAATACAAATTGAAATGTTTGACTTATCTCTTCTGGGTATTCAAAAATTATTCACACTAACAGTTTAAGAAACCAAAAATCCCAAGAGGTTCTTGTATTAAACCCACCAAAAAATACATTTTAGAATCTAAAACCCATTAAAAAATAGATGCAGTTGAACCTTCCAGTTAAAAAAATATTTGGAACACTTATTTCTTACGTATCATAAAGACTACATAATGATACGCTGTTGTCTAGGGCTCCAAACAAACAAGCCTCCACACTAAAGCCCACTCTGATGTGTCCCAGTGTTTTTCTGCCTCTCACTCTCCGAACACTCGGGTAAACACAGGAAAAGAAAGATCATTTATTCCGGCTCTCTGGAAGCCGCCTCTGTGGTGACCCTCGCAGACAATGAAGCATCTCCACAATGGAAATGTTAATTTCCTCATTATCAGCCCTCTTAATTATTTGTTGTGACAGATAATTGCTTGCAGGGTGTTTGATATCAGCAATAACCTTCTGCCTGTGTTGTCAAGGGGGCCTTGTTGCCTCTCCCACCCCTGAGCGCTGCTTTTCACCAAGACAATGAGCACAGAGCGTGCGCACGTAACCTTTTCTGAGCTCTGTGCCTCCTTTCCCCTCAACATAATAGGAATAAATATTATAGATTAATTAATCTGTGCTGATTATAATTTAATCATTTTGCCTCGCGGGGTCACTGTATTAATTTCCCACTTAGTGCATGGCTTGTACACAAGCACACACATACTGTAGACATCCATGCAGCAAACAATAGTCTTATTTCAACCCCTTAGTGATGCGTTTTCTGCCATTTCCTGATTTGTTAATTACCACAAACATTGTGCAGAGAGGCTGAGGGGGGCATTTTGTGACAATACAAACACTCATAGATGCAACTGCCTGCATATTTTTAGAGTAAAAAAAATGATGATGGCACAGTAATGAATAAAGAAAGATGTTTTGAGGGAATTCCCTCTTGAGAGGACTTTTTAATGGAGTTTCACTATACGCTGATGATGTCATTAAAAACACAGATGAACATAAGGCTTTTTTCTATGTCCTAATGATCATCAAAATATTTTAAGAGGAAATAAATAGAAAAAAGGGGGGTTACAAGCACATGGTGCAAATATCTTTTTGGGAAAATTAAAAAAAGATAATTGGTTGATTGCTACAAAATAGATTTCCCAGACAAAGAGAAACTCCTCAGTTTTGGTAGAAAGTCTTAAAAAATCAAACACAACCCAATTAGAGCATACAATGGCCTAGTCTCCACCCTGAGACTGGTAGATTGTGGGTTCAAATCTAAGGTTGGGTCTTACCAAAGACTCTTAAAGTGGGACCCAATGCGTCATTGCCTGACACTTGGCGTTAAGGGTTTGGATTGGGGGCTAAACCACCAGTTTGTTCCCTGTGTCTGCAGATCACTGCTCCCCTAACAGATGGGTCAAATGCAGATACCAAATTTCCCACTCCTAGGTGTGAGACAACTGATGGGATTGAAGAACTGAGGAAATCTTCCTTGTAATAGTAGTTTTACAATATTTCACTTGAGGAGGTTGAGATATAAACTACCACCATCAAATCATCTTACTCAGCTTACTAGTCTGGCACTAGAGCTTGACTTCCAGTACTGATGTAATTTGAATTACCGTTAACTCTTCAACTGTTTACACAATTACAGTACTTCCAACAGATTCTGAAGCTGAGAAAAGCAGCTTTGCTTCGATATCCAACACTTTACAGTAGTAGAATATTTAGGCAAAGAACGTGAACCAACTTATTATGAAGTGGAGAAAAGCCACTCCTCTTCACTTCCCAATCCATTGGAAATACACTAATTGTGTAAATGGTTGAAGAAAAAAGGTAGTTTGAATAGTGTATTCCACGTCGCATGCGACAGGTCAGGTATTAACCCTTTAACGCCAGAGATTTCGTCGACAACACCTAAATAACTAACGCTCTTTTAACTCTCTTTGACCATTTACATTTAGTGCCAGAATCCCACGGATTCTAACATAGAGAAAAGTGGCTGTACGCGCAAAGCCACATTTCTCTTCATCAGTACCCGCTGATTTACGTTGATTGGGTAACTGCCTCAAGACTCTAGTGTTGCATATCAGCGCAAGGCTGCTTTTAACCACTTTGAAATTCGCTGGAATTCTGTCAATTGCGTAAATCAAAGATTTACATTAGTCCAAAGAATATTAACAATGAACTAAAGCTTTGGTATTAAAGGATTTTGTCACTCAAAGTAAAAAAAAAACGTTTACAAAAAAGCTTTTAGGCAGTTCCGTCTTTAGTGGATTTGAGTGGAGAAGCTGTCTTTTTGTTATCATTCTAAAACATATAATAGGATGGGTTAAGGGGCGATGTGTACGCATGTGTTCCAGAGATCCCGGCCCACTTCACAGCTGACTTGAACAATGCCAGAGCAAGGTATGTTGGGAAAACCAGCAAGAATTTGCCCATCGGCCCCCATCCCCTGACATAGATTTCAACAGTTTAAGAAGTTCATGCTAAGCCACATGGCTTGTCCGTTTCAGAGTAAGAATGTTTGCAGTGGAAACTGCAAAGCAGAAACAGCGGTGGTTAGAGAGGCGACTGTCACAGAAATGAGCACAGGGACAAACAGAGCTGCCTGACACCAGGCACTCCCCAGTCAAAACACCAATTTCATGTCTTGTCGAGTCTAATTTGCTGCGTACCCAAGTGTGGGGAGTAGATGTTTGGAAACACAAGCCGAGGAAGAAAGAAGCCGTTTTTCATGAATGTTTCATTTAGCTTTATGTGTTTTTATCTGTCAGGTAGTCCTGTTCCCACTGTAAAAGTGCCAACAATTGGCTGAATCCAGGCAGAGCTCTTACATCTTTAAGTATTAATAAATCAAGAGATAGTTGACATTTTTCCGTGTTTATATTCTGCTCAGCTTTTCTATCTTGTTTCGGGAGTTATTTGTGCAGCTACTATCACTTCATCCAGCACCAACAGACTGCACTTCCAGTCTTTGAGCAGAAAACTGCTCAGAAATGCATGAAAGTCACAAGAGCCTTTGCTAAACCTTTTTTCATCTAGATATTTCACAGTAAATCACACGGCTCAACTCTGATAAGAATCACTGTGTGGGCATATTTTGGTGTTTTCAGTGCTTCAAATACTCAACAAAGGTATAAAACATAGAAATATGGCTCTTTTCAGCACTGTAGTCGAAAGATGACACTATTTTCTAAAGAAAAGTGTTGTAAATACCACAGAAATAGAGTGTAGTTGCCTTTTTTTTATTAATCATGAATTAAAATAGTCTTTTCACACCAACTGCTGTGCTGGAGTTAGACACTGAAATGGACATCAAGCCTTTCTCTGATTCGGAATCTGTTCCACGTCTTTACATTTCTGAGCAAATGTCAGTTTGAAAAACTCATACAAGTCGCTAAATTCTGGATTTAGACCATAGTGGTGCATCTTTTGTGGACTTAAAGCTATATCTGTTTTGCAGCACATATTTGAATTGCCTCAATATTTTGGTGAGGATTTTGGATTTCTACTAACCACAAAAGCTGCAGCTAAAACTCGGAACATTTTCAAAAGATGAGTGCAACAAATTTTCTCAAAAAACATATTTCCAGCATGACTAGTGTCTAAAACACTTTCATTGTACTCTTGATGTTGCTTGAAGGATTCACAAAAGTGGGTTTTTGACTGGCTTACTGTTTGCCATTGGTTAAATATAACAAAAAGTATAAGTTGCTTTAAAATGTCCACAAACTCGTTCGGATAATTTCAAATGCAAAATGTATGTATCTGGACTTTCAGAATCAAATTTTTATCTTCACGCTGTCATATTTTAGCTCCATACAACACAAAACGTTTTCAAATTTTCCTCTAATTGTTCCGGCACAGATGGTAGACTGCAAAAATAGAACCTTAAAGAAAGTCACAAAACACTTTTTTCAAAAAAAAATCTTTTTTTCCCTGTCAACAATCATGTTAAGAAAGTTTTTTTAGTAACAAAAGAAATCTTAGATTAAGAAAATATATCTTTGTTACTAGATTTTCTTTTTCTTTAAATAAGAATTCTTGGTAAGACAGTTTTATCAGATTATAATTTTTTGCTTTTTTTAAGATTCTTTATTTAATTTTAAGAAATGTTGGCCTATTTCTAACAGCCTTTCTTTACACACAGGGACGTTTTGCAGCCCAAACTTTTTGACAATGTTAGAGAAACCAGACACACCGTAGAAAAACAGGAATTTCTTTAAGAATGCAATTTGTCCCCAACTGTCACAGCTAAGTGGGAAATAAGTTTTAAAAAGTGTAATTACTACAAGTAAAACAATAAAAAATAAAAATTGGGAGTTTGATCAACTTAAGACTTATATGTGTCTGTGATGTCACAAAACCTGGCAACAATTTCTTCTTTACTTAATCATTTTAGTGTTATTTCTAAAATAAATTTATGTAAAATGGATTCTCTCACTCAATAAAAAAATACTCCAAACTTAATTCGGAAAAAGGTCAAAATGCCTTTTGGTTTTTTAGTGACAAAGATTGGCACTAATCTTTGCTACACTCAATCGTTAAACTTTGATAAGATGCAGCAGGTTTTTCTTAAATTGTTTGAGTTTTGTTCTTTGTTATAGAAATTTTTCATTAAAAATGTAAAAAAAATAAATGTTTTTTTAGGGATTAGGACAGAAAAATATTATATATTCAAAGAAAGACACGATTACCGTACCCTATTAGATTTCTTATAAATGACATTGTCTTATTATAAAACCTCTTTCAAAGGTCTTCTCAAACGCGTTGTAACTTTGGCCTCGCTTACAGGTGCAATGTGTAAGGTGTTTTGCTTCTGACCAGAAAAATAAAACACACACTATGACATGATTTTAAGCTCCTTACATTTCACACATGCCTTTCTTGAGTCTTTCTCTCCCACTGCTGGTGTCCATCTTCGCTCTATCACACCGAGGCTGACAGCTTATGCTACCTCCCACATGTGTGACAGGTGTCAGGCCCAGTGGGAGCATTTACAGCCATTAAACCCTTGACATTTGACTCTTGACCTCTGCCGCTCCTTCAACCCCAAGACACCTGCATCGGTTATGGAAACTACAAGGTGAAGTGGAACATGACTCTTTGCAAAAACCTAGTGGTATAAAAACAGAGCGGCAGTCCATCAGATATAAAAAGTTTTGATCTAAAACACCTTCCATGGTGTGGCTACGTTAACTACAAAGCTGATCTAACGAAAAAGTGACAGCTTAATCAGTTTTTTTATAAAACAAAACATAAAACCTGGCAGAAGACTAAAATGTAAGTTGAAAAAGCTTTCTGTATGGAAATCCGCAAAAGTCTAAATTAAAAGCCCACCTCTTAATGCAGTGCTGCATTGACACACTATGTGCCCACGTGTTGTTTTTCATTTACTGTTGCAGTTGTTGTTTCAGTCTTTTTTGTTCTTATAGCGGTAGTTTGGTGTATTTTTATTTATGGTTTAATTTACTTTGTTGTGCAGGTTGCAGATGTCTTCTTTTCTTTTACAATATTGCACTGTTAAACCTGAATGTCACTTTGCTATTTGGATGTTTTTATGCTGTTGCAGACAAATAAATGTCCCCATCGTGGGATAAATAAAGTCTCATCTTAAAAAAATGTTACATTAACCTTTTAAAATGTAGTTTCATTCATATAAAAAAATTCACCAAATAGTATTTATAAAAAATGCATGTGTACATTTATTTTTCATAAACTGCACCTTTTTTCAATTTGTGCTCAACAATCAAAATTAATGTAAAATAACTTTAGATTAACTTTTCAGTGTTTGAAAATAAATGTTTTATACTTTAATTTTGAGGGCAAAAATGCAAATATATTTTTTATTTTATTTTATTAAACATGGAAAGGATTTCTTTATAAATGTATTTATTGTTTATAGTGAGGAATTCATAAAGTTTGAAGTCAAGCACTAGGGGGATAATTTTGACAAAACTTACAATACCACATGTCTAACCTCGGTTCATTTGTTTTATTTTAGTAGTTTCTTTTTATTTATATATATCATTTTTACTTTTTTTTTGTTTTGCTCTCAAATCTATTTTCTTTAAATCAAAATTAATACGTTACATCCTTAAAACTAAATTGTTCATTTTTCTTCTGACATTCCTGGGAATCATTATACTTTCTTAAAATTTGCTCAAAGAAATATTTTTTTGCAATGACAAACTAGGATTGTTTAATTTAGTCACATTCGAAATTCCATACATTCTAGCTGCTTTGTAATTTGGAAACTTGTCAATAAGTGGTTTGAATGTTTCCTAAACTAATTTTTTTGAAATATAAATAGAAATGAAAGTAAAGATTACTTTTTTTGGTTTAAGGGTTTAACTGTATAAAACCGTTTTTATTAAAAAAAAGAAGACATTTGCATTTTGGTGCCTTAAAATTTTTTATCACTTCAAAATGCAATATCTGCACTTTCCATTCAGAAAAATCAGTTTCAATCAGTAAAAAAGACAAATTGTTTTGCTAGTTCTAATGCGTAATTAAGACATGTCACCTGTTTATCATTAAAAAAATCTAAACAACCTGAATTTGATTTATTGAAAATGTTTAACATTGCTTATATTAAAAGTATTTAATTACGTAAAAATTAAACACAAAGGAACAGTATTGCTTACGTGTTCCAAATGCAGATAAATTGATGACGTATGAGCTCGTAATGAAAACATCTCCAGCAGCTGTACAGACAGATCATTACTGTTTTCTATTAGATTGGAGAAAAAAGGTGGGAAGTTTAATTATAATTACCACTAATTAGCATACGCATTGTGTGTTTTGCGTGTGTTGGAGTGCAGGACAGAGTGTGTGTTTCCCCCCTGTGTGCTGCCTGTGAAGTCGGTTTAAAAAGGATAAACACTCCCTTTAGCTCTCAGCCCCTTCACAGTAATCTCCACATGCCGAGACGCACATGGCCGGGTGGAAGCTGACCCTTGACCCGGACAGATTTCACGGATTACCCTTATTTTTTGTCTGACCGTTACCTTTCTAATCCATTGCTTTCCCTTCATGTTAAAAGACACTTCTTTCCCCCTTTTCCCCCCCTCTTTTTGGCCTTTAAAGCCTCTCCAGGCTTTACCTGGATTCCCAGGGTTTGTAACCAACACCACTGTTTTCTTAAACCCTACAAATACAGGGGGGGAGGATGAATCAGGCGGGGTCTCCTTTAAAAAAAAGGAGACATCTTCCTGAGGCAAACATCCCCTGATATAATTCAAAACTGAGAAGACTAAAAGACAAAGTAAGGAGAAACTAATGTGAAAAATAAATCTGACTTTCCCAATCCAAGCTTTGAAGTGAACAATCTGCTTCCAGGGCAAAGAAAAAAATCCATTTATCCGCCCTGTATTCATGTTCCCGGTTAAACATCAGCTTAAGGAAGAAGAATGGAGATTAGCCCCACTCTCAGCATCTCATTACATCCTAAAGGAAGCCATTCTAAAGAGCTTTAACAGCTGTTTTCCTTTTTTTCTTCTTTCACAGCCCACCCCACAATCTCAAAATAAAACTGCACTGTCACATAAGTCTTGTCTTACTGTCAGGAAGCATGAAATAAGGACATCTGATCCAAAGCAATGGAGTGGCAGCAGAGCTAACGGGGGGAAAGCCAAAACACCACAGAGAGGAGCTTGTTAGCTGTCAATCAAGGCAGAATAAAAGGCACCATATCCCTCTTAAACCCGCCCCTTGGCGACACTTGGATCGTACAAACCATTTCAATAAATACATCTACAAGGGCCTGTAGTCTGTCAATCATGGAAACAGCCTTTTTTAAAGGAAATAAGTGAACAAAACTCCCCCCCCACCACCACCACTAGTGATAAGAAAAAATGACAGAAATCATCCAAACTCCAATGAAATGTCTATAACATTTCCAAAACAATACAATCTTTAAAAAAAAGATGAAAAAGTTCCCCCAGTTTAGCCAGGAAACGGGGAACATCTTCAAAAAAAACCTTCTGCCGAAAAGCATGGCGACGGCAGCCTCATGGTGTGGGATTCGTTTACAACTAAAGTTACATTGAAAGCAACTAGTTAGTGGTGTGTTTACTGGTCCGTTTAGTCAAAATAGGAATCTGTGTGGTAAAGATGTAGTTGCAGTGTTACATAAGCTAATTCTCTCTAAGAGTACTGGTACTTTGCCTGTCCGGCCTGGGGGAGGATCCCTCCTTCATGGGGACACCCCTGAGGTTTCTTCTTTTTTTCCGTTTTTTTTAGGAGTTTTTCCTTATCGCGATGGAGGGTCTAAGGGCAGGGATGCTCAGTTTAGTTTGTTCTGTTAAGTGTAGTTTAGCAATCAGCTATTGAATTCTATGACTTTATGTTCTTTATGACTCATATTTATTACCCAGTCACCGGCATGAAGCTCACTGAGATGACAAGTGTTGTAAATATTGGGCTATATAAATCAAATTGAATTGAATTAAAGCTGGTAAACAAACCCACATTATCACAACACCACCACCGTGCTGGACGGTATCGGCTAAAAAATAAGAATTTTGTGTCCTACCCCTACAACATAATTCCTATTTGTACTCCACTGAACATGGACCACAGAAAGAGGAGACAGTTGTCTCGACAGATTAGACGGAAAGATAACCGAGCATGTCAAGGTTAAAACTCTGTGACCCATTCTCAATTAAAAATGTACCATTAAGTCATTTTTAAGGTTAAATTATCAGAAACAAACCACCTCTCATTAGCCGCGTTTACATGGGCAAAAGTAATCGGAATGAACGCCTGATCGGAAAGAAAATGCTTCATGTAAACGTGCCGTTCGGAATGCTCTGCCCCGATCAGAATTTCGTTCCGATCGAGATAGGTGGGTTATACCGATCGTTTATCCGATAGTGGAGCATGTAAACCGTCATTCCGATCGTGTGTCGCTACTGCTCTGGTTTATGTCATGCATAGACGGTGTTTCGCTGAGAGAAAGTTTTGGAGCTCATACGGGACCGACCAGCTGCTCTGCGGACGCCCCGTGAAATGCGCCGCTCCGCTCTCGCCCCGCTGGCTCTCCCCTCTCTTTCACCCATCACGAGGGAGATGCGGGGCAGGAGCGCTTCGTGCCCCCCGACGCTCACTCGGTCCAACTGGCACCCGAGTGAGCAGAGCATCCGGATTAATAATTTTGTGTCTGAAGGGGGGAGGATGCTTTTTTACATGTGCGTTTTGTTGTTTTGTTATGTGTGGGAGAATTCAGATTGCGAGCCGTCCCGCCGCTCTGGGTTAGCGGCTGCTGGACTCAGCAGGAACCTTGTTCGAACAGAGCTCGGGCCGCTAGCTCACAGAGTGGCTTTGTGGCGGTCTGTGTGAACGTTTCAGAGCAGAAATAAATGTCGCTCAGTCCTTAAAAATTGTTCAAACAATCACGTGGATTTGTGTTTCCAGTTGTGTCCCGACAAAATAAAGGCTGATGTTATTCCCACACATTTACGTGCAGCCAAGATGCAGATTGCAGCGTTTCATGGTCCTGGATTTTGTGTCCATCAAGGCTAATGATGTTAGCCCGTGTTAGCCTGCCCTAACCCTTCTTCCATCTTAATTCTTCCACAAAAAAGCACTGACCACATGGATTAAATATAACGATGAGCAAACAGGCGCTTCATAATATTCATAACAATAATAAAAGCACGTTTGGAAGATCGTCTCGTATTACGGAGCTGCTGCACATGCTGTCTGTCTGTGGCAGCGGTTTGTTTACAACGGGACCTATTTCCTCATCCGGGTGATTTTACACTACTGCGCATGCCCAAATTATTCATTCCGACCGAAAGTGTGAGCCATGGGGACGTTTGTTCTAATCGGGTGAATTGTAACCTGACCATTGATCCGATCAAGATATTCTGCCCATGTAACCGCGGCTATTGTGTCTCCAACCTTTGTCCAGATGACAATCCCTTAACCTACTACAATGGAACCCACCTGGATGAATGAGAGTCTTCATAGAACTGGACTAAGTGTTTTTTCTTTAACTTCATGGATTTATTGTATTTTTTAAGTATAGAATTTCACTTAACATTGGAGTGCATAAATGAAATTGATGCGTAAATGTCCATTTAGTAACATACATTTAAGAAAAGCATTTTGTTAGCAACTTTGATTTGAAACTCCACCTAATTTGGATTGGATAACAATTGCTTATTAATATGTTGAATTTAGGCTCCATTTCACATTAAATTTATTTTATTGAATTTCAGACTCTCTGTTTTGGCTCCAGATTGCTACAATCCTTTTTTGTCAGTGACAACCATTAAAAATGTGTTGCTTTTGCTTAAACCAAAAGAAAAAAAGCATCAATGACTATGAAGAAGGATAAAGACTCACAAAGTTCACGAGAAAACCATGGAAAGTTCAGCAAGTGAAAGTGTCAAACCTAGAAAACATTGAGTAGTTTTGAAATTTGAGCTAATTTGAGCTAAAATACTTTCTTACTTTGCTGTCTAGCATAATCAAGGTGTTTTGATATATTGGCAAAGGTCTACACATTTACAAGCCCTTTTAATAAGACAAATATTATAAAGATGCTGGGTAAAAGTTTTGATGATTAAAAATACCCACAATAAATGCCACCTCTAATAATCAAAAACATTCCAAATAAAAATAATCACACCAAAACAAATCTCTAGAAAGCTGAAAATGTTTTGAGCAGTTTAGATAGATGCCGCACCAGATGCAATGCGGGTACTTTTTTCTATGCTGCAAGACCCCAAGTGTTTGAGAAGAGGTTAGCTGCAATAAAATCAACCCAAAGCGAAAAAATGGTCTGAATTTTCCATCAAAATACCTGAACATGGTCAGGTTTCGGCGCTATGTGCCAGCAGGCGTCCACGGTCCAAAACTGTACCAGCAGACTTCAAAGACTCGTGGTCTTCCTGCACTTCACCTGGCTGCTTTTATTTCTATCCCCTTTAGTGTCCTGATTTTGAGCAAAATAAATTTCAGCTGATATGTAAAAGTGGAAAAACGGTAATACGTAAAAACAAATCTGCAGAGTTCTTGCGAAGAGAAGAGATGGCTGACATTTGAATATTTAGTCTCTGTCATAATCGGAATCAAAGGTCTTTGAACAGAACCAGAACGTCTGGAGAATTTAAGAGGTGAAAAAAATGGCTGCCCTTTTCAATTCATCAAGAAGGATTAAAAAAAAAAAACATCCTCAAATGTCTAATGGTCCTAAGTTTGATTAACTTCTACCACACAGCGAGGTCTGAAGAGAAGCTACCATAGAAACGAGTGTTCCTTTTGTCTTTTCTTGTGACTGGGCGTAACTTCAGTTCAATACAGTTTTTACAAACAGGCGTTACAGTACTGTGAACCGATTGAAAGTAACTAACTTAAGGATTTTAACCACACCTGTATCTTTTAAAGCTTTTAGTAAAAACAAAACCAGGACAAACTGGAACTTCACACAACTAACAGCATGAGCTGAACGGTTATTTTTAACACTGAAGTGGCCTTGGTATTTCTTAACTCTAAGCTTAGCTTAAAATTGTTTTCTCATTATTCTAATGGGAATTGCCTTGTTTGTCACAGAGAATGTACTCCAAACATGTATTCGTGATCCCTATGATTTTAGGTTTACTTTACAATTACCGGTACGAAACCCATTGAGACGACGTAATGTTCTAATATTGGGCTATATATACAGAATCGAATTGAATTGAAATTACTTGGTGAACGCATGAGTATTTTCCAATCAATTTTATGACTAATTATTCAACGTTTGATACGCCTTTTTACAGATATAAACCTCTGTTGGCTGTCTTGTTTATGCATTATTCTTACTTTAATTGCTTGAACCGAAGTATTTCCACATACCAACACAAATACAAACCGACAAAAGTGATAAAATGAATAGGATTTCATAATCTACAAATGGTCATTTGGAGGGGTGTAACGGTACACTAAAATCTCAATTCGGTTCGGTTCAAAATTTGATAGGGCTCGATTCAATACATTTTCGGTATGTTTTTCAATACAAAAGAGGCAGAAAAAAATTTATTGCAAAATGCATTTATTAGTTTTATATAACAATAATAAAATGAACCTATGTAGGTGATCTGCCATATAAAATAATACAACTATTAGCTGTCAGGAACTAAAAACTTTGGATACTTAACCGATTGTTACAGTCGGCTGATGCCGTTTTAAGTGCGTTAACAGATTAGATGTGTTATCTGTGGCGTATGTTATCTTCGTGTAACAATAAAATGTCATAAACAGCATTAGACTTATCCTATTGTCTTCTCCTTTCATCCGAACAAATCAAAAGTGTTACCACACAGGAGAGTGTGAAGAGATTGGGGGGTCCTCCAGTTCTGGCCTCACGTCCACATGATACTGTTGACATGCTCACTGTCATCTCTGTCACCTAATAGTTATTGAGCCTCCTGCAATGAGCTTTCTGACCGTGGAAGGCTGATCTTCCTTCGGGGCTCACTTCCCTATTCGGACCCTCAGAGCCTCCAGAGTGGGTTAATAAAAGAACCAGTCTCCGTTCTTTTAGAGGAAACCCTTTTTATTACTGTTCCGGCAAACTGAGCAGCACACCCTGAACGTGCGCTGACACACACACTCTTGCGCTGCCACACTCTGCCCCCCCTCCTTCCTAAACACGCGCTAGCGCAGATACCATTGAGCATCTCGGCGGAAACTTGCAGTACAATAGTGAACCGAAATTGCCGTACCAAAACAGTTCGGTCTAACTATGTGTACCGTTACACCCCTAGTCATTTGAGATAAAAAAAAAAAAAAAACAATAAAACAGCCATGTACAAAAATGATGACTCCTTGACCAAAAGTTTCAAATAATCCGATCGGATCCTGTATCATCACCTGCACTAATTATTTAGAAATTTAAGTTTCTCAGGACCTTTACCTTTACCAACCTCTCTGGCTGCAACAGGAAAACTGTAGATATATTGAAGAGAGTTGTAAATGAAGACCAAAGAATGACCTCCAAAAGCAGTACAGGTGAAGTCCAAGGTCAAAATGCAGCTGTTTAACGCCAAGTGGACTACATAGGAAATGGCCAGGGAGGACATCATTGCTGGAAATTAGCTGCAAAAATAAAAGAACCCAGTCCCTGTGTGACATGGCGGATTCCCCCTCAATCTAGTTGGGGCGAATGCAGCTGATTGCTCAGAGAACAGACAGTTGGAGTGCCACATGCTGCAGAGTAGTCATTAGCAGCACTGGGTGGGCGGCGGCCTGTGGCATCGCCACCGTCCTCTTTCATTTGCAGGAGCCGAGAACGGCACGGACGGCTGAGAACATCTCTGCATCTCGTTTGTGTGCAGTTGTGCGTTGAGCAGCGGGTCAAGCCAAAGGAAACACCGATAATCGGAGCTGACATGGTGGTTGTGTGCACACCGAGGGGAAGCAGGATGAAGATGCACGTTTGGACTTTATTGCCAGGTGCTTGTACTTGAAAAGGAGCCTCAGAGACAGGCAGACAGAGCAGCTAGATGACTGACGGGCAACCAAATAGGAAAAGACAGAATTGAACACAAAAGCACTCTTAAATCTTCTCCTAAATCTGGTTGTGATATGAAGATGGGGATCACATTACCTCCTTTGGGTCAACAAATGCTGCAGTTTGGGCTTTGGAGTCGAGGTTACCATATGACACACTGAGAAGAAAGATGGCTAGATGGCTTTATGGTTTAAAGAAGCTGTCCGTCAATCAGTGTAGGTTTGCCAACAGTGAACATGCTTTTGTCGAGAGGCCCAACAGGAAAACTGAGACCGTATCACTCTGCAAAGTCACAGCCAGCGAGCCTGTCTTCATGTTTGCACAGTCAACACTCAAATTATTTACACAATGCAATAAACCGTCCGCACACCATAATTAAAGTTATAGGGAAAAACAGTTTGAGAGGACACAAGCCCCAGTTTACGATGTGAATTTTGATCCTGGTCTCGTAAAGGGCACACCATGTCCCGCAGTGGCGCTAAATATGAGGACACGGGTCTGCCAACACCCTACGAGATCCAAGGAAGATGTTTGGAAAAGCATGAAGGGAAACTCAAAGATAGAGGGCTCCGTTGGCTTTGGTCTGTCAGAATTTGCTACCTGTTTGGAGAAGAAAAAGATTGCAACCAGGTGGAGGTTAAAAGGGGGACAGTTGGGGTTTGGATCTCAGTTAAAGGGCATAGAGATGCAAACAAATACAATAAGTTGGTCAATTTTACACATTTGTAAACTATTATGGATGGAAAGTTTTTGCTAAACTGAAACCTAAAGTCCCTGTTGACTTTTTAAGGAATATAACTGACAGGGAGGCCAAAACAATAGAATATTAATGTTTTATGTGAATTTTTGCATTTTTTACCTATTTTTAACATATACATTGTGCCTTATGTTGAATTACTTTACATCACTTCACAAATGTAACTGCAATGATTCAAATTGACAAGTTGATTCTTTTTTTTTTATTTTGCTTAAAAAAATGAGATTTTTCTCATTTCCATTTCAAACATTTTTTATTTGGTTATCAAATACACTTTTAACCAAACTTTTAATTTAAACTGAACAAAAAATAAACTATTGTTGAAATAAATCATTATTTTATACATTTAAAAATAATAAAAGCTGCTTTTTGCCATGAGTACAGTGCAAGCAATTACTTTTAATA
Source organism: Oryzias latipes (assembly GCF_053564925.1). NCBI lineage: Eukaryota > Metazoa > Chordata > Actinopteri > Beloniformes > Adrianichthyidae > Oryzias > Oryzias latipes. The sequence continues at coordinate 11,114,708 of NC_136238.1, forward strand.
GAAATTGGTACATTTTTAGATAAATTCAACATTTATTCTTTACACCTTAACTTATATGTAAGTCTTTTGTGTTTCTGTCAGTTTCGACAAAAACATTACTTTCAATAATAATCTTTCTTTTATATTCTGTTAAAATATTAAAAAATGTACCTTGTTTTTATTATGTTGGATCTACAAATGACCAGTTTTACTACTTGTTCGATCGATTTTGACCTTATTAGACTGTTTAGAAACATTTTTTTCTATATATGGTAGTTAAAATGTCTCAAACTTCTCTTACTGAGACTATTTTTTTTCGAAAGTGTGCTTAACACATATTTCCCGCATTTCATAAACTGTTCCTAATTTTTTTAGGCAACTCAGATTTGTTTTTTAAACTGTGTTTTTTAATTAGAGTTTTTATGACAAGCTTGACAACTAAAACAGGAAAAAAAAGGTTATTAAAAAAGCTGCTGAATTAGTATTGAGGACGTTCTATGACTGTCTCTGAAGAAACTCAAAATACTGTTGGAGCTGTTAGGAGCCCTTTGTGACATCACTTTCAGGCCTTTTGGTTAACTCAAGGAAGTTTCTCTAATCAGATGTTGACAAAGGGATAAATGCACACATTTCTGTTTTATAAAATGTGCTTTACACACAAAAACATCTGCTCAGAGGTTTTATTTAGAGATAATTGCATCAGTTTAAACTACGATAGTCCTTAATCTATGTGGAATGGGGGAGATCGTATCATGATTTGGGTCAGTCTGTTAATTTTTACAGAGCTTTTACATATTACTGTTTGGTGGGACCAAAGTTTGTATTTGCACAGTGTCCAGTTGATTTGACGGGAGTGGAAGCTTTTGTGAACCGGTGCACCTGAGAAGAACAAGGATTTTTGTTCGAAACTGATGTGTTTAACAACAGTGTGAAGGTAAACTAACTTTCTAGATAGAAAATGGGCCCAAACAAAGTAAAAGATGACAAAAGTATTGTGTTTATTTTATAAAACATGTTTTTAAAAAGTACTCCATTTCCCAAGTGGTTTGTACTCACTTAGTTTAAATAATACTGATAAACTGTTGACTGTTGATTGTTCATTACTGTCCAGTACAATGTCAACGTAAACCATGGCAAGAACCCTAACACAAGATTTTTGTGTAAAATTACTCAAGGAAGAATTTTTTTGTGACCTAATCATTTGTTTTTTTCTTGTTTTTTTTTTTTTTGCAGCAACCCATTGCAGAGGATTGCCTGTTTTAGGATGCAGAAGGCAAGTTGCTGGACACATGTCCAATTCCATTGCCCACTGTCTCAGCCTTTGGAAGGGGGCCAGCTTGCTATCAAAGCAAAGCAAAGCAACAACTGATGATCTAGAGAGCAACAGAACCAAACAAAATTACTATGATGGAGCAGTGCGATGTCATTTATCCAAACTTTCTGATAAATACCTTCTAAAAAACACTCAGACAACTGCAAAAGTTGATGTACATTTGCATAAGTGAGCGACCTTGGGAGCATTTCGGGCAGATAACTCAGGAAGTGCGTTTACTTCGGTTACTCCCCTAGGGCGGTTCGGTTAATCAACTCACCTGTTCAGGTTCCTATTTAAATCCAGGTGTGTAAGCTGTTCATCCTCCTTTACCGCAGCGCTGCGTTTGTCGCCCCACCCTCCTCCCTGGCTTCCACCGTTAGGGGTAGTTATTACCCTAAAGTTTATGGAAATTTGTTTCATGGAATTGCACGGAGTCTTATGCTAAACTAAAGGAATGTGAAATGCCAAACTTAAAGGAATGTGAAATACAAACTAAAGGAATGTGAATGCCAAACAAAGAATGTGAAAGCAAAACTAAAAGATGTGAAAATAAATGTTTTACTGCATGAGTTGTCTGACTAAAATGAAAGGTTTTCTAGAATATATCAATCAACTAGATAATTCCTGTCTATTCGGTTGAATGGCAAGACCAATTGTCCTTCCAATAAAACTGGCATGTCAATGATGTGCGGGACATTTTTGGGCATCTTCTTCTTCCCTTCATCTCTCACACGCAGACACACACTGTTTCAGTGGGTTCATCCTTTCGACCGCAGATAAATAAAGCGATCTAAAGCTGGTCTCTGTTAAAGCAAACGTGAAAGAATGCAGATGTCAACATCTCAAACCAGCCTCAAATTGGCAGTTGTGACACCACTGAGGTTTTGGCTGCTACCCCTCCTCCCTCTCCGCCCCATCAAATCGCCCTCCTCTTCATCCCCTCCTGGGACCCGTACCACAATTTGGTTGGACAAGAAAATAACAGGGAGATAAAATGATGAATCTTTATATGAGTCTATATTAACAGATGGGTCATTTGGTTTCGGAAATTCAGACAGTGTTGTTAATGAAATACTTGAAATGTGCAAGAAAAATTCTACAAATGTTTGATTTTTAGATGTTCATCTCAGAACATCTAAAGGCCCAAAGGTTCAACTGAGGCTATAAAAACCTTTCATCTAATCAAACAAGAGCCCTTTCCTTCTACCATATGCTTAAAAAGAAAAAAACAAGCCTCTTGTCATGCAGGAATTTGGCTTGGAAATGATGTGGTGGGAGGGGAGAAGGAATAAGAGAGAGATGCAAAATGAGGAAAAAAATGTCAGGCGCTGAAATAAGAGCGTTTTGGCACATTATGTCAAAACACGCCAGCGGTGAGAGTGCGGAGCTGGAGTCTGTGACGATCTGTGGCTTTACAAGTCAGCGAAAGCCTGAACAAAAACACCAGTGATGACAAATCCTTAAACTTTACGTCCTTAGTTAGAACTTTTATGAGAAAGAAATTCATTTAATATGTCTAAATCTGCTGCTATTAGCATAAAATGGTTCGACTGAAGGTTGTTTATTTGTTAAAGAAATAAGGAGCATTTAGGATTTTTTGTCAATTGAATTGAATTATATTGAATTGAAATGAATATAAAATAGTTTTGATTCTTATTGCTCATGATTATACAGACTGATAGTGAGTTTTTGAATTTTAATCGACTGGTGGTTGTTAAATCCTCAGGTCTAAAACAGCCTTACTAAGTTCCGACAAAACTGTTTGACCTACTCATTTGCACCTTTGGGAAACTACAAGTTTCTATTAATACATATTTTCTTATTTTGTAGATAAATTCAAAAGCACCTAAAAAAATTATTTTGTGCGTTGTGATATAGAGAATGGTGTGTAGAATTTTAAATGAATAAAAATGAATTTATTCCACTTTGATTTGGGGTCGTCAAAGAAAAATTGAAAAAAGTGAGGTGCCATGGATTCTTCCAGGGTGTACTCCACAGCAGTGAGTAAAACTTGCATGAGTAGCAGTTTTCCAGCTCCGACAGCTCATTTTAACGTTCAGCTTTTTCTATCGTCCCCGTTATCCTTCCATCTATCTTCTTTCGCTTATCTGGGGTCGGGTCGCGGGGACAGCAGTCTAAGCAAAAAGGCTCCGGACAACCGGAGTCGTAGTCTCCCCAACGTCCTGGGTCTTCCCCGGGCCTCCGCCCAGTGGGACATGCCTGGAACACCTCCCCAGAGAGGGGTCCAGGGGGAATCTAAAGGCCTGTTCACACCGGGACGAATTTCGCCGGCGATTTTCGCCGACGTTTAACGCCTCGTGACTAAACAAAGGGCACCAATGAGAGTGTGCACACCGACGCGAAAAAACGCCAGGCGTTAAAGCGTCAAAAAAAAAAAACGCCTCGGGTTCATTTTTTTTTTTCGACGCGTCGCGTCGAAATCTACTCGACCAATGAGAATGGCGCTTTTGCTCACGTGTCTGGAGCTTCTGAAGTTACAGTAAAACACAACTTGGGGGCGCTCAAACACAAAACTGCCTTGCTGAGCACACATACCAGCGAAGAAGATAGACGCCAAGTAGCGTCTACACTGCCGCGAAGCAATAATGACGGACATTCTAAAATATCCCCGACCCAGAGCACCAGTTGGAGCTACTGGTGCTTGAAATATTCATGTTTTCTTTGTTTGATTCTGACAAGCGTGTAAATACTTGCTCTCTTCTTCTGAGTGAAAAGCGACTTTCAGAAGCGTAAAGTTGCGCAGCGCCACCTTGTGTACAGGAGTATTTCTGTTTTACATTAAGCGCCATCTAATGTCAGGGAATGAAATTGCATGTTCACTCCACTCATCGTCAGCGAAAATCGCCTGGGACAATCAGTGGTTGCCTCGGCCGGTTGGCCTCCTCGGTCCCGTCGAGGCCTGACCAGAGCTCTTCTAGGGCCGGCGTCTGGGGGTGGGGGCCTGGGCTTGCTCCGGGGGGGGGCGACGCTTTCTGGCTCCTCTCTCTCTGTGTGGGGTGGGTGGTGCCGGGCCTGGGGTGTCGGCGCCTCCGGGGGTGGGCCCCTGGGCTGGGTGGCCCTGGCCCCTTTGCTGGGGGTGGGCTGGGGGACGGCTGTTTGACCACCGGGGGACAGTCTACCAGCTGTCCCCAACTTACCCCCTTCCTTATATAACCTCATATTAGGGTGAGGGGGTGGGGGGTTTAGCCTGCGATGCGCCTTGGGGGGGGGCTACTTGGGAGTGGCCCCCCTCCTATGGTTGCCGTATGGAGTGGGCCCCCCCTCTTTCGGTTTTATTTGCACCTTAGACACGTAGGGTCCTTGGTAGGGGGGGTGCTTGGACATCACTGCCAGCAAGCAGCAGATGTCCTCCTGGCACCCTACCCGCCAATTTTAACCGCACCTTAGACATTTAGGGCCCCTTGGTGTGGAGGGTGAGGGGACATCACTGTGAGTAATCAGGAGATGTCCCCTTAGTGCCCTACTCGCCAATTTTAACTGCACCCCCCTTAGTACACACACCCCTCCCCCTTCAATATATACATTCAAACATAAACACACACACATGCACACAAACACCCTCTCAAACACCCATACACGCACACACATTTTACAAGGAAGGTGGGACCTGGGTCCATCTGTCCCCTACCCCGTCCCTGGTGGGGGGTGTGGGCCCCTTGGCGATGGCGGCCGTGTCCCTTGGGTGCCGGCTCCCTGGGCCCGGCGGTGCTCTCTCCGCACGGTGGGGGGGTTCATATTACACCTGAGCCGGGGGTGTTCGTGTCCCTGGGGGGTGGGTCCTGGTCCTTGCCCCTGGGCGCTGGGCCCCGCCAAACTTCCAACATGGCCGAGCCTGGTCGGGCCATATTTATAACATCCCTTATGGGCCGCCCTTTTTTCCCCGGGGTTCCCCCCTCCTGGGCGGGGGCGGCGGGCCCCTGCCTTGCTCCTACCTGGACCAACCGTGGGCCGGGTGGGTGGCTGCCTGGAGTGCGGAGCGGGTCTCCCTTGGGGGGTCCTGGCTCGTACCTGGGGTCGGGGCGGGGGGATGCCCGGAACTCCTGGGTGGTGGTGGGGTGCTCGTCTGGGGCTGTGGGCGTCCCTCTCCGGTGGGGCCCTGCGTTGGGCTCTTCCGGCGCGGCGGGGGGCTGCTTTCCTGGCTGGGCTGGGGCGGCGCTCTCTTTCCCTCTGCGCCTCCCTGCTCTCTGGCTCTGGGGGCCTCGCGGCGGTCCTGCTGGCCCTGGCCTGGGTGGCGGTCTTGGTCGCCCGGGGGGCGGTTGTTCCCTGCCTGTTCCCGTGTGGCGCTGGGGGAATTCCGGCTGCCGCTGCTGCTGCGGCGGGGGTATGGGTGTGGGGGTGGCTGGGCGCTCCTCCTCCTTCTTTTCACATTCCACCATCCATTTTAGAAGAACATAAACACTCACCTGAGCACAGGTGTTAGCTCACCTTTGCACTAATAGTTTGCATGATTGAATGAATGAAAGATTTCACACTAGTTGGTTTAAAGGCATAAGTATGCGTTCGTGAACACTATCTGTTTTGTGTGCATGTTGACATGTGGACATTTCTGCGGCTAGCAGGTGTGTTGATAATATTTGAGTGTGTGTGAACAGGCCCCGCCCTTTTTGTACTACATTTGAACCGTACCGTAACGATAAACAACCAGTAAACCTGCCTGCTCTATGCTGCTTCATGGTCTTACCCCCCTTCCCCTCCTATTATCACCCTCCTACCCCCCCCCCTCTCTCTAACGTCCCTCTCTCTTGTTCCCCTCTTTCCTTTTCCGTCCGGTCCAACACCAAAGATTTTCAAACATGATTGAAATTAATAAAGTTTGGCCTCAATTACAAAAGGGGTTTATTCAGACATACCTTTGGTTTGTCTGAAGATGAATAACCCCTCTTGTTAGAATAAAATATGTCCAACACAAGAGGCCCTCAGCTCTCATCTGTTTGCCTAGCTGTTGGACAGGACAAGTTAAAAAAAAAAAAAAAAAAAAAAAAAAAAAAAAAAAAGAAAATCGCCTGGGTGTGAACACAAAAAACGTGGCGAAAAACGCTGGCGAATAACGCCTGGCGAATATTCGTCCCGGTGTGTACGGGCCTTAAACCAGATGCCCGAGCCGCCTCAACTGGCCGCTCTCAATGTGGAGGAGCAGCGGTTCTACTCCGAGCTCTCCACGGGTGACCAAGCTCCTCCCCCTATCTCTAAGGGAGCGCCCAGCCACCCTACGGAAGACGCTGGTATTCGGGACCTCTTTTTTTGGTTATGACCCAGAGCTCATGACCATGGGTGAGTATTAGAACGAAGATCGACCGGTAAATTAATAATAAATATTAATAATGAATTGGATTTATCTGTGCTTTTCCAGACGCTCAAAGCGCTTCCATTGTGTGCAGTATTCATTCACTCTCCATTCATACTTGGTGATGGTGGAGGCGTGGCTGCCAGTTTGCACCTACGGTCCCTCTGACCATCACCTGGATGATTCTGCTGGTAGGCGGTAGCGTTGAGGGTCTTGCCCAAGGACCCCCACTGAGTGATGTTAATTGCTCGCCATTGACATGGTAATGCCCCCAGTACCATTGTTTGTTCCCCTCCGGGAATCGAACCCTTACACAAACGTAAAGCAAACCTTTACCTTTGTGTTGCTGTAAAGTGTTAGCCCAAGAAAAATAATATAACAAGAAATAACATACCACAAAAACACACAGATACATGTACACTAATTTAGAAAAAAAAATGCTATAAACAGATCTAAAGCATTATTTTTATGTGGTTCATATATGTACAAGTACACAATAAAGAGTAAAAATAATAAATAATGAAGTAATAAATAAAGACAAAGGTTCATTGACAGAAAATATGTTTGTTTGTGTCATCAAACAATCCCACTTTACTCAGGAGTCAGTAGAGATTAGTGTTGCTAGCGTAACAAGCCATCTAGTGGTTCATTGGGGAACTGATCTGGCTCCAGATACTTTTGATGCCTCATGCCAAAGTACTGCTGCTTAAACAAAATGCGAAGACATCATTAGAAACTAAATAAAATAGATACTTCAAAGTCATGATGGCTACTTTTGAGTACTTCTAGTACCAAAATAAAGTTACTCACAAACCTGTGCATTCAAGCATTTTCTCTTCCATAGGGATCCAAAAGAGAAAAAAAGCCTCTGAAACAGTTATTTTGGGTGTCTGACAGGCAGACATCTCAAATATAAACAGACACGTGCCCACACATGTGCATCGTAAACTCCATCCAGCTGACTGATGACTAAATCAGTTTCCAGGGAGGATGAGATGTAAAGGACCTCATTCCCATAAATGAGCAGACATCTATGTTATCAACTTGCCTAAAGAAGCCTGACAAACAGGGCTTCGACCAAAGACACACAAACACACACACACACACACACACACACACACACACACACACAGTTAGACAATCTTCCTAAATGAAAGTTTAATGAGGGAAACATGGGTAGAAGGGTGAGTGATATGGTGTTTGTAATGTCCAACACAGTCTGTCTCACATGGTTCCCATAAGCAAACGTGCATGTGGGAGTGTGTGCATGTTTGTGTGTCAGTGTGTGTTGCATTTGCGGACGCGGCTTTAAATCATCATCATTGCTCAGTAAGTAAGTTCGGGAGGTCTGGGTAGCCATGGGGAGCCGGCACAGTAGATATTTAGACGCCAGCACACACACACATACACACACACCCACATACACACAAAGTGCATCTTGATCACACTGTCAGATCAGCGCTAGCAGCCTCATCTCCACTTCCAGCTCCATATTTCACTCTCACCCTGTCCGGCACACACATTCATCCGCAGAAGTGCATACGTTGAAACGCAGCCCGTTCCTGTGAAACGTCTCTAAACGGGTCACATGGGACGGCGATCCGTCCTGCTGACGATCTGTCTGAACACATGGATATCATAGGGAACACACACATCATTAATAAGCAGATAAACAAGACGGCTCCAGCGCACTACTGTTCTATCAGTCAGAGGCTCTCAGACACCCAATATATTTATAATGCAAAAAAAAAAGATTTGAATGTAAAAGTTTTTTTCCAACTCGAACTCTGATAAGACAGTACTATAATAAAATACTCGTCTAATGGAAGTTTTCTTTTTATGCAGCTAATCAGTGAATTAAGATAAAAAAAAAACTGTTCATAACATAGAAATATATTTAGATTTTCTATTTTCAAGCAAACTTACCTGAACTTTTGTTTTTTAGCACCATTTTTCTATCTAGAGTAGTGTCTGCCTATGATCCACTGAAATGAGTCTCACAGCCTGTGGCTCTGAAAAAGTCAGTGGTACAATTTCGATTCATTGGGTAACAGCCAAAGACCTCTCCAAGAAAATGCAAATAAAGGTAGAATTTAAAGTGAACGCCATTCCTTTAAGGTTGTTCTGAAGTAGAACTTTTTCATACCAAACACCCCTAAATTCCACTCCTGAATAGTCACTTAACTTAATTCTGAATAGTCCTCCTTATGCATCTCATTTGTGACCTGATTCAACCCCAAATATGTAACCCAATGAGCCCACTGCACCACAGCCCAAATGTGGACTGCAGTAATTTAAAAAAGTGACTTTACGGTGTTCATTCACAGATACTGTTGGTAATTTGTTTTGCTATACAATGTGGATTATGTTTAATGGGAGACCTTTTACTGTAATTCGTACCTGGGGTTTAAACATGGGGTTTAAAACGAAATCTGTAGATTTTCCTTTGATGTCAATCATTTTAGTTTTAAAGGTATGTATACTCACTGATTTCCTGTTTTAAATATAGATAGGGGTGATTAATTGTCACTCATTGTTTGTTTGTTTGTATGGAACCTGTATACGACCACTGCAACAACCGAATGTCCTAAGCTGGGGTCAATGAAGTATCTTTATCGTATCTTATGAATTGATTCAACAATAAATAAAACATTTTAGTTGCTAATGATCATAAATAGACATATTTTCACTTACAGTACACACACACACACACACACACACAAAACATTGAATCCATTGAATCCTAATACTTTCCTAGAAGAGCAGAATTTTTGCTTTCCTGCTGGCTTGGTCCACTCTGGAAAGTGCAGTGTGAAAGCAAATCCAAAAAGAAGAAGGAGAGTAACATTTCCCCCACACTCTCCAATGAAACCTATCCAGGTTTTTTCATTCAGAATTTTAAAAAGCTCTCGTGTGCCGCAGAAAAATTGGTAACCGCCTCTTTTGCTGCCGCTGTAGTCACTCCGACCCCTAACTGTGCAGTCCAAGCGGTGCACCAGACGAGACAATTCTACCCGAGAGTTCATTAGCAGCTAACCTTTCCTCAGATGGAAGAAATTTGTCTGCTCTTGTCTCAGGACTCGCATGTAACTGAAGCAGTATAAGCTCCGCGCTGAGCTGCTTGTCAGTTTGTTCTGACCTCTTCCTGCTTGATGCCCCCCCCCCCATAATTAAGTGAATTATCTCATAGAGGACAGTGCCATGCTTCTGTATTGGCGGACAGAAGGCTGCTGTCTTCTGAGGAAGCTGCCCTGACAAAATGCCCTCTCTGTACACAGATAATGAGGCAAGGCCTTGACAGGTAGGTCCTGATTAGGAAGGAAGGGTCCTGCAGTGGGCGGGGAGGGGGCACGCACACACATGCAGGAGCCACCCTGTCTGTCCTATTGGCGTAAACACACTCATCAGAGAGGAGGCTGTCCCTGGAGAGGGAGAGCATGTTTGACATCATTAATTGGCTTTTTCAGCGTAAGGAGTCAAGGAGATGAAAAGCTTTATCAAGCTGAAATAATTAATTTTGCCTTCGCCACCCTGAATTCGCTGACACTTCACTTTGAAAATGAAGAAGGGGGAATTCAGGGTGGCGAATTCCCCCTTCTTCATTTTCAAAGTGAAGTAGGGGGAAAAAAATGACTACTTTCCTCGCTTCTCTCTCTTCCTTTTTCTTCATTCAATTCCCCCCTATTAACTTTTCTCTTTTTTTTTTCAATCCATGCAGACATATCAATGGAAGTGAGTTTTGTATTAAAATACAATTAAAAGGAGATTTAATTAACTTGAACCCATACGAAGAGGGAAAAGGTTAGCTTTATCTCAGCCCCCTACAATGGCCATAGATTAGTGGACCACAATATGTGCCCAGTGTACCATACATAATTTTTCCTATTAAGTGACCAAGAAAATTGTAGAGGTTTAATAATATGCCATCAGTAGGACTAAAAGTGTGATCATTGTGACTATCTTGCCATGCTCTTGTTGGATAATTACTTTAATTTAGCTCATTGAAAGCGAACTCCCACCCCATGCTGGGGTTAGAAAAGTTGAAAATACCCCTAAACTTCAAAAACGTTGAATATAAAGCAGAAATATCCCACATAAAGTTCATGGGACAAAAGCAAAATGTAGTAGTAAATACCACATTCTAACTGGACTTTTAAGTGAACCCCAGAAAAACAAGACAACTTTTTACAATTAGACAAAACTGAGGCCAAACAAGGAACCCTTCCAACCAAGCATCACATTTACAGTACCTCAAGATTTGATTAATCTAACAGAGCCATTGCGAACCAATTGACACAGAGCTGTCCATCTACCACATCATCTTTCTACCTCTATGCTTTAATTGTCGTATGGGGAATTTCTAAGAAGGTAATAGCTTTCCTGCCCTGTGTGCTACAGGATTTTTGGTCATCCAGGCCCTTGGAGGGTCTTAGATAAGAGCAGTCTCATCTTAACAGGAGCACAGGTGTGTTTTGTGGTTCCCTTGTGGTACCTCAAGGGACGTCATGAAAATGGTAACGTCCAGTTGTCCTGTGTGTGGTAAGTGTATCGTGAAGTATGTGTGCCCCACTCTATCTGTTAGTAAGGTACAAGTACTGGTCCCTTAACTGACCCTATGGAATGCCACGCCCATGAGGTGTGCACTAGAGGATGACATTTTTACGGGATATCTACGGGTCACTGGATTTCGGCTGGATTCCCATGGGATGGGATAATGTCAAATTAAATGGTAATTTAATTTACCATTTAATAAAATGGTAAATTTTTAAAAAATTAAGACCCAAAAAGGTCACATTAAAATTACAATTACATTTAATGTTTTAAATTATGACATAAAAAAAGACAAAAATATGAGGTAGTGGGATCATTCTGAACCGGAGTAGGAGTCAGATTACCAAGAGCGGGACGGGACAAGATTACTCTCTGTGGGAGCGGGACGGGACAGGCGTGCAAATCCACTCCTTGTCATCCACCAGCGTGCAATTGATAAGTAAGTATTGTAGACCAGCGGTCCCCAACCTTTATTGCACCACGGACCGGCTTGATGTCTGGCAAAATTCTCACGAACCGGTATGTTATATGTGGCGTTCACACGCTGTAGCATCGCAGCAATAAAGGCAGAGACACGTGATAAGACGTATTCTGCACTTTTATTTTGACACTGTAAACATTGTACATTGCACAGGTGTCACCATCCTCTCCCCTTCCCACACTCATGGTGCTAAAAAGAAATAAACACAACAGGAAGAAATAACTAAGGGTGAATCAACATAACTGCCAGATGAAAGGACCCGTAGGCAAAAGGAAACACCCGTGCTCAACCCTATTTTGACCAAATCAGGCAAAGGGGATTGATTTAATTCCATGTGATGCCAGCTCCGACAGTAACCCCTGCAGCCTGCGGAACTCCGACAGCGGACCAAACGTGCACGTGACCGACACTACAGTACAACAAAATAATATGACTTGCATGAAAACTGTGGTATTTTCTAAACATTACAATAAACACAAATTATGACATGAGCAACGATTATGTCTATTCATATTTTATTTTCTATTAGGTTACCATATTAAGCTTTGCCCTGTTTTACAAGCCAAACCACCATAAGTTCCTTCTGATGCCTTTAAATACATGTTTTTCTTTTGAAATTTGATATAAAAGAAAAATGTAAAACATAATTGTTGATGTTATCAAAAAGTCCTGGCTTCATTAGCAGCAAAGAAGGGAGTGAATTGGTTAAAAAAAAGCAAAAAAACACTTTTGTTTTCCGCGTCTGGTCCAACTCTTCTAGTGTTCAATAACTGCTGCATTACCAATCAGATCCCAGCTTCCTCTCTCCCCCTCATTTCTGTGTCAGTATTCCCTCCTACAGCTATTTGAATAATAATAATAACACTGCTGACTCTAAAAATGCAACACACACAACGTCCTCCAAGCTTTCTGGTGGGAAAACGGCGGGGGTTCCGCTTCGCTTGCCATGTGCAGAAGCTACATATTAAACCAAACTCATGTGTCTTTCATATGTGCCTCGCCTTTTCAGCACATCTTCAGGCTACTGACTGGCCTCGGCCGCTCTCAGATGTACTCAGTGGCGATCCCTCTCTCCTTCGTCGCAGGCCTGTGCACTTATTGTGTTTGACGCTGAGTCGCAAAGACAAAAAAAAAGTCTCACTGCTATTAAAAATAAATTATTGACACACCCTTCCACCAGCAATAAAAAAATGCTTTAGTACTGTTATGACTAACAACAACTAATTCCATTTACATAAACATCATACTTAGCCTGTTTAACCCGAGAATATTAAAATTTATTAATTATTCATGCCAAGATCAGCAGCGCCAATTTGGATAAATAGGAGCAGCGTGTTTAAAGTCCCCAGCACAGTAAATATAGAAGTGAGGGCTAAATAAAATGAATGGAAATTATTTATTTATGCTCAGCGTACCGGCGTTGGCAGTTTATTACTCTGAAGCCGCACAACGCCATGCAGCGATTTTAATTAAGACTAATTGTTTTCCTTATAGGCGCGCTAAACAAAGCTAATTAAATAGAACGCTGGCAACATTTCCCAGAAGAGGACAGACGCAGGTTGATTCACGGTGGGATAGCGGAGTTACGCTCCGCCATGCATCAAAGTTTCACTCCAACTCTCAACAGCCGGACAAGTAAGGAAGTTGACAGTAAATATATTTGTAAACTCAGCAGAAGTTGCAGGTATTTTTTTACTCTGTCATTTTTTTTCCTCAGTCCATTATCGAGGTTGCATCTGGAGCCACTTTGGGTTAGCTGCATTGTTAGTTCAACCTTGACAAGAACCGACAACAATGGGAGTCCAACGCTGGATGTATCCCTTCTGCTCTGAAGTGTCCAAGTGAGGTTTCTGCCTCACTCCAGCTTTTCATGTGTAAATAAATGACTTCCTAACATGTGCTCATCATTTGCTGGGGGAAAAAAAAACTTTAATGTGCAAACGTGCCCGCTGTTGACTTGGAGTCACTAATGTGTTTGCCAAGAAGTTTTCAAAATGGCCACATTTCTCACCAGGATAAGTATGTGGTATCAAACAGAAGTGTAGTATGGATTTTATGCAACGCTTTTTCTACCAAAACACCAATGACAGTGACTCAGGATGGGGGGCATATTTATATACAAGTCTGTGTTTCTTTTGCTTGGAGGACTTCTGCTGCAGCGTAACCGTGAGGACGTTTCTAAAACACGTGAAGTGACACTTTTTTCTCCTTAAAGACTCACTCCAATGGTGTTAGGTGTTTTTTCAACCAATTCTTGTAGCATTTTTCCCTCGATGGAGGACGAATATAGAAGAATTTAAGGATCAGTGATGAAAGTCAGGTAAGGAAAAAATCCCTGAACTTTTCTTTGAGCGATATGGCGGGCACAGAGCGAAATTTTGGAAAAATACGTGGTCTTAGATGCATTCTGGTGCATTCTGGCAGCTAGTTATTCACTTCTTTATCAAGAAACTAAGACTAATTAGAGCATCATGATTTGTCATTCAAACCCCTAGTTTGACTCTCCATTAAGGACTTGCTGGTCCTAAAAAATAATTTGGAAAATTGCTCAAAGTAACACAATCCTACAATCTACGCTTTTCCTTAAAGCTGCAAAACATACAATTGCTAAAATATAGTAACATCAAAGCCCCAAATGGCAAAAAGAACACCAGTAACTATGATATTCTATGAAAATACCTCAGTTATTTATACATTATTTCTGCTTTAGAAATGACTGATGTACAACATCCACTTGCACTGTTTTCTCAAACTATAATTAGATCAAAATATGGGATCTGCTTTAAACTATAATTCTATAACATAATACATCAATTCTTTAACACCAATACTAAGTAATCTGGGAAATATCAAAACAAACATACAAATTAAGCTAAACATTGTAAACATTATTTTTTAAGGGAGTGCGGGTCCAAACCATCAAATACTTATAATTAATGTCAACTATACTGAACTAAATCATGGTAATTAGGAAATACAAATAAATTAGATAGAGAAATGTATTCAAAATAAAAACTGAAACTCAAAACTAAAATTGAAATTATTTCAAAATGTGGTTTTGAGATTATTTTACACAAAAAAGTATTTGACCTACACTACCTTAAAAATCTTTTTTTTCCAGCCAAGACCACTTCAATTTGTTTTTTATCGTCTTCTCACAACTGAGGTCGTGACCACGCTCAATAATGACGATGCCTGCCATTATTTTAACACAAATTTGATCGCAAACTCTTCAGATGTGTTTGTGAAAGTTTAGCGTGGGTCCGCCAGTTTTGGTCTCTAGGGAAGCAAGTCACGCTGACCACGTGGTGCAGACAGAGCCAATCAGACCCGTCGACGCATCCGAAAGCAACTAAAACGTCCCGTCATTGGTCAATTAGGCCGGGAAGACGAGAGATGACCACGACCATAGAGGAAGCGATCTGCGGAGAAATATAGAAAATAAAGCTAAAATTAGCTGATTTCAGACCATTTTTTAATCCGGAAAGCGATTTGTCCGTAGAGATCAGGTCTTTATTTCCCGGAAAGTACGTTCGGTTTGCTCAAAAACCCGGATTTCCGGGAATTCCCGGAAGACTTTCATCACTGAAGGATAAAACTGTATTTCCAAGTATTTTTCTTTATTTAAATTGGGATGAATCAGGAGCAGCTGTTTTGAAAAGCTCTCTTTTGTGACACAGCAAGTGAAATGAGCAGTCCAAAGTCTCACTGCTCCACTCAGATACAATAGCATCTTGAGTTTCCTCGTCTGAGCTGGTATCTGGCTCAAAACTGGACGGACAGATAGCGCTGGTCTTGCTTGCCATCTATGTCGCACCGCTAATGTTAGTTTGGGGTTGTATGGGGCTGTAAGCTAGTGGGAGAGTGTGTAAACAGAGACCACCAGACAACAACAGATCAAACTATGATTGGGGTGGGACTTTAATACTTCCAGGTAACTACCGAATTTGTTCAAAAAACAACCAAACATCAGACATTAGCTTTGCTTTATCATTTTGACCAAATCTATGGTAATTTAGATCACTAAATAGATCAACACTACTTCATCTAGAGCCGTTTGCTCTTTTTCCATTTCCAAACAATGTGCTTTGCACAGATTATTATTACATATTTTAACCAACAAATAGAAAAAAAGTATTTTTTAAATCTGATTAAATAACTTTAATTGCTTTAAAGCCCAAAGCCCTTTAGAGTAACAGGTCTAAATAACCCATGCATACACACTTTCACACACTGATGATGCCACTAACCACCAGGAGTTGAGTGGTTCAGTGTCTTGCCCAAATACCATTCAAGACTTGGGCAGGCAAGGCAGGAACCAAATCTGCAACCTTCCGACCAGAGCTTGGCCGCTACACCTCTGCACCACATTAATTTGTACCATTTAATCTGTTTAACTTTTGATTTGGGTTATTTTAAAGCCTTTAGATTACAGACACAGTTTAATGTGCCAAAATGTCATGTGAATTCTCTACAGGAAAGAAAATGTAAAACTCACTCAAATGCCCCATTTTCTTTAATTTGCTTTAAATTAGTTCTCTCAGATGTGTTTGGGACAGCCACAATATCTCTAGGCCTATTTAAAACAAGAGTTATATTTGAAAACTTTCAGAAAACAGTCAGAAACTCCAGTGACAAGTGTTACTACAAGGCAGTTTGAAGCTAAGTTCCTTTCCGCCCTCTACAATGCGCGTTCAAGCGGCCACTTCCAATGAAAAGTCAATGCAAACACACGTAAATCCCCATTTTGGGCTTCCGCGTTCAAACTGTTTTCATTTAAGCATCGCTACAGAAGTTTCTACAACTGTTTTAGGGCTCTATGTACTAAACACATCCCCTTTAAAAGGACATGCGCTAGGAAACCATTAAAAAAAGAAGAAGAAGCTCCTCCCTGCTTGTGCAGTGTGAACACCATGGGCTAAATGCACATTACATGTCTGGTGTGTCCATAGCTTGAGACTTTAGAAACTACTGGTGCTAATTTAAAAAACAAAAATTTACTAGTACAAGTCCACTGCTACTTTTTTAAGGTACATAAACCTTCCCCACTTTATTTGGGCACTATGATGGGGTTCTATCTCATGATGGTGATACCCCCAGATAAAAAGAACTCATATCAAACAGAAAGAGTGGATTGACTCATTTCTGACAGTTGAAATGCCAACATTTGAGTCCTGTAGAGCCCAGTCAACTATGTTGGCTAAAGGTTAACTTAGTTTAAGTTTTAAATTTTTTCTGTGATTGATTAGTTTCTTTCAGTATTCTTTTATCTAACTTTTCTCATAACATCAACTCAAATGATGCAATAACACCACCAAAGCAAAAACAAACAAAAAAAATTGCTGACATGAATCTTAGTTTGTTAGCAACAGGAACCCAAAATAAAACCCACTAACGTTTTAAGTATGATACCCAAAAGACATTAAAGTTAAAGTGATTTGTAGACCCTTTACAACTCAGGACTTAGGACTGGGCAAAAGTCAAGCTGCGATGTTCCCAAAGTTTGTACTCTATATATGTGCCAAACTGGTCTGAAATAAGATAACTTTGGCTCTCAGTATTACTTTTTCCAGCTTTTTCAAGCCAGCTGCTTTAACTTCTTGCCATCTTTCTGTCACTCCGATGTTGCCAGGCAACAAACAAGACTTGAGAGCTGCTCAACTTTCTCTCAAGTGTGTTTTCATAAACCATCAAACAATTTCATTAGGTTTTAGGGCGCCACAAACAGATCAAAGCCCAGTTATCATTGGATCAGTCAACAGGACAGCTTGCAGGAAATAGCCCTTCTGTGCTCAGTGTCCACCCTGAGTGGCGGCTGCTAATTGAAAACGAAGAAATAATTACTGTCTTAAGAGTGATGGAGGACACACTGGGGACTCAGAGTTATATGGGACTACCGAAGAGTCCAACCGGGACTCAAAAGGTCCCATTGGGAGTTCCTCCATTGTCACCAAGCCAGCACCCAATGGGACCAACTAGTAGGCACAGATTTTTTTCCACTTATACTGTTTTTTATCCCACGTGCTTTGCCACGATTTTAACTGAAATGGAGGACAAGGTACCTGAGGGACCAGAAACAAATGGCGGTGGGTTGTCGACTGTGTTGTCTGAGGAACAGTTGGTTCTACTGCTGTCCTCATCAGCAGATTTCAATTAGCCGTGTAGCCAAGCATGGAGGCCTTAATCTCTGCGCAGAGCATTATTCACATTAATTGCCCTGTTGTATCCAGATTATATCCAGTAAAAATTCTCAGACCTGAATAAAGTGATGTAGAACATCTACACAGTTTTTTTAGCCATTGTAAGATACATGCAAACCCTGCTTTAACCAACCACAGGCAGTTGTTTGAAATACAGGTTTGTCATGTGTGTGGAACAGAAGCAATGGAGTCATGAATTATCTGCAGAAGAGCACTTTCTAGTGTTGGAGCAGAGCAGTGCAGGGCTCAGCAGGAACAGCCTGCTGTTCAGTCTGTTGCTGGTTTAACTGAGCAGCACACGCAAAACCTCTGAAAGGGCTGCCTTTTCCTGCATCAAAAATGGACTGACAACACTGCGGAAAATCCTTGATTACTTGCTGTCACAGCAGCCGCTTGGGTTCTGTGGACTTGTGTTTTGAAGGATTTCATTGGTTTCCTTCTGTTTGTTAAAGAAGCTCTCCATAAAATCCAATTTTATTAGACGTGGAAACACCTCGGCTCTCATTTCGCCTCTTTAAAGAGTCATTTAGGATCCATTACAACGTCATCGAACCTTATTGACCCCGGGAACAGAAGCAGGGTTAGTCATCAATAGCCCTCTTTTAACAATGACTAACAATGGGACCAAATGGCCTGGCTGCCTGCATCCACAACAGACCACCAGCATCCACCATCCATCACAGTCAGGACACTCCCAGCGTCCCCGATCATTTGGAGGACACGGCTCACCATTTCCAGAGCTTGTGTGTTCTGTGGTTGGTGAATGCAGGACACGGCTGTTTACTCGCCATCTTTTATTTTAGGCTGTCGTTTATATGTTTGTAACGCTTTGATATTTCTTCTTACAGACCATGTAGGTCAATTATTCAACCGTAGAATGCCATTTTAGTGCTTTCTTACAAATGTTGACATTTACAAAAAAAAATCTTATTTTTTAAAGTCAAACCTTTACAATAGAAAACAGACGCTTTGTCCTTTGAATTTCTAAACATCCATGAATATATATTTTTCTGTCAGTTTTTTTATTTCATTAACTAAATCCTTAATAAGGGGTTGCTGATGATCAACTATTTAACTAATTAGTGTTAAGGAATGGTGGTGCAAAGACTGAATGGAAATGCTGTACTTTGTAGATGAGTAAACAGGCCTTTGTGAAGGACGACTGCTGAATTGTTCCTCTGTTTTCTATGAGCCCTTGGCAAATATTATATGGCGGTCAATAATGACATAATTTGCAGTTGTTGCAATGTGAGTAGAAGTTAATTGTATTTTGAATTAGCAATTTTGATTTTATTAGAGCTCAAATTTAAGCACATTTTCAGTTGGGGTTTTTGACTGCAGGGGGTAGGACCCAACAGAGCCTCAAACTCAACTTTTTTCCCCCTGTTTGCAAATTGGATGAGCTATGCGGAGCATAATTAAGTCATTTTATCTAAACCACTTGAAAGTTTCATTTTCTTCATTAAAAATCCAATGGGTGACATCAGAGATAATATTCCCAGTGTATATATGTGTATGTGTATTCACAAGACTGGTAGTAGAAAAAATATAAATTTCAATTTTTCATTAGGAACAAGAAAAAATGTCTTAAGAAATTAGCTCAAAATTGGCTCAAATTTACTCGTAGTGAGCATGCACATCTCATGATTTAGGACACCCAAAGTGTCTGCAGGTTGTTGTTGCCTCTGTAATCTCAAACTTCCTGAATAGGCTCCGTGCACGTAACTAAGGAGTTCTACTTCCGCCGCCTTGAGTGTGAGGCCGACCATTTCCGGTTTGCGACTTCTATAGCAGCAACACGGCAGATTTTGATTGCGAAAGATGGCATATTTCACCCGTTGTATACAAGGTCTCCCGAAAATCGACGTGAACGACATATACAGGATTGTCGACCAGTGCGTGGTTACATGGGCAAAATATCGTGTCGAAAAAATATAGCGTCGAAAATACCGGAAGGGAAATGTGTCCCGTTGTAAATAAACCTTTGCTGTCACATATATTTATGCAGCAGCTCGGTAATATACGAGGCGATCTTCCAAACGTGTTTTTATTAATGCTATGAATATTATGAAGTGCCTCTTCGCTCATCATTTTATATTTAATCCCGGTGGTCAGTGCTTTTTTTATGGAAGAAGTATGGAGCTGGAAGAAGTACCCAGTGTTAGGCTAACAACATTAGCCTAATTTGATGGACACAAAAGGGAAACGCTGCAATCTGCATCCTGGCTGCACGTAAATGTCTGGGAAAGACATCAGCCTTTATTTTGTCAGGGCACAACTAGAAACACAATTCCATGTGATTTTTTGAACAGTTTCTAATGACTGAGACGCTGTGTAAGCTGGCGGCTCGAGCTCTGCTCAGTTCTCGTGAGTCTGGCAGCCGCTAACCCAGAGCGGCGGGTCGGCTCGCAGTCCGAATTCTCACACATAACAAAACAACAAAACGCACACGTAACAAAGCACCCTCCCCTCAAACACATTAATAAATCCGGCTGCTCTGCTCAGAGAGGTTCACTCGGTCCACTGGCACCGGAGCCCGAACGCAGAGCTCGGATGCCGGGTCCAGACGTCAGTGGGCACGCATCCCCCCCGCATCTCCCTCGTGAGGGGTGAAAGAGAGGGGAGAGCCAGTGGGGCAAGAGCGGAGCGGCTGGTTGGTCCCGTATGCGCTCCAAAGCTTTCTCTCAGCAAAACACCATCTATGCATGACGTAAACCAGAGCAGTGGTGACACACGATCGGAATGACCGTTTACATGAACAACGATCGGTATAACCCAGCTATCTCGATCAGAAAGAAATTTTGATCCGAACGAGTCTGACCGGGGCAGAATATTCCGAGCGGTGTGTTTACATGACGCATTTTCTTTCCGATTGCTGCAAATACGAAACACGACTCGTCTTGCTTGGGGTGAAGTCCTCCCGCCGTGTTCACGATCCATTCGGCTCTCACCTACAAATATACTGGAAAGCTATGAAAGCTTATAGTACTGTTGTACTTTGAAAAATTCGCACACGGGTACACAACAATGTTGTGATGTCTTTGTCACGCGTTAAAACACCAAACGCCTGTCTTTTACCCGAAATCCGCTCCTATTTACTGAAAACTAGCAACTCAACAAAACTCCCCACAACAATAACACGACCAACAGGAAGTTGTCGGCCTTACACTCGAAACACGGAAGTTAACCGGAAGTTCTATTATGCACGTAGGCTATAAGATGTCACTCCCTCATAGTGTTTTTTTCACATTATATACTTTTCTGGTTTATTAAAACCAATGTGTCAGTAGTTGTGAGTGGGTTTGAGAAAGCTGGAGCATCAAAGTTTATTTTTTTGGTCATTTTAATATTTTGAGACAATGTCAAAATCCACACCTGGACACCATTTGTAATTTGTCGCAAACGGTTAAAACCCTTTGGAGCAAGGTTTTTTGAGGTGAGGGGAACAGTATCAGACAAAACTGTCAAACATCTGTCCTTGAGCGATATTTTCCTGTTCTTCTAGCTAGCCCTGCCATGCTGACTGCCTTTTTCTGTGAATTAGATGAGTTTAAGCACCGGATCCAGCTATTCGAAAATAAGAGCTAACAAACAAGCCAGGGGGTGCATCCTAGGGCTAAGGTTGGACAGAACTGATCTAAGTGAAGGATTAAAGGTTACCAAAGACCACATTTGGAAACAAGACTAGAATTGGGTTGAATTGGAATGGCATTGGAACAGAGAGTAGACCAATTCAGAGTAGAGTGACTCAGTGGCCTAGTGGAAGAGTGTCTGCCTCACAGACTGCCTCAAAGACTCTAAAAATAGGACCCCTACTTGACACTCAGCATTAAGCGGTTGGATTGGGGGATAAACCAAATGGTTCTGGAGCGAGGCTGTGTCTGCAGCTAAGTGTTTCACTGGGTTGGATGAAATGTGGAGAATAAATTTCGAACACCCAGGTGTCCGACAACTTTTACCTGGTAAATATATTCATTTTTTCCAAAAAAGACAGTTAATACATTGGGGAATATTTTTTTATCTTGCAATTTGTTCAAAGTTGAATTTACTGGCCGGTGACAATGTTGCCTATATATGTCACACTTGTCTAATAGTGAAGTTGCTGTTGCTATTTGCTATTTATTTAGAATATTAAATAAATAAAAGAATAAAAACAATTTTGCTTTGGTAGTCTTTGACTCAACCATTGCACCTAGTGGAGAAATGGCTTTGGTTTATCTAGGAATTTTTGCACAACAGTGTCCCAGTTTCATTTTATCTGAGATTTAACTATATTGGTTGACCAACCACCATTGGAGTCGCCAAACCTCATCCGTCCCAATTTCATCTTGGTACAGAAGCCCAGGTTTTAATCTGCAGGACAGTCAAACCCAAGGGACCCACTTGCCACCAGCTGACCAACCAAGCAGCTTTCTCAAAGGCACAATTAGAGGGTCTTTGTTTCATTGAGAGTGGCCCTTTATCATGTCGCCTGGCACTGAGGAAGAGCATCATCAGTCACTTGGTGAATGGTTCAAGTCAGTGGACACACACACTGAAACACACATTATGCATGGATTTAGCAACACCCCATGGTGCCTCAGTAGCAAGCTTTACTGCTCATATAGAAAGGGTATTAATGTCATAAGGATGACGGTTTATCAATAGATTCACGGCTGTCTTTTTCTATTTAATCCTACACTTCAATTTAATAGATGCAAATGCTAATTATTTACATTTTTTACTAGCCTTTTAGAGCTGGTTCTCTTGGAGCTGTACATGACAAATCGTCACTTTTTAACCCTCCTCTTAGATCAAATTACCACAAGGACTTCCTCTAAGGAAATGACCCAAGCAAGTGAGACCTCATCACAACCCAGATCCTGTTTGCTATCACAGCCAAACATTGAATTGTGGTTAAGAATTGCAAAAGTACAAGGCTGCGGGTTCACGATCCATCAGCGATAAACCTGAGGGAGCTACTTATGAGAGCAAGACATCAGGCAGAGGCTGTGAGGAGGCAGAGACAGCAATATCTTTGTTTTACAGGATCTGTAATTGAAAAACAAAGGCTGGTGTTGAAACACTGTCACCAAGCCACTGGTTCTGTTTACACTGATATGTTACATTGAAGATATTATTCTCATTGGTAATTTGTTTGCTCGCCTTTTGCTGCCCAAAGTGTCTATATATCATCCATCTAACATGAAGGCAAAACAGAGAGGGAGTGAACCCTAACATTTTGATGCTGTAATGTATGCAATGGAAGCTCCAGACATTTGGACCAGCCGTGATTTGTCCCGTCATGTGCATGAGATGTCACAGATGTCAGATCAGAGCAGTCATGATCAAATGTAAAGCCTGCTCTGTCTCCTAAATTTACAGTTTCAGGCTTGGATTGCGACACGGTTGACATCATTTGATTTGCCTTCCCA
Source organism: Oryzias latipes (assembly GCF_053564925.1). Classification (NCBI taxonomy): domain Eukaryota; kingdom Metazoa; phylum Chordata; class Actinopteri; order Beloniformes; family Adrianichthyidae; genus Oryzias; species Oryzias latipes. Next base: position 11,137,953 of record NC_136238.1, read on the forward strand.
GGAGCTTTGAGAGTGGTCCATTAGAGTTATTGCTGGTGGGGCGTAGTGCCAACCCAAACCGCATGTCCCCGTTACGCACAGACTCACCTGCTGAGGGAAATCTGGCTTCTTCAGATAAAGCCAAGTTTAAATGTACACATCGTTACATGTCCAACGTCAGACACAAATAAAAACTGTTGAGATTACTTTTTTTTTATCACAGAATGACAGGAGAGCCACAAAATTGAAATTTAAACAGTAAAAGACTATGAAGCATGATATAAAAACAATAAAAACAGCATAGAATATATGTAAGAAGACATTTAAAAAAAAAAACCTGAGGACTTAGGACTGAAAACTTATTAAAGTATTTTTGGGAGTATAATTTACTCAACTTTCAACCTTTTTCCTCGCAGTTTCAATTAGAGTTAAAAAGAAAACAACATCTATGTGTATGTTTTTTTTTTTTATAATGTTAAGTAAAAAAGCTTGAGACTCTCATTTGCTATTTACTGTGATCCCTCTCTATATGGCCGTTCATCGCTGTTTTGCAGATGTTTTCAGAGCAATTTTCCTTTTTTTGGTTGCTTTACATGTGCAATGGTTTCTGCATCCCGATTGACATTTGACTTTGTCAATCAATCCATTCAACTTTTCACATCTTTGATCGCAAGCAGATCCTTGCCCTTTCTAGAATGCAGAACTTACTTTCCTCGAAAAGTTTGAAATTTGAGAGTTTGAACACGATAAAAAGTGTGAAAATGTTTATGTCTGTCTGAATAAAATGTATAAAGTGTGGATTAACGAGTTTTACAGCTTTAAAACATTAATAATTTTTGTAAAAAACAAAGAAGACAACTTCATGGATTTCATCCATCGTGAGTTATTTTTAGAACGTAACTCCCACGATAAACAAGTATTCTAATGTTTGTAAAAACATTTGTGTATATTGGTTTTTGGGTAACTGTTCTATTATTTTAATTTGGAAGCTTAAAATACAATTTAAACTACTTGTAATCTTTGTATTCAATTGAATATGTACCCTCTAAAAATTAAATTGGCCAAAAATAATGCAAAAATAACAAATATAAATACTAAAGATATTGTTTTTTTTGGTTACTTTTTTTGCACATTTGCATATTTTTGTGGCAGTCACTTCTGACAGTCTGACAGTATAAAGGATTTTGGATGGATTATTATTAATTTTGGGGGGCACAAACAAATCCACAAGTTTAAAATATAAGAAAAGTTAAAGCTAAAAGGTACAATGCTGTATGTATGTTGCTTTTTCTGCATATTTTCATATGTTCATTTACTGATTTCTTTTAAAATAATGTCTATGTTTTTTCTCTTTTGTACATCTTTCTTCCCGCACGTTAAATCACCATGATACAGTTTCGTAAACTCTAGAGTATTTAGAGGTTTAAGATTATTAGTTCGTGGCAGATTCTTTGTAAAGGAAGCTTTAATGATTTGCTCTCTTATCCACCTGTTAGACACAGAGGATTTTTTCATTAGATCATTCAGCTTATAAGTACAAGATGCCACAGTCTCCTGAACACTAGTCTTTAATCTCCTGATACGCTAGTGTCTGTATCATGGATCAAAAACGGGACACACCACACTCAGTGAGGTTCCACAAAGCAGCTGTGAACCAAAAGAGACTATTTCTGGTTTCAGAAGGGGGTATTAAAGCAAATCAAGACAGAGACTGAAACCCAGCTGAAAATAGATAGGAAAAAATAAACCCGCAGCCAATCTTTCGTTTGCTGGAACTTCTCCTTATGGCCCTTGTTGTCTTCTTTTGAGATGGAGGCGCAACGTTGGAAGAAAGGGAGGAGGCGCGTGTGAAGCGTCAGAGGTTTGGCTGGAGAAAAACAAGAGGTGGAGGCCAGGCAGGCAAGCAGGACAGTGACATTCACGCGTAGCGACGTGGCGACACTGACAAGGTGTGCTCCCTGCCGTTCGGCCAAGCTGTTATCACAGTCGGCCCCCGTTTCCAGGTCGCAACCCTCAGTGGCGCCGGCATTATTGGGTCGCGGCTTGGTGCCACATCCCAGCCCTCAGCGCGGGCCAGCAATGCTATTGTCTAACAGGGAAGCGTGGCTTTCAGATACCGAACACTCACCCGCGCTCATTCAGGCTCACTGATCTGCCCTGGCAACCCCCCTAGCAACCACCTATCCTTCTTCGCCATGCTCAGACTGGAGCGCTGCGACCGGTGCGCATGCCTCGACACATCCGAGCTAATGGGACAAAACGAATGGCACACAAAAGGACAAAGGGCTCACAAGTGGGAAAAGTGTAACCAACAGGGGAAAAGAAAGATGAGCCTCAGAAGGCCAAAGTCGCACGGATGTAGTGCAGGATTTATCATGTACAGTCTGAAGATAAATGTGTGAAGGGAACGACTCCACATCTACAGGAATGATGAAAGGAACCCAGGGAACGTGTGGTGCATTTATCATTCAAAAGCGTCAGAATAATAAGGAAAAAAAAATTCTGCCAAAGTGAAGAAGGTTGGTTGTATATTTGTCTTCCTGCCCTTCAGCAATCATGCCACCCAATCAGTTATCTCGTCTTTGTGCTGCAGGCAATTTGCATCAGAAGACACAACAAACCACTGACACGAATATATGTCAACTGTTGACAAAGACCTCAGCTAAAAATATGCTTGGTTTTCTTTGCGTGAAAAAAAGGTTGGCACCTTTGGAGGAAGAGTTGGCCGTAAGTCAACCTCTGACCGACCCGACTCTGAAACTGAACTTGTTTTTGTGGGATCCGCTGAACCGGGAGTGGTATCTAACCAGAACAGTCCAAGACGTTGATGCCCCAGAGGTCAACTCATCCGTAGCAGAGAGGTTGAAGAGTGACAGTCGCTTCCTGATGCCATGGATGCGACACTGGTAGGGGGAGTGTCGGGGTGGGGCAGGTCTAGTTCAGACGCTGCATCACATGCAGATACATCTTCCGCTGTCCGACGCTGTTGCCTTATCGGCGAAGCAATGGCTTCGCGTCTTTTTAACGTGCAAAAGCTGCTCCTTTGTCAGCCTGTGAACACAAATCAATTCGAAGCAGCCAAAAGCCATCCAAGGTGGGAAGGGGTCCTCAGACAAGTCATGATGGAGCCTCTTTTAATTTCAGAAGCTGTGGTTTATCTCTTTTGACCAGGTCCAGCTCAGATGATTGGAGGCTGGACATTTTCTTACTAAAGGAACTGGAATCATTTGACTAAAACTGAGATAGAAACTAGATCAGGGGCTCTCCTATGTGACTTAATGTGGATAGTCAATAAACAGAAAAGCTAGTTGGTGAAAAACAACCAAAAAGAAGAAGAAAAGACTGAAAACAGAAAATTTCACACCAACTTTCTCATTAACAACCAACCCCCCTTTTGCTTTCTCTTCCTTGCATTTTTAAAGAGCCGTGAGGCCGTAGCCGGAGCGAATGAACCATGACCACAGGCAGATGCTCCCCACATCTCCCTCTCTCTCATCGCGCCCTTCCCACTTTACACCCTCCATTTCCCACAACTAGCTCGACATTGCCGTTGCTCAGAGACACACGGTGCTCTCAAATCGTCCTGAGTGGACTTTTTTTTTCAGTCACCCTAGCAGGTTAAAAGTGGACTGACACTGAGGACTTGTGAGGTAACATGTCTGTTTCTATGCTTTCCAGAATTAACCCACTACAACTTTTGTGTGACTTTTTTTTTGGCCCTCTCTAGTTACAGTGGCATTTTTTCCATTTGTAAACTGCCTTGTTCCCTTTGGGCAATTAAAGACCAAATAAGAACAGATGGAACAATTGTTTATTTTGGAACACCATAGACTATCAGAGAAAAAAGTTTATTTAAAAACGGAGGGAAACCGAAGCCTCATTTTTTTTAATCACAATAAAAAAACTTGCAGTAATAATTATTTTTATGCTGCATAATTTCATATAATATAAGTATTATACTTTTTAACTAGCAAAAAAATATTTCCTGTCAAGAATTGACTAATAATTTAACCCTTTCAAGCCTGAATTTATTTCCAATACTAAAAAACAAATCAGTTATAAACGGGTTAACTTCAAATCAGAAATAACTTAAAATTTTATATATATATATATATATATATATATATATATATATATATATATATATATATATATATATATATATATATATATATATATATATACAATATATATATATGTGTGTGTGTGTGTTTGTGTGTGGGTGTGTGGGTGTGTGTGTGTGGGTGTGTTTGGGAATTCTTAAGGTATCTAACTAATGGTAGAAATGCATTTTTACATAATCGGAATGTACTTCAAGTAGATTTAATGTAGACGTACCAATTGCTCAGTAAAAATTCATGAAGCAGTTTTCATATGTAAAAGCAGTAATGACACAGTTCTAACTATAAACAGACCGAAGACTACAATTGTAATAACTTTTTTTTGCGATTAATAAAAGGTTTAATCCGTTAGGCCTGTAGTAAATCAAAATATTTCAAAAGAAACTTTTAGAAATTATTATGGAAAATCGCAAAAACTTTGAACATGTACCTTTTTTTTCTCGAGTGTGGCAAGAGACAATTAAGTAAATGTAAAACACCTTCACTGATTGCTGTTTCCAAACCTTTTTCTTCGGCTGTGATTTGTCTGTCCTTTGCTCAATCGTGTGGTTTTTCAAGTGGAAAACACAAAAATAAATATAAAAATAAAGCTAATTTTTGTTATGTTGCTCTTTTTCTTGCCCATGTTAGCTAAAAGCATTACCTGGAATGAACTCCACGTACAAAGTGACACCCAAAGCATTCAAATAAGCAGGATTTGAAATTGTATATGAGTTTTTCGGATTACAAACATAAGCTCATACAAATCAAATTATGATTGAATAAACATGTGAAGCCTCTGGATGGATTAAGCCAAGATGAATAATTTTTATAAGCCAAAAGTGGGAATTTTTCCACTTTTTTTTTTAACCCTTCCTATTTCCCAGCTCTTTGACAGAGCGCTTGCATGACTTTTCTAATTCTCTCTCACTCACAGGACCTTTGGCAGATAATCCGTCCTTAGAAAAAGTCAGAGAGGCAGCGGCAAATTGAAACTACTCTATTGCGGTGTGTATCAGCCTCCATGTGGATGGCATGTTATTGCTTGAGACAAATTCTCTGTTTGGAGGTGGAGAGGAGGCTTCATGTTCTCTGTAAAGGATGTTCTGATAAAAAAAAAAGGTAGAGCCGATGAGGCGGCGGGCGAGAGGTGATACAGCGCACAGAGAAATTTCATTTCCTGCCTTGTAACGTAGAAAATAGCATCAGCTGGGAAAACCTGGCCAAGAGATGGGAGACTGCCCCCCCCCCCTCCCCACAAAACATTGATAACCGTTTGTTCATTTCCTGACAACAACAGGAAAAAAGGAATGAAATAGGTTTGCTTTTCTGTGGTTTTCATGTAGCAATGCTCTTAATCATAGAATCACCTATTATTGAAGGGGGGGGGGGGTGTTTGCTGCCTAGCTGAGAAAAAGAAGGGAAGGGGTCAAATTCTCCCACTTTTGTGTCGCTTAGCTTCTCTCTACTGGCTTGGATTTGCATTTTAATGGAAGGCTTTTATAGACTTCTCGGTGGCGTTGGTGGCACCGCAAGTGGCATCATTAAGAGAACTAAGCCGGATTAGAGGCGATGCTGAGGTCAGATACCCAAACGCCGAAACAGAACCAAGGCTTTATCCTCCGAGACGTGAGACGGAGACGAAGAGGCGACAAGATCGGAGAGGGAGAGGGAGAACCGCAGAGAATTCCCTTCTTATTTTTGTTTTTCAGCAGTGGAAGGAGAGCGAGTGGGAGAGAGACATGAGGGGAAAGAGGGGAGCCGGGCCGCAGTGAGGTGATGAATTGCTTGTAAAGTGGGTCCTCTTCAGCTGGAGGGTCTCTCTGATCACAGGTTTGCCTCCAACGGTGGTTTTTCATCGCGCCACGTAAGCCTAAAATAAGGGTATTTGCAAACTACTGTAGACCAGCAGAGGGGCTTGACCCAGGCTCCACCAGGCAACGCCCCCCATGAACTATAAAGGTTTTCTCCACAAAGACAGAAGCAGAATGTAGCGGGAATTTTCTAAAAGCGCTGGGTAAATTTCAAAAGTACAGCCCAAAGACAACCAAGAATAAAAGATGGAAGGTTGATGCTGAGTTTGACCTTGCAACTTCTTCAATTAAACATGTAACAACTGGCTGGTAAGTCTCTCTTTTACAAAAACAAAACACAATTGGACATGGCAATAAATGCACCAATTCCAACTTATACAACTTTAAAAACAACATTTTCTCAGTTTTAGCTATTTAAACAACAGTAAATAATCACCCTTGTGTGTTTCCTATTGTGTAACTGTATACCACGGTCCGGGGGAAGACCCGATTCTGATTGGCTGCTGGGTGTGGATTAAAAGGTGATCATGCACACCTCAAAAAGAAGTTCCGGTCACATAGCTTAAATCTTCTGTATTACTGCACCGGCTATTTTAAAACAAACTTCAACTTCATCATCTGCACAAAAACAAGCGCTATGAAGCGAACTTTATCTCTGAATTGAGGCTTTATTTGACCCATCATAACAAACAGCATAGATATCGCTTTCCTTTGCCTCTCCAGTCGAAGTCGGTGCCGATATTGTCATGTCACCATGACAACACACCGTACCATGTGACAAATAGTGCACTTTTTTGGAGAAAAAAGCGATCTAAACAGAAATAATAACAAGAATAAGGTACTAAAAAACTGATTGAATATTTATTTCTTTTGTAACTGGCCATGGTGTGAGTGGGATAATGGCCCTTAAAATGTACATTATCAGCGTTAACACACTTCGCGGAAGCAACCATCCTGCACTTTGTGTTGGACAGTTCTGGCTTCCACGGCGTGCGTTAATTTCTGATAATGCACACTTCGCCAGCCTTAATCCCTAACTTGATTTACAGGAATGGGTTACTCTCAGAACACTATAAAAACCAGTAGGTACTTCTGGTTGGGCATCCATAAAATTTTCCATCTAGCACGCTTAGATAGCACGGTCAACTATTGTTGGACAAAAACATTTTACCGGAAGTGTTAAAACAAACCAAACAATAAGAAACCTTAATACAAGATAAAGACAGATTTAAGGAACATCTATGAAGCTAAATAAGAATACTCCAGAAGCAAGAAAAAGCCCATGTTCAAAAAGGATTCTAATATGTTGTGAGAATATTAATCTAAAGGTAAATTCTATAACAAAGTCTCAAGTTTTTGTACTGTTTTGTTAATATATCACAATACTAGGACCAGTTTTTCATAAAGGATTTTAAAAATTCATTGTGCATTAAATTTGTCAAAGTAAAGAACTTTCACTACCCATTAAAGAAGCAGCAAAAAAACAACAAAATCTGCAAACTTTCTCTCTACTGATCTGCTGTCTTGTTTTCCAATTAACCTTTACAGAGCCAACCTTTGCATGGAAAAGCAACGGATCAATGCCCTCAGTGATAAACATCTGCGGAGCACCTATAACTGACTGGAAAAGTGGCTTTGTAAGTGCTGAGTAAATATTAACCAACCGGTGTTTGCCGACGGTCCACAGGTCTGATGCGTGCCAGGTGCTGATAGGAAGCGGAGGTCGCTGAACCGTTTGGAAGTGCTGTGGAAGCACTGGTATTTTGGAAAACTGTTGGAAACAGAAATCCAAGTTTAGGTCGACTTCTGCATAGTTTTTTACTGTTTTTATGCAACGAGAAGACTCCAGAAGCTGTAAAGCTAAGAAATCAACTCGGTCAAGAATGTTTTGAGGACAAACATTTGGTGTAAAGCTTCAATAACCTGCATTAAACTCCATAAAGTAAAGTTCTAAATTCATTTTTTGCTGTGAATTTCGAAATTTTAAAGGGATAAATCAGAGGTTATTATTACTTAGTCAATTCTCTTCTTGGCCAACTATAGACCAAAATCAAATGTCCCTTTTATTAAAAAAAATCCTAGAAAGAGTTGTAGTTAAGCAGCTTTACCGCCACCTACAGGACAACAGCCACTTTGAAGACTTCTAGTCTGGGTTTAGACCTCACCACAGTACGGAAACTGCACTAGTTAGATTCTCTAATGACTTATTACTGGCCTCAGAAAAGGAACTACTTTCTATTCTGGTGCTGTTAGACCTCAGTGCAGCCTTTGACACTATCGACCACAGTATTTTACTCCAAAGGTTAGAGTATGACATAGGGATCAGAGGATCTGCCCTCCAGTGGTTTAAATCCTATTTATCCGATAGGTACCAGTTTGCTAATGTAAATGGACAGTCCTCTCATTGCACTCCAGTTAGCTACGGAGTCCTACAGGGCTCAGTTTTAGGACCCATCCTGTTTATGCTTTCTATACTACCCCTAGGAAACATAATCAGGAAACACAGCATTGATTTTCGCTGTTATGCAGATGATACGCAGTTGTAATTATCTATTAAACCTGACCAGAATGACTATATAGAGAAACTGAATGCCTGCATCAGAGACATCAAGACCTGGTTGACAATTAATTACCTTCTCCTGTACCCAGAAAAAACTGAGGTTATTATACTAAGTCAGGTGTGGCTAACTCTGGTCCTCAAGAGCCTCAACCCTGCCTGTTTTCCAGCTCTCCCTAACCACCTTCCTGATGATTAGCTGACTCAAGTGATTTCAAATCCTGATTGACTGAACACACCTGATTTAGGTTATCAGCATCAAGCAGTCCAGGGAGAGCTGGAAAACAGACAAGCATGAGGCTCTTGAGGACCAGGGTTAGCCACCCCTGTACTAGGTCCTAAAAAACCTCAGAGATGCTCTGTCTGCTCAGATATTCTCCCTGGATTGTGTAAGTATAGCCTCCAATTCCACAGTCCGAAACCTAGGGGTTCTATTTGACCAGGATTTATCATTTAAGGCTCACATATCTCAGGCGTGCAAAACTGCATTTTTTCACCTGAGGAATATAGCTAAGATAAGAGATATACCCTCTAAAAGTGATGCTGAAAAACTCATCCATGCATTTGTTATGTCTAGACTGGATTACTGAAACTCTTTGTTAGTGGTGTGTCCTAAGGGTTCTTTAAGAAGTTTCAAGCTTGTTCAAATTGCAGCAGCTAGATTGTTAGCAGGAACTAGCAGAAGAGATCACATCCCTCCTGCGCTAGTTTCACTTCACTGGCTCCCAGTTGATTATAGAATCAAGTTTAAAATCCTCCTGCTTACCTATAAGGCCTTACATGGTATGGCCCTGTCCTATATTAAGGACCTCATAGTCCCTTACCATCCAAGTAGAACACTTCGCTCGCAAATTTTTAAAAAGCGTCAATTTTTAAAACTACAGTTGGAGGTAGAGCGTTTAGCCACCAAGCCCCTGTTTTATGGAATAAACTCCCAGCTCATTTAAGAGAGTCCGACACAGTTTCTACATTCAAAGTTAGACTTAAAGCATTCCTCTTTGGACAGGATTATTGTCGCTAGTGTTTTAGAGAATTTTTACCTTACTGTAAGTTTTTTAAATTAAACTTAACAATAACAATTAGTTGTCACTAGGCTGCTAGAAGTTTGAAGCTGGGGAAACTATGGTGCACTGGGGTTCTGTCCACTATTCTCATCTACTTCTACTCTCCTTCTCTCCTCAATTCTTGATCATTACTTATCATTTAGTTCTCCATGCCTCTGTTTGGTGCAGTGCGATTCATTTACTCTCCCTCTTTCCCACTCTTCTCCTGGGGAATAGTAGTGCTTCCAGATTCCAGTTGGCTCATCCGTGGTCCTGTACCTGACCGTGTACCTCATTTCTGGCTTCCCTCTACTACTGCTCCTACACCTGGCTGTGGATCCTGTCTCTGGCTCGTCTCGCGCCCCCAGCCGTCCCCCAACTTCATCTGGATGAAGATCATTTGCTGGAGTTTAAATATGTAGTTGTAGAGTTACATAAACTCATTCTCTCTAAGAGTTCTGGTAATCGCCTGTCTGTCCTGGGAGAGGATCCCTCCTTCATGTGGGCACCCCTGAGAGGTTTCTTTGTTTTTTCCGGAATCCGTTATTTTTAGGAGTTTTTCCTTACTGCGAAGGGGGGTCTAAGGGCAGGAATCAGTAAAAGAAGAAATACCAGCCTTGGACAATCAACAGTTGTGGACCCTTTTTACTTTTCCCCTACAGCATTACTTTATTATTAAAAAAAAAAAAATACAAAAAAAAATATTTAAAAAAGTAAAACAAATGATTAATCACTTATTTAAAATTGTTAAATTGATTGACTTTTAATGATATTACTTCACTTTCTCCAAAAATTGATAAATTGATTAAAAAATCTTTCCTAATGTAGCATAATTTTGCACGTTTTTAACTTTTGATCCTTGATGAAATTTTGCTATGAAAATTCCTGAAACAGTGTTGTTTCTACTTTACTGATATAGTATTATGTTTTATTCATATGAATGGCTTTTATAAGTAACATAATCTGCATATATTTCAGATGACTGATCTGCATTTGCCATGTTGATTTCTAAAATAGTTATTTTTGACGTAATACTTAAGTAATTCATCTTTGTCATGTGCTTTATCGATATTTTATGATTCTTAATTCTGTCTGATAAAAGCTAGGAACCGGATATTGATAAATCATGTAATAAAATGGTCATAGTATAACGGGGTGGGATTATATAAGTTCGCTTCCTTCCACTCCCTTTCAAGCAATATTTATTAATATGTCTAATTATCCTAAGTTTGATTAGTTACTGTATGAATGTATAACTGATCATTGTATTGCTGTTGTGTATTATTTCTACTTAATTGCTTGAAATAAACCATTTCAAATCAAATCAAAATTAAAAAGACGTAGGCTTCATCACTTGGAATTTCCTACCTAAAAGCTTCAAAGTATGTTTGCTTAGTTTTAAGCATGAACGTTTTGGTACAAGAACTTTTGGCGCCAACAACAAGATAACACAAGCTCTTTGAATTACCCTAACCGTTTATGTAATCAAGTCATTCCATTGTATTCTGATGCGGACAAAAGCAGTTTTCCATCCGCTTTAGCTTCACAATCCGTTGGAACAACGTTAATCGTCTAAATGGTTGAAGAGTTGTTCAAAGTGTGTTAAGGTGGGCGGATACATATATAAAAAGTGAAACTAACTGGTCCAAACCAAACAGCTCAGGGTGACGGCCCTTTTAATCCCACCCATTTATATTTGTGTTGTTTTTTGTTGTTGTGTGATGCCAGTTTTTTCAATAAACACACAAAATAAGAGAAATATGTAAAAACAAAAAAAAAACATGTGACTGTACCTTTATATCATATTGTAAAGAGATCACACTAAAAAAAACTGAAATCTAACCGACAAGGCAAAAAAAGAACATGTCAAGCACTCCTGTTGTTGATCTGCACACAACACAACCAGATGCTTTTGGTGCACATACAAAAGAGTGTGTTGTTCATGGGCCTAACACAGCTTACTGTGCAGAGATGAGCGGCCTGTCACTCAGCAGTCAGCCGGCCGTGGAGGTCACACCCCAACAGTTGCGGGAAGAAGAGATTATGTCTGTGTGTATTTATGTGTGTGTGTTTTCCTTAAAAAAAATTAAGCACAGATTATGCATTGTGATATCAAACTGGGTTAACGCAGCAGACTGTGTTTGCATACATGGACTTTCAGGTTTTAACTTTAATCCTTATGCACACTGAATCACCGGCTGATTTAGCACTTTTTTTAAAGTATTAGGCTAGAAGGCGAGGAGCTTTGTCTACCTGACAGAAAAGTCATGTTTATTTAAACTCCTGCCAATGTCCATTTGTCTTGATTTCTTCTTACCAGAACTTGATGTGCAATGTGAGTTCTACATTTTTCCCACTGCCATCCATGTTTTTAAAGCCTCTAAACAAATGTACTTGATTTGGAAGAATCTTTACAACAAAAAAATGTGTTTTTAATCCTTGTAGGACTAGAGACTACTAAAGAAAACATCATATTTAGACTTAGTTACACAAGAATAAGCATTAAGCTAATTCCTTCACAGAAGGAACCCAAAAGGGACGGAGGTTTGTGTGGAAATTAAATACAGAATTTAACGAATGATTGAAATCATTGAGGAAAACAACGCTTACCAGCTGCTCTGATTAATGGTCTCCTCTGGGATGATAAATTAAAGTTGAAAACTTTCAGTACAGATTATTACCCCCTGTATTCTTACTCATTTGAAAAGCTGCAGGCTTATTTTCCATTATGTTGATAATATGGGGACAGTTTACCAAAACACTTGGTACTAATTGTGTGCTGGTTCAAAAAGCCATTTTCTGTTAGAGTGCACAAATCCATTATGGCCTCATCTTTTGGCCGGATAATAGGGAATGAATGAAATGGGGGGGTGGGGGGGGGCTATAAGATACGGTTTGGGACCCCAGGGGATACACTATCTTACTGTGGAATTTTTGAGAAGTTTGGCTGATTTAGATGCATTTACCTTTCCTAAAAATGTATTTTGGGTACCGTGGCCAGACAACCCACCTTTCGAACATCTTCAGATTTTTCTAAAATTCTAAATAGTAGCATGGATCCATCTTCAAGGTTCTTAACAACTACGTCCAAAGAGTACGGATAATGTATTAAAAAAAAATGTTGTAGTACGCTCTAGCATTTGCATCCTGAATAAAAATATCAGACGTTTGTGTCGAAGAGTATTGTTCTGTTCCTCTTTAGATCAGTCATTTGTTTTGTAACACAATTCTAGCCAATTTGGTTATCGGTAAGATCAGCCTTAAGAATACTGTGGTTTTTACCAAAGAGTTCAGGGTCAGGGTTCACTTGCAAGCAAACTGAGACCTTTATTTTTAGACCAACCTGAGTTCTTCTACCAGCTTTCCGATGATACTAAGGAAATAAAATTTGATCCACGCTAAACTGTGAAAATGACCAAAGATTTGGCAGTATGTTTTTTTCAGGGGTGGTGTGGTGGTTAACACTCTCACCTCACAGTAAGAAGTGAGGAGATTTTATATTCGCCCCTTAACATGCATGTCCGAAGACATCCTTCATAGGTTATGTTATGGGGAATCAGGACAACCCAAGTGCAGGAATGAAGAGGCAAAGTGGAGTGAGGACCAAACAAGAAAACCACACTGCAACACCAACGGATTCTAACGCAAATAATTTTATGGGCTGATAATCAGAATCAGCTGATTCTGACGAGAAGAAAAGCAAATTCAAGTGGCGTAAAGCTACTTTTCTCCACATCAGAATCCTTTGGAATTATGTTAAATGCGTAAATGGTCAAAGATTTATGGTAGTTCACAGAGCAAGTGTTATTTTTCTGTTGCAGGCGACTGATTGGGTGTTAAAGGGTTAACTAACTAATCTAAATTCTCCTTTGGTGAAAATGTGAGTGTGTGTTGTTGTTTGTCTCTGTGTTGCCCTGTAATGGACTGGCAAACGTTCCAATCGCTGGGTAGGCTCCAGCAACCCTGTGAGCCCCGAACAGTAACAAAGCGGGTTCAAAAATTGGTGAATGTTTTTTCTCACTGCAAATGCACGAGCATTAGCATTTAACTTGCCGACTGAGTCCTGTAGAGTCTAAGACATCCTTGGTGGATTTGGACAACAGTGTCACTTATAGTTTCCTTTTTTAACCTGTTTTCATAAAGCTTAGACTTAAAAAAAATGTAATACCAACTTTTTGAGAACCAGATTTTACATGCAGCCAGTCCCCTATCGCTTCCTGAGATCTGTAAAAGTAGTTGTCAACCATTTCTACTTCTCTACTTCATTTGAAATTTGTTTTTGTTTGTGCCTCTCGTATTATCCCAATCCCCTTCAACACAAAAACAAACCTATCTGTGTCAGATAATTCATGAGTAAGCTGAGCCAAAGTGCGTCAGAAAGATTACAGCGCAGGTGCAATCACTGTGGTCGACCCACTGAGCTGATCTGATCATGATTAAATTATGCTTTGTGAAAGCGAGGTCCTTTGCCTCTCTTGCCAACTCAGTCGCAGCCAAATGATCAACATTGCAAACAAAAGTCAATAACCCCTATAGTGAGTCAATAAATACGTTATCTCTGTATTTGTTTTAACACAATGAAGTCAAACCACGAAGCAGAAATAATATTGAAATGTAGAAGAATGTGCGTAGGGGTTAGACAGCAGGGCAGGCCGCAGCAGGAGAGGTGAGAGGTGTCAGCTAATCTGCTGCAGGAAGATACAGATAAACAGCAACGACTCCAACAGCGTTGGATGTTGTACCCAGATGGCCTTGGAGCAGTTGGTGGCAGTAGGAGAGATTGAAATGATGGGGAGCAAAGGGTTCGCAATCTTGTGTTTATACTAGGTGTCATACGAAGTTTGACAACACTAACATAAAACCAAAAATAACTACCAAAAAAATGTAAAATTATATGGTGAAAAATACAAGAAATAAAATCGTATTTCAAAAATTGAAATAAGATCATGATTTATTTGTAGACCTCAGAAAAGGACATTGGTCCACAGCATCAGACATCTGTGGGGTCTAACAATAAGAAACTCAATTTTAAAACTATTTGAAAAGTATTTTTACATTGTTCCTCTGTTGTCTGGGATAACTCGTGACAACCGTTGGGTCCTGACTCTAGTTCAGCAACAGCACAAACAAAATGTGGGAGCGCTTTAATTAAAAAAACATTGTATCCTGTAGGAGCTGTCCACTGAAAGTTCCATGGCATAGTCCTTCAAAAGTCACTGGCAAAGTGGTTCTACTTTTCCTGTACGTCCTGGCCTAGAACACCCAATTTATCCACATTTATTCTGGCTAACAGTAAGAGTAGAATCTTTTTCTACCTTTGTACAGTCAACAAAATTGAAAGAAAAATCCATATGCAAGATTTTTCATATTCCAAAAAACCACTGCAACCACAAAATACATGGGAGATGAGCCTACTAATTACTAATTACATAGTATGCCATAAATTCAATAAACAAGATAGTAGAAGTGATTCATAAATAGCCTTTAATCGTCCGCTGTAAAGAAGTCACTTTGTTGACTGGAGAGACTGCACTTTCAAATTACTTGGTGATACTGAAAACCCTTTTAAGTCATTTTCAGGAATATTTATCCTTTAACACTGGAGTTTTAGTTCCAGTGTTGACACTCTCTTGACTACCATAACTCTTCGACCGTTTATGCAATTAACATACTTCCGCTGAATTCTGCAGTGAAGAAAAGCAGCTTTATGTAGTAATGCAACTGTTTACAAGTTTAGTGAATTGCTTCCGCAATCAACCTACATCCGCTGATATGGTCGCAGAGAAAAGCAGCTTTGCTCCGGTATGCAACACCTTACATTGGTAATGTGTTGCGTATTGGCGAAAAGCCCCTTATCGTCAAGTCAAAATCAACTGATCTACATTGATCACATGAACAGTTGAGGAGCTACGGTGTGTCAGAGGACATGTGTTACATTATATAAATGTCACCCGTAACATCTCCGTAACATTGATGTTAAAGGGTTAAAGTAGTTTTAAATCAAAATGCGATTTTTTGATGTAGCCGAAACTGTTGTAGTTGCAAAGGGTAAGGCTATCTCATTTTAAAGCCTATAGATTATATATTAAATTAATTTGCTTTCAAAAGAAGATGAAGTAATACCTTTATTAATAAAGCGTACTTTCAAGTACACTGTTGCAAATTTGCATCGTCAGCAGAAATTGGACAATTTTTGAACTTTTTTTTTTTTTTTACCAGCACCAGTGTGAGATCTTGTCATTTTCCAAAAACATTTTTAAATTGTTTATCCCTGGTCCTAAAGTGAGCTGAGCCCCCTTAATGACTCTTTGTGGTACAAATGTTGTTGTTTCGTCTAATTCTTTCTCCAGTTCTGTCCATTTCTCTCCCATTTCCATGCCGTCTACCTCTTAAACCTCATCTTCCATCCCCCTCTCTATGCCTTCCCGTCTGCCTCTCATTAGACCGTATCTAGCTTTCCGCATTCAATGCTGGTTGTTATCTGTCTAATTCTGTTGCTCCTCACCTTTTATGGAGGGAGAAGAAGCCCTGTGCCTTGCCGGCTCAATGATGCCCCCTTGACTTTCTATGCACACACACATAAGCTCCATTTCCTCAATCTCCTTTCAATTCAGTCACCTTGCAAGCATCATGAGGGCCCTTTGAGCAGGGCCCCCGGCCCCCGAGCACCCCGAAACAGTCAGGCCTCGTGATAAAACTCCCCAGACACTCTTCCATTATAAGGCAAAGACAGGAGGTGCTGCGGGGAATAATGCACAGAAACACACAGAGGCGGACGCCCTCGTACAGCATGCACAAATGCAGCGAGCACATAAAGGAATTTACAGCATCTCCTCCCCGCTTCCTTATCAGGCTTTTTCAGTACCTGCTGCGTGAGCTGCATGTGCTCCTCTCAGACATAATCCCTTTAAGAATCCAGCTGTTATTGATGGAATATTTATAATACTGTCTGTCTGGCAAGTATGGCAAAAAAATGGACCTGGTGTTTGAGGTGTTGATTCCACCGCTACACGTTTTCCCCTTCTCTTCTTCTTTACCATGTGGTAGAGATTCAGTTTCTGCCCCTCAATAAGAACATATATGTGTTTGTTTTTGTCACAAAAAGTACCCTGCTTAGGGTCATTTTTAACTTTCCAATTGTTTTCTAAAGTATTTTTGGGGACGATAAGTCGCACCAGAGTATAAGTTACAGCGGGCAAAAAATGCATAGCAAACAAAGGAAAAACCACATATAAGTCGCATATTTGGGTAAAAAATTGGTTAAAAAAACTAAATACGGGACCAAGAAAGGACATCTTATCATGAAAGGCAAATCATAATAACCAAATACACAGCATTAATGGACCGAATGTATCCACACTTCACTACCGTAACACATTGATGCTTAATCGGTTTCATGAAACAAAGGGAGAAATCTTGTGAATTAGCACAACATATGAACAATTGTTCAGATAACCACAGCACAAAGAACTTGCGAACACATTGACTGAACTCTTTATATCAATTCGAATCAATAAATCCATTGAATTCTTCTTCGTCTGTGTCACTTTGGAATAAATCTGCCAAGCCCGACGTAAGGCCGAGCAGCGCTTACTCTTCTGCGTTGCTGTCAGTACCAAATAATGTCTCCAGAAAATAAGCCACACCCCCGGCCAAACTATGCCAAAAACAAATTGTCAGAACAACACGGTACAAATTTAAATTTAAATCCAACCTTTAGTATAAAGTTTAAAGCATGCACACAGTTGTTAAGAGTCTTTGGTATGACCGACCCAGGGGTTTGAACCCACAGGGTCAGTTTCAGGACAGATATTCTTCCACTAGGTCACTGAGTTTGTCAATTACTTCCAAAGAATGTACCTCACTTTTCATCGAAAGGACACAAAAACTGAATGCCCAATTAAAATAATGGGTGACAGGAAAGACACAAACAGAAAAGACTCCCAAGACACCCAAAGCATCATGTGACAACGTCTAGGTTTCGGGGGGAAACCTTTGACTTCCTGTTTGAGAAATTTAAAAAAAAAAAATTACTGAAGCCAGGGTGGTTCGCTAAGTAACCATTAGTTGGTTAACTTTAAGTCTCTAAGGGTGCATTCAGACCCGTCCATTGCATTTGGACCGGAATCGAGTCCTGAATCTTGGGTTTGGTCTGTATTCAGACTGCCGTCAAGGGGACTTTCCTGTTCTGAACTAAAGCTTGTAAACAAAACCATGAACCACATGACTAAAGATCTCTTCACTCATTGGTCAGGAATTATGAGGGCGGGGCAAAGCAACAGGGAAAAATTAATTGAATTCCTGTGCTTTGCAGTATTTCTACTGATTTAAACTTTATATTTCACTGAATAATTTTGAACGTCTGTATCAACGTCAGGCTCGTTTTACTCTTTTTTGGTCCGGTGTTTACGTCGGTGGCCATTTTGGTTCAGCTATTGAGCTCCGGGAACAAATTGTATTCTGACTGAAGCTCAGTTCGATTGGAAACGACCGCAGACCACCTGAAAAAAAGGGTTCAGAAAGCGGTTCTGAACCCCGACTAGGGTACGCTTGGATGTATTCAGACTGAAAATTTGTTCCAGGTTATTGGGGGAAAGGAGCTCTGGTTCATTTTAAACTAACCAAATGTGTCCAGTCTGAATTCACCCTGAAATTTCTGTAGCTTGGGGCTGTGGCATTTGACTAAGCCCAATACAAAAGTTGATGTCCCATGAGTTTTTCAATATATTGTCATCGTTTGGGTTTTTTGCCTAAGTTGTTTACTCCATTTTGTTTCTGTCATGATTTGAGTTCTGCTTCCTGTTTCATTTTGAAGGTTTCCTGTATGTCATGGTTTTGACTTTTATTTCCCTGGTCCCAATCTCTGCTGATCGTTTTCACCTGTGTCTTGTCAGTTCTGTTTGTATTTAAGTCTTGTCTCTGCCTTCCTCTTGTGCTGGTCCATACTGTCATTTCCATGATCTTCTTCTGCCCCAGTTTGCCTGTTTTACCTGGTTAGCCCAGTTAGTTTTTGTTTGGTTACCCTGCTTGTCAGCCCTTCTGTTCTGTTAATGAACCCCTGGCCTTGGAACCGTTGTATTTTGGGTCCTTCATACTCATCAAGCCTCAAACCTGACATATCTGAAGTCAATGGTCTAGGTTTATCGCAACACAGCTAAATCCTTCGAAGTTACACAGATTGGCTAAAATCTTTTGCTTTATCATTAGGAGCATTTTAACGTAGCATTTACAGCACTCATATTTAGCCACACTGTAAAAGACAAAAGGACATTGAAAGTAATATCCAAGAAGGTACAAGCAATTAGTGCCAAGTGAGAAGTTTACATAAAAGTCCCACTCTGATCATCTTTTGATCTATTTTTAAATTCCCATCATTACAAATCCGCCTCTGAGTGAGTTGTGGGCAGGACTGTTGGTGCGGTAGCAACCCCGCCCCCAAGTCACGTCACCCATCTGTTTACTCACTCTGCCTCTAACTTACAGTCCCTCACAGCTCCAACCTAACATCACAGCTACAACCAAAACAGCAAGCAATTTCAAAGCTATCCAGGCGTACATTTTTTTTAAAATATTTGAATAAAGACATTTCAATTTCTTTTATTTTTTTATTTCCATACATGTCCTCCATCATCAGGAAATAGCCGAAAGAACATCAAAAATACAAACTTGGAGCGGGTTTTTCATTTTTGTTCTGTTTACCAACATTAACCGCTAAGTCTTTATAAAACTAGTTTCAATTCACAAGTAGCTCTCTGATTTTTTTTTTTTTTGATGTGTGTAGCCGCTCAACACTGCAGGGCTCTTCAAACAGAGGCCAGAGGTCAGCTTGTCGGGGTCCACAGCCACATGTAGGTGGAGGGTGGGAAGGGGGGGGGGGTGTTATCTACAAGCATGAGTATGTGTGTGAGGCAAGACCGTGGTATAATAACCACCAACAACAGTGTCCCTTCCCCTATCTGCTGACTTGATCCAAACACACACACACACAGACCGTAGAACAGTGCGTACAATATGTGATTTTAATGAACCTAATCTCCAGGATCACCAGGTCTCTGAGCCGGGAAATTAACGAGAGCAGGTTAAACACACACAGTGGGCTCAGTGAAACCCTTTTCAACTCACACACGTGTGTGTGAGGGTGTGTGTACAGGGGTGAAATTGGTTTTCCTCAGGATTAAAGGATTAAAAAGGCTGTTAGTTCCTCAAAGTGCTCCAAATACACCCCCCTCAATATTCATTACAGCAGATACAAAAGGCAGCGAGGAGCTCATAATGGCCCCAACCTTCTAATCATTTCAAGCAGGGACGCTCCTGCTCAGGCGCACACACACACTCCCCTTTATTATCATTATCCACACTATTAGCATGATATAAGAACTGCCTGGAAATCACAACGGGTACGGGTGTGCGGGGGGGTTGATGCAGGAACGAGATTATTCAGGAAACTGTGGCTGGAAATTCTGTTAATATTTGCAGTCATGTGAAATGGCTTGCTGCTTGAGGGGTCCACTCCAGTCTGTCACAGAGCTTGGAGCTAATGATTCCAGGTCCTCCAGCCAAACATACAGCTGAAGAGGATAATAAATCAATAACAAGAGTGCAGTCGCTGCCAGGAGGATGCCTAAATGCTCCCTTCACGCACAAACTGTCCTTTTTCAAAGCCGTTCCGAGCGAGGAGAAGCCGTGGGGGCGGAGGGGGGTTCTGGGGGGTGATTGAGAGCGCTTCTCAATGTGCCCTTTTTTCACCCAGCGGGTAGCCACTTGTTAGTTGACAGCATAAAGGAGGATTGGTTTACACGGTGAGCTGGCGGCTCACCGCTGTGCGTGCATGCATGTGCGCTCGTAAACGCGCAGAGACCCTAACAAGGCTGAAATTGATGCGCTTTTGGGGAGGGAGTCATCGTTGATAGTTGCTGACATTCAGCTCCAGAAAATATTGCCCTGAATGTATTAAAGGTCAAAGCTGAGAGCGGAGAAGAAATGGAAAATTCAACGTGTGTAGGAGCGGGGAATTAAACCCAGGTGATGGGACGAAACGAACACACATTTATTTAGCATTCAAAGGGGTTAGACGGACATAAAAATCATTAAGAACCTTTGCAATATTTGTTTGCAGAGAACAGAAATGACAAACTCTTTATAACTGCAATCGCCAGAAGTTCTGTCACACCGTAGAAGGAGATTGATACCATTTATACACCAATTCTTCAACCCTTTAACAGCGGAGTTTTAGCTCAGGTGTAAACACTCTTTGAGTTACCGTGACTCATTAACCGTTTACGCAATTAACGTAATTCCAACGGATTCTGAAGTGGAAAAATGGGTTTTGTGCTTATATGCAAATCTTTACAGGATTAAAGTGCTGCATATTGCTGCAAAGCCGCTTTATTTTGCGTCAAAATCCTCTTGAATGACGTTAACCGCTAAACAGGCGAAGAGTTACATAAGTTCAAAGAGTATGTGTTACTTTGCTCTTGCCAGCGTCAGCTCCGATATTAAAGGATTAACCCTTGACCTCCACCACCCTTAACAATAGTATCTTTTTAAAACCCTAGAATGAAACCAACCATATTCTGAATGTGTATCATTCATAAAAGCAGCTTAATTAGCTGCTAGCTTAGTCCCACTCCAATCATCTTTTGATCTTCTGTAACAGTGTTGCCAGTGGTCTTTTAATTATGATTAATCAAAGCATGATTATTGCTTTTACTATCATTACAATTAGGGCTGGACGATATGAGGAAAACTCGCGATATGCGATATTGGTGATTAATATTGCGATAACGATATAATTTGCGGTATATAAACAAATAGCAAAACAACCAAAAACATAATTTCCGTGTTCACTGCAACAGTTTAAAAATGATACTCCAAATGACCCTCTTCGACGTAGGAGGCAAACATCAAACATAAAAGGGTTCATCTGATTGATCAACAACGTAAACGGGTCCTTCCGATTGGTTAAATGCATAAAGGGATTTATTTCATTTGTTCAATATTTCAAGCTGCCATGAGATTGTTTTAGCACATTTAAGGTAACCATTTATTGCGATTTTCGCCGTCTTTTGCGGTATGCATATTGCACAGCTTAATGTCGCGATAACGATAAATTTGCGGTATATTGTGCAGGCCTAATTACTATCATTACTATCAAAAAACCAGTGCTGTTATTTTTTTATATATAATTTCTGCAGAGCGGTAATGGTCATTTCCCATCATCCCTTTGTTTACACTTTCTACCACTCACACCCCCAACATAACGGTAGTGGTGCAACGAAAATGGCAAGCAATATTGGAGCAATCCAGCCGCACAGTTTTAAGCCAAATGCCACTTCAGACGTGGAAAACGAAAACATACCTGGATCTAGTCTTCTACCAGTGAATGCATTGGAATGGAACAGAGCAGGGACCTTTCAGCCCGCCAGTTGTAGCTTTTGTGTAACATCTACAATGTTTTTCAGATGACATTTTTTGTCTGTTCTTGATTCACAACGATTTGAATGAAGAAATACTCGGAAACGGAATCTTATTTTCTTTATATATGTCCTCCATAAGGAGTGAAATGCTACAAGATCACGATAAAAACATCAAAAACACCATTTTCATTGAAGTGGGTCTATAAATTTACACCCCAATAATTATTATTAATAAATAATAATAATAATAAGCCAATAATACCCCAGATATGGCTGGGGACACCTGAATTACACACATTCTTTGACATGCAACTCCACAACTGTTTACGCAATAAACTTTAATCCACTGATTCATATCGGCTTTGCACCAATATTCAACGCTTTCCTAATGTCAGAAGGAACAGATTTATGTTCATCGCCTAAACCCTCCACTACTGTAAAGTGGTGTTGCGTATTTGCTCAAAGCTGCTGTTCTCCCCTACAGAAATTCTGCTAGAATTACATTAATTGCGTAAACAGTTCAAGAGTTACAAATGTAAACACCGAACCTAAAGTTAAATGGCTAATTCACGATGGCCCGTGCATACAGAGATGGTACTTACCCTTTGAGCTGCAATGAACATCCACTCCCTGTAAGGAAGTCAGATGGTTTCTGTTAGAGTGGGAAGGCAATGCTAAAAGTTGTACATTTATCTGGTTTTGTTCAGTTTCACACTGCACTGTCAGGGCCAAACTATTTGGACACATTGTGGAGTTACAGCAGCTGACTGCGAGGGGGCAGTATTGCACAAAACTAGCTTTGCTTAAAAGGAAAGAAAAAAAGAAGAAGCTGGTCCTCTGACAATCATGTTTTCACGAATTCCTCCTCCTTACTACTCTTTCTTTATCAAACAGATTTATTTAAAACCAAATTTTTATTTTGTGTTTCATAGGTTGGCATGGTTTTTTTAGGTTGCCTGTGTATTGTTGCCATCTTTAGTGATTTTTCAGACCCCCAATAACTTCTTATGGTGACATTTACGGTTGTTTTTGTGATTGACTCTAAAACACATGGCAACTACAGCAACCAATCAGCAATTATCAATTAGTAGAGCCAGATGTTTAAGCCTCACCTGTATCACTGACTCTAACATCTGGACACAGCAGCAGCAACTGACGACATTTTTTTTTCTTTTGTCCTTTCCTGTGCATTTACAAGCAGGTGACCCAGACAAAGTAGCCAACAACTGGTTTTGACCACTGTGTTTTTGTCATTTTCAGGTAGAGTTAGCCTCTTTGAGAGGAGATTTCTTTAGCTTTAGCTTTCATTTAGCCTTAAATGAAAAGAGATCTATGTAAACATACACCTCGTGTGTCAGACAACTTGGAACCACTTATTGTATCAGTAAACACAAGAGGCCTTCAACTCTTATGTGTTAGCTCAGCTGCTGGACAGGACAAGTAAGTTAGCCTTGTTGATATTTTCCAAAGTACATTTATTTATTGATTGAACCTAGGACAATACATATTAATCAATGTTTTAGCAGGGCAACAACATAAATGTACCAGAATTAGCACAAGAGCTTATTTACTCATCTGCAGTCCTGAGGCAGATATATGGGTGATAGATCCATCTCTTTACCAGTCAAAACAAGCAGGTTTTCTGAGAGGAGAAAGAACTAAAGTCTTATTTGTTATGACTTTTGATTTGAACCTATGTTTTATTACTAACTATTTTAGTTTTCAACTATTATTTTATAGAGAAAATAGTTCACAAGGAAGTACAAGTCTGTTCCAGCTCTAATGCCAGGCAACAGTTCACATCATTTCACCATAACTGGACAGCAGATCAGACAAAAGCTTACCTGGAGTAAGTTGCATTAATATCTGCTGCCATCTTCAAATGTAGGACGGAGTTTTTTTTGCCATCATCAATTCCACCTAAAAGTCACAAAAAGCTTGAAAAGGTCTTACAAATTTCCTTGTTTGAGACGATGAATTGGTATGGACTTACAGCATCTCAAACATAAAGAGGGACAGATCGGGTTTGATTGGTATCATTAAACTGAAACATGTAATAAGTCAGCCTCAAAATCAGACTTCTCTGTGAGCGGTGTTTCTCTGTCTGACAAACATAACCATGGCAGACTGGGTTCCTTTGTCCGGAGATAAGCACCTTTGTCGCTATAAAAAGTGTTTTTGTGGGTCGACCTCTCCTCAGAAGATCAGCAAAGCTCCCAAAGGGACTCTTTTTTTCTTTTTTTTTCTTTTTTAAACACAATTTGTAAAAGGTGGAGCCTGAGTTCTTTACAGATACCCAATGAGCATCAACAACTGTCTAACGCCTCCTCAGAAATGTCTTTCTCTGGGCCAGAGAAAAACTTTGAGGCAAATGTGTCCAGTTAAAGAGACGTAAAAAAAAAACATGTAGGTCAACTTATGTGTCAATCATCAAGCAGTAAAGGAAATCCTAAATGGTCAAAAGGAAGTGTAACTTAAAGCATGTCTTGTGGGCACAAAAGTCCTTGTCAAAAGTCAGTGAATCATTTTAATTATCTAAAGGAAACTACAAAACTAAATAAACATGTTTAAAGTTATCAGTCAGATGATAAACTAAAGAAGAGCCATAGGTGATGGTTTGGATAAAACAATGTGCAACAGGATGAAACAGGTCAAATCCTTGTCAATTAAGACAAAAACTGCCTTTTAATTATTATTATCATTAATTGCTGTCATTTGGTAGCTAAGGAACACGGAGGCGTGAGTTAATGGTTGGTGTATATAGACCACAATGCATTGCGTTTGACCAATTTTTGCGGGGGGGGGGGTATTTAAATGTATTTTTATTAATAAACCATCGTTGTTTTCATCATCAGAACACAGTGGATTTAAAATGGCCGTCGTAAAGCGCTCATAGTAATTATATCAATTATATCAATAGTAATTACATTTTCACTCTGTGTAATCTGTGTCGTCATATTCGACAATAAAAAAAATAAAAATAAATGTAGTGAGCATGGTGTCTGAATAGTTTTTAAAATCCAGGGCACTAGATAGTCCCGCACTGTATATATTTTTTAGTACCTAGGGATTTAAGGTGAGAATTCTGACAGCCGTAGATTCAGACAGCATTTCAAAATGGCGAACACACTATTCAATCCAATGAGTAATGAAGGAATGAAGGATGTGTTTCTCTAATAAGAAATGCAGATCTTACCAGTTATTGCGTTGAAAACATGTTCTAATGTGTGTTCTAATGTTCTTGTTGTGATGATGTGAAAAATGTGCTGCTTTTGTATTTATTCTGAAATGAAAATGATTCAAAATTCATATTTTTAATTTAAAAAAAAACTAATGTAAAGCAGTTACAAGCTGAACTTTTCAAAGTTAAGAAAATGTATGGTTCATTTATGTAAGTTAAATTTTAGTTATTTTTTATAGCACTAGATGGCGTGATTAAGCAAATGAAGCGTCAAGAAGCTCCACCCTTCATGAAACAACATGATTTATAGATTTAACTGCGTTTATGACGCAATGTGGTCATCTCTATTAATTACCACAGATTTAATTTTAAAAATTTGACTTATAGTCGTTACTTGTACCTGATTAATTTGAAGGATGGTTGTAGATTTCGTTAGGGGGGAAAAATAAAAATAAGTTTTAGCCAAAGCTTCTTGCTCTGCATAGCTTTAGCTTGTAACTTCCTGTTTCCTGTTTCCCAGAACGTTTCACATTAAAAGCTTATTTTTTTATTACAAATAATTCGTGCAACTTAACAGTAAGACGAACAAATTTTTCTGTCTTATAAAAAAAACATTAACAAACTTTGAAAGAATACAACAATAATTCAAGCATTTTTAAATGAACCAATATTTTTTAAATCCTTAAATAAACTTATATTTTGGCACAAAGTTCAGACACAGAATGTAATTTTTTTTCTTAGGTCAAATTTGTGCTTTTAAGGATATATTTTTTTTAAAGAAAAATAAATAAATAAAAACTTAAATCCAAACCAGAGGAAATTGAAAATTAGAAAAAAGAAAACTCAATCAATATAAATGAACAATTAAATTATTATACAAGGACAAAAAGCCAAAGTAGGTGAAATGGGTCAGGATGACTCAGTTCAACCTCAAACGGCAATTTGGGAGAGGCACGACAGGTCAACGCATATCTTCCAGAGCATAAAAATAAAGCAGAAATATTGAATATTGAAATATCATAAAAGTTTATTTTTACCACATTGGAAAATTAGGACACTGTTCATCATCTTTGAGCTGTGTTTACTCTTCACACCAAATGAGACCTCTGTCCTTTGAAATTACCTGCTAAAAAACTGGAAAAAACACAAAAGGAAAAGGAGAGAAGAGTCTAGAATTGGGAATTAACTTGTGGAAGGGGAAGAACTGGTTTTAGTTTAGATGACTTTATGTATCCCACAATGGGAAAATTCACTTATCTGTGGCAGCAAAAAACAACATTCAGAAATAACAGCAAAAAAGGACATCAAAAATGACATTCACATTATAAATAAATACAGCTACGAAAGTGGCATGTGATCCACTGCAAACATGTGATACACTTTTTATTTATTTATTTATTTAATCCAAAAATAAACAAGTATAATAAAAAGTACACACCCATCAAACAACCATCTAGGATCAAGAAAAGTTGAAAAACAACAACAACTGCAACAAAAGTAAATAAATAAATGAGTGAACGAACCCCTAACCCTTGTTGTGAAAGTAAAATATGTCCAACACAAGAGGCCTCCAGCTCTCATCTGTTTGCCCAGCTGTTGGACAGGAAAAGTAAAAAATGAAAAACAATTAAAATAAAAAATAAAGGAGGGAATAAAAAACATAGTGTGTCACTTGTGTTGTACAATAATTCATGCTCAATTAGTTTGACATTTGTCATTGAAAGGGTGGCTTTTAGAGGGCAAACACTGGTGAGAACCTTGAAACGAGTGGAAGAAGAATGTACCCCCTTTAAAGACCCACTACAATGAAAAGGTGTTTTTAACGTGTTCTAGTGGCATTTTTCTGATGATAGAAGACAAATTTAAACAAATGACGCTTAAAATTGCATTACAGGAAACAGTGGGCGGACCAAAAGCCCTTCAGTCCGCTCGATTCTGAAGCATCCACTTGTACACGACTAGATTCAAGTTCATTTTCGTTTTTCTCGTCTGAGCTGGCATCTGGCTTTTGTTGCAGCAGTAATGGGGGCTGTTAGCCGGAGATCATGTAAACAGAGAGCTCTCAGCAAGGAGAAAGAGAAAAAGGGGGTTGGATTGCTCCAGGCCAATGTTCCCTTCCGCAACTCAGAGGTGAATTTCAAATGAACTCCCGCCGCTCTGCAGGGACTATGTCCAAGAAAACAACACAGCAGAACAATTCTTTTGCTTTAAAAGAAAAAATTATTAAATAATAAAAAATGTGTGATTAAAAAAATTAAGAATTGAGCTCATCAAGAGCCAGTACTAAACCAATAAACAAATATTTCATCATGGCTATGTCATTTATAAACCTTTGCTTGTAATTTCGACGTGGGAAAGCAAAACCAGAAATACGCAAAAGATAAAATTACCAAGAAGAATAAGCAAAAAAAAGAAGCTCACATGTTTACAAAAACAGTCATCTGTAAAGCACAGAATTTGGGTTTCACCTTCAGAACACACAGATCTAACAGGTTAAAAAAAAATCCAGGAGACTGAAGATAAAGATAAAGACAGAGTCTTTATGAATAGGTTTCTTTTTGACAGATTCCTTACCCCGTACTAATCTCCAACAATCACAGATACTGTATTCAGAAAGAATAAATACTGACTCACTCCATAAAAACTCCCCCAGCAGACGCCCGGCCCGTCAACAACAGCACGGCCCCTCGAACACATCCCAAAAGAAAAACCCCAACAGCACTTCTGTGGTCGTAAAAACAAAACAAGGGAAGATATCCGTTACTGTGCCGAAGTTTCAAATGACCTGCTAACAGGTTATCTGGAAACACATTCCACAACCCAATGGCTTCAAAGCCCAAAAGAGAAGGGAGCTCTTGGAGCTTTCACAAGCACAGCTCGGATAGGCAACACCCCATCAGCTACTGCAGGGAAGAGGCAGAACGCTTCTGCACATCGTTTTTCTTCTCTGCTGGCATGCTGCGGCCATCACGGATCCTCTCCATCCGACCGCCCTCCATCCATACACATCTTCTTCTTCCTCTGCAAATGTCACAGCGGCTTCAGAACTCCTGCAGTTTTTGCAAAGCTTTCCGAACTCCCGATCACTGTTTCTGTGAAAGCCTGAGAAACAGAATAATCATAGGATTACATGTACTTCGATTGAATTTGAATTTTCAGTTAAGATTATCACTTATCTTTGAAATAAACAATTTTTTTTAATATATATGAACATTTCTTTTATATTTCTTCTGAATTAAAGCCAAATCAATTCTTTTAGCTTAAAGTGAATTTATGGAGTTTTTAAAAGTCTGTACATTTTTAACAGTAGTGTTATTGTATGTTGTCACCTCATCTGCATCACTTTAGACAAAGACATAAGTGGAGACTTCAAAGGGTTAAAAAGTTGCTTTTAGGTTAAAAGGACTGTTGTGTTTTCTTCACAGGAACAGAATGAGGCAGGCATGTCCAAAGTCCGGCGGGCAAACATGGGCGTCCTTCAAATTCCCCCCGGCCTTCAGGCTCTTGTCATAAATCAATTATATGTGACCTCCAGCACTGTCTTGACTGTCATAGGCTACATTATAAGCCGTTGTATATCAATGACAACAACTCGGTCCCCAAATCAAATTTTCACAGTCATTTTCATAAAAATGTATTTACATTTATTTCTGTTTTATGTCAAGCAAAGGAAAATTGCCCCATTCCCTAGAAATGCATTAAATAGTTTATTTGCATTTAGAATGCGGGCTGATTGGTTGGCCCTCACACCTCACCAAATCTGGTCCACTTTGCAAAAGGTTTGGAAAAAACAGGAAAAAGAGATCACGTTTTAACGTGAAAGTACATTTTCCTCATTGCCTTTTTGTTGAGGACTTCCTGTTTTGGTTTGTTTGTGTCATAGACCGTATATATGGAGAACTGTGACATCACCCATAGAAAACGCTTTTCCTCCGGCTACAGCAAAATGAAGCCAACAGATGCAGCCAATTGGAGCCAGTCAACAACAATTGGTCCGAGTCGGCGTTTCTATGGCAACTACTGTTGGCGATCAGGAGTGAGCATCTTTGAAGTCCACAACCCTTCCACTGAAAGCGCCTCTGGAGAATCCGTCGATCAAACATTCGAGGTGGGGGCCAGCGGGTAACACATGCTTTTACGGAGACATCTGATTGTCTATTGGTAACTTGTAATGTAGGGGCTGCCGTGTTGCAGCGGTAGGGCGGTCGACCCATGATCTTAAGATTGCAGCTTCAATTCCCGCATTGCATGCCCATGAGTCGAAGTGAGTGTCCTTGGGCAAGACACTGCACCCCACCTTGCCTCAGGTGGGAGGTTGCCGCCATTGCTCGGCAGCGGTGTTGCCGCCATCAGTGTGTGAACGTGTGTGTGCATGGGTGAATGTGACTGTAAAGCGCTTTGGTCCTTGAGGAAGGTAGAAAAGCGCTATATAAGTATACGCCATTTGCCATTTAACTTGGACAACTTGCATTAAAGAATGGTTATTCTGACAGATAGAATGAGTAATCTCTGTTTATTTCTCTAAAGAAATCTATGCAATTTAGAGCCAGTGGGTACTTCCTAACTGGAACGCCAGGGGGGAGGAGTCAGTATTTCCAGTTGGTATTCACAGTCAGTGGTTTCTGTATGGTCACATTTGCTAAAGTTTTGCTTGATGAGAAAGAATCCTTACCCCTAAAGGTTTCATTTAGGTACCAGTGGTATTTTAGCTCTCCAAGTTACCAGTTTGGGTATTTTCTTGTTCTTTTGAAATATTGCAAAAGAGCCTAAAATGATTGATTTATGTCATTTGGACTCTTCCATATTTTGTAGTTAGTAGTGGCATTGAAGGAGAGTGGAGTTTGTTGATTAACGAGAAGAAGGTCATTATATTGCAAAAACAACAGCAAAAACACAGAAAAACTTTTTTTGTGGTTTAATCCCCAATCCAAGCCATTCATGGTAAAACAATGAAGCAATAGGTCCATTTTTTGAATAAAAACCTGCAATTTCCCACTCCAAGGGCAGACACTCTACCACTAGGCCACTGAGCACATTCCTTTTAACTAGCACAAAATGCTGAATGTTCCTTATTGTTTCCTTTTGCATTTTTGAGCATCACACACAAATGTCTTGGTTTGTCGCTGACATGAGGCTAATTAATGCAAAAACGTAAGACAAGTCTTTGCACACCGCTCAAACCCATACATTTCTGACCAGAACCGCCATCAAAACACGACTTTTCCTGCATTATGCACCACTATTTGTGACACTGTTTTAAATATAATTACAGAGTTTCTTTTCACATTTGTGCAAACTAAAAGTGCAAACCTTTCTCTTAATCTTGTCCTGAGACTTCAGCTTCAGAGAAGATGTCATGGTTTGAAAAAGATAGAGTTTAGCATCTCCAGCATGGGAATTTCTGAGTATAGCCATGCGCTGTAAGCTCTTTAATACAAAAAGAAAAACCAAAACTGCACTTTTCACAGTCAAAAGCAAACACAAATACATTCACCTGTGCTCAAAATAATTCCTGACTTGTTAAAAATAAAAAAGTCTAAAAGATTTGCAACTTTGGGAAGGAAACCAAAACTGTAAAACTTAAAGACTATAATGTCTGAGAAAATAGTAAAGTAAACAGATAAAAAAGGTTCTATATTACTTTGCTTTTTATGTAACGTGTTTTTTGCTTTTGCCAGTTTCAAACTGCTCCTTGGCCTCAACGCCCTCACATTTAACCTTGGTTTCAAAATAGTATCGATCATTCAAGTTACAAATTTTTTTATTTTCAGAAACGAAGTTTGACTGCTAAAAATGTAGGTTATTTTTGCTTCATTTTAAGTTTGAATTTTCCTATAAGCAGCTAAAAACAGCTGATGAGCCTGGTTTAGCATGGGAGGGGCTGCAGCATCACCTGACCATTAAGAAGACAAAAAAGAAACGTTCACATCTGTCACATCAGAGCCTCCATCCTTTTCTTGATTCTTCCTGAGAAGCTGCTGTTAGAATTTAAAAACTGATCTAGTGTTCTGACACACAAACCACTGTAATGAAGAGAGGCAGTTTCATTAAATAAAGCAAATTTTTTTAGCCTTTGGTTTTCATTTTGGAGCGCTACAATGTGGCGCAAAGGATCAAGTAACACAAGAAGGTAAGAAAAGAAGAAAAAAGAAGAAGGTTGACAGAATGACAGCAAGAATGACAACAAGCTTTCATGGGAATCTGTAGTTTTTATTTATTTCACAAAATAAGAGTGGAAAGTTCAAGCTTTTTTATCAGATTTTGAAGTCATAAACATTAGTATTTGCTGTTTTTACTGAGTTTGAGCTGAATTTCTGAGTTGGTTCACTAATTTCAAAATAAAAGCTTCTAATGTTTTTTGTCTCCTGTTTTTTTTAATATTATTTGTAAGAATTTGGCCTAATTTTTTCAATGTCCACCTTAAATAAATTTATTTTAGTTTTTGTTTCATTTTACTATTATTTTATTTCAAACCTATTTTAAAAACAACAACAGATAATCAATACCCTCACTGATAACCATAATTATCCAATCAGTCCTTTGCAGTTAAAGGGAAATAAAAAAATCCATGTATCACAATTTAGGAAAAATAAAGTTTGTATAATGAGTCAACTTTGACATACACAAAAAAATGTAAAGAAAAACTGTTTCTACACATTTGGATTGGAAACTTAAACGAATTGAACTACAATGTTTATGTGTCAGTTTGTTAAATAGCAACATAAAAGTAAAAAAATACATCCAACAAAGTTAATCACCATTTCATTTAAAGCCCACTCTAAAGGTTAGATTTCTTTTATTTTGTATTCTTGTAAGTCGTCCCCCCATGAGTTGGGGGTGAGTGGCCCCTGGCTGATCCTTGGTCTTTCGTCCTGTATGAAAATCCTGAAGTGTTGACTTTGGCTTTTATACGGTGGCTCTGAAGTGCCATTCTTACTGAGAGATCACTTCATAAACATTTTATAGATCAAAACAAATAAATAAGCAAAACAAATAATAAAACATTATGTTTCTACGGTGGCCGACAGGGCTCACACTACATACAAAAGAAACAACGCAACGGCATTACCCGCAACACAACGACATAAACCGCAGCACAACGGAAATGACAGAAAAAGAGAAAATGAGGACTTTTTTTCCTACAAGCGAAAAAAAATGATTCAGTTTCAAACTATTTGGCGCTCCTGAGAGATACGTGATATTTGTACTAGATTTCAGTCAGATAACTCTTGCAGAAGAATATTTATTTCACAACATCTTTAGGTTTTCACAACAACAACAACAACAGGTTGACATTCACAACTTGATTCACGACTTCGTTTTGGCATAAGGCTCCGTTCAATTCCTTGAGATAATTCTTTTTCCTTACACTTTCGGGTAACAAAACCCCGTAACGGAGCCCACAGGTGGAAGCCGGGGAGGAGGGAGGGGCGAAGAATGAGCACTGAAGGTAAGAGAGAATGAACAATTGTACACCTGACTTAAATAGGACGCTGAGCAGGTGAGTTAATTGACTGACCCGCCCTAGGGGAGTAACCTGTAACTCTGCAGAGTGTGCCTGCCCGAAATGCGACGAGTCGCTAAATGTGTGTTTTCTTACTAGGCAAGGTAACATGATATCTTACAAATATAAAATTACCCAGCTGTCCACATAGTGACATCTCCATCTAACGCGCTTTGTCTTTTTTTTTTTAACGAAAAAAAAGTCATAACTGTTAAATTACGAGATTTTAAGTCGTAAATTTACAAGAAAGAAATCTCATAAATTTACGACTTAAAATCTCGCAAATTTACGAGAAAAAAGTCATAGATTAACAAGGAAAAAACACCAAAGTTTTCCGTTTATCGGAGCCTAGCTTGAAGATGAAATATGTGGAGCTTTTTGTGAAGCTTTATTTCCGGATAGGTTTAAAAAACAAAGAGATTCTGAATTTTTTGGCGACTCAAAATCAGATTATTGTCAGTGTAGCCGGCTTTCCGGGGGTTCAGTGTCGGTAAAGCGGAGTTTCATCTGTAAAATAAGGAGCTCAGAGACACGTTTGGGTGTAGAGGACCGCTGCAGACTTTATTTTCCTTTTCATTCACAAACCATGAAGTTCATTTGTCATCTTACGTCATGAACCCGTCATCCGAACAGCAATGCGGAAGTAAACAGTGTTACATACGCCCCCTCCTCCAGATGAAACCTCCTGTTTCAACATAAAACAATAAAGAGGAATGAAAACAGTCTGTTATATTAGCATTAGAACGTTGAAAATGCCAAAAAGTGCTCCTTCTCCTCAGACGGAAGCGTCACACAGACGTAGAGATCTTGTGTTTAATGGAGGATTGAAGTGGACGGCTTCAGATGGCTTCATCAACGGCTGCAGAGATCCTGCAAACCACCCATCAATAAATAAAACATTAATAAATCATAAATCAAACAAATGAGCTTCCAAACATTTGGAACGTTATCAATAAACATTCAACTAAGTTAAGTTGGTCTGCTCTGCGGCTGCGTGGCGTTCACTTGCTGCTCTGTATGCTCACTTCCACTTCAATCTCTTAAAATTACGAGTCTTTTTCTCGTAAATTTACAGCTTAAAATCTCGTAATTTTACCTTTTTTTTTTTTA
This sequence comes from Oryzias latipes, assembly GCF_053564925.1. Lineage (NCBI taxonomy): Eukaryota > Metazoa > Chordata > Actinopteri > Beloniformes > Adrianichthyidae > Oryzias > Oryzias latipes. The sequence continues at coordinate 11,171,657 of NC_136238.1, forward strand.
AGTGGCCCTTATATTCCGTTGTATCGAATAGTTTGAAACTGAATTGTTTTTTCCGCCTTTCCTCATTTTCTCTTTTTCCGTCATTTCCGTTGCGCTGCGGTTTATGCCGTTGCGTTGTTTCTTTTGTAGGAAGTGTGAGCCCTGTCGGCCACCGTACATTTCAAATATCTAATCACAATTCCAGAAACGAAAACACAATTTCAAAAACAATAAATGAAATAAAAATGAGAACAAAAGTAATTTCCAGAAACCAAAAGAAAAAGAAAAGAAAAAGCGAAACACAGTAAGAGGTGTTTTTTCGAAAAATTACAAATGACTTTCACTTGAAATGATGGACAAACATCACTGTCGGATCAGTGATGTCCCATTCTACTTACCTTCTCCAGTTTCCGTAAAAAAGACAAAAACGTTTAGGAAAAAGTAATTTTCAGAATTTAAAACAAATTGTAACAAACAAAGCAAAAGACGAAACTAGGAAAGGTTGGTGATTAGCACTTCAGGGCCACCGTAGTTTTGAAATTCAAAAAAACAACAACCTTCAAAATAAAAGATTCTTGGTTTTGGGCTTTGTTTGGGTGCTTCTGCTCCAATAGATGTATTTTTAGGTTTTTGATACAGTAGTATCTTCAGATTCCTTGACTTCTTTCTTGGGCTGCCGTCGTCTCTTTGTTTTGGCCTCTTTTCCTTTTTCCTCTCGTTTCTGCCAAACTTCATTAATGAGGCTCATTAATTGACCCACAGATCAATCCCGTTGGCCTTCTGTTGATCTGCGGCTAATCAGGAGTGATTAGTGTTAGTCCTCCTCACTGAACCTCACTGTGTGTTTGTGTGTTCTGCCATTACTCTGATCCGTATTGATTTCCTGTTTGGCCGGCAGGAGCCCGGGCGCACTTTCTCCCAGGAATCTCTGCCTTTCAAGCCGACTATTTCATAATCTCAGCCGCTCTGCGAGGGAATATAATCCCATAAAATGTGTTGAATACCACCAACTCATCGGGGGGCTAAACTTATATCCGACCCTCCAGCTTGTCTTGATGTTCTTGCAGCCTTCAGGCGGCAGGGAAGGCCTGGCAGCCAAGACCTCCACGGCTGAAGCATCCCAGAGGTTATGAGGATGTCGACACAGCACATCAGAGCTTGATGGCATTCCCATATGCTCACAGCTGACTGGGACCGTCCGGATCATTCCTTGGATTCTTTTTAACACTTCATGGGTGGACAGATGGTCACCGCTTGACTTAAAGTTGAAATTACCAGCAGATTAAACACAAGTTTAATCATTTTTCTTTATTAAACTCTGGCTTTGACTAAATGACAGGAAAAGTGGAATCGAAGCAGACATGAGTTTCCAGACCTGACTTTCTTTGTCTATACCCCCCCCCCCCCCCCCCCCCCCCCCCCCTGCAGACGGGCCTCTGAGGATTGCCCCCGCCGAGGTTTACAGATGATATTGTTCTCTGCAGTTTGCATCTGCTGGCTTGATAATCCAGTGATTTTGCCGTCAGAGGGGGATTCTGGGAGTGCAAATAACACACAAACTCCTGGACTGTGACGGCAACCATTGTTCCTCCCAAACAATGTCTTCACTTTGATGTCCGTGATGCTTGGCCGGCTGAGGGAAGTTTTTTTTTTTCTTTTTCCCGCTGTCTTCGAAAGGGAAATCCAATTAATTGTGGGAATCCTTCTACAAAAACATGGCGGCACTTGTGCACAAATTCACTGAGGATGTTTTACAGTTGGCCGCAAATGTGCATCTGTAATTCTATTTAAAGGGCCCGACAAGGAGCCGCGGCGAGGAGATAAAAGTTTGAAGGAAACGTTCAATTTGTCCGCCGCTCGACATGACACGTTGCATGTTTTGGTCACATGAACAGGGGTCACTTTTTTTGTTGAACTAAAACGCCATTAAAAGCCCCTTCAAAGGCGCCGACCTTTCCGGCATTGTCTTGCCGCGGGGCCTCGAGCCTTGATTGACGGGTTCAATCCTCCAATGTTCTCAAGCACAAAAGGCGACAAGCAGAAAGGAAATTGGCTTTTTGTCCCCGCCTCTGAGCAGCTTAACCTGCTGCTGAATTCCACTGTGTTTTTTTTAAATAAAAGCACATTTTTAATTTTTTAGTTCTGTGATTTATTTTGTTTTGGTGCAATTGTATTAAATATCCATTAAATTTGGATTTTTTTTAATAACATATTTATTAAAAATGTTTTTTTTCCATAAAATACACATTTTATAATTGGATATCTTGTTTTAATTAAAAAAATAATGTGTGTTTATTATATTTAACTAAAGATTTGAACTGTTAAAATAATACATCCCTTTAAAAAATGTTTTTTTTCTTCACATTTTTTTAAACTTTTAATTTAAATTACAAAACATTTTTATCTATTTGTGCTTTTTTTTTCAATGTACATTTAAACCAGAAATCTAGCCCTGAGCAGCCAGAGGTTGAGGCCTGCAGCTCCAGCCGCTCCTCAGGTATCAGACTTTAACCTGGGGGTTTGCGCCCCCTGCTGGTCGTCCGGCTCTGTTTTGGCCTGCTGATGTGGACGTGATAAACCCAAATGAGACACACTCTTGCATTGTTGTGCAGATATCTCCTCTGCTGCTGAAGAAAGACTAATAACTGCGTCGGCTTATTAGATTCCTTCCCGATCCATGAGCCAGTTTTGAAATATGAAACTTTATTTAACCCATTCAGCTGAAACAGTAAGATAAGTCTGGGTTATTGGAATTATATCGTCATAAAATCATGATTATAAATAGAAATATATTAATTTTCTTGTTTATTTCAACTGTGTGGGTTTGACTAACTTGTACTTTAAAAAAAAAATCAAATTTAAGACATTTTCTGTTAGTTTTTCTAGTAAATTAACACCAAATCAAGACTTTAAGCGTAGTCGGGCTGTAATGAGCTGCCAGGTTCAGGCTGCACCTCAGTGAAGGTACATCTGGGTTTTGTGCGACGCAGGCGAGAAAAATAAAACATTAGACGCAGCAACATAATCAGAACCAAATCAGCCGTTTCCCTGCTAGAACCAACGAGGCTGCAGACTCCCGTCCTGGCTCCCACCCTCCTTCTCCGTTGCGACTCCATAACTTGTCACATTCCCCATTAATTTCAGTGACAGATGCTGACTTTGCCTCTCCACCTTTCTCTTCCCTCGCTCTCAATCTCTCCCACCATCTCTCCTCATTTCTCCCTCCTTCTTGTCCAATTTGTCTCTGCCGTTTTTGCCTCTACTGTACCGCCGCCTCTCCATCTCTGCCCCTCTCTGCACATCGCCTCCGAGACAGTGACAAATATGGGGAGGGGGGGGGAGCAGGGGGAGAAAGAGAAGTACAAACAGCGGAGGGGAAGGGGGTAAACAAAGGAAAACATGGAGGAAAAGAAGGAAAGAAGGGAACAGGTGAAGTGGAGGGATGAAAAATGAGATGTAAATAAGAAGACAGAAGCACAAAAAAAATGGGTCGGTGCCGGCGTCCACAAACAGAGGGAAAAAAAGAGGGAGGTGGAGGTCATTGAGCTGAAACAACACAGATTATTTAAGAAATTTGCTGATTTGCAATTTCATTTTACAGTCTGAATGTTAATTTATCTTTCTCCCTGTCAGAATTGAAATTTGAAATATTTCCTACAAATTTATAGGAAAAAACAGGTTATTTTTTCCCCTATACCAGTAAAAACCTACCTCTTGTATGAATTAAATTCTTATTCCAGATCCAGACTTTTTTTGAATGATTATGGTAAGTATGTGTGCTTCCTGTTTAGAGGCCACTTGTGATAAAAATGTGTGTCTAATTACAAGTTTGCAATTCCTTTAAAAACATGTATTATACTAAAGCTTTAGTCCTAAAATAAATGTTTTTTTAATTATTCCAGCTGTAATGTATTTTTTTGTATTGAACACAATTATATTCTTAAAAAACATCTATAGATATAAAACTTACTTTATCTAAAAACTTGCTTAGATCAGTTCTTTTCCTGTCAGATTTTTCCTAATTTAGACCAAACTGTTTTATCTGATTTATTTATTTATTTCATTTATCACATATCAAAAAAGTAAATAAAAACAGAATATACAACAATGCGGATGTGATGGATGGTTGCCAAAAACCCACAAGGGGCTTTACATGTGGCAGCCACCATAAACTAAACTAAACCTTTAAAAACACTGATGTTTTTTCTTTTTTTTTTAAAGGAAATGAACTGAAGCAGTTTTAATGTTATTCCAAAAATAATAAGGAGGAAATTTCTCTTGATCACGTGACCTTGAGGGTCAGAGTCTTATTGTGAAAATCCATAAAAATGTAAAATTGTTGCTTTGTTGTGAAAACTCGATGTGAAACTCAATGTCTACTCAGAACGCATGTAAAAAAAATAAAGGTGGCATTTTTACTTTACAATAAACAAAACTGAAACATTTTTTAAAATTTTTACCTGCAAATTTAATTTTTTTCATTTTCTTTTGACCGATTAATTGAATAGTTTCGGGTTTTGCACATTAGTGCGAGTGTGGCAGGAAAATAACAAACACAAAATAGGCGTTGATCAGTTTTGGCGTTTGCGTTAACCTGTCTGCATTTACAGGCACAAAAAATATACAAAACGTTACAACTGTCAGATGAATCAACAATTACACAATGAAATTTGTAAATATTTCCTAATTGGATAGAAACAAAAAAAATCTGTATTGTGCGTTTTTTATTATTATACTTATTTTTGTGATATGTGAATAATCGTCTTTTTTAGGGGTTGGACAGTTAGGTCAGATTCAAGCAAGTACAGAAAATAAAGGAAAACATATACGGTAAAAAAAAATTGGTCTTTACTTGATGGCTAGCATGAACGTCGTGCGTTGAGCTTTTTGTTGCGACAGAATCTTTTTTTTTAAAAACATCGCAATATTGTTATTTTTTAAATGTGGCGCAGTACTATCATCCAATATGTCATTTCGAATGGCTCTTTCTGTTTTAATCAAATATTTGTGTGTTGATAAAAAAACCAACAATGGATTTGTCGTCCTGTAACTTTCTGTCAGCTTTGAAAACAAGCGTTTTAGGACATCTGTGTCCTTTTGTGAATGAGCAGCTCATTTATTTGGACATTTCACTAACATTCTCACTTTCTAATAGTTTAGCACTCTGCCTTACAGCCACGGATTGGCTCATCCCTGTCACGTGACTCAAACAGAATCCTGATTGGTTGTTGTTTAACTGTTTTTCATTGGCATTTTTGCGCTTTGTTTTCATGAAATACTTACTTTTAGAGCTAAATAAACCTGAAAATGTTGGCGGTTTTTGTCATTTAAATAAAGTTCTGCTTTGCGCTCCTCCGAGTGTTTCCGGCCAGTTTGCCTGGTTGTTTTTGTGGCGGCCTCTTGTAAGCGGGAGGGTAAACAAATCCACTTTTAATAAGAGCTCCTAGCTCATAATCTCGGCCTGCCAGCAGGTGAGGACGCCGGCATATGGGGCGAGACCAGGATGAAGGGGGACACCACCAACGCACACACAGCCGCACGCCAAGCAGCTGTCGCTTGTTTTCCGAGGCGAGGCCCGTCCAACGGGAGCGCCGTGGGTCCGTGGGAGCCGGGCCAAGACAGGGAAGCAACGGATGATCTGGAGCTAGCGACAGAAGGCAAAGACGGGACGGAAGTCCACCTCAGAGCTCGGAGGAGGAGGCGCAGGTTATGAAAAGTAGGAGATATTTCACTTGGCAGAGGTGGAGGGCATCATAGCTCAACTAATTTACCACTTTGCTGTTTTGTAAACATAATATGTTTGACTACAAGTCTTGTTCATGCTTACTTTGCCCTTGTGTGCCTTACAGAGATAAAACTCTTTCAGTGTGAGAGGAAAAAAAAATCAATTTCCCCCCTGACTGATTTGTTTACCCGCCAGCACAGACACCGTCTTTCAGCTTCTCGCCGTTTTGGCTCATTTTAGCCGTTCGCCGAAGGTTTCAATAAAGGGCCGGCTCCTGGTTTTCCTCTGCGTTTTCCTGCGTGTCCTCCCCTTTTGTCCTGCTGTCTCTTCTTGTCCATCACTGCTCCCTTGTTTCTCCTCGCCTCTGCCTCCTCTTCCCTCCATCTGCGCTTCTTATGAAGTGTGAAAAATTATCATCCGCAGGATGAAGTGGACAAAATCCACGGGCTTAATGGCCTGACGAAATGAATCGCGACCTTCCTCGCCATCCATCACCGCTCCGAGGCAACTGCGGTTAAGATCTGTGAAGGTGCAGGCTTATTGATTACTGCTTGTAACTACAGAGTGTCTGATTCAGTGCCTGTGGAGGAGAGTTGAGGCGGGGGGGGGGGGGGGGGGGAGGTTTGCCAGGTGGTGGGTGGAAAGGAACGCTATGGTACTCTCAAAAAAAAAAAAGGGTAAAAAAATCCTCCTTTGATAGATTTTAAATGGTGAAATATTGATTTCTGTCTGGTCCAAGGCCTGGCCGAGCGGGTCGCAACGATTTGTCGGAGGCATAATGCCGGACACCCGATTCGGCTGGCCACCATCAGTCATCCTGACACCAGGAAAAATGAGAGAAACGAGGAAAAGGAGCGGTTAGGAAACCGGGGAAGAGAAATAACTCAACCTTTTACCACTGAATCTTTGATGCGTGGAAAGCCTGAAAGCCCCTTAACATTCTGCTTTTCAGAATAAAACAGTGCAAAACCCCACTGAAGTTCATCGCTTGTTTGGCTGCAGGGGGGGCGAGGATAATGACCCACTAAGGGAGCTGACCGTGAAAAGGAGATTATTGCTCTTAATTGCCGTCCACCGAGGACGCCAGAGCGTGGGGCAGGTAGCATTAATCTACATTAAAGCAGGTTTCTGCTGATTCATTTGAAGCTGCATGTTGTTGCAGCAGAAAAATATAGAAATAAATCCAAATTTTTTACGTCAACTTTAAGTAAAACGTTTAGTCTGAGACAGATCAAACCACGAGTTCTGGTCATATTGATACAATAAATATATGTATTTTACTCACATAAGCATCACCTTTAACAGAACCTTTTGGGCGGCTGCCCCCTACCCCTTGGCCGTGGACCAGGTTCCCGGGACAGCTGGTACCGAGCCATTTATAATCTGATTGTGAAGAAAGTTTATTGCCCCCCCCCATCCGAGAACTTGTTGACGCTTGTCACGGAGGTCACAAGGCCAAAATCCATCTACTACTTTCTGACCGCTAAATTTAAGATGATCCAGATTAAGAGCATAAATTTAAGTTTCATGATGCAGTATGGTTATATAGTTTACATAAAGTCAGCATAAATCAAATATATTGGGTTTCTTTTTAATTGAACTTACGCGATTTGCGTAGACAATAAAAATCGCAATGCAGGCATTCTGTGGCAAAGTATTTCTGGATTTTTACAAGATTTTTTTTTCAAGTTTGGGCATCGATTGTGAAACCATTTTATAAGCCTTTCAATAGGGAACAAAATTTCAAAAAATAAATAGAATAACAGAAAAACAGATAAATTTAGCTCTACGTGAATGACATCCTTCTCTCCGTTAACAGTCAGGTTTGCTGATAGTGACATCACAACTAACAACTTACCCCAGCAGACAACAATGCAAGGCTTTGGTGCTGAGAAAATCTGAAATTAGCCTGGCAGCAGATGGTAGTTGCCACACACACACACACACACATAAAAACACACAACACATAGACACACACACACACAGGCCTGGTGGGAGGTCTGAGTCTGGCCCTGCACACATTCCACAGACAAGTGTCTCGCACCTGCTAGGCCTCGGTCAGCCTTTACTGGCCAGCGGATTAGGACGGACGGACACACTCCAAATCCGTTTACTTTACAGACCGTGTGTGTGTGTGTTTGTGTCTGTGTGTGTTTGTGAGGCAGAACGAAACCAGGAATTAGACTTACTGTCAAGTTCGAGGACGATGGAAGCAGCTCCTGCTCAGAAAAACAACATAAATTCAAATAAACCTGTAGAAGTTTGGGAGAGTGCCACACATTCTGCAGGGCTCACCCACAGAGAAATCCGTGCACGAAGATGAGCGCACAGACCTGCAGCAGCCCATATCTGACAGGTGCACATGTCAGCGGTTAGTTCAACCTGGATCAGAGCATTTGGTCTCACGCTGCAGCAGCAGCCAGAGCCGGGGGGGTGTGTGACCCGCAGGCCGGGTGATCGGTACCAAGACAGTGCCCATATTGTTTTCCTCAGTGGAGCTGGAAGGAGGGAGGTGATTTACAGAGCTGTCTGGCACTGGAGCCCGCGGATGCATGGCCGACTCCGCTTAATGGAGTTTTCAGCTTCGGATTTACACTCCTCCGTCTCGGCGAGAGTGTAACTCCACATCGGGGCCAAGTCCACGAGACCGCCTTCGAACGCCGCCGCCAGCCTAAGAGCAGCGACTGATGATGCTGGGAATCCGACGTCAACGTGTTAAGTGGGCCCAAATCGACTTTATCTGTGTCGGATTGCTGGACGGCCATCAGGGCAGAGCTGCGTTGCTGCCTGCAGCTGCCCCGCAAACAAATCACCCATTTCACAGCTCACAAAGCATTTCGCCTTCAGACTGCGGGAACAGATCCATTCCTGAGATGTTTGAAGGACACCCATGCAGTATTTCCATCAGAGGAGCCCGGTCTTCAGGCCACTGCTATTCTTAGGCACTAAAGCACAGCCGGTAATTTATGTAGATGCATATTTCATGGCAGCGGCTCCGTTTGTTGTTTCTGTGCAGTTTTGTGACAATAGAAACAAGACTATCTCCATTTTTATAGAGGTCACAAGGCAGACGGTTCTTCTGGTAATTAATTATTGGTCAATAGAAGACGTGACCAGTAGGTAAAGGTTGCTGGGCCCCCAATAGATAACCCTATATAATCAATAGTCTATGTTTTCTGCCCTGTAGTGCATCATCATTCCACTAGGGTCAGTAGAAGGGTTTTTCAATATGGCTGCCCCCATGGCATCTCAAAAACACTTTTGGCGGGAATTAGTTTGCTAATTTTTTAAACTTTATGGTGAGAATAACTCATCTATTCGTATTCATTTTTTAAAAAAAATGGTAACTTGCTACATTGAAAGAATATAATGTTTTGACAATTAATTATTTTTAATACAGTTACATTGTGTTAGAAATGTGTGGATCAAATTTGGGACATTGGGTTGAATGTCAATATTTTTAAATCCTAACTAACGAGTCATAATTGATACTATCTGTATCTCATAAAAAATGACATTGCAATTTTTTGGCGGGATTTCATCAAAAGATTTTAAAAATTCAGCAAAATTTGAACTTTTTGTCAATACTTCGACGTTACAGGGTTGAAGACCTCCCAGAAGGTATTTTGATAGAAAAAACATTTCACCTCTCTCCTTTTTTTTTGTCGGGTCCAATAAAAAATGTATAAAAACATAGTTATAATATATAAATACAAAGGGGGTTTATACAAATATGCACGTCATGTGTCAGAAGATTAAATAACTTCCTACTGTAACAGTTAAGTCTGTCCAACACAAGAGGCCTTCGGCTCTGATCTGTTTGCTCAGCTGCCAGATAGGACGAGCTAAAAAAAAAAGTATAGCATTACAGCTATTCGCATTAGAATCCGATGATTCGCGTTGATCAGGTAAACCATATGGGACGATCTCTCCTTGATCAAAACTTGGACTCGCAAAGTCTCACTTAATGCTTAAAAACATCACACATAATTATTTTTTTTTACATAAATAGAAAAAAACAGAAATATAGAGAATGAGTTTTTTCTAAACATAAAATTGTTTGCTTTTGGATAAAGGGGATGTTAATTCCTTTTGCAATTAAACACCCTGTGCAACTTGTGATTATCCTGCAGCAAAAGTTGTCCAGTGAAAACCCACAAAGCAAGGTAACCCTTGTGCTATCCTGGGCACTTTCCCACTAGACAGTGCTCTGAACCTTTTTTCTTCAATGATTTGTGATCTTCACTGGTGTCCATGGATTACATGAAATCTTTCCACCTTTATCCACCTTTGTCATGGTAGGAATAGCACGTCAATGTAAGGGTGAGGTCAATCTAAGATAGCACAAGGGTCAAAAATCAGTGGCGGACTTAGCAGTTTGGGGACCCCAGCCAAACCATATCATGGGGCCCTCTGCAGTGGCCCTCTGTATTATTTTTTTTAAAATCCTTACCTGTAGGGTAAAATGTCAAATAACTTCCTTCCTGGTCCACTTTTGGACAATGTCAAGAATCCAAATGATAAGATTTTAAAAACTCAAATATCATTTAAATGTAAAGAAATGTATTTTATATTTTGTACACTATTTTTACTTGAAAAAACATTACATTTATTAAATACACTACATTTTAATCCTTCACTTCCTAGAAGGAACAAATGATGATTTTCTGTCTTTTCTTCAATTATTCAGGTTTTACTTAAGAGGAAAAAAGAAACAGCTTTTCTATCTGTCTACCAGCACTTTTGGAAGTTTATCAACATATGTTTTGCTTTCTCTTTGCCTTTTTCCTCTTCTTTACAGCCGCTTGATCACTTTGCCTCATTTTACCACTTTTTAATAATTGAATCGGTTAGTTCAAAAGGGGCCCAAGTCCACAATTTTTCAAAATAGAAATATTATATGTTCTATGGTCTTTGAGGGAAAGCTATCTGACTCTGTGCAAAAAAGTCCCTCGTCCATTGTAATGTATTGACTATGCTTGACATTTAAAATGCATAAAGTGCAAAATTCCCGGACTTGGGCCTCTCTTGCATGGGCTTTGCTTTATACCATAGATGGCAGCACTAGTTATCCAATATGGCAGCGCCCCTGTTTAATTCAAGAAGGGCCCAAGTCTAGAGACTTTAGTTTGCTACTCCTCTGAAATGATAAAAGTGAGGTGCTTCATATTATAGCATTTGTAAGCTATGAAGTGGTGCTAAATCTGTGTAAAGTAATAATCATTTGGTGTAGCCTCCCTTTAAGCCATGCTTTCCTGGAAAAACAAACCTCTTGGACTTGGACCCCTTTTGAACTAACCGATTCAACTATTTCGAATCATCATTTCATCTCTGCCAGTGTTGCCAAATAGAGTTGTGGTTTTCCTGCCCAAAACTTATCTAAAGACCATCGATAAAAATAAATAAATAATTAATTAGCAGTAATAATCATTCATTACTTATTACTTTCTGATTTAATCGAAAGTCCAACTTAATGATATTACATTTATCATGTTTGCAGCCAGTCAGAGACAAACGTAAAATAATGGACTCCTATTGAACTCCTATTGAACTTTACTGACAATCACTGATGTTTTGCTCAAATATTTAGAACAATAAAAAGAAAAATTTAGTAAAGTGAAAAAGCACACAAGTAATTAAACACTGAAGGAGTTGTAGTTGATTTTATTAGCCTATCGTGAACAAAAGTGGAAATTCTTCTCGTATTTTTTCTTTTCATGACTTTAGGTGAGGTAAAATAAAAGCGAATGTTCTTGTGAAACGTAATAAAGAGAGATTTGATTTTTGAGAATCTGTTCTTGTGAATGTAAAATTTCCAAGTATTAAATAAAACGTTAAAAACTAAATTAAGTTTCACCTGAGATGACTCCAAAAAGTACTTTTTTGTTTTTCTAATTGTGTATTCAAAGGAATTTTGTGCAACACCAACAGGAAAAATCCTCCCTGCTTGAAACGTTTCAACCAAGAACTGAAAACTCCTGGATTGCTGTTGACAGGAATGTACCATTGCTGAGGAAGGACGAGGGAGGACCTAGCACATTTACTTGATCAGTCTTATGCCAGTTCATTGATTTGGTGTGTTGTTTTTTTATGGCAGAGTTAAATAATGATGGAGCTAACTTTTATTTTAGACACTTTCATGAAGTGTTCAGCTCAGGGCCCCTAGAGAGTTGGGGACCCCGGGCGATCGCCTGTCTTTGCCTAATGGTAAGTCCGCTCCTGTTGTGTCATTTTTCTCATCACACCTTTGTGTGTCTTCATCCTCTTTCTACTGCTGATAACCTGAATCTGTGCCTTCAACTGTTTCCAAACACAAACAAAGCTCACAAACACTGTGCCAAAGTTTGAAGTCTTTGCCTCTTGATTCAGTGTGATGCCAGCATCTTATGAATGCGCCTCAGTAATCAACTCATATACCTGACCAAGTTAAACAAAATCTGTGCTAAATAAATAACTCTTACTTTTGAAAATAATGTCATTTTGGTTTCATTCTTTTGCCATAGAGCCACAGTGGAGGGGAGGAAGTAACACATCTGGCTGCTGAGCTTCAGGTTGCAGACGTCAAAGAGTTAGCCGGCGACGGCTCCGGTGTTAAAGGGTTAGCATGTTACATGTCAGCGCTAAACAGCTTTCCTCTGCTTCATAATCTGTTGGAATGAGGATCATTGCTTAAACGGTTGAAGAGTTGCAGTAATTCGAAGAACATCAACGCCGGAGCTTTAAGTCGGGTGTTGAAGGGTTAAGTAAGGAGAGTGAAACCAAAATTATGAAATTTAAACTTCACCTCGTCCCCCTGGAAGATCATAATTATCTATATGAATAATCCTATTGATAATAAATGTGAGCCAGAAAAATATGTTTACAGTTTCGCTCCGATCATCTTTTGTTCCGAGTGATCTTTTAATTATGATGATGCCGTTTTTACACCAAAACCGAAAAGCGTGTTGTTGTTTTTAAGACATAGTTTCTGCAGAGCGGTGAAAGTTCACTAGACATTCACCTCTGAGTTGTAGCCGGGACTGCTGACTACTTCCCTTCATCCGTCATTCATACACGGTCTCCTGCTAGCTTACAGCTCCAAGCAGAGCCACCAAAATGGCGAACGATATTGTAGCTCTCCAGCCGTCCAGTTTAGAACCAGATTCCAGCTCAGACGAGGAAAACAAAGACGTTCATGGATCCATTTGTCTGCCAGTGGATGATCAGAATGGAGCAGAGCAGGGAATTTGCCTGCGTATTTTCCATCAAACAAATAAGACCTTTCTACAAACTGCATTTTTTCAGCTTCTCCCTGTTTTTTCTTCATGGGTCATGGGTCGTATGGGAGTGGGAAGGGTGAAGGGTGGGTTGGCTTTTTATTGTAACATTTGTTTTGTTTTTTTTCATTCAAAATGTTAAAGCGCCTCGAGTTGTGCAATGTATGAGAATTTATAAATAAAGTTTGATTTGATTTATGAAATGGCATCCCGGTAGAGTTTTGTTGTTGGTGTGTCATGGATGGAACCATGATTGTAGAAGAAGGGGAGCAATCTCTAACATTTATGCAGCAGAAGATCCTTGAGAAAGAACCCGGCTGATTTCTTCATTGCCGTGCATCGAACTCCAATTCGTCTGCTGGGCTATTCCTGCCACATTTATCACCAAAAAAAAAAAAGCCAAGAGAGGCAGAAGGAGCGAGGAGGATCAAAGTCTCCTCCTATAATTACAAAGATAGCGCCAGGCTCCTCTGTGCCTCAAAGCATCACGCCCCGTCCCTTCATATTGTACAGAGACTGTTCTATCAGCCCGGCAACGGCATCATTGCTTGTAAATTAATTTGGGGTCCCTGTCAGTCGGGCCCCTCTCTTATCTGGCAGCATAATATGGGAGGCTGAGAGGGCCGGGGAGATACTGGCGAGGAGCGGAGGAGAGGCAAGAGGGTGGAAGTGAGACAGATAGGAGAGAAAGGAGAAGCAGGGACGAAACCGAGAGGCGAATAAGTCCCAGCTGGGTGTCAGGAGAGGATTGGATGGAGGAAGGACCTGACTCAGTGATAAGTGAAGACGCTCTGGCATCCTATTTTACCCGCAAGCCCGCGGGCCATTTGTCATCCGGGCCGGACTCTGCTGCGAGAGGCCTCCACCTATCAGCGCTATTTGTCGCTGTGTCACAAGCTGCGGATAAATCTTCTCCCAAGGATGCTGGTTTTAATCCACCCCACCGTTTGCAAAGGTCCGGCCCTGCTCAACACACACACACACACACACACACACACGCACACACACAGGCCTGTGACCTCTTCAGTTGTTCACAATTAACCCCTCGCCCACTGTATGTAACCTCAATTCCCTGGTGGCGATAAATTGGCCCGGGTGCAATCCCATTAGAGTCATGATGCTGAATTAGGAGGGACCTGGCTTAATGTTGGGTGGATCCGCGGACAAGGTGAGCTTTCACTGCTGGGATGTTTTATTGCCACAAATGAACCCCCTCCTGCCAGTTCATGAGATGACCTTTAGGAGGTCAGACCTCATCATTAATTTAAAGACAGCGTCTCATCCTGGTTTCCAGAGAGACACATGATTTTATTATTCTGGTCTGTCCAGATTGGGATGATTGGCCTAAAACATTCACTGATCGTCTTTTGATCTGTTTCTGAAGCGTTACTAGAGGTCTGGTGTGTCCTAATACTAGACCTATGCCGTTTTTAGCCTAAATCAAGAACCTTTGTTTTTTTCTAGGACATTGTCTTTGTAGCAATCCCCCCCCCCCCCCCCTTCCCATTGCTGAGAGCTTAGAACAGCGACTTTCTGACTGGCCTAGTGTATTTTCTACGTCACAAATACTTTTTCCAATTGCATTTTTTTGTCTGCTTGTGATTCATAATAATCTGAATACAGAAATTCTCACAAAATCCATTTTCTAAGCACAGTTTTCTTTACATGTGTCCTTCATCCTCAGAAAAATGCCACAAGAAAATATTTAATACATCATTTTCATCGGAGTGGGTCTTTAAAGTCCCTAAAGTCTCTAAAATGTATGTCAACCAGTGCTGTATGCGATGGAGATGTCAATTTCCATGTGGGAACCTCCCAAATGGATAAATAAAGTTGTCTATCTATCTATCTATCTATCTATCTATCTATCTATCTATCTATCTATCTATCTATCTATCTATCTATCTATCTATCTATCTATCTATCTATCTATCTATCTATCTATCTATCTATCTATCTATCTATCTATCTATCTATCTATCTATCTATCTATCTATAAAATAGACTCAAAGCTGGAAATAAAGAAGGTTTGCATTGTTTTTTGGTGGATTGATAACAGAGAAAGCACAAATATGTCCAATTTATATCTAGAAAGGTGAAAAGTTTTAACATTTTGTCAACAAAAGATGAGAAAAACCCTCAATTGAAGGCCTTTTATTAATATTATCTGCATAATATGGGGAGTAAATAGCAAGTTTCCTAAATTACGATCATCTAAAATCCCCACACCTGCAGTTTCTGCTTTGCTCGGTCAGGATGTGAAACTTTATAGACCCACTCAGATAAAAATGTTGTTTTTTACATTTTCTTGAGGGATTTTTCTGATGACGGAGGACATCTATACAGAAGTTTAGGCTTTAAAGTACATTTCTGATGAACTACTGCCACTCTTTGGAAACTATGTTCTGATTTTGGCTAAAAACAGGATAATAATAATAAGTATAATAGCACTGGGAATGCTTTGACAATAGATTAAAGATGATCGGAGTGTGAGAATCACCAGCTTTGATTGACATTCAGATGTTTTTATTGTTTTGGTGGGACAGAAACAAAACCCAAACCAATCCTCATCTGGAGATATTTTTTTATGTTATTCCAGCTTCCATCTTGGTTTTTATTGCCAGAAATCCTAAAGTCCCAGTAATGGAGAGTTTATTTCTATCCGTTTTTATGGATTATTTTACAAAAAGCAACATTTCGGGGGGTTTGGACGAACACCTTCCCAGCAAAAGTCATCTTAAACCACTGATGCGTCTTCATATTTCAAACAGAAACCTCAGTTCCAATGTCTTGAACACATTTTCTCTCTCCAGATGTAATTTTTGCTTTGGTGAAAAATCCAACATTTCAATATAATTGAATTCATCTCTCATTTATGGGTTAGCTGTACTGAACAGCATGTTTTTTCGCCAGCGACTCCCCAAAGATTGAGCGTCCACAACTTCTGGATGTGCTGCAGATCCATTCTGGGACAGCCAATCGTTTATCATCAGGCCGCTTTGTTTCAGCAACGTGCATAATGATACCATAGACCATCACTTCATTGTGCAGTCCGCGGGTTCAAAAGCCGAGTGCGTCTGCAACCAATCATTTCCACTTTTGCTTCGCCCGTAAACAAAGAGCGTCTTCTTTTTCATGCGGCGATTGAAAAAGGGAAAGAAAAGCTTCCCATTTTTCCTCCAGGTCCATCATTTCCAGTGTTTACACAAAGCAACAATGAGCAAAAACAAGGCAGGAATATGGGAACATATTCAGATATCTGGCCGCCTTCCAAACTGGCAAAAACAACAGAGGCTATTTAAGCGAATGAACAATAAGACATGAATCATCTATTGTTGCCCGTTCTGCCGAGCTTGAAATGAATCCACAAGAAGAATTGGTTCATATCCAGGCGTTGGTGGTGTGGAGGTAGACACTCCTGATGGATAAATCCCTCACAGTTCATTTTAACAAAAGATACACAGCTCAGGGATAACGCACACTTTGTTCTAACACTTTATTGGTATAATGTCCTCCTAAAAATAACAAAAAATGTAGTTTATTTAGAAATTATGTCATGGATTTTCATGTAATTCAAAACAATCAATTGCTTTGCAGCTGCTGTGTGGTGCAAATTAGAAATTTGAGGCATTTCTTGGTATTTACTGCCCTCTAGTGGCCATTCACAGACAATTAACTTAATAAAGGAAAGTATGTAAAGAGCATTTTCTTTAAAATATCTCCTGCTATGTCAGGTTGGAAAAAAAAAAAATGTACTTCCAGACGCTAGAAATGTCTTTTGGTTCATACATTTTTTAATGAAAAGGACAAAAAGGTTTCAACTATTAAAACTGTTGCTTATTTTTGTTTTAAAAATGGGGCAGAACAAATCATTTATTAGAAACACAAACAAGAATCAATAAGCTGCAGGAGAACAGATGCAAAGAGAAACTTGTTCATTCTTTTCCGTCATTCCTGCTGGCGACATAATCAAATGATTTATCCACAACAAAAGTGTTGTTGACTGCAGATGTGCGCAGCTGTCTGCCATTCCAAACTGCGGCGGCGGGAGACTCTGAATCATCACAGAATAAATCATTTGTTGGTAATTAGCAGGGGCGAGGCTGAATCTGACACCGGGCTCCATCTTAATTACCCAAGGCTATTTGTGCCATTCATTTTATGGCGTTTGCATGAACACAGACCTTTCTGCAGCCCGACTGTGTTCTCCTACAGTCAATTCTGGATTTTTAATAACTCCCAGTTGGCTTTGATGAACTAAACTTGAAGTGATTCTTCATTTCACACGTGCTTTTTTTCCACAGCGACTAATAAAATGTCATTTCAAAGTCATGGTTTTTAAACCCAATAATTCACTTTCACAGACTTTTCCCAAGTAAAATAAACCTCACAGTAAAAACAAGAACAAAACGATCCGGTTAAATAAATAAAAAATAAGTGTCACAGAGTTTTTCTCTGTCCTATAGTAGATATTGAGGTCCTGCAGCATTGCATGTTGGGTATTTTTTTTTTTACCTTTAATCATTTAGCCAAAATCAAAAAAACCTGTGTCATTGTCTAGGACATATTTGCTGCAGAGCGGCAGTAGTTCACTAGGAAGAGCAACTCCGCCCCTTTCCCGTCACCCATAATCTCACTGTTTACATGGTCTAACACTAGTTTACAGCCCCTCACACCCCCAAACAAGCATTACCAGTGCAACAAAAATGGCGAGCAGTTGAAGTGCAGAGAGCTTGTGACGTGTTTTCTACATAAAAAGTTTTTGTTTTATTTTGCCATCAACATTTTATCTGCTTCAGATTCACAACAATCTGCAAAAAGACATACTTCATTCAAACTTAATGGTCTTTATAAATGTCCTCCACCATCAGAGCAGTGGCACAAAAAAACACCAAAAGACATCATTTTCATCAGAGTGGGACTTTAGCCCAAAATTCCAGCTTTTCTGCAAAAATCTTACCAAAGCAAAAAAGCGGTAAGTTTCTGAGTCAAAAAAGGTTTGTTTGAAAATGTTCGTTTGTCTGCAGGATTCTTGTTTAGGAGGTCAAACGATGCTCACTCTTTACGGTTCTTATCGTCTGTTTTTCACTAAATTTTTAAAATCTGAGTGTTTTTTTTTTTATATTTACAGTAGAAAAGGATGTAAATAAATGACTTTTAAGTAAACTTTTGGATATTTTGAATTAACAAATTGTGGAAAAGCTCCTCCTATATTTCTTTTTTGGGTACCAGGCCTCCATCCAGATGTTCATCCAGTGGTCCAATCAGGTCAATCTGCCAATCTGTGCCGACACATATTTTCTCAGGATTTACATCTGTGCTCTCTTTTTTCTCTCTTAGTAATAAAATATTGATCAGCGCTCGCTGGCCGTTCTCGCCTTCTGCTGCCCAGATGCCAGAATCGGGGGCCCGTCTGCAGCTCCTGGAGGCTCCAGCAGCCTCACCTCCCATACAGGAGCTCGCCTGGGAGAACCAGGAGGAGCTGAAGGTCAGCGTCAAGCGCAGCCGGTGAACTTTTCAACTGAAAACTGAAAAAAATCATTGTTTTTTTTACAGAAACACAACGAAATTCACTGGGCTGAGAGTGATGTGACATTCATAAGAAACAGGTAGTAAAAAAAGAAAAAATTCACAAGCTGTGCTTCACAATGGATTCACAGTAACTAATGTGTGATTTAAAAACCCAAGTGTTGGCAGACACGAACATTTGAAACCGTGAGCTCCACCTTGTGGTCATTTAGCAGTACATTTTGGATGCAGCTGCAGGTTTTTGATGATTTTTACAAAATAAAACTTCATCAAAAGCTTTTGGGAAAGAAAAAAAAAAAAATTTTAAGGTAAAGGATGATTTTTTTTCTACTTAAAAACGGCGGATACTGCTTTTGTGACTCTAAAAAGAAATTGAAAACGACTTTTCAAATTTCTTCATGTGAACCCAAACAAATACAAATTGGACAAAGTCGTAGACTTTTTTTTAAATGTTTTTATTTTGGCTGTTTGGTAATCTGCGTATTGAGCGTAGGAGTCTGTTTATATAATCAAGAGCTGTTATGTAACTATACAAAAGCACAGATCATCACACAATCATGTAATCTGCAGAACATTTCAGGGAATCCTTCAGAGCAGCTAAAAAAAAAAAAAAACAATTTCGATTTTCTAAAGCCGCTTTTGAGCTGCTCGTTTGCTCCGTTGAAGACCTTTTGGCACGCCAGCCTCCCCTAAAGTGACCTGCTGGTCCTGGAGAGCCTTCAGCACCTCCTCCTCCTCCTCCTCCTCCGACAGCTGAGAGGAGGTGAGCTGTGGGTCGGGTTCGCTTAGGACCTCACTGCCCTGAAGCACAGTGACAAAAGAAATGAAAAGCAAACAGTGTCCCGTTACCATGGTAACCGACTCTCACTCATCGCTGCCTGGATACCAGACTCTTCAACTCAGGTGGTCCTCACCTGCACCAAGGGGCAGGGGATGGGCGGCAGCTCCACCTCCAGCTGAAGCCGCTGCACGGTCTGAGTGGTCGCCCCTCCCACCGCCGCCTTAAAAAGCTTCCTCCTCTCCACCCAGAAGTCCGTAAAGTACTGGATGAATTTATGCTGCTGGACTGGGGTCAGGCTTGGTAAACACCTCCTCAGCGCACCCTTCAGGAGGGTCAGGAACTTGTTCAAGTCGAGTTCTGGTCAAGAGCAAAACATAACATTTCAGACAGATCCCACAAAGAAGCAGGTAACCTGGAATAACACCACCTCATGCTTATTGTTTCTGCAGGCCACAAAGGGAACCAATCATTCACAGATGACTCGAAGTCCTTTCTATTTCAAGGCAGGACTTAAGGACTTAGTTATTGTGGAGCTGTGGTCGGCGCTGACCCTCCAGTTGTGGGTAGATGTCTCTGGCCAACATGGCAGACTGGGTCACGTTGGCAGGGCTGAAGCCAGAGTCGATAGCCAACATGGCGGCGTCGTACACAAACTCCTGATGAAAGGTTTGCCTCTCGTCATTGAACTCGGACCACAGGAAGTGACTGCTGAGCCTGTGTACGCCAGCATCCCTCTGGAAACACAGAGTATTGATATAAAGGCCCACCCCCCTCATTGTTTTCAGCTTAAATTTAAAAACCTGCATCGTTTTTACTAGGACGTAGTTTCTGCAGGGCGGGAGGAATTCATCAGAAATTCTCCTCTGTGTAGTGGGTGGGAAGATACCCCTCCCCCCTTCCCCTCTTGTTGCTGAGAGCTCTCTGTTTACAGTCTCCTGCTGGCTTACAGCCCCTCACACCCCCTAGCTAACATTAGTGGTGCAAAAATAAATAAAGAAATAGTAAGTAATGTTGTAGCTATCCTGCCGTTCAGTTTTGAGCCAAATGCCGGCTCAGACGAGGAAACAAATCAGAATAAAAAAGTAGTTAATCTGATTTTTTACAGGATAATTCATGTGAAAACTTTTACAACTTTTAGAAATCGTGAATTGCAGGATGAAAAATTAAAAATAGTCTAATTATCAACAGGTTAGGTGTTTTATTCTTAAGTATGGTTATCCCCTATAAGTTTAAGGAATTAAAAATAAAGTCGTATATTTTAAAGTCAGTTCTATGAACGCGGATGTAAGAAACAGCAGATTGTATCCCTCCGCGTCATGGTTAATTCGGTAAAAGTTTGTTTATACGTAAGGTATTTGATATGAAAAACAGTTCAAGATGTATTATTAAAGTGACAGTTCTTCTGCCGAGAGGGTTCCGTAAATCGCCAATCTACGGAAAGCGGCGAGTCTTGGTGGTTGCTTAGCAACCGCCGCGTGGCTTTTAAGTTTGGATCTATTTGTGCTGGCGGAATAGCACCCGGAAGAGTGAAATTTTACTTTTTTGAGTTATAAACAACCCATGAAAACTTTCTGCGGTTAATCTGGTTCGGTCCTACCTCAAGTTTCGCTATAGCTGCCATTTCAATATTTGTAAGGGTTTCCATGGTGGTGCCAGGGAGTGGTTGCCATTGGAAACGGACGCGAAGGCGGGGCGTACGTCACCGTTACGTCTCACGCATAGTTTATGTCGCGTGAAGGAATTCAATACTGGTTTATGATTCCTGCAATAAAAAATTGTATTATTTAATATCTTGTTTATCTTTAGTCTCACAATTCGGACTGTTTTGTTACAAAAAGAGGTGTCATAATGAAAAGGAGCCGCGAGGTTCTACTTACTAACTTCCTGTTAATCAGGCTTATCCAAACACTAATGTTTATTAGTCTGAGGCCACAGATGGCTCAAGCAGCTATAATCCTTATAATCCCACCGCTCTATTATCACTATTTCTCCTCTCGCGAAGATACAGACACCTTGTGTAAAGTTGGTCAAATTAAAATGCTGTTTCCTGCTCGATATTTTCAAATTAAAAGCAAGAATCTGAATTGTCTGTTCTACTTGTTAATTAAATCTGGAAAAAACGCCAAAGTGTAAATATAAGGGTTATAAAAATGGTATTTTATTTTATTTATTTATGTACCCCATATTATTTTTTAAGGTAAAATTTACTCCAAATCTGATAGGCAGGTGTTTCTGCGTACATTTATGTATTAAAAAAATAGTAAAGTAGTTGCCACAAAGAATAGGGTCAAAGAATTTGATATATAGCATTTTTAACTTTTTGGCTTTTGTATTATTAATATTATTAATTGTGTGTCTATTTAGGAAATAAAAGTTGTCTGTGATAGAATGAAAAAACATGATACAAATAAATGAGAAATAACACACTGCAAAAGAATCTTAGGTATGTATAGCTTTAAAAAAAGGGGAAAAAAAGCACCAGTCTACTGTAACTAATCTTATTTAGTGTAAAAGAAAAATTAAAGCAAAACTTTTTATAGTGGAACTGTTAATGTTCACACTATTTCTACTCCTTAAAGCTGTCAAGCACAGTAATCTCTGGCAGAAAGTATTTCACAATGATGGTGATCACAGTTTTCAACAAGATGGAGGATAATTGAATTTCTCATTATGTATTTATGATTTTTTTAAGTGATATATTTTCTTGTTGTTCATTTTCAGATCTGTCTTTTTTTTTTACTGTGTTTGTGTTATTGTAGTCTAAATTGAACAAAGTGAAAATGAATGAAACGACATTATTTTGAAAGTGTAAAACTTCAAACTTCCGGTAAGCTATGGTAAATTGTGAGCATGCGCAACAGGACAGTCCAGGAGAGCCCGTGAGTGTTCACAGGAGCGTTCCACGCGATTCAGGACCGCCGCCTTTGGAGCATCGGGACTTTTATTTTTTGTTTCAAGTTCAAAAATCTTTTTCTGTTCGGAATCTGTTTGTTTGTTTTCCCATCATGCATCGGTTCTGGTGAGATTAAACTCTTTTGTTTCTTTATTTACAAACAAAAACCGCGTATTTAAGCCAACAGACATAATTGATGATGACGACTTTGTGTGGAGATGAAGATTGTTAATGTGCTTATTGGAACACAGCATGAAGTATGGAGGTGAGTCACCTGCTTATGGAATGAGTGACAGCAGAAGAAGAAAGTGAACCTGCAGATCTAGGCCACACAGAGTCTAATCTGTCATCTGCTGCTTCTTCCCAATGTCCCACTGAACCGGTGATGCTGCAACACCTCTTGAATTTGCATCCATTTGTAGAAAAAATATAAATAAATAAATGATGGGCCAATGGGGTTTCCAAGGCAGCGGATTGTCTGCCTGGGTGCTCTTGAGCAGCATCACTCCTGGATTTGTCCATTGGGGAAGACAGGGACAGGCTGCCTCGCTCCTGTCAACGCCAGAGCTACCCAACCCCGACCTCCTGTCTACCCCGCGCCTCCCGGGCCCACCTGCTCCTCCTCTGCCTCCCATCAAAGCCGTGAAGCAGAAACATATTGAGGACATGGAGAATGACTTCATTCTGAGTTACGCAAAATGATGTCCTTCAAGGACGCTCAAACGATGAGGATGAAGATGCTTTCGACTGAAAATCTTTTTTTCCTCGCCACAGCGCCTAACTTAAGGACCCACGCCAATGTTTTCAACATGTTCTTGTGGCATTTGTCTGATTATTTATTAGGAACATTCTGAGGATTTCTTTGTTCACGTCATTGTGTTTCAGGAGGAGATATTTGAAAAAAACAAAAAAAAAAACGATGTTATTTGTGACGTAGAAAATACACTGGCTGCTCTGAGCTACGGAAAGGGGAAGGGGGGCGGGGTTGTTCTATCCCAGCAGCCCCACCCACAACTCAGAGGCAAATTTTTGATGCTACTCTGCAGAAGCTATGTCCCAAAAAAACGACAGGATGATTTACGGCATAACCATAATTAAAAGTCCACTGGGAACACTTCTAAAGGTGATTGGAGTAAAAAAAACTTTTTCTTCTTAGTGACCTTTTGCTATTTGTTATGACACATATTCTTGTTTATCTAAGGAAAATAACTTCTAGTGACATTTTATAGAGAATGATTTAGAGATTTTTAAACAAAAGACCCACAAATAGACGAACTACAGTAAACAACCCCACAAAATTTCATTAGCCAAGTAAAACATTTAAACAATTAAACAGAATATTTCATGTTTTAAAATAATTCAAAATAAATAATTAAAGCTAGCTAATATATATTTACAACTATAAACAATTCTTCGCCTGTTGGATATCCAAAACCTGTGAAGGAAATGAGATAACTTAAAGATTCTTAAAATATAACGTAAAAATCCAGGTAGTTGAATAAAAAAAATCCGTTTGTAACTCTCTAAGTGGGACAAAACCAACATAAAAAACGTAATAATTGGGGTAAAATAAAAATGTTTTATTTTGTAACTGAACAGCTTATAAAGTCATATCTTTAATGAGTTGTATTGAGTTATATAAATACAAATTGAATTGAGTTGCACATTTGTGTTTATACAAATAGGAAAACTGTCTGTTTGTTTCAAAAGTCTTTTTCCGTTTCAGTTTTAGAAAAGATTCAGCACACTGTTGTGGTTTTAAAGAAACGGCAAAAAAACAGTTTCTGATGCAAAAAAAATCATTTTTGTTTGTGAGGATCTTTTAAATTTTTCTTTTTTAAAATTTTATTCAATAAATAAATGGTAGATCCAAAAAATAGCTCTATATATTATGATTTATTCTCTTTTTTTAAATGATTATAATTTTTTTTACAAAATAAAAATAATATAACTTGGACTTTTTACAGCCTATTAGTGGAAATATTTTAAAAATTAAAAATAAATAAACCCCAAAACATTAAATATAAATGACCCAAAAGGCGTTTTAATACAGTAGATGTTATCCTTCTTCAATCGGTCATTCGTTAGCGTCACCTAAGAGAACAGCGCCCTCTGCTGGAGACTTCAGAAACATCCAGCTGCTGTGTAACCCTTGTGCTATCCTAGACACTTTAACGTTGGGAGTTGGGTCATCTAGACCCACTAGACAGTGCTCTGAACCTTTTTTCTTCAATGATTTGTGATCTTCACTGGTGTCCATGGATTACATGAAATCTTTCCACCTTTATCCACCTTTGTCATGGTAGGGAGAACACACGTCAGTGTAAGGGGGTGGGGTCATCTAAGATAGCACAAGGGTTAAAAGAAATGTTTGGTGAGGTTTGAGGGGTTTAATTACCAAAACCCACCCTGAACTAAATCGTGTGTTTAACGTGTTCTTGAGGCTTTTTTTTAAATCAGGATGGAGCACAGTTATATATAAAATTAAGCTCAAAATTACATTTCTGAGTATTTCTATGTGTAAATAGTTAAGAATCAGAAAAAAATGCTGTATGCAAAAGAGATCATATTTGTAACGTTAAAATATGCCGGGTGGGCCACAAGCTCCCTGCTCTGCTCCATTCTGATGTATCCACTTGTAGACAAATAGTTCCATGATCGTCTTTATTTTCTTTATTTTATTTTGTCTGAGCTGGAATCTGGTTTACTTTTCAGCTGGTTAGCTTAGATGTTGCTCACCAGTTTTGTTGCATTGCTTATGTTAGCTTGGGTTTGTGAGGGGACAGATAGACAGACAGATGATGGGAAGTGTGGGCGGGGTTACTGCCGCTCTGCAGAAACAATCCCGTTTTGTGATTTTTATTTTGTTTTTGCTGTAAAACAGCATATTCATAATTAAAAGACCACTGGGAACTCTTTAAAAGAGAATAACAGAGTTGGACAGTTTTACATAAATTGAACAGGAAATGATGTCATTCTGTAGAATAATCTATGGAAGCGATCATCTGCGCTGCATGGTGGTGGGGTGGTGTGCATGAAGGTGTGCAGACGTAAGATCTTCACTTTTACTGTTGGGTTGCCATGGTTTCCGGTGCGATTAGCTCCTCACAGCTCGTGCTGTCAGGATTTCTGCCTGTAATCTGCTTTTCTGGAGACGGCGTTGCTGCGGGTTCAAAACCAGCCAAAGAAACTACAAGTTGTGCAACGCAAAAATGAATATGAAGCCCTGATGAGACGAGTTTTCTTCCCCACTGTCCTCACAGAGTGCATGTGGAGTTAATATGGTTCGGGTCAGAGGTTGTCCTGCTGCTATCCTCCCGGTTTGGTGCTGGCCGATATCA
The DNA here is from genome assembly GCF_053564925.1 of Oryzias latipes. Taxonomy (NCBI): domain Eukaryota; kingdom Metazoa; phylum Chordata; class Actinopteri; order Beloniformes; family Adrianichthyidae; genus Oryzias; species Oryzias latipes. Next base: position 11,197,161 of record NC_136238.1, read on the forward strand.
CACAGGGTCGTTAAGAAGGCTTTTCTTTCTATCATTAGCCTCGCCCCTCCTCTCTCCTCATTTGTCCTCGCTCCATCCTCCCCGCCCCTCTTCGCGCCTGATCGCCTACTGCCATTTTACCCCACGGTCCCTGGCTGTGCTGGTCCCCCATCCGCCTCTGCTCTCCCACCAGCTGCTGGTCTGACCCCAACAGTCAGACCATCAGCGGAAAAAAAAACCAAACCCGCTTTCCTCTCAGGGCTTCTTCCACATCTCGTTGGATCATGTTTCCTAAAAAGGTGAGAGCCAAAACTGATTTCAAGTAGTCCAAAAATAGTTCAGAAGTAGTCCTAAACATGGGAGTCTTTGGCGTTGTGATGCTCTTTCTAAAATAAATGCTAAATGGATGTTTTAATGTACTAATAATTACCTTTTATTTTAAAGAGCTGCTTTCTTAAATCTAAAGCTATGGTATAAACGCAACTGGCAGCTTTTTTACTGTTCTTTTTTTAAAAAAAAAGGTCTTATAAAGTTTTTCAACTTTAAGGAAATTAAAAGTATCTGATGTGAAACTGCTTTGAAATGTCTCATCTTTTGCTTCAATTTATCGGTTTATCCATCATTTAATCTATAAAATAAATGTCTAATTATTTGATATTTAAGCCAAAACACCATGAAAATGGCTAAAACTTTACAGATTTTCATATTTTTAGTGTTGCTAAGCTGCAGCTTTGCTTTGTTGGAAAATGTTTTGCATTTTTATTTGTCAAAAGTTTGACCCAACTTGTCAATCTCTACCATAAATTAGCCAAAATATGAAATCGTGTGGGGATTGAAGTGAATCGCGTGAATTTTTACATGGGTTCACTTGTTTTTGTGCTGTAAAGGTAAAGTCTGGAGTCACATCAGGTCCGTGTTCAGGTACGGGTCGTCTTTTAGCTTCAAGTCCAGCCTTAAGGACTTAAAAGCTTGCTAAGCCTGCTGATACTTTTCACCTTTGAACCTGAAATGTTGGAGGTTTAGCATGGACGACGTTTCCGTGTTTGTCTTTGACTTTTAGATTTAGGAGATTTAGGATTTAGGAGAAGCATCTGCAAGGTTAAAAAATGCTACAAAACTTTACATTTAAGCTAAATGAATCTGTTTATTTAAGGGCGTTGTTACACAAGCTGGTTTACGACGGCTCTTCTGCATCAGGACACTTTTTTGCGCTTCCTCTAAATAGGATTTGTAGACGTGCACGAGGTCACTTCACTTAATATAGCTGTTCGGATTCACATGCATTTGGGTTTTTATAACACATAACAGTTTTTCTCAAAAAAAAAAAAAAAAAAAAAGAACGCTATAGAGAATTTTGTGGTCCCGAATGGACTCTTTTAAGTTCTTGTGGTCACGTTTTTAGAACACAAAATATGTATTAGAGCTTCACCTTTAATGATGCACTGAAAAAAAAAATGTCTCAGACATATAGAATATAAGATGTTTTTCTCTTGTTCTGAGGGAAAAAGATGTAAATTTAACTAGTTGAAAGATTCTGTGAAATAAGTTGCGATGTCCTGCCCTTTTACAAGGAAATAAATCTTAAAATTAGCTGTAAACTCTCTTATTTAGATATTGCTCTGATAATTGGAAATATTGTCTTAAAATAAATGTCTTTCTTAAAAATATTAAAATGCTACAGAATGTTGCCTAAAAATATAATGTAAAATGAAAAAAAAACTCATATCTAGGTGTATTTCTCTGATAATAGGAAATATTACATCTTAAAATAAGTGTGGTGCTCAAAAAATAGTTTGTTTTTTTTTAATTTAAAGGTGCTATAATTACACATTTCCACCCCAAATATAAACTATTTTATTTTAATGTGCTAGAATTTTAAGATAAATTTGTCTTAAAAATGTTGTGTAAATTATTAGTCAAATTAAAATTTGTAGTTTCTGTAAATCAAACAATAGAACATCTGCTTAAAAAATTGTTTCCTTAGAGATGTGACTTTGAATACGATGTTTGGAAAAATCAAATGACTCAACAAAATACTCAAGATTTATTGTCTTAAAATAGGTTTCTACAGCTTAGTAAAAAGTCACCCGTAAACTAGTCTTTGTCTTATCTCTAATATAAAAGATATTTAGACTAGAAACTAGCTACATTTTCTGAGATGTAGTGTTTTTTCAGTGTAAAACATTTTATTTTTATATTTTTTGCTAACAAAAAAGCTGTTTTAACCCATAATTATTCATGTTATATTTGATATTTCAATTTCTGAGACAATGATCTCATTAACATGATTAAAACCTTCCTTAAAAAGCCATTGTATGTACCTTAGTTCAGTGGTTCCTAAACTTTTTCTGCAGGGCCCCCCTTTCGGAAGATTAGAATATTTTTGAGCCCCCCCACACTGACACAAACATACAAATCCTTTGTTTCTAAACTCCATCGCGCCCCCCCCTGCAATACATCCGCGCCCCCCCCTAGGGGCCGCGCCCCCTAGTTTGGGAACCACTGCCTTAGTTGATGTTTTCTGTGTTGTAGTTTCTCATCATTCCACCGGGGGCAGTAGAATAGCTTTTCCTAATCAATTCAAAATGGCTGCCTCCGTCAATACATTTGGCGGGAAAACATTTTGCTAATTTTTTTATCTTATGTTGAGACTAACTTATCCATTGTAATTTGCATTTTTAAATGATTAAATTCTCTATTGAAATAATAGAAAATTTGTTGATATTGAATTACTTATAAATCAAAAACAATATTTAAAAAAAGTTTGGATCAAATTTGAGATGTTGGGTTAATAAGGTGTTTTTTTGGGGAGCCAGTTTAGCTCCTGCTGGTTTGCGGCGCCTTCCGTCCGTGAAACCCGGGTTCGACTCCAGGCTGTTCCCTGTTCCCTTCTCTACCTCTGCCGGTTCCAAGCCCGGTTAGAGAAGGTTGCGTCAGGAAGGGCATCCGGCGTAAAACATTGCCAAATTTACCATGCGACTTGTTCGCTGTGGCGACCCCTGATGGGAGAAGCCGAAAGTGGAAGAAGGTTAATAAGGTGTTTTTCCTGAACACTCATCAATATTTTTGCATCTTAAACTCAATTGTTGTGAGCAAAAAGTTACCAAATCATAATTTATACTATTTAATGCTTTTTTTTCATCAAAGGGTTTAAAAAACATCTTAATTAAAAAAAAAAAGAAGTTTCCTGTTGATTCTTTACTGAAGTTGGCTTTACAGGATTTAGTAAGTGTTTGTGCCAAACATGTGATGCGTCAGGTCGACCTGTAAGTGGATGTCCCGAATCCTAAGTTCCACCTCCTGATTAGGACTTGAGACTTTGATGATAAAGAACAAATGGAGAAGGAACTGAGATGTGTTCTTTTTATCATTTCTGTGTGTTTTTGCCTCTGCCTCGCAGGTGCCTGTGAGATCAGAGCATGCATTCGGCCCAAACCATCTTGTGGGACTCCAAGCATCCACCTAAACATGCACCTCTCCCTACGACCTATTCCCACCACTCCCATGTGATCGCAGCGCCACCGGCCAAACGGATCACCTTCTACAAAAGTGGGGACAGCCAGTTCGGGGGCGTCAGGATGGCCATCCACAAGCGCAGCTTCAAATGTTTTGACGCCTTGCTGGATGACCTTTCCCAAAAGGTCAGTGGGGGTCGGAGCTCTGCTTTGAAGATGCATCCCTGGATGCCTGTGCTGCACTTTTACCTTATCCTCTTTATGAGGATTAGCTCTGCGTGTTCCTAAAAGATGCCAAAGTTTTCATCTCGACAGGTCTCTTTAACAGCCACGCTTCTTCGTATCGTGTTTAGGTGCCCCTCCCTTTTGGAGTGCGGGTCGTGACCACCCCCAGAGGGACCCACACCATCAAACACCTGGAGCAGCTCCAGGACGGCGGCTGCTACCTCTGCTCTGACCGGCGGCACGTTAAGCCAATCAATATGGAGCTGGTCGGCAAACACCAGGGCGCTTGGCATCATCACAACCGGCGGCCCCAGCGGCCCGAAGCCTTACCCGCGACTCCGCCCGGTCACATGCGCATACCATACAGGCCGCGACGGATCCTGCTTGTGAAAAACAGTGAGCCCGGGTTGAGGAGAAGCATTGTGCTGAATAGGAGGTCCATCAGAAGCCTGAAAGCGTTTTTAGATGAGGCGTCAGAGGTGATGGCGTTTCATGTCCGTAAGCTGTACACAGCAGAGGGGCGCAGGGTAACAGCTGCTTCTATTTCAACATCCAGCCCACAGTTTTGGTAAAAGCCCTCACCCTGTATGTTTGTTTGCAGATCGACAGCGTGCAGAGCCTGATGACTTGCCCCGGTGTGCTGGTGTGTGTCGGCCGGGAAGCTTTCAGTCCAATGCTCATCAATTACATCCGGAAAACGTCAGACGAAAAGCTGCCCGGTCTCACCAGCAAGTCTCCAGGTCTCGGTCCTCGAACTCCTGGCAATGGGGCTCGGTCTCCCGCTACCCAAGGAGTAAGGTCTCCTCCGCACGGAGCTCAGTCTAGAGCCAGCGAGTATGACGAAGGCAATGAGAGCAAGAAAAATGGTCAGTCTTTAATTACCAAAGTTAAGGAGCACAAAGCAGAACTAATGCGTTCACACCAAATGTAATTTGTGTGTCAAATTCTTTTCTCAACACTTGTCCAAAAATGGGTCCCTAGACCTAAAGGTTTTAGCCTCATCGCTACTGTATATCTCATGTATATATTGTGAAGAGCTCTACTAAAGCATTGGTAAACACATCTCCACGTCTGGGTTCATGAGATCATTCTGAGGCTCTCCCAGTACACTGAACTTCACCATCTACTGCAGGAGCTGCGGCTGAATGACGGCCGCTTTCAGTGGTACTTGCGTCAATTTGTGTTATAGATGACTACCCTCCCATTTGGATTCCTGAAAAAATATAAGCCTCTACTCTTTACGCGGCGCCTGAAACTGCTGCCAGAGCACTGCACCCGATGCTCAAATCACGCCCCAGCACCTATGATCACGTCAGTACATTAACTCCACATTGGAACTTGACACCCTTGACGCTCAAATCATGTTCGGTGTGAATGTAGCCAAAAACCAGTTAATTTCAGCCTAATTTTATTTTGTGCTTCTTTTCAGTTAACTTTGGTCTGGAAACCAAGAAGAGCATTATCCACCCTCGCTCTGACTCTTCCAATCGCTCAACCCGTTTCTCTATGTCCTCTGAAAAGTCGTTCGGGATCTACTCCCAGGGAAAACCAGCCATCATGAACGATGACATTGAGAAGCGCGTTCTCGTCAACAAAGATGGGACTCTCTCGCTGGAGATGAGGGTGCGGTTTCACCTCCAAAATGATGAAACCATCCAGTGGTCCACACAAATTAAAAAGTCCCCATCACTGACCACAGAAAGCTGCCCTCTTAGCCAAGCCCAGCAACATTACCTGCAACAGGGTCAATCAGAAAGCTGTTCTGACCCGGATTCTGGGTCTTGTGAGGGTGTGGACATCTCCAGCCAATCTCTTCAGTGTGCTTTGGGAAACCACTGCCCCTGTTGTTACCACAAAGAGGAACAAAAGTTCGATATGTGGGAAAACCCAGCTCATAGCCTCAAACATGCTCCCATTCCTCCTCCACGTGCATCCAACCCCCCTACAATGAGACGCACATGCTCCTCCAGCTCCTCCTCCTCATGCAGCTCCAGGAGGGTGATTCGCTGCAGAGCGCACCATTCCAAGCCTCCAGACGGCTCAGGGTCAGAGCAGAGCCAACTGGTCCAGCAAGAGATGTGCATGACCGAGGAAGTTGAACACAGAGTGGAGCTGGCACCAGATGGAGACACTCAGGTCGAAGTCTGTAAGGTAAGCAGGTGTTGCAGTCGGACTGAACTGGTTGCTATGGACACCAGCCTACGACCGCTCAGTGGGAAGTCTGTCGAGGGTGATCTTATGACAGGAGAGGATGACAATCGCTCATTGTCAGCAGTTAGTAGCTCCTCTCGTATTCTTCAGTCACTGAAAGAGGATCAAGATGATGAAGATGAAGACCTTCCACCCAGCGCCTCCCAGTGCTGCCATAGAGAGGAACCATCTCCATCCCCAACACCTCAACAGAATGAAAACACAAGCGTTGTCTCAGCCAAAATGGGCAATTCTACGAAAAGCAGAAGCCATATTGAAAATGGGGATAAAAGAAGTGGGGCAGGGTCAGCAGCTTCTTCCTGTCACTGTGGAGCAGCTTCTCCACTTTCCAAAGTTGGAGCAGATGAGGTAGAACGAAGCTCCACTTCTAATAGAAGCCAGTCTAGAACTCCAAAGCTTGAGGAGGTGGCAGCTGTGAAGGAGGAAGAGGTAATGAGGCCTGGTAGTGGACGATCTAGTAACAAAAGACTCTCAGCAAGTTCCCACAAGTCATCAGAAGCCAGCGTTTGCCCACATTGTGGTGGCTGCAAACGTGGGGTTGGTTATAATTCCAACAACAGAGCATCAAAGATGTCTGATAGAACTTGTTCTCCACCTGAATCCCCTTCTCCTGATAAAGAGAGCGAAAATGATGGCCATGACAGAGAGGAAGGGTCTCTCAGTCCCTCTTCAGCCAAAAGCAACAAGTCCCACAGGTCTGACTGCCATAACATCTCTAGTGCTGCATCCGGCAAAGCAGAAGAAAGAAGTCCCAGGGCATTATCATCTCAATCCAACCTGTCTAGAAAGTCCCACAAGTCCAAATGCTCCTCTGAAGCTGCCATTGTCCTCCCTAGAGATGAAGCAGAAGGAGAAAACATCACAGAAAGACCAGTTAGCTCTGTAAGCAACAAATCAGGAGCTTCAGTCAAGTCCCATAAGTCTAGCTGTCTGTCAAACAATCAACCTGCTGAAGAAGAAGCAGACAAAAGAGCTTCTAGTAGTCTTTCTGTCAAGTCGAACGGTTCCACCATTTCTCAAAAAGCTGGTAGTGTCCTCTCACAGAAGTCCTCCAAATCCGATCTCTCTAAGTCTAGAACATCCCATAATACTACTTTTAGTCACTGTGCAAAAGTAACATCATCCAGTGAGATAAAAGGAGAAAAACCTATGGAAGACGTAACTGACAAGAAGGAAGAAAAAGAGGTACAAGAAAGGACGGCAAGTGTGATGTCATGGAAGTCAAATTTATCTGACCGTTCTCATGGATCCTCTAAATATTCAGTACCTGCCCAATCAAAAATAGACAAAGATGTAGAACAAAGGGCAACAAGTCAAATGTCTGGTAAATTGTCCATCAAATCTACAAAGTCATCCAAGTGTACTGACATCGAAAAAATGTCATCTCCAACATTAAACATAGGAAAGGAGCCTGAAGAAAGCCAAGCTTTAGAAGCAGAAGCACAGCAGAGGCCTGAAAGTGGGATGTCAGACAAATCTGGCAGTTCGCTATCATGTAAATCAGCTTCTTCAGCAAAGACTCACCATTCAAAGGCAGAAGTGGATAGATCACACAGTGCTACTTCAGTGAGATCACACACCTCCACCAAGTCTAGGAGGTCTAACCACAGCGCAACAGATCTCAATGATGCTGAGGTTCCATCAGTCGAGATAAATCCAGAGGAGAAGGAAATGGAAGAGCATTTAGAAAGCCAAAGTCTCAAGTCTGGAATTTCCAACAAAAATCTTTCAAGTTCAAATATTGTCACTATTAAAACACCAGAAGAAGTTGATTTTGAGGAGAACATCTCAAAAGAGAGGCCAGCAAGTAACTTGTCAGGAAAATCAAGTGTTTCGTCTGCTTTCTCGCATAAGTCCAATCATAAAAGACCTGCTGAGATTTCTGTTGTTGAAACGCCAGATGCAGGAGAACACGTGGACAATAGTGCACCAAAAAGTAATTCATCTCATGGCCAAACCCTCTCACCGAGAAGAAGAACAGCCTCACGAAGTTATTCACCCAAAGATCAAGATTTATCCTCGAGAAGGTCTTGGTCCCCGGCACAACAGTCGCTGCCAAACCCCAATGCTGGGGAGACAAGAGGGACCAGTGCCTTGTCAGTTCACTCCATAAGTTCCACTAAGTCTGGGAGATCCAAATGTTGCTGTTCAGCAGCCTCAAAGCAAGAAAAGACAGAAAAGGAAGATGGGGAAACAGACAATGGGATAAGTGAGGTCTTTGAGCAAGCAGTCAGCACTGTCTCAACCTCACCAAAGAGACTAAGAAAAGGATCGGGAAGTACAGCACAACCCTTGAGTCGTACCTCATCTGGATCTGTCTCTCTTGGGCTACCAGAGGACCATGATACAGCAGATTCCGACAGTGGCAAGTCCAATGCATCCTTTCATAGCAACAATGACAGCAAGGTCAAAAGCAGAAGTAGAACAGTCCCTAAAAACTCTGAAGGTGTTGGAAGAGCTGGCTCCACAGTGTCCCAAAAGTCTAATGGTAATAACAGAATTTCAAATTCCTCCCACAATCCCTCGGGAGTTGATATTCCAACTATTGAAGTCCCCAGAGAAGGTGGGTATGGTGAGGAACAAGAAGCAGAAAGACCAAGCAGTAAGGTTACGATAAAAAGCAACCAATCTAAGAAGTCCTGCTGTAGCTGTGATGCCAAAGCAGCAGATCGGACACCTGAGACAGAGAGTGTAAAGTCTATATCAACCACAAGCAAAAAGGATACAAAGACCTCAGCTTCAATATCTGGAAGTGCTAAAGTTCGGAATAAATCTCCTGCAAGTGCCAGTGAAAAACAGGACCAGGACAGTAGACCAAACAGTGAGGCCAGATCGTCTACTGTAAACTCTCAAAGTTCATGTAGTCGCAGACCTCAAACAGCAGCATCTATGCAGTCGGAGTCCAAAGATGCTCCAAAGCAGAGTAAAGAAAAAAAGGATGGAGTTAAATCAGACGATTTGATAACTATCAAGAGTCACAACACAAAAAGTGAGGATGGTAGCATCAATAAATCCTCATCACATGGGAAAGACATTCACGGAAAATCATCAAGTCCTTGTCCTCTACATAACTCTAGACCAGGCAGCAAAGTAGATGCAGGCAGTGAAAGCACCCTGTCTAAATCTTTGTCTGCTGCTGACCTGCTGAAGGAAAGCATGGCCACTGCGCGTCAACACAGGCAACCATCAGAATCCAGCAGAAGCAAACCAAGGAGTGAGACAAGCGAGAGGTGCCCAAGTAGAAGGGATTCAAAGGATCCAGACGGTATGCTAGAACTGACTCCAGCCTGTCTCCCCAATGCCTCCCCCAATGAGGTTGTTTCCGACTGGCTACGCAGTATCCCTGTTGATAGCAGCATGCTTGCATTAAGCAGCGAGTTACACTATGAAGAGGAAGATCAGACACTACAGAAGATAGAAGAGACACTTGGAGAAGAGACAGTAAAAGAGGAGGTCAGCCCTGAGGATGAAAGAGAAAACGGGGACAACGGTGTTGAAGAGGAACACGACAAAGATGGAGAATGTCAAGCAGCAGAAGGGGAGAAGGGTCCAGGTCCACCTTCAGGTGACTCAAAGAGGGCTTCTTTGTCCAAGAACTGGCAGTCTTCTGCGGCAGTGATGAAAGTGCTGTTAGGCTCCTCTCTGGGTCGCTGTCGGAGTCTACCTGAGGTAAAGCACGGACTTTTCTTATCAGTAGACCAGCACATTTCATCAATGAAACACAGAAATGCCTGTATCAAATATGATGTGATATATAGGGTTACAGTTAAATCTGATGAAAATGTAATATTTTGTAGTGTTTCCTGCCTATTTAAACGGAAACCATGGAACTATTTCAACCTAAAAGCAATCACAGCTGCAATATCCTCTATAGGTCTTACATATGTATTCTATGTGATGAAATTGATTCTAGTTTTTGACAACATTGTAGGAAAGTAAAAGTACAGCATTAGAAAATATTTCACTCCCAGAGCTTTGAAGTTATAGAGATACAATTGTAAGACATGGTTTAAATACCAGGTTCTTGTGTTGATAGAACTTGTCTGGTCTTCAAAACCCACCTAGCAATGACCACACTCAACTCCAGTTGTAGTAAAAAAAAATTCTTGTATGTAAATTATATCTGAACTTTATCTGCTGCTAACATATATTATGCGTGTATCATTTCCTGTTGTGAAGGTGTCTCCAGTTTATGGTCGTAGACTGAGTTTTTCAGCCAGAGGGCTTTTGGACTGTCTGGCCCAGCTCCAACTCCTTGAGCCAGCCGTGAACAGCAGCAATCAGAAGGAGCGCAAGCAGCAGTACGATGAGATCATGTCCATCCTCCAGTCACTCTGGCTCACTGAGCCCATGGATGGTGGGGAAAAAAAGGCAAAGGGCGCACCCCCCGAACAGGTGACCCCACCAAGGTCTTCATCTGGGGTGGGAATGAGCAGCGGCTCCGGTGGGTCAGCAAAGGACAATGGAAACCAGGGAGGGGATCAAGCTGCAGCAACCCAGATTGAGGATGAGGCACCAGGGAAGATCATAGAAGAGGAAGAGGAAGAGGAAAACGTAGAGTCCAGAGACAAACCCGAAGAAACTCCTAATAAAGACACAGCAGAAGAACCGGCAAAGAATGAAGAGCAAAGCCCCGATCCTGACAGTCTAGACAGCCCGAAAAGCAATGAAAACCCATCATCATCAGACAAGAACTCTACCAACGATAGCTCCAAATCTGCAACTGATACAGAGAAAGAGACTCTGGATGATTCCCAGAGTGCCACGCGGCCACCATTATCCAAAAGACAGTCCCAAGACCCCGACCCGGTGTGGGTACTTAACCTTCTTTCCAAGCTGGAGAAGCAGTTCATAAACCACTACAGTGATGCCATGGCAGAGTTTAAAGTCCGCTGGGACTTGGACGACAGCCTCATTCTGGACACCATGATCTCCGAGCTGAGGGACGAAGTGAGCCGGCGCATCCAGGACAGCATCAAGCGCGAAATAAAGAAGATCCAAGGTCGAGCCGGAAGAGGCGGCAGGTCGCCTCGCCCACCCCAGTTGGCCAACCTATCACGAGAGTCCACCATGACGGAGAGGAGGCGGCGCATGCTGAAGGTGAATCCTCCTGACTCCTACAATGACACACCTTAATTGTGATGCTAACACCAAGGGATTTTCTCTGCAGGTGATGAAGAACCAGTCGGTGAAGACTGCTGACTCTGTCAGTGACGAAGAGACGGCCGGTGAGTTCAGCGATCAGAGAAGCGAGGACGAATACTGCCCCTGTGACGCTTGTGTCCTCAAAAAAATGGCAACTCGGCCATTCAAGAAGAATCCTTTGGCGGCCGATGCGCCTGTGATGATGGAGTTTGACCTGCTCAAGATACTACAGATGAAGAAAACCCCCCTGCCTGCACCAGTAAAAGCTCTGCAACCTGCAGAAAAGGATGATGAAAGTATGGCTGCAGACCAGGAAGGGGGGAATCTGGAGGTAGTTGAAGAGGAAGAAGAGTATGAAACCAAAGAAGATATCAAAGCAAACGTTGTATTAGAAGAGACTATTCCAGAGGAAGATGAAGAGGAGGCTGAAGAAGAAACTGAAAAAGAGATGCAGCAAGAGGAAGAGACAAGTGGGCAAGAGGAGACATCCGAACATGCAGAAGATGAGGATCCAGCAGAATGCACATGTCATTCTGCCGAGGATGAAGAGGAGGCTGAAGAAGCGAGCACCTGCACCGACAATGGTGAGGAAACAGGAGAGGGGGATACTGGGGAAAACGATGGCAATACAGGAACTGGAGAAGAAGAGGAGGACGATGACAAGGAGACGGTCAAAAATGCAACATCTTGCGATGAAGAACCTGAAGATGACAGTCCCACAAAAAATGCAGAAAATGAAGAATCCACTTTGCTGGAGGATGGAAAGGAGGAAAACGTCAGCACCTCTGCAGAAGCAGAAGATGAAGATGATGGGGAGGATGGAACTGGGGAGGCGGAGTCACCTGAAGATGGAGGAGATAGTGAAGAGCAAGAAGAGGTGTCTGAGGAGGATAGAGCCTCAGTGAAGGTAAAGACCGAAAATATTTGACAACGAGAAATTCTTTAGGAGCTAAACTCAAACAAAATACTTCTTATTACAAAAAGTAAATAAAATCTGTATTCCTGAGTTTAATTAATAGATACTTTAAAATCTTAACTGATCTTTGTTTTGACAACCTGCAAATTTCTCAGATCCGTGGATCCATTCTCTTTCTAAAAAAAACTGTAGTTTACATGCAAAAACACATTTTGTTTTCTGCTGAGAAATGTAATAATTTTACAAATTACAGTTCTATCTTTGTTCATTTTAAGTAACTTAATGTAAACACATTTTTTCTTGAGGAGGAAAGCAAAAATAACTAAATTTTCAAGATAAAGTAGTAGTTTTTCAAATAACTTTTTAGAATTTTTTTTTTCACTGTTTCTTTATCATTTTTACGAATGGATGACCCTCAAACGTGTTACACCTCTTTATAGTTTGACGAATGAATGGATTAATGTGGATTCTAAGCAGCATAAAAGCCTGAAGTGGAATGGGCTGGTTAACCTGGGAAAATGAACAGCTAAAAAGCAGCATACTTGGTAAAAATTCTTATGAATACATCGGTTTATTTTGCTGTATAATCTGACTTTTTAACATCAGAGTCAATGGGAAGTTGCTCCCTTCTGCTACCTGGGTTTAGTGGTGTTTGGTGGTACTGCAACATTTGATAGGTTTTGTTTCATCATTTTAATATCTTAATTATTTTGTGTCAGTCCTTAAAAAAATAGAAAACAATGTGAGACCACATAAAGCATTTTATGTACTAACTACAAATGACAAAAAACACTTTTGATATCCACCCTCAGCCTATTTGTTTTAATCATGATAAGGCACAAGGAGAGAAACATATATGCTAGTAAACAAACTTTGAGACGAACAACTTAACAAAGTCAACCTAGTTTTATAGATCCTGGAAGCTTTTTTTAAAGATGTGTGTTGACAAATTTGGAATAAAACATTTAAATAAAGTAAAAGCTATTGCAGTCAAAAACACAGTATCTTCACTGTCAAAGCGAAAAGTAAGAAACGTGGCGAAACGCATAGCACTGCAGACCTGGTTTGAGAATTCTGGGTTTTTGTAATAAAACAGCATCACGTGTCTTAATATCAACCAAATGGAGGGTTAAAGTCGTCTAAAGAGGAATCTGACCTACTGCAGCCTGGAGACTTAGGGTTAAGCCTGTGGGAAAAGCTAATCTCTCTATCCACTTAGGCTGTCTGAACAAACTTATTTGTTTGGAACTTCCTTTAATGGGCCTCTGCTTTTACCTACTGCTTCATCAAAGGAGGTGAAAGCATGAAAACTCATCAGTTCACATCCGCTTCATCACGGATAAGAGACTGCATTGTTGGAAAAACACAAGTAGATATTTTAAAACACCAAAAATCACAAACTAGCATACTTCGGTTCCCCATTCATGTTGGAGAAAATGTGGAGACATAAATGCAGATTATTCCCATATTTTTTGGTCTTGCCCTGTTGGAAGAACATTCACCAGATTATAACCAAGGTCCTGGGCTACAATATACCAAAGACATGCTTATCTCTGTATCTGGACAATATATCAGAAAATGTACTCCAAAAAGACAGATATTTAGTCAGAATCTTCCAAGCTGTAGACAATAAAACAATCAAAAGACAATGGTACAAGACAGATTTGCCAGCAGAAATGGGGAAAAACTGTGGAGGAAATACATGTGATGGAATTGTTGAATTATAAGATAAGAACTTTGCGTTGTAAACCTATTTTAACTGTTCCTTATGCTTTTTTCTTGTATGTTTTAACTGTGTGTTTGAAAGGCAATGAAAAGATAGTAAGGAAAACTCATCAGTTCTCCGTATTCTAACACGCAGAAGTCTTGTGTGAATCCGGCTAGCTGTGTGACCGAGGGAGAGGAGGCCGACGCCGAAGACTCGGACGACAGTAAACAGCAGAGCGACACCGGTGCAGAGGAATCCGGACGTGACGAAGAGGACAAGGAGGAGGATGCTAGTGAGGACCTCGTGGAGGAGTTCAAGCCAGAGGAAGAGAGCGAAGAGCAGGCCTGCGGAAAGAAAAAAAAGGATGAAGCTCTTTTGCATCAAATGACCAAAACCTCTGTGGAGTCCCAGCCCGGCTCAATGGAGGAGGTCGACAACCATCAGGAAATTCCCGTTGGCAACAAGAGAAATCATCCGCCAGCCAAAGACGGTCAGGAATCTGATGACTCCTAAACCACCCAACACAGGAAAACATGTCAGGATTTTAACAACAACAAGACTCATTCTCTTTGGATTTAAGACTCACCTGAACACTTGAAGCACTTTATCCGTCCAGATCTGGAGTGTGACGGATTTTTCCATCAGATACTGTTGAAACCTGGAACTTGAAGTACCGCTTTATTATATTTAGCCAATTATATTTTTTGAGTATTTTGGGTAATTATTCAAGAAATATACTGTTGTGGTAAAATGACTGTTTTGGTGAAATCCCAAAGAAATCTTGGAGACAGACTTCATTGTTTTTTTACCAACAGCTTAGGAAGGACTGAATCCCCAGGGGGCAAAAACAGGCAGATGGGTGAGAAGAACAAAGCTTTACTAGCTCTTCACTCTTGGAATGGCACACAGGTGGATGACAAGGCTGGCAGGGATGGGACCGAATCCTCCAGACTGAAGGGGGCAGCACTGAGCAGATTCCCAGAAGCTCTGAGCAGGCAGGACACCACTGGGCAAACGGCAGAGGCAACGCAATCTTTTAGGGGGCATTGGTTCCAGGAGTATCTGGGAAGACCCCCAGATAGAGGGCAGACCTTTGACTAGATATGAGAACTGGAGGAAGCCAAAATCCTATAGACATCTGGAGAGAAATAAACAGCTGTTACTCATCCATATTTGTCAATAACCATTTTAACATCTTCTTGGTAATCCTAATTTTCTTCTGTACTGCCATTAAATCAAGTTATAAACTGGCCAATCAGATGTCTTAATAAAAATAGCCGGTCCTAGGTCGAACATTTGAAACGTTTGATCCACATATTCTCTAGTTGTGGGGCCTTCCAACCAGCTCACCCCTGATTGGAATGACTCCGACCAATCCCTGCTTACTGATGTCGTCTGGCTCCAACATGGCGGCGTCCGTATCACGAAGAAATGTGAATGGACTTCATTTGGCTGGAGCCTGAATAAATGAAGCCATTTTCTATGGGTGACATCACACTTACTCGGTCCAGTTCTCATATACAGTCAATGGGGAGAAAGAGGCGACATTTGGGCAGAGACACATTACCTTTTTGGCCGAACATTAAATAGTCCGGTGATCAGGTGATTGCTGGGAAAGGAAGACCACAATTCTTAAGAGATGGGAGTTTTTCCCCCAGATTTTTCAAAGTAACAATATTTTGTGGTCATTTGGTTGCCCTTTCACTCATTTTCAATCAAATTGTTTACTTAGTTGTTCATAAACATCACTGAAGTCATGGTGTTTAGTGACTTACACAATTCACGTTTCCATTTTCAAACGCTGCTGAGATTGGACTAAAAAGAGTAGAAAAGGAGCCAACGCTCAAGAAAAAAAAGAATGAAGAAAGTTTAAGACTTATATTTTATGTAAACTCAGTTTCTAAAATTGTATTCAATCATATAGCCACTAATATATTTATTAACTCAATGACGCGTTATCTGTTGATTGATTGACTTGTGTTTGTGTTGTTTCCTCTCAGGAGGTAATGGCTGTACTCTCAGGACAGGTCATCTCCAAGCCATTACTTAATTATCTGCTTAAATCTGTGGCGTGCTAGAAGAGCTGCCAGAATCTCCAAAACCCTGTATTGTAATCTCATTACCTAAAAGTAATTTTGGGAACAGGCTACTCCTCCTTTCTTGTCCTTTTATCTTCATGCAGGGAGTTTGGCTTCAGAGTTCCCATAAAAGTGTTGACAGATCTTTGGTATTTTCTGTTTAAGGAGCGTTCAAGTTTATTGATGCCTTATGAGGGCGAGAGCGAAATTGCTGCTTTATCTTTGTTTTCCCAACATCTTCTTTAGTGGAAGGATTTGCTAAGAAACTGGACACAATCGATGACACTAGGAAAAACATGATAATCAGGTTTCCTGTAACGGAATTTTCTTTCATTTCTCTCCTCTGAAGCTGAGAGTTTGGCTGAGCTTTCAACATAGATTTAAGGCAGAGGTACTCCTCAGATGTTCAGCATGTGGTCTGAACATTCAGGACGAGGCAAAAAATGTGACCAAAGAGACAATGGGGGAATGTGCCTACACTGCTGTTGGTTTGTTTAGCTGTGATTGTCATTTGCTGGATATAACTGTAATGACACATACATAAATAAACAGCTAAATATTTTCACTTTTCCTTTTTTTACCTTTACTCTCTTTTTTTTAATTTGTAAGAACCGTCTTTCTACTCACTTCAAGCTATTTCGGTGGTATGGCCAAGATGTTAAGGTTACGTGTTGGTACGCTAATGGGTTTTATGGTTGAAAAGTCTAGCAGAACTTTATTAGCAAGACTTTTTGTTACAGCTCAAACCTCTTTTTGCGTTTTAGGCAGAATGGAGATTGTACAGATACAATCGTGAGAAGAAAACAATGTGCAAAAAATGGTAGAAAGCAAAACAGTTGGAGCAGGAAGCCATCTGTGTTCTATGGGGGTCAAGTAACCTTTAAGGAAAATAGTCCAGACCATATACAAGAAAGGAAATAAACGTATTTAAGACAGGTTAGGTTATAAACTGTCACAAGAACAGGCAAACAGCTGGGTCCAAATGCAGCTGGTGTATTAGCCCAGCTAAAAATCCACAACGTTAAATCAGGGTCAGGCAGGCAATAACAGGCATGAGTTCATCAGAGGAGAGACAGGTTGGTCAAAATCCAGGCGAGAGTTGCAGCAGGCGGCTGGCAAACAGAACCAGAAACAGAAGATCAGGTCCAGATATGACGCTCTGTCAGCAATACTTCACACTGAGCTCAGCACAGTGCAGTGTTGTGGTTGATTGAGTGAATGAGAGTCAGGTGTGCAGCATCCAGGAAGTGTGGCTAGAACTCTGGAGATGGTTTCCGTTGGTGACCAGAGGGGGAGACAGATCTCTGACTTCTGACATCAGATTTTGTACAATCTATCCACTAATATTCCACCACTTAGCTAGAAACTGGTTAAGAGACAACAACCCCAAATGTCGTTTTTGTCATCAACTCTCTGACTTATCTGACGCTACATTCACACCGGGCTCAGAAATCCGGGTTTAAGCTACCACTTCCAATGAAAGTCTATGTAAACGCACTTCTCTAGCGTACGCGTTCAAAACTCTTACGTTCATACTTAGCTACAGAAGTTTTTAAGTCAGTTTCAGGGCTCTGTGTTTAAAACGCAAAGCAAATGAACAAACGTTGAAAGTTTAAACAGTTTAACTTTGACCAAGCAGGGTTCAAGCATGCTAATTTAGCATGTTTTTGAATACGCGTCACATGCACTGTGTATTTAAAGGACAAGACTTGAAGGTTTTACCTATTTAACCAAGAGATTGCAGTTTTCCATTACACCCAAGGTCTACGCCAAAGGCTTGTCTCTTCAGGGGGATGTTAAAAACAAGTCTATGGGAAGGTGCCCGTAATGCATTGATAGCAGCACTCGACATGCAATTGGTGATCACTATGAGCCAGACTTTGAGACCTTCAACCTACCCTTTAGGATGGACTTGTCCTTTGGTCATGAACATGGAACATCAACAATTTAGCCCTTTGGAACAGGATCCACACAAACTAATAATTCCTCATTCACCTTTTCGTCTCTCGCTTTGGTTTTCTCCAATCAAAAGGTTTACAACCCTTGACTGTCTTTTTAACTCAACACAGATAACTCTTGAGAGTTATACACTTAACCTCTCTGATCAAGACCCAAGGTGCACTTGACCTTCCCTGAGACTCTGCCCCGCCCCGTCCGAATGCATTTAGCTCTGCACTAAAGGTGTTTCGAAAGCTGCTCAAGCGTTCTCAAGATACACACACACGTCACGCTAATCTCATACCTGTGATTGTGTTGAGCAAGTAGAGATTGAGGTTGACTTACATCACATGATATGGCAGAGCGTTCTCTCTCTAGAGCATCAGCAATGAAAAGTCCCAGTTTCATAACTGTTGCAAATTTAGATGAGGTGTTGGAATTAAAGCCAGATTTAAGCAGGTTAAATCCTGTCATAGAGGAAGTTATGTCAGTAATGGGAGCTGCACAGCACAAGCATAAGATGTTATTGTGTACATACTAATGGCAGATACTTGTATAGCCCTTTTCTGTACAGCCCAATTTTAGACCCAAGGCGCTTTACTGTCACAAGTCCCGTTTCCTCATCCACACACATACACACAATCACACACTGATGGCGCCAGAAAAAGCATTCAAAGTGCTAACCGGGCCGCCTAAATGTGACAGAAAGATGTTGCTGCCCTAAAATGAGGGCATTTGAAGTACAGAATTCTGAATTTGATCCTGCAAGCTCTTCTTCTGTCGTTGATGGTTGACTTTTCTGTTTTTTACTTTTCCAATCAGTCTTTGGATTTTTTAGCAGCTGAACGGTTGAGTGTTGATCATTACTTGCAGGACAGAAGCTGCCGAGCCCGGTTGGGAGGTCTTTATTCAACTGGTCCAACATTGAGGGTCCTAAAGATCTCAACCAGCCTTTCATCTGGCTTTGACCCAGGTGGAATTGGACACCCAGGCTCTCTGTACCAACTTACCCCACTTCTGCGAACATGTGTGTGTATACCACAACACACTTAAAGGGGTCTGCCAGAGCCTCAATGGCTCAGGAGCTTCATGGTTAGCAAATGTGGGTCAAACACAACAAGAAGTCAGAACTTCATTTGTGCCAAAGTATCCTTCTAATCACCTTGACTATGTTGAACATTTCAAATCAACCAGTTAATGATGACAAGAGAATGTAAATGCAAACATTTCAGAATATCAAACTTTTCAAAAAGACGTTGAGTCCTAGTCCCTGATTGGGATCAAATTGTCCTTTTTTATTGATGCATCTCAACATCTACAGATGTAATGTCACCTGTAACAACAGATAACACATCAAACTGGACTCCTGTTAAGGTAACAACTCCTCCAAAGCATCCCTGAGTACTCGTCTCTGCTCCAAACAAGACTCCACTTCTTTTAAAGCGCAACCAGTCAGCAAAGAGACCAGAGCCGAAGGAACCACCTGCACAGAAGACACATGGTATGTATCTCATTCATTGTCCCTGTTTATCTAAATCTTCTCCTTACCTTCTTGGCATTTCTGGCAACCTGTGTGTGTGCAGTGATGTCACTAGATATGATGTCCTTCATCAGTTTGTCCGCTCCATATATGGCCTTCAGAAGGGCCTCCTCACATTCGGATTCAGCCCGGCCTGACAATGTCTAGAAACAAATGAGCGGTTCATTGTAGCTGTAAACAGAGTAGATGTTAAAAAAACAAGCTGTTGTGAGGACATGAGGCTGTTTTTATGCACGAAGGTTCATTCTAGTCCCATGTGTGCTACGGCTTTATGTACCTGGAGTAAACGTGTGGCTCTGCGGTAGAGTTTGGAGTTGGTCACCTGCAAATCGATCATGTGGTTTCGATAAACTTTCCCTTTAAGTATGTGAGCGCCAGTGCTGACAGCATTCAGCACTAGCTTGGTGGACAGCTCCCACTGCCAAAAAGATACAAGATTTATTTTATTTTAGAGTGAATAAATAACAGGAAACGTCAAAAACAAAAGAAAAAACAAAAGTCCATGCAAAATAAGTTCATGTATAAAACACTGGTTTTATGATATGACTGAAAATGAGCTGCAAGTAAAGGTGGCAGACCCCGACAAGGAGAGTAAATGAGGCTTAGCTGGTACTGGTCACGCTTTAGTTAGCAGTTAAAGTGCTGTGTGTGTCCATGATGGCTCTGTACCTGATGTAGGAAGTTCCCTGTAGCAGGTGTGCTACCGCACCACAGGAAGTCAAGTGTGGATGAACAAAGCTCATTTATGGAGATCTGCAGAACATAGGATCAAAAGTGAGACTTTTGAAATATTATCTGGAACCAGGAGATGCTGTAAGTCAGTAACCAGTCACACCAAGGCAAGTCAAAAAGGTATTGCAGGCTGTAAAATTTGAAAAACACTCATAGAAGATGGATACAGATTCAATAGGAATCAAAATATTTTGAATGTGAATTACATTTGGGTGATGGTTTACACCAAACTGATAGGTATTGTTAAAAAAAACAGGAACATGACAAAAAATGCGCAAATTTGATAGAAAATGAAAAAATTGTGAAATGAACAATTAGATGATATGATGTTTACCCAAGAAAAAAAAACCACAAGTTTTTGTATGTATGTACGATCAAGTAGGAATACTAATAATATGTAATTTCACCAGCTAAGAATCAGATTAGATTAGCTCAGGCCCAAAAACTCAGAGCAACAGCTGTGAGGATTGAGTAGTTTAGTTTAGATTTTTCAGTTGTGTTATTAGTTTTGTTCAGGTTCTGTTTGCCATTTGCCCCTCCGTCAGTCACACCAGGTTTAGGTTGCCCATCATCCAGAGCTGTCTTGATTTGTCAATGGTTCACAGTGTGTATAAGTGTCTGCTCTTCAGTTCTTCATTGTCAGGTCGTCTGCTTTGTCCTCTTTTTGGTTCTTCATGGGTTTTTGTCATGTTTAAGTTTCTTTGTTAAATGTTTGCTATCAGTTCCTGATAATATGGCCATAGCACCTTGGGCCCAACATAAGTCTTTTCTGCAATCGCAGCTGTCCCCGTGCCACGTCAGGTATATAAGGAGGGTCACTCTTCCTCATGTGTCTGTTCCTGAAGACAGTTATTTAATTTGCCCCTGAATAATGGATCTCCATGTGAACTCTCACTGCTGCTGGGGTGCAGGGGTTGTTGTAGTCTGATGGGTCATCTGGTTTCTGCCATTTGGGGAGGGGTACGGTGAGAATTGTCCTGTTTGGTTTGGTTTTTCTGTTGTTTCCCGTTATTTGTCCTCAGCCTGTAGTAGTGTTTGCTTTTCCTTGTCAGCTCATCTGCTTTGTCACCTTTTTTGTTGCTCCCTTGGTCTTGTCATGTCTAATGTTTATTTAATAAATACTTCAGTTTTGCCCCCATGCCCAGTCCAGATTCTGGACCCTCCAATCACTACAATAGTCATGAATAACACATGAGAATTATAGAACTCAAGAGTTTTCTTATGGAGCCTTGATGTTTTCATAAATCTGCATAGGAGAAAATCAGCATTTCTGGAACTTCTCTAAAAAGCAACAACTATTCCACTTCCTGATATACGTGTGCACTGACATAAAATGAAGGAATTTGGGGAAACAAAAAAACGATCCAACTAAAAAAAGAAGCTAATAGCCTCAAAGATTTTTAAAAAAAAGGATGAGATACTTGTTGCGGGGTTTCTGCAGAGTCTGAGTCAGTGCGGTGATGAACAGCGTGGAGGTTAGGTGTCTTTTCTCTCACTCTTCTCCCTAAGTTCAGCACCTCATGGAGATCGTCTGCAGATATAAGCTGTCAGAACCACAGCTGATCGGATCTGGAGGAAATCCAAACACTGAAAGTTGTCTCACCAGATTGAGA
The DNA here is from genome assembly GCF_053564925.1 of Oryzias latipes. Classification (NCBI taxonomy): domain Eukaryota; kingdom Metazoa; phylum Chordata; class Actinopteri; order Beloniformes; family Adrianichthyidae; genus Oryzias; species Oryzias latipes. The sequence continues at coordinate 11,218,701 of NC_136238.1, forward strand.
ATAGATAAGCAGAACAGTGTCTTTGTCAGCGAGGCCGGGCAGAACATGTTGGAGGAAATCCTCGTGTCCTATGCAGAACTCTGGGCCCTGAGGGACAGGTTTTTAAAGAAACTGCATATTTAGTTTAAAGTTACTTTTAATTCATAAAGATCTTTGGTATTTTCCAAGAAAAATGGACCTGTACAAAACTAAACAGATGCATATTTTACTAGTCTTTAAGTAAACCTTCTGGACATTTTTCCTGGGCAGGGTGAAAATGCAGGAAACAATTTTTCAAATTCAAGTTTATGTGGCTTGATGAGTCCAAAATATACATGTATTTGTGATGCCAATAAGGATAAGAGGAAGGGAAAAGATAAAAAAGAGAAATGTTCCCAGTGTTAAGCACAGAAGTAGACGCATCATGGTTTGTGCTTTCAGCTATGGATTTTTCACACAATTGTGTCAAATCTTAATTATCCTAATTTTCATGATGTACGAAGACATACGTAGACAGTAATAACTTATTTTGAAGGTTGCCCTTGATACAAAGTAATCATCATGTTCAATATACATTGAGAAAATATTCAACTAAATATTGTCTATAATTTAGCTGTGATGCGGTAATTCTTTCTCGCCTGATGCAGTCAAAGCTTCATTCATTGTTTTCCGTCACGTACCAGAGAAGATAAAGGACCTTCATTGTTGTTCAGGTCTTTGTATCCACCCCTGATGAATCCTCTGATGTCTGTATAGTCTACAAAACAAGTGATCGTGCATGAAATGAAGCCCTGCTGTGTAAAGGTGAACCCCATCCATCGCCTTTTCACCTCACCTGCTCCAAATGTGGGGTTACACTCGCTGGCGTCGATGAGACCCAGAATTGCCATGGGGCCCCAGCCCAGGTAACAAACGCTGCCCTCATTCAGTAAACTGATGGGTAGAAGATCATCCTGACTACAGCAAACACAGGTTACAGGGGTGAAGTTGGATTTCGTACCTGCGTCCAGCTGCTTCCACCACGGCAGCTATGCCTTCTTTCTGCTGATAGGTCACCTCCACTGCTCGCTCATATTCCCTCATGTGCTGCAGAATACATCTATGGGGGAACACATAACAGAATTTTTTTCATCTAATTGTAACAACAACACAATTTCTGTAATCTAAAAAATTAATTGAAGAAATCCCCTCACAGCTGCTATTCTTTTATAGACCTCTAGAGGTCAGCAAAGTCCATTAAGAGATCAGGGATGTGTCTGAGACTCTCACGCTGAAAAGGAGCTGAGATTTCAACTCAATTTACAAAGATTTATGAGATTATTTTTATATTCTCATTTAATATTCCTGTTTAAAGTTATAGTTGATCTTATTTCAGTTCCATATTGTGTGGAGCTTTCTTTTCAAGATTAGATATTCAAATTTTAAGGTTTTTACTTTTCTTTTTAGATATTTTAGCAGAGTTTTCATGGATATTGCAGAGACTCTCGCATAAACGTAAAGCGTCTTTGGTTTGGTTGTCTAAGATATTATTGACTTTATTATATGATGATAAATAACTCTCAAGAGGTTCTTCTGGTTTCAAATAAAATAAAGGACAATAGTGAGGACATGAGGAATGATTGAAAAGTTTCATATCTCAACGTTTCAATTGTTGATTCAGTTCCGTCACTTTGCAAAATCTGTCAATTTTTTTTCTTTGATTTGTTGAGTCCTCCTTTCTGAAATCATGTGTTTTGTGTTCATTTAATTTAATATAAACATTTGTGTTTTGTAAAATTTAGGGTTTTGAGGTGTTCTTTGGTTGAGAGTTGAATTTAGACTTTGGCATTCAAACATTTGGACTCCTTCAACAGTTTGGTATCACATCTTTTTGTATGGATCTGATGAGAAAAGTCTTAAAGTCTTCTCTGTATTAATGGCATCTTTAGAAGCAACAATGTCTTCACATTAGCACATTAATTTTTTTAAATATTAAATAAGTTTTAACTCAATACTGGTAATTGTAAGCGCAGAAGAATACCACCTCTATTTCCATATAAGGGCATTTCTGGGATGTACAGAGGACGATATACAGTGCACCAATGGGATCTAAAACAGGTCATATGATTAAAAACCATCAGTGCAAATAAAAAACATGTAAAAAAAAATAGATGAGATGATTATATCTACGGGGGGCCCAAGGACGCACCCTGTGGTGCACCATTGCAGAAAAAATAGGTTCCGTCAAGCCTTTTGCATCTGAAGTTGTAAAGGTTTGTTCAGACTTTCTTTCTTAAGTATCTTCATCTGGATTTCTGGCCTTTAAAGCCCTGTTTTATTTTGCAGTGCAAAAACTAAATATGCTTAAAACTACAGAGCAATTCAAAAAAACTTTTAAAGAACAACTGATCCAAGTCACCCAAAACAAAAAAACACTTTTCCTTTAAAAGTTTTCAGTGAAATGAACGACCCTGGGAGTATTTCAGGCAGGCAACTCGAGCAGTGCGTTTCCTGGTTACTCTTCCCGGTTCAGTCTAATCAACTCTCCTGTTTAACGTCCTAATTAAGTTCCAGGTGTGCTGTATTCCTTCTCTTCCTTCTGCGAGCTCCGCGTCTTCACCCCACCCTCCTCCCCGGCTTCCACCTGGGAGCTCTGTTAGGGGTAGCTTTATACCCAAAAGTTTTCTTTGTCTTATGTGACTGAACGGAGCCTCATGCCAAACTAAGAGAAATATGGAAAATAAATATTTTTACTGCATGAGTTGTCTGACTGAAATAGAAGTTAATCCTATGCCTCAGGGATATAAAAGAAGAAACTTTCTCTGCTATGCTTAACACTATGTAAGAGTTGAAGTTGAATGTTTTTCTACACTTGTGTAACACTTTGGTCTCATCTCTGTGCAGATGCAGGCCAGTCTGTTGGGTTTTTGGATCTTTTTGAACTGAACAAAAATCTGACCTTGGGGTAAAGGTTATGTCTTCATTCCAAAGCACAACAAATTCATCAGCCTCTCCAAACTGTCTCTCAGCGCTGTCGTTGTACGTACTCGCTTGCGACAGATTTGTGTGAGAAAGCGGCGGCGTGAGCGGCAGACAAGACGACCTCCAGGACAATCTTAGTGGCGCTGCCTCCCTTCATCCTGGAGGAGCCGCTGATGGCTTCCGGCTGAGCAGACACACACGCTGAGTCAGTGATGGTTTGGAGCCTTGACACAGATGCAACCTGAGCAGTCCCCGGGAGAATGGGACATTATGGGACATTATGTGCCGAGGAACGCACCCCGACGGCAGGGTTAATGAGGAAAGCTTTCCTCCTTTGTGAGAGCTCCTGCAACCTCTGAGCCACACTGTGGAACGTGAATATGCAGCCTGGAATTGGTTCATCCCTGCACAGCCAAACATGTTTAACTTATAAACTAACAGAAGTCACAGCCTGATGCTTTTGTTTTTTCAGTACCTGGCCTGATGTGTGGGGTTAAAGCCCAACAGCACAGGAGTGTAGACTTCAGGATGCTGCAGACAGAAGTCCAGTTGACCTGCAACAAAAGGAGCCTACAGAACCAGAGGTGGAACTCATTATGTCTCATTGTCACCAGAACCACCTACATTTACTGATGCTTTCTCTGGCCGTCTTACAGATAATCCACAGGAGACGCCAATGAACAGGACTTTCTTTTTAGCTTCACAAACCTGAAAAAAAAAAAAAGCCAAACGAAGTCATAAAAAAGCCTTCAAACCATTCATCTGACACCCATTTCAGCTAATCTGACCTTCTGCAGACTGAGCATGCCCAGCTCAGGGTCGTCCTCTGGAGCTTCTTGGGAGGAAAGCAGAGCACTGAAGAAAAATAAAATAAGTGGTAGGAAAAAAAAATCCTCCTGCAAATGAGAGCTCTTTGTTCCACAGAGTTCTAAAGGGCCTGAAGCCCCTTTCTGTCATTTAGAGGGATTTGTTTGATCTGACTAATCACGCTTTATAGCTTCCTAAAAAGAAGAAAAAACGGTGATGCTGCATAACAAAAATCAATGTTTGGCCTAATTCCCAACCCAGAGTTGCTCTAGTTTTTTTCAACCATATGTTTGTATTTGTTGTCACATCCCCCCCAAACTGACATTTAAACCAGAACTCGAAAGTGTAGAGGCTTGTTTTATTTTTTTGTGTTTGACTGTTTGGTTTCCCGTGGTTGTTCCAGGATCACGCTCAATGATTGTACTGCGGGCGAGTTTTGCTTCAACTTCAGTTTGTGGCTCAGCTTTTGACATCTACGCTAGGGTTGTGCCGATATCATCGTCCATCGTGATGGGTGACTGACATCCCGATGGAGAGACCACCATCGTGATGCCACGCCCCCCCCCACGTTGCGCGTCGACACCATAAGCCGCGGTTACATGTACAAAATATCTTGACTGGATCAATGGTCGGATTAGAATCCAACCGTGTACATGGGCCCAGAAAAACGTTTTCAGAATATAACAATTGTTCACTAAGGTCACACTTTCGGTCGGAATAAATCTTTCGCACATGCGCAGTAGGGTTTGAAAACCGGAAGGATATAGATTCCGCCGAGCGGCTTTTTTTTTCAAACTTTATTGAATGTAACAATTCAATACAAAACAATGTTAAACAGCGCCGAGCGGCTATATATATTGACATGTCTGCTCGGTAAAATACAAGATGATCTTCTAAAAGTGCTTTTAATAATGTTACGCTTATTATGAAACACCTGTTCGCTCATCATTTGAATTTTAATCCGTGTGGTCAGTGCTTTTTCTGAACGAAGCCAGGATTAGCAGTATGCTAACACGGGCTAACAATTTTAGCTTTGGGTGGTGCTGCATCCTGGCTGCACGTAAACATGTAAGAATAACATCAGCCTTTATTAGTCGGGACACGACTGGAAACACAAATCCGCGTGATTGTTTGAATGTTTTCTAAGGACTGAGCGACATTTCTGCTTTGAAGCTCAAACCGCTGTATGTGCTGACAATCCGAGCTGTGCTCAGACACACACTTTTAGACCCGGTTCTGAGTTCGGTTGCTTGTACCCCTAGAGCTGCGGGACGGATCGCAGTCTTAAATCTCCCTCACATACCGCTCATGTACCCCCCCCCTCCCATCAAACACAAAGCTGTAAGTCCGCGCTCCGCCGGTCCACTTCACTAGTGAAGTGCGGGAGCGGACTACTTCTTTTCTATTTTGTTTGTTACTTTTTTTGTTAAAGTCACTTCCCTCAGTTTATACTGGATCATCGCGGATTAGTCATTAGTTGGGAAATAAAATGAAAAAAGCAAAAAAAAACGAATAGCAGTTATATAAGAACGAACGAACGAAAAATGTAAAAATACCCCCCAACCCCCCCCCCCCCCCCCGACGATGTCATCGTCCATCCCGATGGTTGACAGCAAACATCGTCAACGGCCAATTTAAGGGACATCGCTCAACCCTAATCTACGCGAGAAACGCACTGATTCTGCCACCGCTGTGCTTCACAAGGGAGATGAAAAAAGAAGGCAAGTTTGTTCTTGACTATTCATGGTCCTGGAAAGTCAAAATGAAGGAGTCAACAAAATAGTTTGAAAGTTTGACCCACTGTGATGTTTGTTTATTTAAATATAAAATTTGAAGCTTTAATCCATTTAATATAAGTTGATCTGAAATAGAAAAAAAATTCACCTAAGATCAGCATTACTGTTGTGCTTGGTAAATTAGTTTACCTTTAAAAATAACATTAAACATTTGTTCAACATTTATTTTTACATAAAAAATCTTTTAAACTTTTTTGGCACTCTTCTTTATGGCACTTTTCTTCTTCCGACTCATGGAGACAGTTGTCCAGAGAGGCAGTATTCCTTATTTGGTTTTAATCCAAATGTGCTTGTCCAAATCAAGACTTAAGCTAATTTTTGCTGTTAACTCAGGCAGTACTTCTCCAATGTAGTACCTGTCATGTCATGAGTGTCCACTAAAAGTTCTTTAAAGGACTTTCTTTGTCATTTCACGAAGTTTCTTTAAAAGATAATGAAAAACAGTAATGAACAGGTTGAACAAAGTCACCACGATGTATAATAAATGTATTTATGTTCTGTTGACATAACAATGGAGACACAGCAATGGTACACGTCAACCCTTTTATGAAGGTTTGTGCATTTGGGGAGGAAGCACATAAATACATGTGAATATTCTGCAAGTTTAAAAAACAAAGGTTAAACTTTTAATATTTATAATATTTAATGGGCACTTTTATTTTACTTGATCAGTTTGGTTTTATTGCATTTAATGCAAACACAGGGGGGCACAATCCAGTGCTTTTGTGTGTTAGTCCCCTAGTGTAGGTAAAGGAAGAGGTTTTTGTCAGCAAAGTGACAAAAAAACAAATCAAAGTTTCATCAATCAAGCAAACAATGAAGGGCAGAGTGGTGCCATTCTAGTTCCAGCAAGGCCTTCCCTGACTGCATGTCATTAGTGTCCTCTTAAAGTAAACGTTTAGTCTCTAATCTATGTTATCACAACCGCTCCTTGTTCAGGCAGTAGGAGAAGCTGAGTTGCATTTCTAACCTGGTTGATAAACATGGGACCTTTTCAGACAAACCTGTCTCCTCCAGCGATGATGTAAGAGTACACCAACGTGCGGTTCAGCTGCTTCAGTGCTTCGTTGAATCTTGACTATCAAGAGCACAAAAAACACAAGTTGATATAAAATGCAAGAAAACTGTTTACTTGGTTAAACCTCTGCTGTGAACACAACATTTAAGAGCAACTTTTACCGCCATGAAGAAAGCCAGTCGACCTGAGGTGCCGCAGCCGCTCAACACAACAAGACTATCCTGAGGATCCTGGAGAAACAGAAAACACCAGTTTATGGTAGATTAAGCAGAAGTATGGTTGAGTGGAAAATGAGTAGGGAAATACCTTAAGAATGAGCTCCACCCTTTTAGCAACTTCGGTTAAAGTCGTCACCACTTGTTCATCAAAAAGCCTCTAAAAATGATGTTTCGTTAAAACTCTTCCGGAACCATTTCTGTCTATCAGACTCTTATTTTGTACCTGGTAGTTTGTCCCTCTATCCTGTCGAAACATCTGGGCGTCACAGGCCTCTAACATTCCCACAATGCCGCTGGGGGATGCTCGATCGATGTCCCTAGTAAAAGGATTGGACTTCTCCGAAACAGGAAGAGATGGTTCATAGTCTGGAGACTGTAACCAAAAAAGGGAAAAGATTCTTGGTTTTAGACTGGTTCCATAGGGGTTTGACATCACAGTCTCCCTTTCTTCAAGGTCAACCCAAAGGTCACAAAGTCATTTCTGGTGCCCTCTACGATATAGGTTGACTTTTATTTTTCTTTGTTAAATTTGAGTCATTTGTTGTTGCTATGTTCACTCATGGTTTTAGCACTACACCACCACAATGTTTGACTGTTGCTGTGATGTTTTTAGAGATCCTGTTTGTTTTGTTACTGGCAGCCATGTTGTAGAGGTTTAGCGGTCAACCACTCATTGGAATATCGTAGATTCAGTTCCACCTCCGGTCAGTGGCTTTGTGTAAGAGTGTCTGCACCAGGATGGAAAGGTTGTGAGTACAACCAAAGATTCCAAAAATGGGTGCCGCCCAGTTCATGATGTCAACCTAGAGTTGGCTTCGGCAGCGTGTCTGCGTTTTGCCCACGAAAACAGAAAACATCCAAACTTTTGCTAGGATGGATGTGCATATAGTGCACATAAAATGAAAGCAAATCACTGCTAGCTCCGCAGAGAATTTGTGTGTGTGTGTTTGCGTGTTAGCCTGGGGGCGGGGCTGGCAGCAGAGACACTTACTGAAAAGGGATGGTGCTTCACTTACTCATGTAACAATGTGAGAACACGTGTGTTTTCGTGGGTTGGGAGGCGCTGGTGCTCAGAGAACAGGGTTTTAGAGGAATGCTAAAAAATGTTGATTTTACTTGATATGGACCATTTAAGAAACTCGTTGGAGGGGTATGGGGTTATTTGCCAGGGGGTGCGATGAACTTCAACCAGTGTGGGTCCTTGGGCAGGACCCTTCCCGCTACTGCCTAACTATGTAGCCACAAGGATGCCTGGGTCTGGGTCTGCCTGTGCCAGTCCCCAGCCCAGATAAAATATAGGGTTGCATCAGGATAGGCATCCGGCGTAAAAATCTCTGCCAAACCAAGTTTGTGAATCCGTGCAGACTGATTTGTTGTGGTGTCCCTTGACAGAACATGTTGAAAAGGGACAAGACAAGGGGGTTTCTGTGTTCGCTCTTGATTTGTTCCATGCAGGTGTGGGTACCGGATGTTCTCGGGTTGCCGGATGTTCTCGGGTCCTTCGGGGGTCCTTCCAATGAGTTATATCACTAGAGGAGACATCACGAGGAGAGCACCGCCATCTTGGTGAGGTCAAGTTTTGAAGACCAAACCACTTTTTATAACATTTAATAAAGAGCTCTGTTTTTACTTTCAATCAGTTCATTATATGAAAAAGAAGAATGGCTTGAAATTGCTTAGTTTTGTTCAGAAGTACAAACTTCACGAGTACCCCTAACTTAACTAGTATTAGACTATTTAGATTTTTTCTATGTTCCTTTATTTTATTTTACTTATGTTTTTATTTATTTGTGTGTTATGTTCATTGTTTCTTTTTTTCCCCCTCTATTCTTTATTTTCTATGTTAATATTTTGTTTGGCAATGGTGACTGATCTTCGAGGCAATATTGATTACATTGTTATTGTTCGTTGTTAACGTTAATGTCATTGTTAATGTATGATACCGCAATTGTGAATAAAGTTTTAAAAAAACTTAGCGACGTTAACTCATTGGTCGTGGCAACTTACAGCCAATCAAATAGTGTGACGTCATCATTGGTCGAAGGACCCCGAAGGACCCCGAGAACATACGGCAACCCGAGAACATCCGGTACCCACACAGGTTCTCCTGGAAACAGTCACAGCTGCCTGCAACTATTCAATTAGGATCCACAAACTTACATTTCTTCTATGAGTTGGCCATGATATATACATAATAAAGATTACAATTAACTCAAAACAACAAAAAATAATTTTTTGCTTGTTTTTCTGCTCTGGTTGTCAGCATATTTGTCTGTTTTAAAGTTTGAGGTTTTTGGAAAGACCGGGACTTTTTACCTGCGCGGAAGGATACCCTCCGCCTGCTTGCACGTAAGGTGTAGAGGACAGATCGTTAATCGGAGTGGCCAGTTCAAAAGAGAAGCAGCAAGTAACACAGTCTGCCACTAACTTAAGTTTACGTATTTTTCTAACTTCTGAAGTGTTACCTACACATATGAGTGGATGTTACGACCTGCTTCATTGACAAAATGTAAGTTTATAACATGTTTTAGTGAGGAATGCCCTCCTAATGTTGTTTTTCTGTTAGCTAACTTGATTAGCATAATAATTAGCATACATAAGGTTCATATTTCTTCATCCGCTAAAGTTAAATGTAATTGATGATTATTATGAGGATTTTCTTCAAAGTCGTAAGTGCATACATGTAAATGTTGGAACCATGCATGTGTAGTGCAATAACACCCCCCTGAGAAAAGTCAAAAGTTCTTAAAATGAGTAAAATTATCGTTAAATAAGCAAAAATATCTGTCAGTGGGTTGAAGAAAATGGTCTTACCAAGAATTGTTATTTTAAGAAAAAAAATTCTAGTCACTGGGACATGTTTTTCTTAAGGTGTGATTTTACTTTAAGTGCAACTAAGCAGAAAAACTTATGAAAATTCATGTAATATGTGCGGCCAAGAGGCACATTGCTGGATTTCCCGGACGTATTTTAAGTAAGTCGAAACTTAACTCAACGTTTTTGGCCGCACGTATTTTAAGGGGTTAAATAACTTAAAAGGTTACCAAGTGGTACAGCGAATATTTGAAGTGTGGCTATATTAGGCACACATTTTTCAGCCTTCAAAATAAATGCGACCAAGACTAAAGTACAGGCACAGGCCACACATATTTTAGAAATTAACATGCCAATAGTCATTTCCTTTTTTCTAAACGTAAGCTTATTTTGCTGTTGAAAAACTTGAAAATAATTTTTTTCTTACAAGACAAAAAAATAATAAATGTTTCTTGAAACAAGGGTCTTAATATGTTCTCAAAATTGCGTTTTTGTATTGTAGTTGTACATTGTTAACATAATGTTAGCTAATGTGCCTATATAGTTAAATTATCTGCCAAGAGATGGCGTTAGAGTTCATTGTTATACCTTAAATTTGCTAAATGCTTTTGGCCAATCATTTGGGATTTATTTTATTTGTAGTAGTTTACTTTATTATAATTATTCATCCATTCATTCATCTTAATTTAGTTTTGTCCCTCTCGGGGTCATGGAGCTGCCGGAGCCTATCCCAGGCTATTCGTGGGCGAAGGCAGGGGACGTTCTGGACAGGTCGCCATTCACACACTCGTGCACACTTACATTAATAATCAATATAGAGTAACCAATTAACCTATGAAGCATGGTTTTGGACGCTGGGAGGAAGCCGAAGTCCCCGGAAAAAACCCACGCATGCACGGGGAGAACATGCAAACTCCACACAGAGGTCCTCCAATGGTGTTCTGTTTCATGTCCCCCAGCCAGGACTTGAACCTTCTTTCTGTTAGGCAAGAGCGCTAACCACTGCACCACTGTGCAGCTATTAATAGCATCATTTACTCAATTTTATACTAAGTGGTGTTCTTTCCTTCCTTTTAGACCACACACATAAACACACACCCCTTGTACGTCCCACTTCTGGACATTTTATATAAATGGATGTGAAAAAATCCAAGAATCAATCTGCACCTATAGCTGTGGAAACTGCATTCAGAGTCCACTGTGTTCTAACCGACACCGCAAAGAGACACAAATGCATTGAAATCTATATAGTCTGAGACCTTTGGTTTATCTTTCTTTAGAGCAGTGGACCTAAACGGTTTTTGGGTCAAGGACTGGTTTAAAGGGCCTGTGGCGTGCAATTCTTAACACTGGTAAACAATATACATATATATGATAATATATTACCTTTGCCACACAAAATAACACATTTTTTATTAAACGTTAGTTATTTTCCTGAACTCTTTTCTAGCCTGGGAGTAAAACAACTTGATCTCTGAGGCACCGCCTTTCGTTTCTTTTGGGTGCCGCCCATTTTATGACGTCAACCTAGAGTCGGCATCAGCAGCATGTCTGCGTCTCACTCATGAAAACAAACAACATCCAAACTTTTCCAAAGATGGACGTACTCGACATATCGGCATATAAAGGGAAAGTGACTCTTCCAGGAAGGGGCTGTTCTCACTGGTCTACATAAGCTTGTAAGAACCCTCTAGCTTTCGTGTGTGGGAGGGGCTGGTGCTAAGAGCACAGGTTATTAGAGGAATACTCAGAACTGCGTGAACAAATCAAAACATTGTGGGAAATTAACATTATTATACACTTAAAAGCTCAGAAAATTAATCTTGCATGACATACATGTAGACCCTTTAATGTCAGACAATAGATTCACGGACTGGCATGTACGAAACAAAAGTTTAAATTCATTTTTTTTTAAATTTCCAGTTTCCTCTGACATTTTCGAAAAAAGTTTGTTACACGAGCCTTCATGTGGGATCATTTTCATAGTGATTAACATGTTTTGTCCTTGACTTTACCATCAAAGCAGAAGCTAAAAAACAGACGCCACATTGAGCCTTGTCTAACTTTGTCTAACTAAGATGTGACAGATAAATAGGACAAAATGAAATAGTCCTTAAAATGGGTGTTTTTTAAATAAAATATAAAACATCTTTACTTTATTAGCAGCCTCTTTGTGAAATTTTAGAATTGGTTGTTGCATATTATGCAGTACGGGCTTGGAACAACCATGGCTAATAATCCATATTTTGAGAAAAGGACTCCTGGTTCCATCTGTTAAATGCAGCTTTCTTTTTCATTTGAAGTTGAAGGCTCTTCTTTTTTTCTTGATGAATATTTTCTGAACAATGAACTTTCCCAAAGATGTTTTTTTTTAGTAATTTTACTAGCTTGAGGTTTATGATATAGTGGTAATGATGGCAGCCAGAGCAGCCGCTTTAAGAAAGTAGCGGATGCATTTAAAACACGTGACCAACTACCAACCTACCAACCTACGTCAAGGTCAAGTCATAGATAGGCATAGGGAGAATCACATAATAAACAAAGAAGAAATAATGAAAGTTATGTCATTCTTTTTTTTCCCTCCAGCCTAGTACCAAGTTACCCACATACTGGTACCGGTCCACAGCCCGGGGGTTTTGGACCTCTACTTTAGAGGTTTTGAAGCTGAAGTCTCTGACAGTCATGCTACTTACCAATTTCCTAAAAAGTCTTTGGTTTATTCACCAATACTCATAGCCTCACATTGGTATAAACTTACTTCCCATTCATCCATCGCAGACAGTCTTCTCTGATCCTGATTGGTCTGTCTTTTCTACCAAAAGCTGCTCCTTAAAGGAAATGTCTCTCTAGGACGCTTGCTTTGTTTTGTTAAGTTTCAGGAGTCAAAGTTCACATATACACCTTTGAGATAGAGGAAGAAGAGGAGTGCATAAAGCAGGAGTTTATGGCCAACTTGTTTTATGGGCACCAAAGGTGAGCAACAAAAGGATCAAACGGAAACCTCCGGAGAAAGATTCGGCTCAGTCAGCTTCGAAAGTGTTGGCTTGGTATAAAGAAAGACCTCTGACAGTGAAATTCCTTTCAAATGCGCTTTTCAGCCTCGCAGGGTCCCACAGATTCTCGGCGGCGGGAAAATATTTACACCACAGCAGATTGTGGAGTCTGATACGTTTCATCACTCCTCCAGACTCCCACTGCCGTCTCTCCGACACCTGTTGGCTAATCGCTGTCAGGGACACGACACCCCCAGAACTCGGCATAGATTCACTTTTCTGGAAGCCTCTCTGCTGTGATTCACTGTATTACTCATTGAACAGCTAACACTGATCACTTATGATATCTGACATGTGATGGGCAGTTGGGTGTTAACCTTTCTGAGTCAAGCTAACGCCTGAGCTGTGCATGTAGGAGGTGGGATAAGTCAACATGTAGCTCCTCCACAGATCTCTGCTTGTCGCCAAACCCACGTTTCTGCTTCAAAACTGAAATAAATGCAAGTTTGCTTGAACTTTCGGGTGTAAAATTATTCGAAAATGTTTGAGCACATAAGATTTCCATAAACTCTTTTTGTGTCAAACTTTTTAATACAATGCAGACTGTTAAATATTTGTAAAGTTAAACAAAATTAATATGATAATCTAGGTAGAAAATGCAGAATTCTGACAGACATATCAATTAATTAAAGATGTTCAAGTACAATACAAAGTAATGAACATTTAAAAAATATTTAATCTGCCCAACTCAAAAAGTTGCATTTTAATTTTGTATCACGGTGGGTCAAAGTAAAGTTTTTTGAGTTCTGCCATTTGCTTACCTACCTATCGATTAAAAAACAAAAAACAAAACTTGCCCTCAATGTTGCACAAATCTCAGCTCTGATCAAATCCAAAATTCCCAATTTACCCCCAATATCACCATCACACAAAGATAAACACTCCTGTCAGGAACAGAAAACAATAAAATAACACACAAATTGGAATTTTGAGCCCTTGCTAGACAGATGTTAATTTTAAAGTGTAACATCAAATGTTTTTTTTAACATTGTGGTCAATTAGATCAGTGTTTTTCAACCAGTGTGCCGCGGCACACTAGTGTGCCGTGGGAGATGGTCAAGTGTGCCGTGAGAAATTGCCCTCATTAACTGATCTAAAAGCAATTACCATCTCCAGGAAATCAGCTCTTTGTTCATCCAAACAGGCCCTGATAAAACACTGAGAAGTTAAGAATATGAAATATCATTAAATATTTTTTTTTGTGTTTATATGATTCTTTTAAAGATATTTTGATAAGAATAACGGGATAGCGCGATTTAGCTGCAGCTATAAGTGTGTAAGGAAAAGTCCTGCCCCTTTAACTGTCTCCACCAATCATTCTTGAAGGCTTAATCACATGTCATCAGTCTGACCAATCAGAAGTGGTTTGAGTATTCACTTCCTTGTTTCGATTTAGCGCAAAAAAGTCTCTGTTCTAACAAAAATACCAGCTAAAGCACGTCTTTAGCGGTGTAGCTTTCCACAGAATCTGGTATCAGACTGGAACAAGTGGACAAAACCATGAAGCTCAAAGACGCTGGTCTTTCTGCGGTCGGCGGATTACGGGCACTACATCTCCCATGATGCAGTAAAGTGACTGTCTTAGCGCACAATGAGTCTCTCCTCTCAATGTCTTAAAACAACGAACACACATCAAACAGTTTTTGAATCTTTTGACTTAATTTTTAATAAATCTTTTAGAAAAAACAGCTGCAGCTTCCAGGGTTTTCTGCAACAATTATCACAAAAATGCATGTGAGATTGCGGAGCGGCTGTAGATCAATACAGACTGAGCTTTTTTTTTTTTTTTATCTATTTTTTTGGATGCTGGTGTGCCGCGGGTTTTTTTTCAAGGTTAAAGTGTGCCGTGGCTCAAAAAAGGTTGAAAAACACTGAATTAGATGATTGCTCCTTTTTTTCAACCTGACTCTAGTGGGGATCAGAGGAAATTCAAAAATTCCTGGTTGGCCTTAATTTATGCGAGTGGAGGGTAGGGGCTTAATTTTGAGGTGAGACAACAAGACAAAGATTTGATTAAAAAAATTGTGGTCATCCAACATGTTTGGGTTGGTATTTCAAATTATTTAGGCTTGTGTTGTCCCATGAAGCAGTGGTTCCCAATCACCTGGCCGCACACAGAAAAGAAATGCCTACACTCATTTAGATTTTTGGCGATTTGTTTATTTTCTGATTCTGAATGAAGTTTTATTTTGGAAAACTGCCGGCTTCTTCAGACTTGATGCATCATGTGACTTAAAGCAGCTCCTCAGACCGCTAAGTTAAATGTTTAAGGCTAAAAAGCTAATAAAAAACAAACAAACAAATGTGTTTGGACATTTTTATTAACGAAGAAGTGCCTTTAACGTCATAGAAATATAAAGCTACTATTCACAGACAAAACTAACTAGAAAGATGTTTATTGAGACATTTGTTCCCATGGACCAGAAGCTGCTTCGCCTAATAAGCGGCGACTGACCCTTGACTGTTTACCATACATTGATAATATGTATACAAAAGTTAATACAAAAGTTGCAGACACTGTGGATTTATGTTAACTATCATAATTTAAAAAATGACTAGGCAGTGTTGTTTTAATTTGGTGTAGTTATCCATCCAAGCCGGACGTGGCAAAGGTTAGCATCCAGTTGTTAGCATCCACTTTGACGTTAAAGGCAAAATGAAGTGTGACCCCATGTGAACGTTTGCCATAATCAGAAAACGTTTTTCTGGGCCCATGTACGGTTGAATTCTATTCTGACCATTGATCTGATCAAGATATTTTGCTCATGTAACCGCGGTTTATGGTGTCGACTCGGAGCGTGGCGGGGGCGTGGCATCCCAATGGTGTCTCTCCATCGTGATGGCTGACTGACATCACGATGGAGGACAATGGTATCGTCCATTGGCACAACCCTATTGCTCCTCCATGTCTAGAGTCTGGATGCCTTTAGGACGCCTCCCTGGGAAGGTGTTCCAGGTATGTCAAACTGGGCGAGACCTTTGGGGAGACCCAGGATACACTGGCCTGGGAACCCCTCAGGATTATCCTAGTGGAGTTGAAGGAAGGGGCCAGAAAAAGGAATTTCTTGGCATCCTTACAGTACTTAAACTACTGCTACCGCATGCCGGTCCCAGATGAGCAGAAGAAAATCGATGAATGGATTGATGGATGGAAAAATTTGTAATGTTGCTGAACCTGACCAGATCCCAGTTCTCCCCTTACAGACTGCTATTGTCAACTTCAGGCTTAAGAGATGCATTACTTGTGCTCCAACTGATGCACTCATCACTCTAGATTAGGGCACATCTGGATTTATTAAATTACATTCTTCCATTTCTGTAGAGTCTAATGTTAAACTTCTTTAACTAGTTTTATGCATTTAACCTCCCTGTTGGGTGATTTTCTAAAGGCTACACAGCTGATAAACCTGATTAGTCAGCTGGCTGCCCATCGCAGTTATAGATTTTTTTGATGAGTGTGTGTTGGACATTTCCCATACCAGTTTAAATCATTTTAAATGCTTTTATTGAGTGGAGTTGACAGATTGACCCTTCTGATACAGGTTTCTATAATTACATGGTTAAAAATGGAAACAATCTCACAGCATCCGTCGGTGCCTAAAACCTTAAAGACCCACTCTGATGAATTCTGTGTTTTTGGTGTTTCTAACATGTTCTTGTGGCCTTTTCTTGTAATGTAGGACATATTTAAAGACAATTAAGCTTAAAATTGTATTTCTGAGTATTTCTTTATTCATATTGATGTGAATCAAGTGCAGAAGAATAAATGTAGTTAGAAAAGGAGCTTATTTGGGAAAGGCAGGCCACAAGCTCCCCGCTCTAAACTCTGAGGAAGGGTGGCGAGGTCGCTCCACACCAACGGTTGCGCCCACAACTCAGGTGAATTTCTAATGAACTCCTGCCACTCTGCAGAAATGATGTCCTAGAAAACAACACAGCTTTTCTTTGACCAAAAGCGCCATCTTCATTATTAAAAGACCACTGGAATTACTTTTAAAATAATACGACAGATGATCGAAGTGGGTCTTTAGGACATTGTCACCAATGCAGTTATACTCCAACATTACTAAATTCAACATTTGGGTGTTTCAAGCTCATTTTAGAGGATTGTCTTTGTTTCATCTACCACAAAGTCAAGCTGCTGTCCTCATTGACACAGCCAACTATCCGGTCCAAAACAACATCGGAATTTATACATTATGCAGTCGGAGGATCTCTAGCAGATAGACTCTTGTTCGTTTTCCTGCCTCGACACTTAAATGGCTCCTCTCATTATCAGTTATAAAACCCTGGAAGAGCAGATTGCTCATTCAGGGCTCTGAAAGGAAAATGATTTGCATCTAGTTATTTTCAGCTCCACTGTAATTTTCTGAATCTTTCAGTAAATGACCCCCCCCCCCCCTCTTCCCCCCGTCCTATCTTAACGACACAAACTAATTTTTACTATGTAAACTTCCACTTTTTAAAAGCATATTTTCGCAGCTTCATTGTGTTCCCTTACACAAACACACATCATGTTTATTACGTTCCTAAAAGGTCTTTATTTTCTTGCAGCAACCAGGCTGGCCTTTCAGAAGGACATTCGGGGCTCTAAAATAAAAAAACCAGCGTTAAAAATTGAAATGCTGCTTCGCTACGAATTAAATTTATACTACGAGAAAAATGGTTCATTACTTCATCAATATGTAAATTTTTTTAGCATATTCTGCAACATAATTATGAAAGTAGCCTTTAAAATGTCTGTAATTATGTGAGCCTGAGCTGATGATAAGTCAGAGCATCTGCAGCAGTGATACACTGCTGGAAGAGATAGCTCAGTGACACGGGGATGAGTTGTTCCGGATGGAGGGTGTTGGCTCAGGGATGAGAATCATGTAAGGCCACCAAATCCCTGAAGCTGGAAAGGAATTATTTTTGTGTGAAGTACATAGGAAAAAAAGGATTTTCTTCAGATTTATGCTCTTTTATTTAGCTGTTGTCTTTTGAAAAAAAAAAAATACAATCAGACATCTTGTCTGCTTAACTAGATCATGAAGAGTGAGGCGATGCCTGAGGGATGGAGGAGAAGTGTTCTCGTGCCCATTTTTTAAGAACAAAAGAGACGAGCAGAGTTTTGGAAAGTACAGATGAACAATCTGATGAGTCACGCAACAAAGTTATGGGAAAGAGCAGTGGAAGCTTGAATGAGGCCAGGCGAGAGCATTTCTCAGCAACTAAATGATTGAGAACTGTAAATGCAGTGCTTGCCCTGAGTATACTTCTGGAAAATGACAGACAAGATTCTCCATTGTGTCGTTATAGATCTAGAAAAGTCTATGATAGGATACAAAGAGAAGCTTTGGTTTGTATGAGGATGTCTGGATTGGCAGAGAAGAACGTTGGAGTTTTTCAGGACATGTGTGAGATCTTTCAGACAGTGGTAAGATGTTCTGTTGGGGTGACAGCAATTCAAGGTGGAGGTGGAACTGAACCAAAGACCATCTTCTTGTTTGCTGAGGTGATTGAGACTAACAGATGAGGTTAGACAGGAATGTCTGGATGTTTGCAGATGATGCTGTAAGTTTTAGTTAGATCTGCAGAGTTGGAGGCGGAACAAGACGGAGTTTCTTTGTGCGAATGAGAGGAACTCAAGTAGAACAATTAAGTGAAGAACAGTCCAGAGCAAAAGATAATCTGGGAAAAATGTGAAGAAGGAAGGTTTCAGGTGTGATGTGTAACAAAAAAAATGTCCCCAAAAACAAAAGGAAAGGTGTCAAATTTTAATCATTCTGAAAATTGGGAAGAACTTGTGTTGTATTATGAATAATAATTTTTATGATGACACCAAATGTTGTAATTTATTTTCATTTTTTGTCTGTCTTACTCCACAAACTAAAGACTGGTTCAGTCAGTCCATGAGCATTTTATTTTAACAATTTTGAATTTTATTCAAGTATATATTTTTGGACTTTAGGTCGCTCTGAAGGATAAGTTGCTCTTTTAGGGGAAATTTATTTAACAAAATATGGGATCAAATCACAACAGAATAGTTAACAATAGACTGGTTATGCATGTTTTACTACCGTAACGCATTGATGCTTATTTAGCTTTATGAGACAATTATTGAACAATTATTTAAATAACCATAAAAAACACAACAACTAACAAGCCAACTGAACTCTTCTAATCTATAAATCCATTGAATATTTCCTCATTTGTGTCACTTTGGAACAATTCAAGTCAGACTTTAGACTCAGCCGCACTTCTTCCTCTGTATTGCTGTCAGTAGCAAATATTGATATATACACCTAGAGCGCCCTCTAGTGGTTGTTATTTATTTGAAAAAAAATCACATGTAAGTCGTTCCTATGCGAAATTATACAAAACATAGTGATTTCTTCTCTGACCAAAAAACGTTAATTGGAAGACTTATATGTATTTCAACTGGTGCAATATTATTTTAGATAGATGTTCTGTTATGTTGCTCTTACAATTTTTAGATACTTTCCTAACTTTTATTAAGGGTTTGTGCTGTTTTGAACCACTGTCAGTCTCCATCTACAGCCTTTAGGCTGATGTCTTCATTTCTCCTCCCAAACATTGTGTTCTGCTGGAAGATCTCCAAATGCTGGATCATTCCAGTATTTTCTGCATTGTTAGTGTGGATCCAGACCTCTGCATCTCTGAATTCTTCTCAAGTAAAACCTTTTTGGTTGTGATTCTATCGTACTAATTACATTGTCATCACAGCTCCAATTACAGTGATTTTTCCCCCCCTCCTGAACAACAAGAAATAAACCAGCCCTGCAATTTAACCCTCCTTGCAATTTTTGTTATTCCAATTTATCTCCATCCGTTTTATTTTTAATTTATGTTTTATTTTGTTTACTAATGCTTGTTTGAAAGAAAAACTTATTACAATGGCTGAAGTCGGTTTTTCTAGGAAAACAGACAGAAGTTTGTGTGCTGATGCCACTGTGGCGTGCAGGAAACTCTTTGACCATCTACTAACTCTCCCGTGTCCTTGAGTCTCTCAGTTGGTTGTCATGACAACAGAGGCTGATCTCCGGTGGACGAGGGGAGGGAAAGTGGACAAGCTTGCGTGGAAAAGGAGAAAGTGATGGGGGAATGCGGTTAAATGAGGGCAGCTGAGGAACCAGGGGAGATCCCTAATTCCCACACTTCCTTCTGGTTCCTTATTAAAGAAACATGTTTCTTACTGAATTGCAAGTCCCGCCCTTTTCTCTTTCTCATCTCACTCCTGCAAGCATTTCCTTCCCTTCAGGAATCTTCCACTCATTCCTTCCACTCTTTCCCATATCCAATCTTCCTCGATCTAAGCTGTCATTCCAGTTTTTCCACATTCCTCCTTCCCAACCAATTCTATTCCGTCTTTCCAAACAAGATTAACACACAGCGTGTGTTGTGGATGATTAGGCTGGCACAAGCATGAGGCTTTGGTGAGCCAACTAGAGGGGATTATAGAGTGATGGGAAAGGGAAAGGAGGAAAAAAGGATGGTGGTTATTGTGGCATGTCGTTTCTTTATTGCTACTTAATTAATTTAAAGAATCTGTGAAGTTTTTATCCAGTAGGGGGCGTAGTGTCAGAGAAAGTGAACAGACAAGAAGAGAGGGCTGTGAGCAACTACTTACTTGTCAGATGTTCTGAAGATAGTCATCGATACCCTTCACATGGAGGGAGTTCCAAAAGGTAATCTATAAACAAGCTGGTTGTTGACAGAGTGCTGTTTCCAAGCATAGTAATAGAAAATTGAGTGGAAGGAGAAAGCGTGGTTGGAAAAGTTCCTTCAGTAATCAAAATTGTCGGGATTGTTAAACAAAATCTGTTCAAGAATTTGGCTGTAACATTAACATTACAATTCAGGCACAGTCTACAAATGTTGCACTTCTCTTGTTAGAGGTGTCTTACTAAGGAAAATGAACTGTAGTATTGCTCATTGGTCCAAAGTCCACTTTGCAAATTAAAGTAAATTTACTTTTCATATTAAAATGAAGGTTTGCAGTCTGAACGAAGAGTGTAGATGCACAAAATCCATCCAAGTTGCTTTTAGTCCAGAGTGAAGTTTCTATAGATGGTTGGAAGTGCCGTGTTATCTGCTGCTGTTGGTACCTTCAATGCAATCATCTTCCAGGAAATTCTTAAGTACCGTATTTTCAGCACAATAAGGCAAATTTCTTTTAAAACAACAATGCGCCTTATAATCTGGAGCGCCTTATGTATGGATTAATTCTGGTTGTGGTTACTGAAGTTAAAGCGGTTTCGGAAGGCACAAGTCACTGTCAAAATGTCCATCTGTTTTGCGTGTTGCATAAAAGGTGGGCTGCGGGCGCGCAGAGCTCCCGTCCTCGGTTAGACGGTTAGATCCTTGTACGTTTTCATTTCCCTTCGTCGGAGCTGGCATCTGGCTCAAAAGCGTCTGCATAGCTTCAAAATTGCTCGCTATTCTTGTTACACCACTAATGTTGTATGTTGGGGTTGTAAGAGACTGTAAGCTAGTGAGCAAAAGTGTAAACAAATGGATGATGGGAAATGAGGAAGGGCTTACTCCTTGCCAAAAGTCCCTCCCAAAATTTAGAGGTGAATTTTTTAAGAACTTCTTAAGTCCTTTGATTTTGCCAATAAAACACCATAATAGTAATTACAAGACCACTG